>NW_027507791.1:122199410-122853738 GCF_037356315.1 Lithobates pipiens
AATGACAGAAAGCAAAGGAAAATTTCCCTAAAGGACTAGAGACAGCAGAAATAATAATAGGGATTCAGAGCTAATAAAAGTTTGGTCTTTAGATACACTTCAACTCCAAACATTCTGCTTTTATTCATGGCTAACATAGTAATACATTCTGCTAATTAAATAGAATGAATACATATATATTTATTTACATGGTATACGCATAAATATATATGTAAAACCACACCCGTAATGCTTAAAATCCACAGCTTTTGCCTTCTAATATTCCTTTTTTCACCTAATTGCCATTACTGCCACATGCATTAGAGTTCTTTTCAGAGGGGTTAACACAGGCCGCCAGTGAATGAAGGTCTGATTGTGCTGCTGTCAGCCCTGAATACCGTACTCATTGTAGAGATAGGGCTTCTGAGTGGGGGGGAGGATAAGAAAAGCAGGATGGGTCGTCATTAAAAGCATCCAGCAAAACTGATTGGAGTGGAGGGTAATTCAGACCTAAAGTGGCTTTCTATATTTGTGACCACCACCAACCCCCCCAAACATCTACCCCTTTTGTTGAATCCCCCTCCTCCCCACTGTTACATTCAAGCCCTGCTTTTACCCCAAAAAAGAAATCCTTGGTGATCCGTGAGAGAAGGTTTTCTTTTAGGCATGTAATATTGAGGAATTTTATTCTAGAGGACTATTGCTTATGTTTATGTGTGATTAAGCTAGGTTTAAGAACGCGAAAAAACAAGGTAAGCCCTCAAGCAATGCTTGTGTGTGTTTATTAAAAAGGAAGTGTCAAACACACGCTGGTGGGCATGAATAATTTCCATTCTTTGGCTGCATATAAGTAAGGGGTCTTAAAATATGTTATGCTTCTGACTTTTACAGTAACTTCTTATTAACACTACACATGCCGAAGAAGCACACAAAGAATACACGCAGTGTACATAGATGTAAAACAAAGATGGTCCAATTACACATTTAGATATACAAAGATAACTTAAGTCCCAATTCTTTTCAAGAGTGTTCAGTTTTGGAAAGTCAGAAATATATTTAGTCTCAAGAGAGGACTACCACGTTTTATACAGATTTGACGGAAAAAAAAACAAGGGTCATACCTGTCAAGTACATACATTTTGCATACATTTAAAGCCCAATTTCAGCTTCACATTTTTTTTTTTAATTCTTTGGCCAGCATTTTTAACTACAAAATGTAGCTCTCACTGCAAAACTCACCCTATCTCTAGCTCTGTTCCCTGCAAACTCACAGCTTTGTAATGGCGTTTGCACTGAACGCCATTCAAAACACTTTCTGTGAGCACAGGGTGTCAAGGACCCACCCATTAGGGGTATGTCACAGGCTGCTCTGGGTTCATTGGAGAATACTGTAGAAAATGCAGTTCAAATCACATTGAGACTGTTCTTCACAGCAGGACCCACCCACCACCAAGAACAGAAGGGGAGGCACATGTCACTTGTCCTGTGATATCACATAATCAAACCCACTGAAAAAGTTTATGTATATTGAAGTAAAAAAAATAAGTTGGAGATGGGCTCCAGGGGAAAGGAAGATGGTGGGGAACTGGGGTTGATTTAATACTGGCATGTGAGGGGCCATTGTAATATTGAATTGAGCGTTATCTCCTTGTGCATAGGACAATAGAACATTGACCTTGACCCATATAAAAAAAAATATTAAATCACATACCGCACAACATGATATCTAAGGCATGAAATACTTTTTTTTTTATAAATATGTAATAATCCTTACCCATAAAAGCATATAAAATTCATACTGAGGGATACGTGATAATTGTCCGTCCATCTTAAAGTGGTTGTAAAGGCAGAAGTTTTTGAATCTTAATGCATTCTATGCATTAAGATAAAATCCCTTCTGTATGCAGCAGACCCCCTCAGTCCCCCTAATTCTTACCTGAGGTCCATCTAGATCCAGCAATGTTGCATGAGAGACTTGGCTGTCCGTAACTCTCCTCCTCATTGGCTGATACACATAGCAGGCACCATTGGCTCCTGCTGCTGTCAATCAAAGTCAGTGAGCCAATGAGGAGAGAAAGGGGGCAGGCTCAATGTCTGAATGGACACAGGGAGCTGCAGCTCAGCTTGGTGCCTCCATAGCAAGCTCCTAGCTGTGGGGGTATTCAACAGGGGAAAAGAGCCAGGAGCATCGAAGAGGGACCCAAGAAGAGGATGATCTGGGCTGCTTTGTGCAAAATCACTGCACAGGGCAGGTAAGTATGACATGTTTATTATTTTTAAGGAAAAAATGAGACATTGGTATTACTTTAACCACTTGCCGACCGCCGCACGACGATATACGTCGGCAGAATGGCACGGGCAGGCATAAGGGCGTATATATAAGTCCCTGCCTTCCCGCGGGTGGGGGGTCCGATCGGGCCCCCCCGGTGCCTGCGGCGGTCGGCATTCGTTCGGGAGCGATCCGGGATGAGGGGGCAGCCATTCATTCATGGCCACCCCCTCGCGATCGCTCCCGACGAATAGAAATGCTCCACGACATCACTTCCTCTCCTCACAGGAGAGGAAGTGATGTAATCTCTCCTCCGTGTCGGTATTTTTCGTTCCGGCACCGAGGAGAGAGGATCGGTGAGTTGCACCAACACACCACACGTACAGTAGAACATGCCAGGCACACTCACACCCCCCCTTTACCCCTGATTGCCCCCTAGTTAACCCTTTCACCAGTGATCACCATATAACTGTTACAGGTGACGCTGGTTGGTTAGTTATTTTTTTATAGTTTCAGGGCACCCGCCATTTATTACCTAATAATAAAGGTTTAACCCCCTGATCACCCGGCGGGTGTCATTTGTGACTGTAATAACTGTTAGGGCAGTTAGGGTTAGCCCCCTTTAGTTCTAAGGTACCCCCCTAACCCCCCCAATAAAGGTTTAACCCCGTGATCACCCCCCGTCGCCAGTGTCACTAAGGCTGGGTTCACATTGCAGCGGTTTATGAGAACGGATGTGATTCGCACCGCACTGCAGTGCAAATCACATCCGATCTCTGTGCGATTCGAGTTCAGCCATACAGATAGTATGGCTGAATTCGTGTTGCACCCGCCGCACCCGCCGCAAACTCGCACGGGACCCTTTTTTTGGTCCGCAGCAGAATCGGATCGCATGGGTGTTCACACCATGCGATCCGAGTTTGCAGATCGCACTGCGATATGCGAACTGATCTGGGGGTGTCATTAACATTTCACTGACACTGCCAGCAGTTCGCATAGGGCAGTGTGAACTGCCGCCGGGAGGCATGCGATGCGGGAACCCGCCGCGGATTCGTGGCGTTCCCGCATCGCTCCAGTGTGAACCCAGCCTAATAAGCGATCGTTTTTCTGATCACTGTATTAGTGTCACAGGTGACGCTAGTTAGGCAGGTAGGTATTTAGGTTCGCCGCAGCTTTTTATAGCGCCAGGGACCCCCATATACTACCGCATAAAGCCCCCTGATTGCCCCCTAGTTAACCCTTTCACCAGTGATCACCATATAACTGTTACAGGTGACGCTGGTTGGTTAGTTATTTTTTTATAGTTTCAGGGCACCCGCCATTTATTACCTAGTCTCACTAGTGTACCCCTAAATTTAGGGGTGTCTACTTTCCAAAATGGGGTCATTTGGGGGGGGTTTGTGCCATCTTGGCATTTTATGGCCTTCAAAACTGTAACGCCCTTAGAAAGCCTGAAGGCGGTGCTTGGTTTTCGGGGCCCCGTACGCGGCTAGGCTCCCAAAAAGTCCCACATATGTGGTATCCCCGTACTCAGGAGAAGCAGCAGAATTTATTTTGGGGTGTCATTTCACATATGCCCATGGCATGCGTGAGCAATATATCATTTAGTGACAACTTTGTGAAAAAAAAAAAAAGTTTGTAATTTTCCCGCAACTTGTGGCAAAATATAAAATATTCCATGGACTCAACATGCCTCTCAGCAAATAGCTTGGGGTGTCTACTTTCTAAAATGGGGTCATTTGTGGGGGTTTTGTGCCATCTTGGCATTTTATGGCCTTCAAAACTGTAATAGGTAGTGAGGAGTGAAGTCAAATATTTACGCCCTTAGAAAACCTGAAGGCGGTTCTTGGCTTTCGGGGCCCCGTACGCGGCTAGGCTCCCAAAAAATCCCACACATGTGGTATCCCCGTACTCAGGAGAAGCAGCAGAATTTATTTTGGGGTGTCATTTCACATATGCCCATGGCATGCGTGAGCAATATATCATTTAGTGACAACTTTGTGAAAAAAAAATTAAAAAAAATTAAAGTTTGTAATTTTCCCGCAACTTGTGGCAAAATATAAAATATTCCATGGACTCAACATGCCTCTCAGCAAATAGCTTGGGGTGTCTACTTTCTAAAATGGGGTCATTTGTGGGGATTTTGTGCCATCTTGGCATTTTATGGCCTTCAAAACTGTAATAGGTAGTGAGAAGTGAAATCAAAAATTTACGCCCTTAGAAAGCCTGAAGGCGGTTCTTGGCTTTCGGGGCCCCGTACGCGGCTAGGCTCCCAAAAAGTCCCACATATGTGGTATCCCCGTACTCAGGAGAAGCAGCAGAATTTATTTTGGGGTGTCATTTCACATATGCCCATAGCATGTGTGAGCAATATATCATTTAGTGACAACTTTGTGTAAAAAAAAAAAAATAAATGTTTTTTTGTCATTATTCAATCGCTTGAGGCAAAAAAATAAAATATTCAATGGGCTCAACATGCCACTAATCAATTTCCTTAGGGGGTCTACTTTCCAAAATGGGGTCATTTGGGGGGGTTTTGTACTGCCCTGCCATTTTAGCACCTCAAGAAATGAGATAGGCAGTCGTAAACTAAAAGCTGCGTAAATTCCAGAAAACGTACCTTAGTTTGTAGATGTGACAACTTTTGCGCAAACCAATAAATATACAGTTATTGACTTTTTTTTTACCAAAGACATGTGGCTGAATACATTTTGGCCTAAATGTATGACTAAAATTGAGTTTATTGGATTTTTCTAATAACAAAAAGTAGAAAATATCATTTTTTTTCAAAATTTGCGGTCTTTTTACGTTTATATCGCAAAAAATAAAAATTGCAGAGTCAGTCAAATACCTTTAAAAGAAAGCTCTATTTGTGGGAAGAAAAGGACGCAAATTTCGTTTGGGTACAACATTGCATGACCACGCAATTACCAGTTAAAGCAGCGCAGTGCCAAAGTGTAAAAAGACCTCTGGTCATTTACCAGCAAAATGGTCCGGTCTGAAAGTGTTTAAGTGGAGATACTGTATGCATTTGGTCACATTTGTTGCAGCTCTTGTTCTACACCCTACAAGTACAGACTATAGCTATTGTACAGCTTGAATGTCGTTTTAACTTACCTATTTTACCAAATAATAAAACATGCATGAGAATCTTTAGAATCAGTTGAAACTAGTGCAATTCAGGCCCCGCTGTTAGGCTGACCACAATATTTAAAATAATAGTTAACCTGATGAAAGATGATCTTCAGGTAACATGTTTCATGCTAGCCAGTAGAAAATATGTCAATACCATTATATTAGGATACACCACAGCACGCAGCCCTATTTATGCAGTGAGAAGAGGGACTACAATTAGGACACATTTACCACCCCACCCACCCACCACCACCGGCCATTGTTCTACTGGCTTCCCCACTTCCATAGCCACAAGGTTTTCTGGGCTTTCAGTGCATGTGCAGCTATCTCTATATTAGAAACAAGGGCCTTGTGACACTTGTACATTGGGAGTGTCCTTGTTAAAAGTTTACTACCGATACACAGATAACCCAGTTAAATCAATAAAAGAAGGAGTCATTTGATGATAACAAAACACATGTACAAACATGGCGCTGGTTACAGATTTTTAATGGGTCACTGAAATTCTCACTGGGCATATGGTCTTTAGTTTGGCAGCACTCCACAAAGCAACGAAAGCCCTTAGGAATGGGGAAAGAACCCAGAGTTGAGAATTCCCATGCATACAATCCAATAAGAGCACCAGACAAACAGCCAAGAGCCAATGTTTTTAATGATAAAATTGTTTCATAGCAGAAAGTATGACAACACATTTTTGGCTCCAAACAGACTGCCCCTTCATCAGGGCAGAGTCATTTTTGTTTGTTGCTCTTATTGGATTGCATGTATATGAAGATGATATTCACTATGGATATAGTTAATGTCTGGTTGGATTTTTTTTTTATCTCAGACATTCTTTTTTTGCTATTTTTCCTTTACAACCAACACTATAATTCAAACATAACACTGTATGGCAGAAACTGAATAAAACATAACAATGAAAATCAAATGAATATCCTTACAATATTCTACTAAAGGAAAATCTAGACATTTTGGTCTGCTATATATATATATATATATATATATATATATATATATATATATATATATATATATATAGTATATCTCAAACATCTTATTATCTAAATCTAGTTTATTGAAGGAGATCAGTTAAATCACAGAGAAGTGTGTGTTTGCACTTTAAAGTTTATGTTGTATTATTACACCTTCTAATAACTAATGTCCTTTCCAACATTAGTAATAACATATACATTACATTGGCAAGCAAGTGGTTAAAGGCATTGCTACCGCTGGAAAGACTAACAACTAAGCCCTCAACCTGAGGTGTCAAAAGAAAAAAAACACAAAGCAGATAAAATCCCCTCTGGCTGACAGCACTTCCCCTCTCTATAGGATTTCATGCCCCCTGTTGCTGCCCTCTTTTTCTCTTCAAATACCTGTCATGGGCAGAGAGACAGAATGGCACTCAGTCCTCATCTATACCCAAGCAGTATGAATGCAAGAGCCCTCTAAAGTGCTATGCACGCCGATTCTTCCTGAAACACCCAGGTAGACAATGCACTCTTTTCCTGCTGGACTCTTACAAATAATAAGCATCAACGCTTTTATGTGTATGTTTTTGCCTGCTAGAAATGAGGCTTGTTTTATGTTTGAATGCTGGCTTTTGCTGTAGCTGGCAGAACAAAAATAAATTTAGATCCCATGGTGTTGGAAATAAAAATATCTCTAAAAATTTAATTTGTTTCTTTCTTGTGTCACGTTATATTTTCATGTGTCGACATATGCTTATTTTTGTGCACCTTGCACAAACAGATAAAAAAGTAAAGGCCATTTCCCACCACCAATGGAGTTGGAAAGAGAAATTATATCAGTATGTATACTCTTATAGGCCAGGTTTGGGAATAAATAGAGAAAGATGATTTATTGCTATGGACAACAATAAATTTTGCCTTTACTACACTTGGCATACAGTCCCTGTGTGGTTACCATGCAGTACATTTGCCAAGGTATGACTTTACATTTATAATTTATAATAGAAGCCACAATTGCTGACTGTTTTCCTAAAATCTTAAGTAGCACCCCCTGTGTACATTAGGTACATTTAGTTGGGCTCTTTTGTAGCCAGAGGAGCCAGAGCTCCAAGGGCTGAGTCTCTGTCACCTCCTTCTGGCTTCTAGAACTCTTGGAGAGTTCTAGAACGTTGAGGGTGGAGGGGCAGAGATGAGGTCTGAATATTTATGAAGTCTTCTCCAATCCCTGAGTGAGGACAGCCCAGAAGGTGGAGAGATAGCCCATAAGTATTCTGGAGCATGGCCATGTGGGAGCAGAGTCCTGGGTCCAGTCATCTGGAAGGAACCCCAAAGCTGGGGGGTTCTGCCCTTGGGTGGAAGGAAGGAGCCAGAGAGGAAGACAGAGAGAAAGCAGCAGAGGAGGCCTCACACCCTTTCAGCTTTAGCTAGGCTTAGCTAAAACAACCTGGAAGCCATCAGGACCTGTCCAGCAGGAGGCCTGTTCAGAAGTCACCACATGAGCTACAGGATCTTTTAAAGGGATTGAATGAGTAGCTTCAATCACTACACCCTAGAGCATATAGAGGAGAAGCAGCCAGTTGCAATACCCAACTAGCATTCTACAGAGGGACATCTTAGAGCCATTTAAAGTCAGCACAGCTACCCTACACCTCTTGCTTCGGGATCCTGAAAGGCAGGTGCTTTGGCATTTTTCTCCAAAGAAACAATCCATTCAGTATTTGAAATCCCTTCTTTAACCAGTGGAGCTGATTCGTTTATCCTACGGGAGGACAGCCATGTGATTTTTGGTAGCCGAGAAAGTTTCAAGTCCTCAGGTTAAAGTTAACTACAGTTCTGGGAATCCTATATTTTCCTATCAGCACCCAAGTTTATTCCCCTAATAAACTAAAAAAAAAATCACCCTGGACTGGTTCTTGACTACTGCCTGTCTGAGTGAATGCCTGAAAATTCCTGTTGCCAGGCAGTACATAAAAGGGGAACCCAAAAATCCAGTGGCCCTTAATGGGGTAGCGTTACACTTTGTTGTCTGGGTGTCAGGCTAAGGCTTCATGTACACTAGCCTACACTGGCAGCTCCTAAACTTGAGTTTAGGAGCCTTTGGTGTTTTTATGCGAAAGCCCCTAAACGCAAGCTCAACTGAATTCCATAAAAGCCAGGGGAAGCCCGCCCATTAAGGGGGCACAGGCGCCACCCCTGCTATCCATTGCTGCCTCCCCCTATACATGCATCCGGCCCCTTTCAGGATGCCGGATGCCTGGATTCCAATGTGGGGTGTGTGTTTTTTTGAAGCACTGATTAGAGCCAGAGGCTCTAAAAGGCTTCAAAATAGGGTGGGCTCTGGGCACAGAGAATGCAATCACAGCCCACCCAGGTGTGTTACAATAGTGAATTAATATTTGCTATGGTAACACTGATCCTCCTCCTGGCCAATTAGGAAGCGGGTTTTGACACCTGTCACCCGATTGGCTGCCCGCTACTGATACCCACCTAGATGGGGTAAGTACAGGACCAGCAAACAACGGGGGGAGGGTACCCATAACGTAGAAAACCTTGTTGCACATCACAGCCATACATTTATTAAGCCATTTTTTCTGTCTGTAAGGCTAGAACCCAATAAACAGCTCATTTTTTAAAAAGTTTGATCTGCAATAAAAGGATACATTCACAATGCAAAGTGTGTATTGAGCAAAGGTAAACACTGTGCGCCAATGTGCATTGGTGTGCTATGTTGCGCTTTTCTCCTCTCCTCCTGGAATATGCAAAGTACAGAGGAGCCAGACTTGTGGTCTGCTGTTCACCTGGTACTATGAAAGCACCAACATGTTTCAAATGTTTCATAGGAGTGAGTGACTTATTCACCTATGGCTAATCTCCTGTGAGCAGTGAAACATGTTGGGGCTGTCATTGCACCAGGTGAATTATCTTTTCATCCTTTAGCTTTAATAAATTTGAAGTTGGCTCTCCCTTCCTTGTTGTGGAATATTTAAAAGTTGCATGAAAAAAGTAGAGCTTGCTCTACTTTTTACCACCTCAAACCAGTGCATATGAACAGAGATTACAGATCCGTGCATTGGCATTCGTTGAAAAAAATGTATCTGTAAAAAAAAACGCACCTGTTGTAAATGGATCGTGAGTGCAATTTCAGCTGGAACCAGATAGTCCACAAGGCAACTTAAGCAAGAGCCAAATTTGCAATCTTTGTGCTCACTCTCCTGTTTTAAACCAGGGGCAAATTACAACTGGTCAAAACTGTGCACCCGCCTGTGACTTGTCCAGGGAGTATGCACTTATTGGCAGTTGGTTTCTGATGGGCTAATACTGAATATGCCAGTAAAGACAATTCAAATGGGGTGGTTTTTCTGTGTCTTTTGCAACCCCTTCATATGTGACCCTGCCTCTGATCCAATGTTTAAAATAAAACACATGACTATGTAATAGTGTTGTACACCCCTTGGAAATAAATCAGACAGGGCTAATTGATAACAATTAATAACACTACTGTCATTGCATGAAAAGCAAATGTTCAACAGAGTAAAACATCATGTTTACTCAAGGACTCAATTCCAAGTCCTAACTTTTGGGACAGTGACCAGATATAAGATATACTGTACCTATGTAATGTCATTATCAGGAAATCAGGCTGGACATCTGCTTCCAATTCATTCTGTTACCAGAGGACCCTGAAACCTCCTCTTCTCGGGTCGCATGTCCCTGCTCCTGGCCCCTCCCTCCTGCTGAGTGCCCCTACAGCAAGCAGCTTTCAATGTGGGCACCTGAGCAGGTTTGCTTCCATGATGCGGGTCTGCATGTCCATTCACAAACAGTGCTGTGGCTCGGCTTTGCATCCTCACTCTCTTCTGATTGGCCCCAATGGCGTCCATTGCTGTCTCAGCCAAGATCGAAATGGGGCTCAGGTAAGTATTAAGGGGGGGCTGCTACACAGAGAAGGTTTTTTACCTTCATGCATAGAATACATGAAGTTAAAAATCATTGAGCCTTTACAACCACTTTAAATTAGCTAGTTCTCCTAGGTATTCCTTACACACAATACCACTACATCCAAACACACAAGACCTTTCATCATGCCTACGGAATAATTGGATGTCCACATGATTGGGTTGCTTGGAAAAATAAATGTGCCTTTTACAACAGATCAACTGATAATCTTGGATAAAGATGTGTGAGTAGGGTACACCATGGTGTGGTGGGCAATAAACACAAAGTCCAAGTTAGCCCAATGGGTAGACAAGACCAACCAGGGCCACTTACAAACCCGTCTGAGTCTGTAGAAAGGTGCAAACAGAATCAGCAAAGAGGAGCAGAATGCGGCCTGGCCAGTCCACACCCAAAGGGTGAAGAGAGGAGATGTAGTCCCTGTACAGTCCCTACTCTTCACTTACCTTTCCCTACTGCTAAGAACTGCCCCTGCCAGATGGGGAACCTGTCCCTACACTATCCACTCACAAAAGCATGCCAAAACCCAGGAGCTGGAATCCTAAATAGACTTTGCCTGACCTAAGTTGGCTGCTGAAATTACATGGGACGCCAGCGTCCAATTGGACAGCTGCCTCCTTGTGGCCCCAGGAAGTCATAGAGGAACCATATTCCTCATAACTTCCTACCCCTTCTGTATTGCCTCTTCGGTCGAGCAATACCTGCAGTGGGGAGTATAGACTGTACCTGCCTGCATCTGCTTACATACATGGCGGTAGGGTGCAACCTCTTACACACGATCCAAAATATTGGCACAGCAAAGGTGCCCTGTAAACTCATCTTCTTCATCAAGGGTAGGTGTCACCATATACGTTACAATCTGACCATATAATCTCTGTAAAATCAACTTTAGATCTCCCAAGATAATTTATCAAACTATCCAATCAATTTGTTTCCAATCTGGCAGCCCTGTACATTAAATACTTGTTGGTAAATCTAAAGGAGATTGCAAAAATGTCCAAATTTTTTTATTTTAGAAGGTAGTAGTGACACGGAGATCAGCAGTAGTAATTAGTGAGAGTTTCAGCGGACTCATGACTAGGGATGGGCAAACGGTTCGGCCCGAACATAAGTTTGGGCTGAACTTTCGCTGTACAGTAGTACGGTCGTTCGTCGAACAGCCAAACAAACTGGTAGTTCGACTGTTTGTTTGGCCCCCGAATCGACCACAATGCATTGCGACACTGAACAGTGCATTGCAAGTCCTGATTGGCTGAAGCAGTGAAAGCTTCAGCCAATCAGAGCACTGTCAGAGTCATGATTGGACACTGTCATCATGACTTTATCCAATCATGGCTCATTCTCGCTCCACAGTATAAAAGCATTCTTTCAGTGGCAGCCATTTTCAATGTGATTTCGGCGTAGAGAGATAGAACAGGGCTCTGTTCAGTGCTATTAGTTAGTTAGTGTGCTATACTGTGCTATTTTGCTTCAATTGTCAGTTTAGAATATTAGTTTAGTGTCAGTCCAGGGATAGTGTGAGTGTAGTGAGGAGGACCATGATTCAGCTTTGCATAGTGTGCAGCTAGAGTAGGGACAGATCAGATAGTTTCACTGTAGTGTAGTGAGACTGTGTCATTCATACTATACATACATTAGTGTAGGGACAGCTCATATAGTTTCAGTGTAGTGTAGTGAGACTGTGTCTTTACATTAGTGTATAGCTAGAGTAGGGACAGTTCAGATAGCGTCAATGTTGTGACAGCTGAACACTGTCTGTTCGATTGTGTTACTTATCAAGACGTTACCATTTAATTCTGTGTGTGTCACTGTCAGCTTAACACCATTTACTTCTGTGTACATTACTGCCAGTTTAACGACATATAGTGTCAGGAAACCCCTTCCCACGGACATCCGAGTGGTGTAAGATGCAGAAGATCACCTGTGCGCAAGAAGAGCGCTATTGCGGTCGGCGGTGCTCGGGGGGGGCGTGCACGCGGGAGCGCGCACAGCCGTTTTGACGGCAATTGGCGCCAATGGCGCTATTTAAAGGGGATCTTTGCCTTGCTGTCTTGCTGCCCGATCAACAGCGTTCCTGTGTGCTCTGCTACCCTGCATCTGAACTCACCTGATCCGTATTGAACCCGGCCTGTTTTCTGACTTCTCTGCTTTCTGCCTGCCCCCGACTTTTGGCTTCCTAACCTGAATACTCTTCTGGATTTCGTTTTGGTACCTGATCTGCTTGCCTGTGCTTGACCCGGACTGTTGAACTACCCTGCTACCCGCCAGTCTCCCGTTTACTGTTGCTGGACTACAGAACACCTCCCGGTTCTCCACCGTACCCGGCTGTTGCCTTCCACTGTGCTCTGTTGCCTCTTACCTCATGCTGCTTGACTACAGGACTCCTCCCGCTGTCCGCTGTATCCTGCTGTCACCTGCATTCTGCTGCTGGACTACAGGACTCCTCCCATTACCAACGGTCTCCTGCCTTCTACACCGGCCATCCAGTCAGGTGCTTGTGTTCCTTTGTGCTCCCGAGCCCCTGTTATCTCTATCAGGGCCTCCCGAGTCAGAGGTTTACGAGAGGCCGCTCCCTGCATTCCGGGCTCTGCCTTAAGGTACGTGACATATAGTTTAGCGTGTGTTACTACCAGTTTAACGGCATATAGTTTAGCGTAGCGTGTGTTACTATCAGTTTAACGCCATATAGTTCTGTGTGCGTTACTGACAGTTTAACGCCATATAGTACTGTGTGCGTTACTACCAGTTTAATGCCATATAGTTCTGTGTGCGTTACTGCCAGTTTAACAACATATAGTTCTGTGTGGGTTACTGCCAGTTTAACGCCATATAGTTTTGTGCGTTACTGCAAGTTTAATGCCATTTACTTCAATGTGCATTACTGCCAGTTTAACACCATTTACTTCTGTGTACGTTACTGTCAGTTTAACGCCATACAGTTCCGCGTGCATTAGTGCCATTTTAACATCATATAGTTCTGTGTGCGTTACTGCCAGTTTAACTCCATATAGTTCCGTGTGCGTTACTGCCAGTTTAACGCCATATAGTTTTGTGTGTGCTTCTGCCAGTTTAACGCCATATAGTTTTGTGCGCTACTGTCAGTTTAACGCCATTTACTTCTGTGTGCGTTACTGCCAGTTTAACACCATATAGTTTTGTGCATTACTGCCAGTTTATCGCCATATAATGCATCACTGTGCGTTTTGCGCATTATATTGCAGTATATTATAGTGTATCCATAGAGTGTGTCTGTGTAGTGTGAGTACTCAAATTAAAGTTCCCCAAACACCTCTTTACATTGATTAAAGTGCATCTATGTACAAAGGCAAAGGTGGACGTGATGGTCAGTTCTCAGGCAGGGCATAATTTCCTCTGTTTAGTGAGTTTGCCCATGCTATCCAGTCATAGCATGCAGAGGAGGTGGTGGACTGGCTTACTAAACCTTCCTCATCCTATTCACGCAAGCAGAGACAAGTGTGCAGTCCCCTGCAGTTGCTAGAGTAGATAAACGTGCCTCCTTGTCCACATCTATTCCTGCCATAGCCCCAACAACAGCCATTGAGTGTCAGCCACTTGCTCCTTGATGATGCCCAGCCATTACTGGATTTAGATGTTGGTTGTGAGGTTGAGGATGACAGGAACATTAGCCTAGAGAGAGGGAGGAACACTGGTAGACAAATTGGCATTCATGTTCTCCAAGCTGCAGTGTATTGCCAACTGCCAAGTTGTTTCCAGTGGTAATGATGAAGATGGAGGAGATGGAGATGACGATGATGATGATGAGGTCACTGATGTGACTTGGGTGCCAGATAGAGCAGAGGAGGAAACTGAAGGTGAGGTGGCACAACTCCAAGAAGGCATACATCAAGAAAGAGTAGAGAGCAGCCACCCTATTCCATCACATTCTGAACCTGTTATCTACCGGCCCACTCCCCAAAGCTCAGCTGTCTGGGACTTTTTCAGAACATCTGCAGCAGATCCTACTGTTTTTTCCTTCATCAGAAGCACTTCAATAGGGTTATGTTGGGAAGGCTCCCCTGACACCCAAAGAGTAATTTTTATGCACCTGTTTGACAGATGCATATAATTGCAATTGTTTTACAGAGAGGCCAATTGTTGCTTTCATCAAGAGTACTTCTATAGGGTTACAGTAGGAAGGCGCCACCGACACCCAAAGACCAGTTTTTCTGAACCTATTTGACAGGTGCATATCATTGCAATTTTTTACATCAAGGCCAATTCTTGCTTTCCTCAAGATTACCTCTATAGGATTACGGCGGGAAGGCACCACGACACATAAAAGACCAATTCTTACGCACCCGTTACAAAGTCAAAGTGACACCAGAACGTTCCCAGTGCACTACATTGTGGCCTCATCATACGCACTGCCTCCACAGCTGTTGCTGAGCAAAATAAAGGCAGCTTGCAGGCTAATGTAATTTTTTTGAGCTTTATACATACAATTATTGCTGTAGCAGATTCTAGACATGGTACAGATCTACCACTTTACAGGTAGACTAAGGGGATCCCCCAGGCACTATATTTGAATTGTTAATTTTTATGCTTTCACTTTCAAAACCAAAAATCACTGCTCATTTAAAAATTATGTTTCATAGTTTGTAAGGTTGAATAAAGACACCAGTTCAACCTGAGTGAGTGTCTACAATTGTCCCTATCCCTGTACATTGCACACTCACATCGGTCCCTACGCTCAAGTAGCCCACGATCCAAGGTCCCCATTCATATAATAGGGTCAATTTTGGACAGAAGCCAATTAACCTACCTGCATGTCTTTGGATTGTGGGAGGAAACCAGAGTACCCGGAGGAAACCCATGCAGGCACAGGGAGAACATGCAAACTCCAGGCAGGTCGTGTCCTGGTTGGGATTCGAATCAGCGACCCTTCTTACTGCTAGGTGAGAGTGCTAACCACTACACCACTGTGCCGCTCAGTTTTCACAAACTTTTTTTTTACTGATACATGTCCCCCAGGGCAGGACCCGGACCAATATAACCATTGTATGCCCAATTACTTGCATATAAGCCTTTAAAATGGGCACTTTTGATTTTTGATGTTCGGGTCCCATTGCCTTTAAGAGCGTTCTTTATTCGGGTCCAAACTTTTGCGGTGTTCGAAAGTTCTGGTGCAAACCGAACAGAGGTCTGTTCAGCCCATCTCTACCCAGGGCCCAGGGAACGTATTTTGGACTTTAGATCACCTAGACTCACTTTAATATCAATTAAAAGTATGTGGGTTTGCTTCTACTTTGCTTAGGAAACCAGTCTGTCTTACAGTGGTAGTAAACTTTTAGAAAACAAAAAAAATTTCACTGCAAGGTAAAGATATAATGTGCTAGTATGCATCACATTATAGTAATCCCTCAAACGGTGAGCTGTCACTGCTTCAGAGGCTTCTATCTTCACCTGGTTTTATTTCCAGGTTTGCGAGCTGCGGCTGCTTTAATGGCCGAGCCATGATGATGTCACACCCGGGCATGCACGTAGTAGCCTCAGCACAGAACTCTGAATGCCATTCCTTCAGAGCGCGCGCAGGTGATGTCACAGACGAATATCTCCTAAGTGGTGCACGTTTAGGAGATATTCATTTAACCTTCCGGTAAGCTTTATTATTAGCATACTTGTAGGTAAAAATCTAAATCCCGGGTTTACTACCACTTTAATCTTTCTCTGCTCTGAGAAAGGCTGTGAGCTTCTGCCATAATTTCTTGAAATTATATCATGAAAGTTCACACTCCAGAACTCCTGAACACCAGATGAACTGCCACTGATTACTAAAAGTACATCACCTGTCCACATTGTTTACATCATCACGTAAAAAAAAAAAAAAAAAAACGACCTTCTTATAACCATTATTGAAATGTACAGTAAAGAATAAAGCGTACATAACCTATAACGTGACACACAAACAACAGAAATGACTATGGTTAAAATCAAGGTGTGCATTCTTGAAGATTCATTGCTGATTTCCACATGATTGATAGGTGACTTCTGACATTCGTCAACACGAAAAAAAACATTTGTGATGCTGAATCCAAGCAAAAGGAGTTAAGCATACTCTCAGGGAAACCACAGTGACAGAGGTTTTCTTTAAAATAGTGGCTGATCACGTAATACAATCTAGTCTATTTATTGTGTTTATATAATTACGCAGAGCCAACAGGAACCAAACAGATGGGGTTTCCCATCACCCCATTCACCACAGACTCAGCATTTATCTAGCTATATGGAAGCCTGGCAGTCTATTAAGAGTAACACAATCTCTCCATTTTCCACAGACAATTATCCTTAGGCTTTGTATACACTGAGCTGTGATCAGGTTACTCATCAAAGCATTTTATGACTAACTAATAACTTTAGGGCACGACCTCCGACCTTCAGAAGGAACCTGACAATAATTTTGTCTTTCTGTCCTGAAGAGCATCACTGTCCCAAACCAATGAACCTGATACCACTGACATTTTTGTTGTGCTCCTTTTCATACTCTGTGGCCAAATATTTGGGTGGTTGCATATTAGGGCTATTGTATTCCGTGAAGGCCATCAATGACTTTGGAATCGCACCATAGATTTTGTTCATAGTACGTCAGAGGGTGTGTGCTGCTGGTGATATTTAAAGCTGAATTACAAGGAAAGCAAGATTGTGTAAATAGAAGTAATCCATAGTAGCTGAACACAACTTGAAGTAGCTGCTACTTCAATTAAGACAACCTGTCATCCAGCTATAGACTTTTCTAGTATAGTTGGCTATTATCTGACTCACAAGTTGAAAGCTCATGTAGCAGATTGGCAGCAAAACACCTATTTTGCTTCACTTTGAGTAGAGGGTGTCTTAAGAATTGGTATGCAAAGTGAAGGCTTTCCATCCTTTGGTAACTATATCATCATCACTCAAATCGAACATTCTCGTGTTTTACTGGTTCTAGTATATTATGAAAATGTGTACATACATTTTTAGAGAGTTATACTGATTATTCAATATAACAAACAGTCAATAACTGTACAGGCAAAGGCTATTTTTTCCCTCTGACACTTACAGGTACACATCTACCAGGGCCAGTGCTACCACTAGGAAAACTAGGCATCCGCCTAGGGCACACTACTGCTTAGGGCGCCTGGTTGCAAGTTTCCATATTCTCTGTCTCAACCTCTAGTGGGCACTGGCACTGCTGGCTGGGATGCATATCTAGGGGGATGCAGGGGGTGCCTCTGCTGCATGTAACTCAGTCATTTATAGAGGCGCAGCACTGACATGTCCCAGCGGAATGGAAGCAAACATCTCCTATGTGCCTCTATGATCAACGACCTGTCTGTCTCTGGTGAGTCATGTGACGACTGAACCCACCCCTGTCCACTTTCCCTCTTAGCCTGTCCTTGTCAGGGCTGGCTTAGCCCTTCCTTCTCTGGGCTGGCTGCTCAGCTGTCAACTAATTGTCAGTTCTCATCTCTCTCCACAGTTACCAGCTGTTCCTGATCCTGCTCGTCTTACCTGTCTACTTAAATCTGTCCGGCTCATTTCATCTCTGCATTCGCCTTGGTCACATCACAAGAAACCCTCTCCTGCAGGTCTGTTTAAAGACTGGCTTGCTGACATCCCTTCTGGCTCCTTATCATGCTTGCTGTTGCTCCACTTGGATCCCTGACTTCTGGCCTGGCTGATTACCTGATCTGGTTATTGAACTCTGGCCTGGCTGACTACTCGATCCGGTTACTGGACTCTGGCTATGCTTTGACTATGCTTACTCTATTTGCCTTTTTATTTTTATTTAATAAGCAAGTGTGATTTAATTGTACTTCTGTCTCGGTCTGATTCATTGTTTCTGACAGTCCTTTACAGCTGCAGCGTGTGTGTTCCTGGGTCAGTGTCTGGTGACAGTTGGAGCCTGGAGGCAGAGATTGGCAGGATTATTGGATGCAGAACCCTGGCCGGTGAGTGAAGAACACTGACATTATATATATATATATATATGTATATGTATATGTGTGTGTATATATATATATATATATATATATATATATATATATATATATATATATGTATATATGTATATATGTATATATGTATGTAGTGTTGTATAGACTGATCTGTTCTCCCATGAGTGATGTAATTGTACCGAGTACCTGGTGTGAATGTAAGGGTCCCCACTACCTTGGTATAGGGCCTGTCCATATATTGCTACATATGGATGGGTGATGTAATACTGCCAATGCCTATTCTTCTCCTATGGAGTCCTTCTCCACAAACTGGACAACCTTCCCAACTGCTGAGGAGTGGAGGCCTCCACACAGAAACACACAATGCATGCCTTACAGCAGGGGTGCCCAACCGCTGGAGCCCTCTGATGTGGCCAGCCACCTCCTGCTTTGGGATGAATGAATAATTTGTATAGCGCTGCAATGTGAACTGAATTGCCTCAAGGTTCTGGATTGGTCCTGTGTTGTCCAGCTTCTTAGAAGAGGTAGATCTTTTTTCTGATGGTTTTCTTCCATGCGGATGTAAGTCGGTAGAGCGTTCCATAGCCGTGGTCCTTGGACTGCGAATCTTCGTTCTCCCTTTGCTTTGTAGCGGGATTTGGGAATGAGAAGGAGGTTTTGGTTAGATGATCGAAGACTGCGATTGGGTGTGTAGTGTTTTATTTTCTCAAGTAGGTATTGAGGAGCATTTCCATGTATGCATTTGTGGGTGAGGCAGAGGGTCTTGAATGTGATCCGATTCTTTACGGTTAGCCAATGAAGGCTCCTCAGGGAAAGGGAGATGGATTTCCAGGTTTTTTTCCTGTTATTAGTCTTGCCGCTGTATTTTGGATGAGTTGTAAGCACGCAAGTTGATATTGGGGTAGTCCTATGTAGAGGGAGTTTGCATAGTCGAGTTGGGAATTAATGACTGTTCCAACTACCGCTGCTTTGTCTTCTTTTGGAATGAAGGGGAGGAGTCTACATGGTAGGCGGAGGAGATGGTGAGATTGGGTCGGCAAGCCCAGATCGCGGGTTTCTGACTCGGCATCCCTGAGCATCAGTGTGAAGAACGGAGTCGGCACTAAAGGAAGCAGAGCTGTTTCCTGTATAGCACCGACTCCTGTCACATGGGCAAGGCAAAGGGGGTTGAGTCATGGGGCAGAGCTGGGGGGGCGGGAGCAAAATGAGGTTTCACCTAGGCTGTCAAAAATCCTTGCACCAGCCCTGAAACCTACTGTGGTTAACGATAAATCTATCCCTGGTCATTTCGATTTTAACTCAGGCTACTGAAGCTTCAACACAAAGGGAAACTACAGAGAGGAGTACCATAAATCAGTTAGGATTAGTACATAACTGAGAACATTAGACATGACTGAGACATTGCTTAATATACATTCTCACTGAGGCAATAATTCCTGAGCCCACATTTACACCTGAGTGTTTTGCTGCATGATTCTGAAAGTGTAACAATGCTCAAGATGAAGATCCCCATTATTTTCAAAGGACCCGTTCACACTTGAGTATTGTGTTGCTTGTCGCGTGAAACTTGAAAAAGTATATAACAGTTGGAAAACTACATGAGCAATCCAAATGATCAATTTTTTTAATTATTCGGATTACAAGTGTCTAAATCAGAGAGGAGTGTTTTCCTTATGATGAATGTGTATTGTCTTCTTATGGTGACATGCACTTTAAGATGGCTATACACTAATCGATTTTCTATTGAACATTCACACTAATATTTGTACGAAAATTCTCAGTACATTGAACAACTTGACAAATGTCATTTGAAAGTACTTTAAAATAACTTTTCTTTTAACATTTGATTTTGGAATAAATTACTTTACCGATTAAAATTCACATACATCATTAAAAATGTGTTACTTTGAAAAATAATGTACACCCAGCTCCTTCAACCTTGCTTGTCACTGCAGTTGAAAGCAAACATCATTTTGTTTCCGATTAACAAGTAGAACATTTTTTGAAGGAAATTCTACTAGTGTATGGCCAGTTTTAGTGCTTGTCTTCACTACACTTCTGTGAACACATTCACTCCCTAAAAGAGAAACCTTGTGTAAAGACAGGGTCATGTACTAGATTAAAGGGCTCATTTAGAATTGCAATTGGAGGGTGTTAAAAACACAGAGATGAGCTGTATATTTAGTGCCCCAACCACCCCCCACCTTAAGCTGCAAAGGCAGTGCACGTAGGTGTTTACATGCCTCAATAGCATCACTTTGCTTTGCACTCATGGCAAAACATTTATTGCTCTTGTCCTGTTCGGAGGGCAGTAAGTGAATGGAGATGCATCGCAAACACACTGCAACTAAGTGCATTGCATTGGGGCAGCATTTATGGGGTTAAATATGTGGTGAAGAAGTTTGGAATGGTGACAAGCACTAAAGCTGATTTGAAAGCACTATGGAAAATGTCGGGTTGCTAGAACCTAGAAGCCTGGTATATTGAGCTGGATCCCTACTACTGCTGCTGTTCAATCACTGGAAAAGACTTTCATGACCTTGTCTTTACATGAGGGCCATCTCTTAGGGTATGTTCACACTATCCACATGTTAGAATGGGTGGTATTAGTATGTGACTAATATAGAGCAGTGGAGAATAGTGGTGCCTTGTGTTTTTACTATTTACGTTTTTTGTTTGCTTTTACCTTTATTGGACGTGTACACTCCATTCAGATCTCCGCACAGAACCTTGGTGCATCGCGGTGAATTGAAGTGCCAATCCACTTTGCTGTGGAAAAATTTTGCATTTTTCAATCCACACATCAGTATTGAATAAATGAGCTCTTAAGGTGAGAGTCTGTTTACAGAGGGTAGAGTGGAGACAAGCATTGAGGGTGTGTGCTACCAAAGGAGTCCAGAAAGATACTTTCAACACACACATTCCTGGAAGTGACTACAAGGTAAGTGGGTGCTGCAGTGACCACCATTGGCAAACCAGAATACGTTACAGATTAAGAGATATGTCACCAGCACACCAAGGAGCACCGAAATAGCATCAGAAGGGTTGTCCAATCACATCACAGCAAAGTGTAGCAACGTTTTTGGGTGTTGCATGTGTCTGAAGAATAGGTCTAGCTAGCTTAATAGGGCTTAGAATTGTAATCGTTTTTAGAATAGAAGTTTGTATAAAATAGATTGACTGTTGTTGAGCTGAATCACCTATAAGACTCATAGTGAGAGCTCATGTATCTGCCCCTAGCTGAGGCCAATATAAGGATATTTTCCAATTTGAAACATTTGTTAAAATAATACCTTGTGTCCTACAATAAAGGTCCTTGTTCAGGCACTTCCTGTTATCTAGTGACTTCTACCAGCGGTGCTCCACTTTTGCACCCTGTTGCATGCACCCCTGGTAGAGACTACAAGTGGCCTTGCAAACATACATTGCATAGCTAGTCAACAGCAATGGGAGCTGGTCCAGAAATTATGTTAAGCTGATGCCAAATTGAACACAGATAGACACAAAGACACTTAAACTGGAGACCTGATTGGAACCTGGAACCTTATTGTTTTCTTTGCAGAGCTGCAGCAGATTTTGCACTCTCCAGTTTTAGTAAATCAACCCCAAAGTGGCTGAAAAAGGCCTGAAAAAACATGACAATTGTTTTCTAGGTAGGGTTTAACGAAAGTAAGAAGTAGCAGAGTAATCTTGATAACAAGTCAGTAGGCTGTACTTACAATCAGGATTAAAAGAGAAGAATGTTTTTTGTTTTTTTATTGGAGCACTGGGTTGTGGGGGGGTGGGGGGCAGGAGCGGCCGGCTCAGCCTCTCAACGGCTCACTGAGAGGCTAGTCTGAACTTAGTCTTTGAAAATGTGGATGCTATTACAATTCTCCGTACCAACAATTCAGTATATTTGGTAAAACCACTTATATCCATCATTCTTCTTCACACTGCTACAATGGGCAAGAGAAATGTTTTGTTCCCAGTATTAAACATTTATAAAGTGTCATAGTGCAGACCCAAGGGACCTCGAGCTTAGTCATTGTTTTATGAGAGTCTATACTGAGAGAAAATGCTGAAATTGAAGACCTTCCGTTAAAATGTTCAATTACTTGTCTGTCTCCAGCTTTGATAATTGACTCAGAATGCATATGTACTAAGTGAAACCAGAGTGAAGTCTGAACTCCTGATTTGCATTCCTTAGAAATGATGACAGCTATAATATTTTGACAGGCAGGCAACTAGCATATTCAAACGGCGTGGTCAGCAATGTCAGTCCAAGTCCTTCTCTCATTTCTTTCAAATTGTTGCTGCAAAGACTTTCTTACCTCTATCTCCTCGGTGTGCATAATATGGTGATGGTGAGGAGATGAAGTAGATACCTCTGACACTGGCCTTAACCAGGGGGAAAGAAGGCTTGTTAATTATTCCCAGAAGAACAATAGGGTTGTCTTAAAGCGGGAGTCCGCCGGGACTCCGCGTTTTTTTTTTTTTTTTTTAAAGCCAGCAGCTACAAATACTGCAGCTGCTGACTTTTAAAATAGTGACACTTACCTGTCCAGCGCGCCCGCGATGTCAGCACCCGAAGCCGATCTATAGATCGTATCTCGGGTGCTGCCGCCGCCATCTTGGGTATGGGAGTCAGGAAATGGAGCCTTTCGGCTTCATTTCCCGGTTCCCTACTGCGCATGCGCGAGCCGCGCTGCGCAATAAGGACGGTCCCCGCTGCCTCTGGGATCTGTGTGTTTTCCCAGCAGGCAGCGGGGCACTTGCGGGAAGGGGCGGGTACTTGCGAAAAGGGGCGTAATATACGCCCCTTTCTGCAGAGAGCTATCCCGGAAGTGGGTACAGATACCTGTACTGTACAGGTATCTGCACCCCCCTCCCCCCTGAAAGGTGCCAATTGTGGCACCGGAGGAGGGGAGGGTTCCGATGAGCGGAAGGTCCACTTTAGGGTGGACCTTCGCTTTAAAGCAGAACTAAACTATCTGAATCAGCTTTAACTATTTTTAATCCCTATGCTGCTAGACTTAGTAAATAGATAGGAAGGTGTGGGCAGGGCTTATGCACCCATGTTGAGGACCAGTTAGGGTTGCCACCTGTTCGGGATTCACCCGGACAGTTCGGGTTTTGAAATATGTGTTCGGGTTTCAGCCCACCTGAAACCCGGACGCATTATTCAGACCAGGCTGTGGCTGAGTGATTTGGCCGCAGCCACTGTGTGCCAAGGAGCCCTCTGTGCGTTACATTACTACTCTCCTTGGGGCACCCAAATGTATCCCAGGTCTTTTATAATCCTATAGTGTTTACAGCAAATAAATTAATAGAAAAATTCCCTGTGTTGCAAAAGTGTTTGGGTTTGGCTTGAAGAGAAGGTGGCAACCCTAGGACCAGTAGAACAGCACTTACTAATGCTTGGACTTCAGGCTGGGAGCTGCGGTTATGCTACACTCAATATTAAGGCAGGTCTCCCAGACTTGGAAGCGAGCTGCAATGACACCATTAACTCCTTTCTCTCTGTGCTGACTCTTTTACACTGATGATGACTTGTATACTTCAGACATTCTCAGGCAGAGAGGACACCTCTCCCAAGTGTGCAGCATTTTTTGGCTGCTGAGCCTGTACCGAACTTCACCAATGCAGCAGTCTGTGTCAGCTCCCAGTGATACATCCCAGGAAAAGCTCTATCTCTCTCTCTGGTGGAGGTGCCCTCCACTTCCAGAAGAACTGTCACCCCTGCCAGTCAGCCACCCCCTGGCTGATTGGCTGCCTTAAGCAATGACACAAGCACTGAAGTCCTTCGCAAGAACACAATAACTTCCACTAGACAGAACTGTGTGTTAGAATCATGTATTGCATTTTCCTCTACTTCGGTCCCTTGTTGTATATAAAGCACTGTTCTTTGATACACTGTGCTGCACCCCTTTGAGAGACGGGTACTTTACTGAAGAAAGGCGAACATACAGGAACAGCTCTTGTAAAGAAGCTTCTTACACACATTCATGTACAGAGGTGCTCTATTACCCACAAGGTTATCATACCTAAATAACAGCACATAGCACTTTAGAGGCAAGTGACCACTAACGCAAATAATCCATGGCTGGAAGTTGAGACTCCATAAATTCCTCAGGTTCCCAGCACCTCGTGGAACCCTGCCTGACCCCCTCTAAGATGTGGGCACAGGGTAACAGCCTACATCTTGGCAGTGCTTTCCAACAGCTCTAGCAGGAAGCACACAGGGAATTTAATTGAGCCCTTTTGATGTAAAATTTGCAGGAAAATCTAGCCAATCAATTCCTCAGATCCACCACACATCTACAATGTAACAATTTTTACCTGGTTGGCTTAGTCAATTTGAAGACATGAGCAGAAACAGAAGAAACTGCACATATTGGGACAGATAGCTGCAGAATATGAATCAGCACAGCAAACGACTTTAACCACTTACAGACCGGACCATTTTGCGGGTCAAAGACCAGACCACTTTTTGCGATTCGGCACTGCGTCGCTTTAACTGACAATTGCGTGGTTGTGCGACGTGGCTCCCAAACAAAATTGACGTCCTTTTTTTCCCACAAATAGAGCTTTCTTTTGGTGGTATTTGATCACCCCTGAGGTTTTTATTTTTTGTGCTATAAACAAAAATAGAGCGACAATTTTGAAAAAAACGCATTATTTTTTACTTTTTGTCATAATAAATATCCCCCAAAAATATATAAAAAACATTTTTTTCCCTCAGTCTAGGCCGATACATATTCTTCAACATATTTTTGGTAAAAAAAAATCGCAATAAGCAATTATTGATTGGTTTGCACAAAAGTTATAGCGTTTACAAAATAGGGATAGTTTTATGGCATTTTTATTAATAATTTTTTATTTAGTTTTTTACTAGTAATGGCGGCGATCAGCGATTTTTATTGTGACTGCGACATTGCGGCAGACACATCAGACATTTTTTACACATTTTTGGGACCATTGTCATTTATACAGTAATCACTGCTATATAAATGCAGTGATTCCTGTGTAAATGACACTGGCAGTGAAGCGGTTAACCAGTGGGTGGCAGTGTAGGGGTTAAGTATTCCTAGGGGTGTGTTACTAACTGTGTGGGGGCTGGGCTTTCATTTAGTGAACACTGATCTCTGCTCCAATCACATGGAGCAGAGATCAGCGTCACTAGTTGCTAGGCAGAATGGGGAAATGCTGTTTACACAGCATTTCCTCCATTCAGCAGCCCCGTGGGTATGCCCGCAGCGATCGAGTCTGCGGGACCCGCGACCGGACTCACGGGGGTCCCGACCGGCACGCGAGCGCGCCGGCGGCGGCGCGCTCGCGATGGCAGGGCGGCATTGAAGATTGGACTTGCCTGTACGCCAATATGCCTGCCCTTGCCATTCTGCCGATGTACATTGGCATGCGCTGGTCGGGAACTGGTTAACCCTGCCTACAAAGGTATACCATATTTATTTGTTTTAAACCTTTTTTTTATCTTTCTTCAGTTGCTTTCTGGTTTCTGGCTTGGACAAAATGATCCCATACATCGCAGGAGTCCTCATGGGCATTTTCTTTTCTTTCATCTAGAGGAGAGAAGGAGGGGCTAAACACACTCTTCTGCCTGCATGTCTGAGCTAAGGGCAGATGGAGTCCAGGAAGGAAATGCTACATAACTCATCTGCCCATTTTCAAGATGGACACTGCTTGAAATGCTAGGGGTTGTTTGCCAAAGTGCCAAATGATGATCAGAGACATGGATGGATGGGCGAGTTTGCTTTGAAGATTAAAAAACAATCAAATAGAGTTTTCAGTTTGTGATGCTCAGATACAGTTCAATTTAGTTTTGAATGCCCACAATCAAAGCCATTGTCACTTGAACTGTCCAAAACTGTGCTAGATTAGATGATGATCAGGCTCATATAGTTGCATTTTGTCAGCATATTCGTAAAGTTCACTTCAATTTCAACAATCAAGGCTCAGGCTTTGTTACAACTTGTTCTAAATATATTTATTGCTTACAGAAAGAAATTACTCATAAAGAATGCAACAATATCCAGGTTAATTGGTCTTGCCTTATAATCAATGTTCTGAAAATAGCAATAAATGGGTCTATCTTTCCTGAGATGTGACCAATGATCTCAATCTCTTCTCATAAATTTGTGTTGATTCAAGAGATTCTCCATTCAATTGTTACTTAAAGAATTGGTTATGAAAACATACTACAGCGTACTGACACCAAAGACTTTTATTACTCATGAATGCACAGTTGTTAATTCCTACACTATACAGCAGGGTTTCTCAACCTATTAACCCTAGAGGCAGGGCCGTTTTTAAGGCAGGGCAAAAGGGGCAGCTGCCCTGGGCCCTGTCATTGTTGTGGGGCCCAAAGCAGCTGCCTCATACTTGCCAACTATCCTGGTTTAAATTTCCTCTTCCCTTGAGGTTTTAGTCCCATGCTGTGTCCCAATATCTCAGTGTGAAGTGCTGCTACTAATGCTGCCCAGCTCTGCCCTTTTGTTGTGTACAGATGACCCTGTGTTTACATGTAAATTACCGCCATTCATATGTAAATAGCGGTGGCCGGCGGCATTGATATTTATATCTTGCCCCCCTGAGGTCATATTCACAGTAATCTCTAGCAGCCAATCAACAAGCAGAAATCATGTGCTGTAACCTTTAGCAACTAATCAGTGAGCGGTAATGATACACTGTAATCTCTGGCAACCAATCACAATTGCTGCCTGATCTGATACAGTTAACTGATTTTGAGTCTAGCTGCTATTTATTATATGTCTCAGAACAGGTGGAGAGCGAAACTGCATGGGGGGCCCCAAGAAAAGTTTTGCCCAGGGTCCAATCAATATTAAAGACGGCCCTGCCTAGAGGAACCCCAAAAATAATTTTCATGCCTCAAGGAACCCTTCCTAAACCCAAATCATTAGGGCTTATACTGGTGGTCAATAGGAAGCATGTCCCCCTTAAAGTGGTGTTCAGAATGCCACCCTTAATGAAAACTGAACCTTGAACGCTGTAGACAACATCAAATAGGTGGTTCATCAGCCACAGCTCAAGGAACCCCTAGCAACCTCTGGAGGAACCCCAGGGTTCCACGGAACTCTGGTTGAGAATGGCTGGTCTACAGTAAACATGGCTAGCAATGTTCAGGTCACTTATATTTACGAATATTGCATTGCCAGCTGAAAGGTTGAACTACAGGCAAACTAAAAAAAATGACATACGTATATGATGCTGTCTGCCACTAGCATTAACATACAAGATTCTTTTCCTCTATGTATGAACATCATTTGATTGCGTGCTCCTACCAGTAAATGTGCTCATTTTCCCACTTCCTGAAATAGGGTGACAATTCTGCTCAATCTGCAGTGAAATCACGCAGAAGGGTTATCACCGTGTGGACAGGGTTGACATAAGTGGACGCATAGTTTTAAATAGATTTTCAGTAAATATAACAACGAACACCAGCTAACATTTGTACGCAGGTGCAGCAAGAGTTTTTCAAGTTTCTTTTTTTCTAGGAGAATAAAAAATTAGGCCAAAGAAATAAAAGCTGACCATTGTCAGCAAATCCACCATTGTAATATGGTTTTTAGCATCCCCTTTTGCAAAACAGCTTGGCATGTACAAAAAAATAGAAAAAAAAGAAGCTGGCAGGGTCAACAAGTAATAAAATGGTGGGACAACGGGAATCAAAGTGATGCGCTAATTCTATTGACAGACTACAGTATATAATTTATGTAATTGTTAAAAAATGTTCATGCAATAATTCTTTGGCAGTTGAATGGGCCCAATTTCATTTTGTTTGTCTGTCCGCATATTTCCTTCCATTCTGTCTTACCACTATTTAAACCAAGTGTCCTTGAAGAGCTTACATAGGGAAAGACCCACTCTAAGCCTCTTGTTCTACTTGCTTTTGTAAGTAGACTTGGAAGATGAGTTGTTTCCGGGCACTTGGTACAATTAGCCTGTGCTAGTCAAGCTTGCAGGAGTCAGGTCAGAGGTCGGTCACAGTCAAGAGGAGACTACCTTCCAGTCTGCTAAATCTGTTATCATTTAGCTCTAATGTGATAGCTGTCTGTCACACAGGCATCAGTCTAGGTTACACCTATTGGGAGACTTCCATGTTGTATGAAAGCACTTTGTGAAACAATGAGAGAAATTCTTTATAATCTGTAGCTAGCGGGGGGGGGGGGGGGGGGGATTCAATAATTGAATATGTAGGACCTGATTTTATATTACATGAGCATTATATTACATGAGCATTATATTACATGAGCATTAAGGAGGATGTATTGTGATTCTTCATGTGTTTTTTTTTTTTTTATTCATTATGGTCGGGACAAAAAAGTGTGATAATATGCAAAAAAAAAGTTTTTATTCAAGTAAGTTTCTAGTTTAACCAAAACTTTTTGGGGGAATTCAATAGAGTAGGAAAGGACCCATGTTATATTTTTTTCTAACCACTGTGCCTGCTGGGGAGAATTAGCCTCCCTATTTGTCCACATGTGCTTCTGGGCCCCATAGCACTCGTCTGCTCTGACTATAGTTATGACCTAGAAAGACTGCTTCTGCTGTGTTGTTCATTTAGATAACTCATAGTGCTTTGGGAATCCCTAGGCCTTTTTCACACATGCAAACCATAAATTTCATCAGTTCAGTCACTTTTTTTCAAAGAAAAAAACGGATGAACTTTACATCAGTTTTTTCATCCGTTTATACATAATTTTTTTACATCCATCAGCTAGTGTCCTTAACCACTTGAGTCCTGGAGCCATTTTTTCATGCAAAAAGGGACCATTCGTCCAGAAAATTAGAACTTTGATCCATTCCAAAAAACAGATGTTGACAGACAGTTGACTGATGTAAACTGATGTAAATGGATGATCATCCATTTACCGTATATACTCGAGTATAGGCCGACCCGAATATAAGCCGAGGCCCCCAATTTACCCCCAAAAAAACTGGCAAACTTATTGACTCGTGTATAAGCCGAGGGTGAGATATGCCTGTCCATCCCTGTGTGTGTGTCCGTCCCTGTGTGTCCGTCCATCCCTGTGTGTGTGTGTGTCCATCCATCCATCCATCCCTGTGTGTGTGTGTGTCCATCCATCCATCCATCCCTGTGTGTGTGTGTGTCCATCCATCCATCCATCCCTGTGTGTGTGTGTGTCCATCCATCCATCCATCCCTGTGTGTGTGTGTCTCCATCCATCCATCCCTGTGTGTGTGTGTCTCCATCCATCCATCCATCCCTGTGTGTGTGTGTCTCCATCCATCCATCCATCCCTGTGTGTGTGTGTCTCCATCCATCCATCCCTGTGTGTGTGTGTGTGTGTGTGTGTGTCCAGCCTACCTGTGTCCCGAGCCTCCGTCCCGTGCCTTGCCTCCTTGCCTCCGTGCCGTGCCTTGCCTCCTTGCCTCCGTCCCGTGCCGTGCCTTGCCTCCTTGCCTCCGTCCCGTGTCGTGTCGTGCCTTGCCTCCGTCCCGTCCCGTGCCGTGCCTTGCCTTGCCTCCGTCCCGTGCCTTGCCAGGATCGCCTCGGCGGCCATTCTAAAATTCAAAAGCCCCGCCTCCGCCTCCGCCTGTGATAGGCGGAACACTGAATTTCCCAGCAGCCTGTGTTCCGCCTATCACCGATATCGTCTCATCCTCGTACTACGGACGAGGATGAGACGATGTCCGTGATAGGCGGAACACAGGCTGCTGGGAAATTCAGTGTTCCGCCTATCACAGGCGGAGGCGGAGAAGGAGGCGCGGCTTTCAAATTGTAGTATGTCCGCCGTCTGTCTGCTCGATACGCTGATCGAGCAGTCAGACGGCGATGACTCGAGTATAAGCCGAGGGGGGCACTTTCAGCCTCAAAAAAGAGGCTGAAAATCTCGGCTTATACTCGAGTATATACGGTAGATCTGTTTTTCCATAAAGATGCACTGACCGTTTTTTATCCATCAACCAATAGATGAAAAACAGACAAATGTTCAGCATGTGTGAAAGGGGCCTTAGTCATGCATTCAATGTTTATTTGTTACACTAAATTGTATACAAATAGTAGAAAAATATCAACAATCGGCCCAAAATATTGACACTTTGGGTCCAATTTTGACATTTTCACTTAGTGGTGTACTCACTTTTGTTGCCAGCGGTTTAGACAATAATGGCTGTATGTTGAGTTATTTTGAGGGGACAGCAAATTTACACTGTTATACAAGCTGTACACTCACTACTTTACATTGTAGCAAAGTGTCATTTCTTCAGTGTTGTCACATGAAAAGATATAATAAAATATTTACAAAAATGTGAGGGGTGTATTCACTTTTGTGATATACTGTATATTTTGTATGTTGTGTATGTGGTCATTTATGTATACATATACTGTATGTATATAGATAGAGAGATAGATAGAGAGATAGATAGAGAGATAGAGAGATAGATAGATAGATAGATATATCCCCTTAGCACCGACCGTACGCAAATTTGCCCCCTTCAAAACACAAACGCAAATTTGCAGCTGCAGATACCGTTTTTAAGAGCCAGTGGTTGGCTTTTTAGTGATAACAATCAATGCAGCTAAAAAACAAACGGCTGTTACCGACGTCACTTCTGGTTTACTCGGCTACCTATGGCACGTTTTTTTTTTTTTTTTTTTTATTACAGTATTTAAAAACGCTGTTTTGGCAACCTGAATATTAAGTGCAAAGGAGGGATTTTGGGTTGATCCCGATCCCTCCATAAAGAGTATCTGTCACCACCTATTACTGTAACAAGGGATATTTACATTCCTTGTGACAACAATAAAAGTGATCAGAATATTTTTTTAAAGAGACAATGCAAAAAACATTTCAATAAATAAGGGAAAAAAAAATCTTAAAATGCCCCCATCCCTGCATAAGAAAATGCATACATAAGTCACACCCGCATTTGTGTTCAAATCCCACATGTGAGATATCGCCACAATTGTCAGAGTGAGAGCAATAATTCTAGCAAAAGGCCTCCCCTGTAATTCTAACCTGTAATGGTTACATTTTTTTAAAGCGTTGCCTGTGGAGATTTTTAGGTAACAAAGTTTGTCGCCATTCCACAAGTGTGCGTGATTTCAATGTATGACATGTGCAGTATTTATTTACTTGGCGTAACATTCTCTTTCACATTACTAAAAAAAAATTGGGCTAACTTTATTGTTTAGTTTTTTTATTCATGAAAGTGGATTTTGTCCCCAAAAATTGTGCTTTAAAGACCGCTGCATAAATACCGTGTGACATAAAATATTGCAACAATCCCCATTTTATTCTGTAGGGTCTCTGCTAAAAAAAAATATATATATATATATATATATATATATGTTTGGATGTTCTAAGTAATTTTCTAGAAAAAAATACAGATTTTAACTTACTTGTAAGCAATAAATATAACAGAAATAGGCTTAGGCATGGAAGGGATATATATAATAACATTTATATATATATATATATATATATATATATATATATATATATATATATATATATATATATATATATACAGTTGTGCTCATAAATTTACATACCCTGGGAGAATTTATGATTTCTTGGCCATTTTTCTGAAAATATGAATGATAACACAAAAACGTTTCTTTCACTCATGGTTAGTGTCTGGCGGAAGCCATTTATTATCAATCAACTGTGTTTACTCTTTTTAAATCATAATGGCAACAGAAACTACCCAAATGACCCTGATCAAAAGTTTACATACCCCAGTTCTTAATACCGTGTATTGCCCTCTTTAACATCAATGACAGCTTGAAGTGTTTTGTGGTATTTGTGGATGAGGCTCTTTATCTTCTCAGATGGTAAAGCTGCCCATTCCTCTTGGCAAAAAGCCTCCAGTTCCTGTAAATTCGTGGACTGTCTTGCATGAACTGCACATTTTGAGATCTCCCCAGAGTGGCTCAATGATATTAAGGTCAGGAGACTGAGATGGCCGCTCCAGAACCTTCACTTTATTCTGCTGTAGCCAATGACAGGTCGACTTGGCCTTGTGTTTTGGATCATTGCCATGTTGGAATGTCCAAGTATGTCTCATGCACAGCTTCCTGGCAGATGAATGCAAATGTTCCTCCCGTAATTTTTGATAATATACTGCATTCATCTTGCCATCAATTTTGACCAAATTGCCTGTGCCCTTGTAGCTCACACATCCCCAAAACATCAGCGATCCACCTCAGTGTTTTACAGTAAGAATATTGTACCTTTCATCATAGGCCTTGTTGACTCCTCTCCAAATGTAGCATTTATGGTTGTGGCCAAAAAGCTCAATTCTGGTCTCATCACTCCAAATGACTTTGTGCCAGAAAATTTGAGGCTTGTCTCTGTGCTCTTTGGTGTAATGTAAGCTGCATACTTTGTGACATTTGCGTAGTAATGGCTTTCTTCTGGTGACATGACCACAGGGCTGGACTGGCCTACAGGGATACCGGGAAATTTCCCGATAGGCTGCCTGCCCTGGGGCCGCTTTTATCTATACTGTGGCTTCAGCGCAGCGCTCCCCTCCCTCCTCCTCCACGTTGTCCCGCACAGCAGGCTGACCACTGTGTCATGGAGCTGCGAAATGTTTGGCCCCGCCCCCCTTTTAGATCAGCCTGTGTGATAGACGCAGTGTTCTGTCTATCACACAAGCTGGTCTAGGAGGACTTTTGTCATAGCACGGCCAAACATTTCAGAGCTCCGTGACACAGCGGGAGATGCCTGCTGACTGCTTTGTGTAATCCAGGCACCAAGGCTGCAACAATGGTAAGGCTGTAATGAGGACACAGTAAGGCTGCGATGAGGGCATGGTGAGGCTGCAATGAGGGCACAGCAATGATGGGCACAGTAAGGTGGCAATGATGGGCAGAGTAAGGCTGCAAAAAGGGCATGGTAAAGTGGCAATGATAGGCACGGTAAGGCTGCAAAGAGGACATGGTGAGGCTGCAATGAGGGCACAGTAAGGTGGCAATGATGGGCATGTGTGTCTGCAATGATGGGCACAGTAAGGCTGCAACGATAGTGGCGCTGCAATGAGGGCACGGTAAGGCGGCAATGATGGGCACAGAGGCTGCATTGATGGGCACAGTGAGGCTGCATTTTATGGGCACTGGTGAGGCTGCATGGATCTCTTGTATCATGTCCGCAGTCTTTGACCATCTCTTGTACCATGTCTGCAGTCTCTGAGGGAATCTGGAGAGGATTCAAGAGTGGGAGTGCCGCTGGGATGGGGATGGAGGTCATGGGAGAAGTCAGACATTTGTGGACTGTGGAGAGGAGACTATAGGAAAACCAGAGCCACCAAGCAGGGGACAACTGACTGATCCCTGCATGGTGCACCTGAGAGAAGGTCAGAGACAACGCCGCCAGTCCAGTCTGAGGGGGGGGGGGGGGGGGTCACTGGTGTAAGGGGGAAGTGAATACAATAATGTAAGGGGGCACTGATATAAAGGTTTCCCCCCTATATCCGTATCCCCTCCCCCCTTCTTACCTTAGTGTATTTTCTGCGGAAGGTAGTCTCTAGTAACCAGAGTCCCTCTCACATTCCCAGAGTCCCAGGTTTCCCCCTTAATGATTGCTTCACGTTTACTACTTATAACTGAAATTTGCTGTTTTATATATACAGTATCTCACAAAAGTGAGTACACCCCTCACATTTTTGTAAATATTTTATTATATCTTTTCATGTGACAACTTTGCTACAGTGTAAAGTAGTGAGTGTACAGCGTGTAAATTGCTCTCCCCCAAAATGACTCAACACACAGCCATTAATGTCTAAACCGCTGGCAACAAAAGTGAGTAAACCCCTAAGTGAAAATGTCCAAATTGAGCCCAAAGTGTCAATATTTTGTGTGGCCACCATTATTTTCCAACACCGCCTTAACCCTCTTGGGCATGGAGTTCACCAGAGCTTCACAGGTTGCCACTGGAGTCCTCTTACACTCCTCCATGATGACATCACGGAGCTGGTGGATGTTAGATACCTAGCACTCCTCCACCTTCTAATTGAGGATGCCCTACAGATGCTCAATAGGGTTTATGTCTGGAGACATGCTTGGCCAATCCATCACTTTTACCCTCAGCTTCTTTAGCAAGGTAGTGGTCGTCTTGGAGGGATGTGTTTGGGGCCATTATCATGTAGGAATACTCCATTGTGGCCCAATCTCCAAATGGAGGGGATCATGCTCTGCTTCAGTATGTCACAGCACATGTTGGGAATTCATGGTTCCCTCAATGAACTGTAGCTCCCCAGTACGGGCAGCACTCATGCAGCCCCAGAACATGACACTCCCACCACCATGCTTGACTGCAGGCAAGACACACTTGTCTTTATACTCCTCACCTGGTTGCCGCCACACATGCTTGACACCATCTGAACCAAATAAGTATATCTTGGTCTCATCAGACCACAGGACATGGTTCCAGTAATCCATGTCCTTGGTTTGTTTGTCTTCAGCAAACTGTTTGCGGGCATTCTTGTGCATCATCTTTAGAATAGTCTTACTTCTGGGACGACAGCCATGCAGACCAATTTAATGCAGTGTGTGGCATATGGTCTGAGCACTGATGGGCTGACCCCCCCCCCCCCCCCTTCAACTTCTGCAGCTAAACTGGCAGCACTCATACATCTGTTTCCCAAAGACCTCTGGATATGACGCTGAGCATGTGCACTCAACTTCCTTGGTCGACCGTGGTGAGGCCTTTTCTGAGTAGAACCTGTCCTGTTAAATCGCGGTATGGTCTTGGCCACCATGCTGCAGCTCAGTTTCAGGGTCTTGGCAATCTTCTTATAGCCTAGGCTATCTTTATGTAGAGGTGAATACCGCGCTAGGGCAAAAAGCCACTAAGCAGCTGCTAGAGGTGAGATACACACAAAAATAAAGAAAAAATGGGAGGAGTTTGACGTGCTGACGTCTCTGCGTACCTACCGTATTTTTCGGACTATAAGGCGCACGTAAAAGCCTAAATTTTCTCACAAAAACGACCGTGCGCCTTATAATCCGGTGCGCCTTATATATGACCTGTTGACATCGCTGGAGTTCTTTGGTTAATGCACCCGGAATGATGGCAAGCACTCACTTGGGCTTTAACAGTATCTGTCAGATGGGCGCGCATGGAGTCACAGATCAATAGGGATGGAGATTCGTGGAAAAAGCCACCCGGTCTCTTGATGTAAACCTTCGGACTATAAGGCGCACGTAAAAGCCTAAATTTTCTCACAAAATCGACCGTGCGCCTTATAGTCCGATGCGCCTTATATATGGAAATATCCATTTTATCAGCCGGTCGTTGCTAGTGCGCCTTATAATCCGGTGCGCCTTATAGTCCGAAAAATACGGTAGTCTCTTGGACGGGCGTCCTTACACAGCCGGCCAGCTATTCTGCTCTTTTGTTTACTTCTTATTGTAAGTGCGATACTTTTTTTTTTATTATTAAATATCCATACTTTATTATGCCATGGTGAGCTTCTCTTTTCTGGGTTTTCCTTGACTGCCTTTGGCATCTACACCTGTGCTCCGGTGAGCCGGCTAGATATTTCCCATTGCTGGAGAAAGGTGTTCAGGTGATTTCCTATAGCCTTGTTGTGTCCCAGGGAGAGGAGTCTTGAACAAGAGGCACTTGACATATCTTCGAAATTTAAAGGCCCTGACCGAGTTTAGTTCGCAAGCCCTAAAGGCTTGCTAGCTGGTAAGCCTTCAGTTCTCACGGTGATCACATTTGTGGTGGATTTATACGGATTATTACTACCTCTATTCTTTTCACCATTGAAGGCGATTTTGTGTGTTCACGTTTGCTGTATAGCAGTCACTTCAATTGGACTTTTTTTATGAATTCATCTATTTATTCATTATTGATTAATTTATATGATATTGTTTATTTAATTCTAATTATTTTTGATATTCACTTATCATGTTTTGGTGTTGTTTATTATTATTAATCATAGGGAGCAACACTTTTGATTTCTCACACATTTAATTATGCAATAATGATCACATTTATCAATATATCATATAAATGGATCTTTTATTTATTTATTTGATATTGGGTTAATATACTGATTTTTGTTTATTTATTTTTTAGCGCTGCTACACTTTTTTCTTCCTCTTTATGTAGATCAACAATTCTTTTTTTCAGATACTCAGAGTTCTTTGCCATGAGGTGCCATGTTGAACTTCCAGTGACCAGTATGAGAGAGTGATAACACCACATTTAACACACCTGCTCCCCATTCACACCTGAGACCTCGTAACACCAATGAGTCACATGACACCAGGGAGGAAAAATGGCTAATTGGGTCCAATTTTGACATTTTCACTCAGGGGTGTACTCACTTTTGTTGCCAGCGGTTTAGACATTAATGGCTGTGTATTGAGTTATTTTGAGGGGACAGCAAATTTATACTGTTATACAAGCTGTACACTCACTACTTTACATTGTAGCAAAGTGTCATTTCTTCAGTGTTGTCACATGAAAAGATATAATAAAATATTTACAAAAATGTGAGGGGTGTACTAACTTTTGTGAGATACTGTATATATCCCTATCTATAGGTGCTTTCATATCTGTCTTATCTATATATAATACGCTCTGCAAATGTGTTTTAAATTGCATGGTTTTCCCTTTCATGAACAAGAAAATAATGACATTGGGCTGGTATAATAATGCTATGGGGCTGGTATGAAATTATTTCCAGGGCTGGTTTTGATTCCCAGTCCGGCCCTGCACGACCATGCAGCCCATCTTTCTTTAAGTGCCTCCTTATTGTGCATCTTGAAACAGCCACACCACATGTTTTCAGAGCGTCCTGTATTTCATCTGAAGTTATTTGTGGGTTTTTCTTTGCATCCCAATGAATTTCCCAGGCAGTTGTAGCTTTTTTAGCTAAAGTTTTAGTTGGTCTACCTGACCGTGGTTTGGTTTCAACAGAACCCCTCATTTTCCACTGCTCGATTAGAGTTTGAACACTTCTGACTAGCATTCTCAATTCCTTGGATAACTTTTTCTATCCTTTTCCTGTTTTACACAGTTCAACTACCTTTTCCGGCAGATTCTTTGAGAATTCTTTTGCTTTACCCATGACTTAGAATCCAGAAACATCAGTGCAGCACTGGATGAAAGATGCAAGGGTCTGTCAGGAGTCCAGAAACTCATTGACCTTTTATACACACACACACACTAATTACAAGCAAACAGATCACAGGTGAGGATGGTTACCTTTAATAGCCACTCAAACCCCTTTGTGTCAACTTGTGTGCATGTTATCAGGCCAAAATCACCAGGGTTTGTAAACTTTTGATCAGGGTCATTTGGGTAGTTTTGGTTGCCATTATGATTTAAAAAAAGTAAACACAGTTGATTGAGAATAAAGGGCTTGAGCCAAAGACTTACCATGAGTGAAAGAAAAGTTTTTGTGTTTGTGTCATTCATATTTTCTGGAAAATGGCCAAGAAATCACAAATTCTGCCAGAGTATGTAAACTGATGAGCACAACTGTATATATTTGTCAGGGCTGGCTTAGCCCTTACTCCTCTGGGCTGGCTGCTCAGCTGTCGGCTAATTGCCAGCTTTCTTCTCTTTCCACAGTTACCAGCTGTTCCTGATGATGCTCGTCTGACCTGACTATTTTAAGCCTTCCAGCTCACTCTTTCCTTTGCCTTCGTATTGGTCACATCAATAGGAACCATCTCCTGCTGTTTGTTTCAAGACTGGCTTGCTGACATCCCTCCTGGCTTCTATCCTGCTTGCAGTTGCTCTCCTTGGATCCCTGACATCTGGACTGGCTGATTACCCGATCTGGTTTATGAACTTTGGACTGGCTGACTACCCGATCTGGCTACTGGACTCTGGCTATGCTTGACTACGCTTTTTTCTATTTACCTTTTTATTTTTATTAATAAACACGTGTGATTTGATTGTACTTCTGTCTCTGTCTGTTTCATGGTTCCTGACAATATTATGTATATATTTTTTGTTTATCAGTGTTTTATGCACCATCCTGAAGAAGTGGCTAGTGTAATGCAATGAAATGCGTTGACGCTGTTTTTATACTGTTCTGTAAGCAATAAATACCTAGCTTCTGCTTTACATTCAGCACTGCTGACACCACTTTCCCATTTTTGGAGCTCAAATACCTCTTAAAAGGGCTTTTTAGTGGTGCCCAGAGCTAGAAAACAAGAATTTACCTATTACGGTGCTGAAAAAGTCCCACTGACAGGGCAGGTGAAGTTTAGCTTTAAGATTTCTCACTTTTTAGGTTTTGCTTTTATTTTAATCTGAATCTTTTTACTTCATTAACTTGTTTTCTGCAAAACAGATTTTCTTTCAGGAAACGTAATAATGTAATTGTATCAAATTATCCTTCCAGCAGCTACATTGTAGAGCAAGGTCATCCATAGATAGCATGCTAAAAGCAAGCAATGCTCCCAATTCTGAGTATCATATGTGATGACTGGACAATTGGTGAACTACGAGAGGGTGATAATTAATCCCTAGTGTAGTAGAAGGCACTTGTTATTGCACTGGAGGATTCTTCAGCTTGTTGGTAAATCTCCCTGAGAAAGGGGTAGACCCTTTAGTTTTCTAAGGAGAAGTAAAAAGGGATGTGCACCACTAACACTATTTTAAATACTAGAGCATAGTTCATGAGTCCAGTTCTCCGTTATTACATTGAATGAATCCTTGATGCATTCCTATTATAAATAAACTCTAGGCTGGAAATCTCACTTTGTTTTTTTTTTGCATGTGTACTTATACTAGATTTCAATTTCAGTGATTTGACAAAACCCAAAAGATAATTGAAGATATTCTGTAAAGCTGATTCCAAATGATGAAGATAGTCAGAGGAGTTCACATAATATCAGAGAGGGTGACAGTGAACAATGCATGCAATCTGGAAATGGTAATTGCAGGCAGAGAGGTCTATTAAGTATATCCAGCCTTGGCAATATTAAAAAAGATGTATTAATATATATTGAATTATAACAAAGGTAATAAAAACTTTTAGAGTCCTTAAAGTTATTATATATTTTCAGACAGTTAAAATAGTGTGTGGGGAATCTGAAATTTCAAGTTATAGCAGTTTTTAAAAAAAAGTATATTTATTTTTAGTTGTATTTAATACAAGTTTTATAAAATTATCCAAAAAACAAGGAAACAGCAAGAAATATTTTTCTTTTTAAAGGTTTATTGTTGAATTGTTTAAAGTAGATATACTGTAAACCCTAAAAGAAAGACATTCCGCTTGCTACAGTGTATCATAAATATGTTTTTTTTATTTTTTAAATACAGCAGTACCTTGGATTATGAGCATAATTTTTTTCAGAAGCATGGCTGTAATGCAAAGCAGTTGTATATATAAGCGAGTTTCCCAATAGAAATCAATGAAAACTCAGATAATTTGTTCCAGTGTTACTGCTAGTGTATGCAATAACGCATGTGGCCAGAGGTGGGGGGGGGGGGGCGCCGGAGACACTCAGAAACACTTGGAAAATGCTCAGAGACACTTGGAGATGCTCTGAGACACTCGACAAAAGGCAAGATATCCACATGGCAAGAGCAACAGCTATTATATTAAAGGGCTAATTCATCTTAACTAACAACTGCCTGTGCAGCTAAAGTGCGCCTGTATATAAAAACAAAAGAGGCTATTTTGACTAAAGTTAAATAATGCCATTACTGTTCACCCCCCACCATAATAGGAGAGAGTCCTCTCCCTGATTTAGACCCCTTGCATGCACTCTATTGTCCCCATTGCAGTAGTTTTGAAATCAGCAAAGCTGCAATGGAGGAGATAGAGCACTGCACGTGTGAGGGTTTGAGAGCTCATTCATACAAGGTATGTACATGGCCTAAAGCTATAGCCTGGGCATTATTCAACTGTGTCAAAGCTGCACAGCTTGTTTTTATCTACAGGCGCCCCCAGGGGCGGACTGACCATTTGGCCACTCGGGCACTGCCCGGGGGCCCCATCAGGGTTGCCAGCCTCAGTAAAACCAGGGACAATATGTAAAAATCTTTTACATCTGTCTCTGAAATATCCCTTACCGACAAATTTTTGGTGTAAAAATCCTGAGATTATAGCTGCCCCACCTCTCCAGTACCTTCTCAGTCAATAGAAACATGTCTGTGTATACTGTGTGTGTGTGTGTGTATGGCCCCATAATCTCCTATTGCCTGGGCCCCATGAGTTGTCAGTCCACCCCTGGGCGCCCCTTACCTGCTAAGGCAGTTTTTTTGGTAACAGTCATCTAACCCTTTATTGAAAGCTGCAGATTTAAACATATTACAACTTATTTCTGAAATTCCAGTTACATAAAGCTCATGAGATCTCAGTGATTGGTTTAGTATTCTCCTGCAGAATAAGAGCTGGGGTTTGTTAGATTTTATTGTACCACTGCCAGAATAGGTTTGCTTGTCCCTTTACATTTTTTGCTTAACAGGGAAATGGTAGAGTGAGAGAAGGAACTAGTCAGATGTTTTATGAACTACAAAATATAAGGTTGCTTTTGTAGATCTAGCTGTTTTGCAAAAGATTTACTAAGAAAAAGGTTATTACCAGCTCTTTAACCAGTTGAAAGGGCATAACAGAAGTTGCTGAAGGAATGGCCATAAAGAGGAAAAAATGCTGTGCGCTGTGACAGAATGCGCTGAAAGGACATAGAAGAGCATCAAGGTGCTGAAGAAATAACAGAGTAATTAGAGAAAATTGGAGTACATATTAGAACTTCAAGAACATGCAGAACCCACAATCAACAATGGAATATAATGTACATATACTTTTCAGTTGTTTCTTTTTATTAAATAAGTGCACTTCAAACAAAGTGCACATAGTCTTTTTGCTTCTTTGCCCTAAACAAAACAATCCCGCCCTCCCATTCTTCAAATATATACTTACTAAGATCTGACAGCAACTGCTTCCATTGTCTCTCTACATGCCACAGTGAAGGGCTCCCTCTCCTGGCCACTCCTGTACATCACAGCACCATAGACTACTATGGGGCCATGTCCCGACCAGGCAAGGAAGTAGAGAAGTCCCTTAGAAGTCCATAGGACTGTACTGCACAGGTGCATCCAAGAGAGGGAGCCTTTCACAGCTGGATGTGAACAAATGGAGTCTGCAGCCACTGATTATTAGTAACCATATATATTGCTATCCCCGCAGGAGCCACTGGGGAATAGACATGTGCATTCGTTTTTGTCTGCATGCATTTTCGTCCGAATTTCAGGTGTTATTCGTTATCGTTTTAACAAACAATAACGAAAGTGCAGAATCTGAAAAACGATAGATCCGACATAAATAAATGCTTTATTTTCGCTTTCGTTGTGACAATAGTTCGATACAGATAGGAGATTCGACATGACACTGACAATAACAATCTCTGTCTATCGAACCTGTGGTCGAATGTGCCTAATAGGGATGAGCTTAGAGTTCGAGTCGAACTCATGTTCGACTCGAACATTGCCTGTTCGCCTGTTCAGCGAACAGTGAACAATTTGGGCTGTTCGCGGCAAATTCGAAAAGCCGGTACGAACATCCTGTACAAGTCTATGGGAGAAATCTAAAGTGCTAATTTTAAAGGCTAATATGCAAGTTACTGTCCTAAAAAGTGTTTGGGGACCTGGGTCCTGCCCCAGGGGACATGGATCAATGCAAAAAAAAAGTTTTAAAAACTGAAGTTTTTTCAGGAGAAGTGATTTTAATAATGATTAAAGTGAAACAATAAAAGTGTAATATTCCTTTAAATTTCATACCTGGGGGGTGTGTATAGTATGCCTGTGAAGGGGCACATGTTTCCTGTGCTTAGAACTGTCCCTGCGCAAAGTGTCACTTTCTTTGTGAAATGGTATGGGTACTTTTGTACCCCCTTACCATTTCAAACAGGGGGGGCAGGATCTGGGGGTCCCCTTGTTAAAAGGGGCTTCCAGATTCTGATAAGCCCCCCGCCCGCAGACCCCCACAACCACCGGCCAGGGTTGTGGGGATGAGGCCCTTGTCCCCATCAACATGGGAACATGGTGCTTTGAGGGGTCACAGACCCCCAAAGCATCCTCCCAATGTTGAGGGCATGTGGCCTGGTACGGTTCAGGAGGGGGGGGGGGGCGCTCTCTCATCCCCCCCTCTTTTCCTGCGGCCTGCCAGGTTGCATGCTCGGATAAAGTTTCTGGTATGGATTTTTAGGGGGACCCCCACGTCAATTTTTTTTTAATTTGACGTGGGGTTCCCCTTAATATCCATACCAGACCTGAAGCTTTTTTTTTTTTAATCAATGAATGAATTGTCGGCTCCGTAATACAGAGAACCCTTTATTGAGTGTTCTCTGTATTACGGGAGCTGACAATTCAAAGTGATTTTAAAAGACTTTTTTCCTTGCGAAATGACACTTTGGGCAGGGACAGTTCTAAGCACAGGAAACATGCGCTCCTTCACAGGCATACTATACACACCCCCCAGGTACGAAATTTAAAGGAATATTACACTTTTATTGTTTCACTTTAACCACTAGGAATCCGTGCTATAGCTGAATGACAGCTACAGCGCGGACCTGCTTTGCCGGGACGACGTCTATTGACGTCGTGCCGTGCACGAGCGGCCTGCGCGCCCCCTGAGGGGCACGCGCGGCGCACTCTGTGATAAGTGAGTCTATGAGACTCGCCTGATCACGGATCGGAGCAAGGGGTCGATCCCGACCCCTTACCACGTGATCAGCTATCAGCCAATGACAGCTCATCATGTGACACAACAGAGCCGGTAATCGGCTATTTTTCCTCCTCGCGCTGACAGCGCGAGGAGAAAAAAAAATCCGATCACCGGCGGCCGTGGTCGGGACATCAGTCCCAATCACGGCCAGCTTATCAGTGCCTACCTGCCCCCTGCCAGTGCCACCTAACTAATAAAAAAGTGCCCCCCATCAGTGCCACCCATCAGTGCCCACAGTGCCACCTATCAGTGCCCAAAATCTGCCTCAACAACAGTGCTGCACCCCAGTGCCACATATCCGTGCCCATCAGTGTCATCTACCAGTGCCCATCAGTGCCGCCCATCAGTGCCCAGCAGTGCCACCTATCAGTGCCACCTATCAGTGCCCATCAGTCCCATCTATCTGTGGTACCTATCAGTGCCCCTTAGTGCCACCCATCCGTGCCACCCATCAGTGCCATCTTATCTGTGCCCATCTTTGCCCATCAGTGCCGCCTTATCTGTGCCCATTAGTACTGCCTTATCTGTGCCTATCAGTGCCACCTTATCTGTGCCTATTAGTGCTGCCTTAACTGTGCCTATCAGTGCCCACCAGTGCAGCCTATCAGTGCCCACCAGCGCAGCCTATCAGTGCCCACCAGTGCTGCCTTATCAGCGCATTTCAATGAAGGAGAAAAATTACCCGTTTGTAAAATTTTATAACAAACAATACTTTTTTTTTTTTTTTGCATTTTTTTTGTTTGTTTAGCAAAAAATAAAACTCCCAGCTGTAATTAAATACCACCAAAAGAAAGCTCTATTTGTGGGAAAAAAATGATAAAAATTTAATTTGGGCACAGTGTTGTATGGCTGCGCAATTGTCATTCAAAGTGCATCAGCGCTGAAAGCTGAAAATTGGTCTGGGCAGGAGGGGGGTTTAAGTGCCCAGTAAGCAAGTGGTTAATCATTATTGAAATCACTGCTCCTGAAAAAAACGGACGTTTTTAAAACTTTTTTTTGCATTGATCCATGTCCCCTGGGGCAGGACCCAGGTCCCCAAACACTTTTTAGGACAGTAACTTGCATATTAGCCTTTAAAATTAGCACTTTAGATTTTGAACGTTCGAGTCCCATAGACTTTAATAGGGTTCTAAAGTTCACACGAAGTTTACGTCTTTTTGCAGGTTCTGGTGCGAATCGAACAGGGGGGTGTTCGGCTCATCCTTAGTGCCTAACCTTAACTCTATTAGTCCAGGATTATTCTACATAAAGAGAAAAGATTTGACAGAGAGAAAAGATTTGACATAGAGAGAAAAGATTGCTGCTGGAATTGGGTGGGGGAAGTAAAATAAAAATAATGATGATAATGAATGTCATTGGCTGATTGTAACCAAAGAGGAGGAGCAGTAAAATAGCTAGAACTAAGGACACACGTACAGCCAACTTACTTTCACTTACGATTGCTAGCAGAGAGAGACACACACACTGACTCATTTCAGAAGACTTCTTAATCTTAGCTGGTCTGTTTGTCAGAGAACCTAAATTATTTAGCAATTAAGCATAAGCACAGCAGCAGAACAAAGTTCAACTTAGCTTTTTCCTAATAATCTGCTGCTATTGTGTTAGTTTTGTGAACCTGATAGTGATACTAGTGTTGCTAGTGTTGTGATAGCCTCAGAGGCTGCCCGTGTTGTGGGGGGGGGGGTTATTATTATAGATTCTATATTATAGATTGAGATTCTATATAGATTATATATACCTTATCTTGTTACCTGTCTCATCAGTGATCACTATCACCAGTCCATTTTCTGTTTGAACTATACACATTCAACGTGAATGACAAAGATTTGACAAAGCAGCGAAAAACATACAAACATTGATTCTTTGCTTATGGAGTCTGTCGAAAGTTCTAAGAAGATTAGACGGAGCAGCTAAACTATAAGGAGTCATACAGTTTAGCTGCTCCGTCAAATCTTCTTTGAACATTCGACAGACACCATAAGCATTCAATGACAGATTCGACCTTAATTAAATTGGATTTTAGGACGAATGCAATTTTTTTACGAAAAATGAAATAAATAAAAACGGATTTCGGGAGTAACTAAATAAATGTATTTTTTGGACGAAAACTAAATTCCAAAACAAAATATTTCAGTGTGCACATGTCTGCTGGGGAATGTTGGTATTTCCCACCCTGTACAGCTAGGCACACAGAATTTATCACAATAAAGAAACAATCAGCGCACACACATAAAGTAGCAAATAATTGCAAGCTGAACACCTTAAGGAGCAAATCACAACCTCAAATGTGACAAAAAATATAAGAATGGTGCTGAACAAAAATGAGTCCGTACACTATACAGTCAAATAATATGCAGACAAACAAAGAGAGAGAGAGATGAGGCCACCACGTGATGAAGGGGATCTTCCAATTATAGAAATTCAAAGTGACAGATCCTTCCACCTCCAATATAGGGTACTCTTGCCGGATCTGATGGACCACTGTGAACTCAAATGGTCAAATGGGCTTAATCTCACACATCTGGTGGTGAATGGATCCAGCAACATCCTCATCCATGGATTTACCGCTGTCTTTGCCGCCTTCTCTTCTTCTCATCTTCTGTTCTTCGCTTCTTCTTCCTTGAGATGTTGACTCGACGCTGTCTCTGGCCATAATGACATATATAGGGACAATGGGCAGGATCACCGGGTGATGTCCCCGCCCATTATGATGTCACAGTCCCAGCATCCTCTGGGAAGAAGACCGGGCCACCGGCAGTAAAAGAGCTAGAAGAAGGAGCGGAGGCCCGGCAAGAAGAACCGAAGAGGGGGACAAGACCCCTGAAGTCGGAAGAAGACCCCTGGAAGGCGACGGCGATGAAGAAGAAAGCTCCTCCGCTAGTGAAAGAGCTAGTAAAAGAGCAGAAGATAGCGGAGGAGTCTGGCGAGAAGACCCCCCAAGACGGAAGACCACCGGAGCTGTGCAATAAACTATTTTAAACCCTTGTGTTGTGTTTTTTTTTACATTTTTTTTTCACCAGGTGAATGGGTAGGGGTACATTGTGCCCCATACTCATTCACATAGGGTGGGGGGCCGGTATCTGGGGGCCCTCTTATTAAAGGGGCTCCCGGATTCCGATAAGCCCCCCGCCCGCAGACTCCGACAACCAACGGCCAGGGTTGTCGAGAAGAGGCCCTTGTCCTCATCAACATGGAGACAAGGTGCTTTGGGGTGGGGGGGCCGCACGTTGACTTCCTACGCTAGTTCCGCCTACTACCTGGAGCCACATTCAAAATGAACTGACTTTCCTCCGTGTGCGGGAAAGTTCGTTCATTTCAAAAGTCCGGTGGACTAGCACACACATGGCCAAGTCCGCCGAATAGTTTGATCGTGTGTATGTGGCATAAGAGAACTATTCCTGTGAACTTATTCTTTAACTTCTGAACATAAATTTTTTTTTTTTTTTTTTTTTTTTCTTTTACTTGTCCTTCGTGTCCTCCTGGTCCGCTGGAAGGGGTGGACCCACTCTGGGTCGGTGTGTGTGAAGCAATAAAATAATAGATACCAATGGTTCTTATTAACGTGATAACATACAATGTAAGGGGATTAAACACAAGTGAAAAAAGGTACAAAATCAATAAAGAACTACAATTTATGGGGGGAAAAGTTATATGCCTTCAAGAAACCTACATTACTAGTAGCTCCGGGATAAGTTTATCATCTCATCAATTTCCAATGTGGTTCTATGGAGATTCCACATCAGCACACTCCAGAGGAGTAGCGATTGGTTTTGAAAAATCAGTAAGATTTGAGATTGAAGACCGACTGACCGACCCAGAGGGGAGATACCTATTCTTAAAGGGCAAATTGGGAAATATGAAATGTACGATTGTTAACGTGTATGCACCAAACAGCAATCAAGAGAAATTTCTGTTGAGAGTATTAAGCAAATTAGAAGATTTTAGAATAGGAATGGTAATCTTGGCTGGTGACTTAAACTGGTGCCTGGATCCTAAGCTGGACTCCTCAGGGGGTGGCTCACGGAGAGCAGAGCATCAGTATAGGAAAATAAATAAAGCATTTAACAACGCTCAGTTACATGATGGTTGGAGGATTACTCATCAGAAAGATCGGGACTATACCCACTTCTCCTCAGTACATAAAACTTTTACAAGATTAGATTATATCTTTGTAGGACAACAATTGGTAGCCTTTTTAAAAAAAGCAGAAATTAAGTCAATCACTCTGTCCGATCATGCCCCTGTAAGAGTCCATCTAGATATACAGGGTCAGATGGGGACAGGAAGCGCGTGGAAATTAAATGACTCACTCATCCTTGAACAAGATGTAAGTGTAAAAATCCTGCAGGAATTAAGTGATTTCTATAGGACGAATGACACAGGAGAATGCTCGAAGGCTACTATTTGGGAGACCCATAAGGCGGTCATCAGGGGGACCTTGATTGGAATTGGCGCAGGGAAAAAGAAAGACAGGGAGAAGGCGAAGAGACAGCTATACAAGGAGATTGAGGAGTTAGAACAAACTACCAGACCCAGAGGGCCCCAGGAATCACAGGAACTACAAAAAAAAAAAAGAGAACTGGAAGAATATCTAGAACAAGAGAGGAGGACAGCTTTCCATAGAATAAATAGGGAGAGACATTTGTGGGGCAACAAGTCAAGTAAGTGGCTAGCCAGAAGAGTAAAGGAACAGAAGAACAGGACCTATATATCGAGGATTAGAGATAGGGAGGGGGAGATGAAGTTCGCAACATCGGATATTGCAGAGAACTTCCAGTCATACTACAGTACATTATATAACATAGGTAGGAGAGGGGAGGGAAAGGAGAAAAGGAAAGAAATAACCAGGGATTACCTAGAGAAGTTTAAAAGCTTAAAAGTGTCAAGTGAGGATCTGCAGGAACTAGAGAACCCTATCTCAGTAATGGAAGTGGAAAGGGCAATTAAGGAAACAGCTATGGGGGGAAGTCCCGGACCAGATGGCTATTCCATCGTGTACTACAAAAAATTTAAAAATTTCCTAGCACCCAAGCTTTGTGACTATTATAATGAGGTGGGGGATGGGGGGACCTTCCGTGAAGAGGCCCTGCTTGCCCACGTCTCATTGATTTTAAAAGAAGGAAAGGATCCAGCAGCGATGGAAAGTTATAGGCCGATCTCATTACTGAATGTAGACGTAAAGCTCTATGCGAAAATTTTAGCGGAACGATTTAAATCTCTCCTCCCCAAGTGGATCCATACCGATCAAGTGGGTTTTGTCAGGGGACGAGAGGGAAGGGATAACGCTTTAAAGTCAGTAATGTTGATACAGGAAGTAATTAGAAGAGAGACTCCCACTCTGCTCTTGTCGGTGGATGCCGAGAAGGCATTTGACAGAGCAGATTGGGAGTTCATAAATAAGACCCTGGAGCATTTGGGGCTGGGCGAGAGAATGATGCAGAGGGTAAAAGCATTGTATAAAAAACCGACAGCTAGGATTAAGGTGAATGGCTCCCTGTCTCGCCCCTTTGAATTATTCAACGGGACGAGACAGGGATGCCCTCTTTCCCCGATCCTTTTTGTGATTGCCCTGGAGCCATTATTGGCAGCAATTCGGGACAATCAGGACATACGAGGAATAGCAGTAAGAGGGAAAGAGTATAAGGTGTCTGCATTTGCGGACGACCTGCTCTTGTATGTGACACACCCCAGATTATCAATACCAATGATAGTGAAGGAAATAGAACAATACGGTCGAATATCTAATTTTAAAATCAACCTATCTAAATCAGAAATATTAAATTTGAATGTATCTAAAGAAATTCAGAAATACTTAACCGCAAGCCTACCTTTTAAATGGAGTGGAGGGGAACTGAGCTACCTAGGGATTAAATTAACGGCAAAAAAAACAAAATTGTATGAAACAAACTATATACCCCTGCTCAATAAAATTAAATCCCAAACGGAAAATATGAAACATAAAAGAATATAGTGGATAGGCAGAGTGAACGTAATAAAAATGTTTATACTGCCAACGGTACTATATACATTCCAAATGCTCCCCATCGTCCTCCCAAGTAGTTTTTTCAGAAAATTAAAATCTCTTGTTCTTGCATTCATATGGTATCCCAAAAAACCGCGCATTGCTCACAAGGTCCTAGTAAAGGAGAAGGAAAAGGGAGGAGTGGGACTACCAGATTTTAAAAAATACTATGAAGCCATAATATTATCCAGGATAGTAGATTGGATACATAACTTAGAGGGGAAGAACTGGGCAGAGTTGGAAATAAGTTTAAGCGGGACAGACTTAACAAAAATGATTTGGATACCATCCCAAGTAAGGAACCTAGGAATAGGCACTAGCACGATCACAAGGCACACACTGAGAACATGGGACAAAATAAATAAGTCACACAACTGGACATGTAATTCCCCCTTAATGTCACTATTAGACACAAAATATTTTATACCAGGAATGGAAGAGCGAATGTTTTATAGTAGATGGGCACAGAAAGTAGAAGTAACACTGGGAGAGGTGATGATAGGAGACAGGATCCTAACATATAGGGAAATCACTCAACAATGGGGAAATAGACCCTTAGATAAATGGAGATACAATCAACTAGCACATTTCACACAAGGGCTCCCACAACCCCTATGAGGAATGAATGATTTAAGGCCACTAGAAAAATTATTTAAGGACCCACAAAGCATAGTGAAAAGGATATCCAAAGTATACAAAGTATTAAGAGGTGAGGGAGAAGGGGAATTACCCATATACTTAGGGAAATGGGAAAGGGAATTGGGGACTCTTCGTAATGACGAACAAAGGAGAAAAATATTAAAAATGACATATACATTAGCGAAAGACTCACGAACATATGAAATGGCATATAAGTTAATAACGAGGTGGTATATGACTCCCATAAGAATGCAGAAATTAAGAAAAGGAGAGGACTTGATGTGTTGGAGGGAATGTAAAGAACAAGGCACGTTTAAACACATTTGGTGGGATTGCCCAAAAATAAGACCTTTTTGGGATAAGATAATTGAAAATATTTACCTGATAACTGGAATGAGGATTAGGAAATGTCCATGGTCTTGCCTGTTCCACGACACAGACATGGGAGTAAGACAGTATAAAGCTACACTTATCCCCTATCTCTTGAATGCAGCCAAAGCCGTAATCCCAATTCACTGGGGAGACCCCCAGGGGCCGACAATCTTAGAGTGGGTGAAAAGGGTGGAGCAGAGTAGACTGATTGAAGATTCGATCAATAAAACCCTGGAGCCAGAGAGTGCAATCCAAGGGAAATGGCAACAATGGCTGACATTTATAGAGAGTGGGATCTGTCTTGTCTGAGTAAATAGGAGTAGGGAGTAGAGGAGGAGGACGAAGGACACGGGCGGAGAATGGGGGGCACAACTCCGTCCGAATTTTTTTTTTTTTTTGCCCGTGGGGGGGGAGGGAGGGAGGAGATGTATTCTTTTAACTGTATTTTGTAAGAAGAGAGGGGTAAGGAGTCGGTAGTTCTGTAATATACTATACGACTCCACCCTCAAGAATTGTAAAACAATGTGTGAATAATTTTTGAATAATTTTTGAAAAATAAAAATAAAGAATATATAAAAAAAAAAAAATTTAAACAGCAGGTGCATTATTGTTAGAGCAAAGAAGGTTACTGCAGTAGATTCTGAAACTCTAGTTCCTGTAAAGGAAAACATAATACTTTTACTGCAGATGGCTTTTCAAGGAATTGGAACAGAATGTTAATTATCATTGTACAAATGTAGTATTCACCAGGATTTTACAAATATAAAAACTTCTAAAAGCTAAAGCAGCATGTCAAACCTTTAACAAATAACTTGGTCTCCAGCATTCAGAAATAATTAAGATCTAAAGTGTATTTCTTAGTGTCAGTGCCTACTTGTGGTCTGTAAGACCTAGGGGCACCAGGTTACGATGAACGCAATTTTGAGCAAAGCTAGACTTGTGCTCCATTATGCATTCACAGCATACACTTTATGTCATGGTCCTAGTTGTACAAGGTGCATTGTATGATAAAACCACTTCAGCCCCGGCACTGCGTTATTTTACCTGACAATTGCTCAGTCGTGCGACACTGTACCACTGTTTCCACAAATAGGGCTTTCTTTTGGTGGTATTTCATCACCTCTGTGGGGTTTTTTTTTTTGCGCTATAAACAAAAATAGAGTGACAATTTTGAAAAAAAAACAATATTTTCTACTTTCTGCTATAAAACATATAAAATAAAATAAAAATTTTTTAAATTGAATTTCTTGATCAATTTAGGCCAATATGTATTCTGCTACATATTTTTGATTAAAAAAATCCCAGTAAGCGTATATTGATTGGTTTGCACAAAAGTTATAGCGTCTACAAAATAGGGGAAATATTTATGGCATTTTTATTTATTTATTTTTTACTTGTAGTGGCGGTGATCAGCGATTTTTAGTGGGACTGCGACATTGCGGTGGACAGATCGCACATCTAACTGACACTTTTTTGGGAACCAGCGACATTTTTACAGTGATCAGTGCTAAAAATATGCACTGACATTGTACTAATGACACTGGCAGGGAAGGGGTTAACATCAGAAGCGATCAAAATGTTAAATGTGTTCCCTCACTCAGTGTGTTTCGAACTGTGTGGAGGGATGGGCTCACTGCATATACACTCTGAGCCATGTTCCTGATTAGCAGGAACACTAGATCAGAGTGTCCATGCCTGCCAGCACGATGCCTGGTGATTCAACGATCAAGACACTTGTTCACTTTATTATGTCACGTTGGTGACCTATGGACTGTTTATGTTATAGTGATTATATTAGCGCAACACATTTTTTTTCATATACTCTTAGTTGTGACAATATCCCACTAGAGTGGTGCAGCTATTTTTTAATTTGTCATCACAAGCACAGTTTATTTTAGTTTTTGTGGAAATTTTAAGATGTCAGTAAATAAACATGATTTTTACAGTAATTTAAAAGAAATCCGTTTTAAGATACAAAATAGATCCAAAAAAAACTAACTGCCAGGTTAAGTGAATTTAATCTTTTAACATGGACATTTTTAGCGCTATCACTCTTTGAACGATAATTGCGCGGTTATACAACACTGTACCCAAATGAAATTTTTATCATTTTTTTCCCACATATAGAGCTTTAGTTTGGTGTTATTTGATCACCTCTGGGATTTTTATTTTTTATTTAAAAAAGAAGACCAAAATGTTTAAAAAAAATAAAAATAAAAATACAAAACCGTTTTTTATTTTGTTAATAAGTTTTGAAACAGGTAATTTTTTTCCTTTATTGATGTACGCTGATGAGGCTGCACTGATGGGAACTGATAGGCTGCACTGATGGGCACCAAGAGGCTACATTGATGGGCACTAATAGACGGCACTGATGGGCACTAATAGGTGGCACTGGTGGGCATTGATGAGGTGGCACTGGTGGGCACTGATAGGTGCCATTTGTGGGCACTGATAGGAGGCACTGATGGGTGGCACTGATGAGTGGCACTGATGGGCGGCACGGAAGACAGACCACTGGTGGGCATTGATAGGTGGCACTCGTGGGCATTGATAGGTGACACTGATTGCTGGCACTGATTTTTGGCACTGGCATGTGGTGGTATTGGTGGGCACAGATGAGGCAGCTTTGCCTCTTCCTCTTCGGGACCTCTTACACAGAAGCTGATGATCGGCTGTCAGCGTGAGGAGAAAAGAAAAAAGATTACGGATCTGTTTATATCACACAATCAAATGTCATTGGCTGACAGCTGATCACGTGGAAAGGGGCTGGGACGGTACACAAGTTCAAGGAGACTTCGACATATTAAGAGGGTGTTAATCTGGATGGTGGTTTCAACATATTTCACTTATTGCTTCTTCAGGAAACCACATGGGGAAGTCACCTTGAACCTGTATATAAGAAAGATGTACTACTTTGAGTGATTAGTTTCACTTATTTTAAAGCAGTACTATTTGTTTTTGTATCATTTTTTTTATAATAAAATGTATCTCTTTTATGTTACTGTAAAAATCATGTTTTTTTTATTGGGACCTTAAAAGTCCCATTCCCTTTGGTTGAGATTTATTGAATATCCACTTCGCTAGGTGAAAAGCCTTTAATGCTTTAGTAACTCTAACCCAATGAGCCAGCTGATCTGTAGACTTTCATTATGAGAAAGAACAGCAAGCACCTTTTACATGGCCACTCTCTTTCCAGACACTGCCAAGCATAAAATACAGAGCCTGCATATATAAATGAGAAAATATGCAAGCCCTCATGTATCTTGTTCCACAACATAATAAATGGCACATAATATGTAAAATATATACATAATTTTATTTATATTATATATGCAATGATTGTAAAACTTTAAACTGAAACTATAGCCTCCTTTTTTTTGTAATCTACTGCAGCGCTTAATATTATGTGAACTGCACTTGAAGAACAGGTCATCCTCCATCCCACCGTCTCTATACAATCAAACAGGTTCCAGAAACTTGTCACCCCAAGGCCTGCTCAGGAGCAAAACTGCTATATGTTTTTTTCTCAGGGCCTTAATTTCACCGATTGCTGCAGGCCTGGTCCTTAGACATTTTGTGCACCATGTATGAGGACCATATTGCAGTAGCCCAAACATTCTATTGTGTGCAACCATTGAACTTCTTGACCACTCTGCTATCACGTCTGTTATCTCCAGACCACCACCCAGTCCTGACCTAAACCAGCTGCAGTTACTCTCTTCCCAAGTTTTGGCTGTACTTCTTGCCTCTAAAAGATGTACTCCCACAGTAATGTCACTTATCATAACATTCTCGCATCCGGAAACTCTAACAAGACATTGCACTAAACTTCATTTTACAAAACATATGGCAGTTTATTTGTTCAAAGCATATGGCAGTTTCGTTATACATTATATAGCATACCAATAATCCTGCTGAATACAAATGAGCTATTACTGTTGCTCACCTGGTTACATACAACTCAAAAAAAAAATTCAGAATCTTCAGCCCTTAGGCCTCTTGATGTCCCCTCAAAAGGGGTGAACTTCCCTTCTACATCTTCTATATAATTGCTCTTATTTCAGACATGGAAACTTTCACCAATTACAGTGCCTTGAAAAAGTATTCATACCCCTCAAAATTTTCCACATTTTATCATGTTACAACCAAAAATGTAAATTGATTTTATGTGATAGACCGTGTGGCAGGCATTTGTAATCAGCCCCCTTTACTCTGATACCCCTAACTAAAAACTAGTGGAACCAATTTCCTTCAGAAGTCACCTTCCGCCCTTCCGCCCATATGTGGGCTCCGGCGGACTTTTTGTTCTCAAAAGTCCGGCGGACTTGGAAAGAAGTCTTGACTCAAAATTGACAATCCGCCCATCTGTGTGCTAGTCCGCCAGACTTTAGAAATGAACGGATTTGCCCACACATGGAGTTAAGTCCGTTCATTTTGAATGTGGCTCCAGGTAGATGGGACTAGTGCAGGAAGTCAATGTCACCGCCTCCATCGGCGAGATTGACACCTCGTGTGCCCTGTCACCTGGTATGGATTTAAAGGGGAACCCATACGCCCAAAAAACTGTGTAGGAGGTCCCCCCAAAGTCCATACCAGATCTTTATTCCGAGCCCGCAGCCCGGCCGGTCAGGAAAGGGGGTGGGGAAGAGCGAGCGCACCCCCCCTCCTGAGCCGTACCAGGCCGCATGCCCTCAACATGAGGAAGTAGAACAGAAGTAGAAGGTGGCAGCGACAGTGACAAGACCGGGCCAACCCTAGTAAAAGAGCTTGAAGAAGAAAGCGGAGGCCCGGCAAGAAGAACCGAAGAGCAGGACAAGACTCCCGAAGTTAGAAGAAGACCCCCGGAGTCGGAAGAAGGCCCCGGACGGCAGCGGCGACGAAGGAGAAAGCCGGTCTCCTCTGCTAATAAAAGAGCTAGTAAAAAGAGCAGAAGATAGCGGAGGAGTCTGGTGAGAAGACCCCCAAAGACGGAAGAAGACCCCCGGAGCTGTCTAATAAAGTAATTTAAAAGCCTGTGTTGTGTTTTTTTATTAACATTTTTTCCCCCCCAGGTGAATGGGTAGGGGTACATTGTACCCCATACTCATTCACATAGGGTGGGGGGGCCAGAATCTGGAGGCCCCCAGATTCTGATAAGCCCCCCCGCCCGCAGACCCCGACAACCAACGGCTAGGGTTCTCGGGTCCCCTATGTTGAGGGCATGCGGCCTGGTACAGCTCCGGGGGGGCTTGCTTGTCCCCACACCCTTTCCTGACCGACCGGGCTGCGTGCTCGGATAAGGGTCCGGTATGGACTTTGGGGGACCCCCATGCCATTTCTTTTTTGGCGTAGGGGTTCCCCTTTAAATCCATACCCGGTGACGGGGCTCGTGAGGTGTCATTCTCACTGATGGAGGTGGCGACATTCACTTCCTGTGCTAGTCCCGTCTACCTGGAGCCACATTCAAAAATTCAAGTCCGTTAATTTCAAAAGTATGGCGGACCCCTGCCATAATCCGGCAGATTATCCGCCAGACCTAGTCTGCCGGAAAAGTCCGGGCATGTGTGGGCAAGTCCGCTCGTTTGAAAAGTCTGATCGTGTGTACGCGGCATAACGCTGCACATCATCCTGAACACACCATCCCCACCGGGAATAATGGTGGTGCCAGCATCATGTTGTGAGGATGCTTATCTGCAGCAGGAACAGAGAAGCTGGTCAGAGTTGATGGGAAGATGGATGGAGCCAAATATAGGACAATCTTAGAAGAAAACCTGTTAGTCTACAGGGCGGAGGTTCACCTTCCAGCAGGACAATGACCTTAAACATACAGCCAGACCTACAATGGAATGGTTTAGATCAAACATATTTATGTCTTAAAATGGCCCAGTCAAAGTTCAGACCTAAATCCAATTAAGAATCTGTGGCAAGACTTAAAAATTGCTGTTCACAGTTGCTCTCTATCCAATCTGACAGAGTTTGAGCTATTTTGCAAAGAAGAATGGGCAAAAATGTCACTCTCTAGATGTGCAAAGCTGGTAGAGACATCCCCAAAAAAGACTTGCAGCTGTAATTGCAGTGAAAGGTGGTTCTACAAAGTATTGACTCAGGGGGCTGAATACAAATGCATGCCACACTTTTCACATATTTATTTGCAAAAGATTTTGAAAACCATTTATCATTTTCCTTCCACTTCACAATTGCGTGCCACTTTGTGTTGGTCTATCACCATAAAATCCTAATAAAATACATTTACATTTTTGGTTGTAACATGACAAAATGTGGAAAATTCCAAGGGGTATAAATACTTTTTGCAAGGCACTGTACTTTCCAACTTTATATAACTAAGGGGCAAGTCAAAGAAAAATGCACATTAACGTGAAACCCCCTTACATGCTTAGAGTTTCTCTTTGACCTTCTGCAAAGTCCCATAAAAACCTGTTGAGCCAATTAGTGGTATCCACCTTTTCTTCCTGTGATAGTGTGGCAACAATGCTGCACTGCTCCTGAGCTCAGAACAGAGTGGCCACTCAAATGTACTGTAGGCTGTGCCCACCTGCACTACTATGGAATGAACATTTTTTGCAGGGAGCTTGGTTATCAGCATGATTCACAAGCCTTTACCTTGCCAATCAACTAGTTGGATTTTGGGACTTATATAAACTGTCAAAGAGGAGCCTTTAGTTGTTTATCTAAAACTCTGCATAACATTTAAAACACTATTAAAGGCTGTACAGCTATGCAAACAAATAAGAGAAAAATTGCAAATACTAAAAACGATATACTGTTAAGCGTAGTAATAATATTTCAATCCTTTGTCAATCTCATTTTAGCAAGCAGACATATCATTATATGCCCTTCTATATATGATCTGATACATAGCAAATATTGTGATAGCTTATTTCTACAAGTTACAGGATGGCAGGTGTCCTTTAAAAGAAAAAGCACTGAAGCCATGAATTTGATCTTCTTCTAGACAGATATTACTATTGTTATTATTTTATTATTATTCGTGATATCCTGCAGCTGCTACCATTCCCATACCTGCAGAGTGATAGAAATCCCAAGTGGTCTTCTTTTCATCCAGCACTGAACATCTGCTGAATAACAGACTGTGTGAAGTGTTCAGTGTGGGAGCAGTAGGACAGGACAACACCGCACAGCTGTTTATGTGTGGCTATGTGTTCTGGATCTGGCACCATTTACCTGTGTGCAGTCTTCAAAATCTGCACACCCAAAAACAAACGCCAATCCAACAGACAGCAAGCGCCCCGCTTAGAATGTGTCCTTCTGTTTACTCTCTTCGCCATCTGTTTATTTTCCTGAGTCTTTGAATCCTCTTACCTATATATCTACTAACATTCTGTATAAAGCATTTTCTGCATTAGTCATTTATAGCCAATAGCATCTGCTGTCATTATTAACTCTCTGCTTCTTATTACGCTTTGCATATTTACAGAACCATTATATCGCTGTATTTCTCAACCCAGGTATTATTATGTAGTGTTTTAAAAGAAGAATGATTTATCAAATACCCACTACTGTTTTATTATTTTGTCTCGGGTATAGTTTTAACTTTGTACATTTATTTTAAATCCTCTTATAATATGTATGAAATGTTCTTTAACCACTTGCCCACTGGGCACTTTTACCCCTTTCCTGCACAGGCCAATTTTCAGCGCTGTCACACTTTGAATGACAATTGCATGATCATGCAACACTGTACCCATATGAAACATATCATTTTTTTCTCACACAAGTAGAGATTTCTTTTTTTCTTGGTGGTATTTAATCACCACTAGGTTATTTTATTTTTTGCTACATAAACAAAACAAAACATTTTTTTGAAAAAAATAAAAAAGTTTTTCATACGGGTAATTTTTGTCCTTCAATCATGTGCACTGATGAGGCTGCAGTGATGGACACTGAAAGGCTGCACTGATGGGCACTGATAAGGTGGCACTGTTGGGCACTGAGGAGGCACTGATGAGGCTGCACTAATAAGTGGCACTGATAGGCGGCACTGGTGGGCACTGAGTAGTGGCACTGGTGGGCACTGATAGGTAGTACTGATGGACATTCATTAGCAGCACTGATAGGTGGCACTGATGGACACTCATTGGCAGCACTGAAGGGCACTAATAGGCAGCACTGGTGGGCACTGATAGGCAGGACTGGTGGGCACTGTTGGGGCTGCACTGATAATCAGGACAGTGATAATCAGTGCCCTGATTATCAGTGTACATACCCCTTTCACACAAGCTGGTTACTGGCTCTCCTCACACTCTCAGCGTAAGGAAAGGAATAATAGGATAAACAGCTTGTGCTTACACCGTGATCAGCTGTGATTGGTCACAGTTGAATACATGGTAAAGAGCTGCTATGACTGGCTCTTTACCCCAATCTGTGATCAATTGTGTTCTAAGGACAGGCCAATCACAGAGGGAAACCACGGGAGGACGTCATGTGACTGGCCCACTGTCCGAATGTGGCTCTTTGCAATATTTGGCAATATTTCTCTCACTGATAAGAAGTACTATACTTCTTACTGACACCAGCAATGAGGCATGCATTTCTCCCACTGATATAAACGACGAAATGCACCGTTGCTCAGTGTACAGAGAGCCCTGTGTTGATAGTAAACAGGGCTCTTTACTGTGATTTGCTAAGCCGATAAGCAGGTCCTGGCCTTAAATCATTGGCCGGGCCCTTCTGACTGACTTGTGCTGTACTGAATCACAGCACAGATGGGGCAGCGGGCGCATGCCCCCTACCCCAAAATGACAGTGCACATACATGTATGTGATCCGGCGCAGAGTGGCCTCCCTGCCGCAGTATTTTTGCAATGGGTAGTCCGTTATTGGTTAAAGTCTAATTGAATCCTCCATACTGTATATATTACTGTAATGTAGTCAGGATGTGAATACAGTATTACATATGCTCTTTATTTCTGTGTACTTTTTACATAGTAAGCGCTGCAGCCAAGATACAATTATCCTTTCTAAGCAGCACACTGTAGAGTCAGACCACTGCTCTCAAACACACAATAGTGAACTGGATCTCCAGTGGTCAGGTACTCCCCCAGTAAACTGCTCCAATCAACAGCACTACTCAGAGTTGGAGCACTGTTGATTGGACTCTTGTGTATGGAAGTTATTGAACCTCGGGAGACCATGAGCCACTGCTTATGTGTGACTAATGTGTGCGCTGCTAGTATGGGGTTTCCAACATTTACTGCAACATTTAGTGTGTGAAAAAACAAAAGGAACAGCATATTTAATACTGTCTGCATTAGAGTAATTAACAAAGGACTAGGGCCAAAGCTCTTTTAGTCCTACTTCTGCTGGGGATCACAGAAGTGTACTTCTTTTTGCACTCCTCTGACCTATATTTAGCTGACAGCGGGCTAAATCCCGCTTTCACCTGACGTCACTCAGCAGGTCCAGGCTCTGGAGAGATTCCAACTTTAATGGCAGGATCCACCCAGATACCTGGACCAGCAGCTGGCTCAGCCTCTCAGCACATGGACAACACTGGATCAAGATCAGGCTCAAGAGGAGTGCTGCACATAGAAGATTTTCAGTGCATGTTCAGTGTGCAGAGAGAAAGCCATTGGAGCAGCACGAGGAGGCTCATGCCTATCTGTAAGGTAAAAACCTTCTGTGCACAGGCTTAAATGTGTTCCTTTTCATGCTCAGAAGAATTAGGCACTGGCTAATAAATATTCACATGCACAAACTCACACGTGCACACTGGCCATCGAGCATTCCCGTGCACGAAAGCCAACACGTGCACATGTGACAGCTGTTGGTGAAAAACTCAGCCAGTGTTCAGGATCAGTGCTGCTTTGTCTTTCAGCCTTCCTTGCATCCTGTGTTCCTGTTACACTGTATCCAGATTTCAGTTGCTGACCTGGCTTGTCTGACAACTCACTGAACTCTGTTTGCACCTACCCCCTCTTGTCCTCAACCTCCGTTTCTGTCTGCTCCATTGGCTTCTATTGCACTGATTGGCTCCAGACCCGGCTTGTACCCAGACCACGCTATTGCCTGCTCCTCTGTACCTGATCTGTCCTACCAGTATATGACCTGACTTACCTGACCTTGCTTCCTGTCACATCCAGCTGTGCCTGTGGTTCTACATTCTGCTACCAGTGCATGCCCCACGTGCCCACTGTCACCAGTATCAGCCTGCTCCAGTATGCCATCCTTCAGCTGTCTACCAGCATGTCTGTTGCACTGAAGTCTACTGACAACCTCTCCTGCCTAGCGTGGATACCCGCTCTGCTACTGGCAAGATCTACAGGCACTCGTGCCACTCTGCACTCCTGCACCTTCTGTTCACACTACCAGGGGCCTCAAGTCAGAGGTGTAAGAGAGGCCTTCCTTATCATTCCAGGCATGTCTGCTGCACTGAAGTCTACTGACAACTTCTCCTGCCTAGCGTGGATACCCGCTCTGCTACTGGCAAGATCTACAGGCACTCATGCCACTCTGCACTCCTGCACCTTCTGTTCACACTACCAGGGGCCTCAAGTCAGAGGTGTAAGAGAGGCCTTCATTATCATTCCAGGCTCTGCTACCAGGTATGTGATACTATCGCAGTATGTAGCGAGGACTACTACAATGATTTTTAGCATCCCAGTGGCACTGTCAAATCGCATGATATATTGAAACGGTGTGAACGAGTGCTAACATACAGTTGCTGTATGTAAAACTTACCTATAGTACAGCATATTATGTTTTTTAGTTAGCTGTGTATGGTAAGTATGAAAGGGAAGGTGGCAGCAGATGCTGTAGTCAGGTTGGCCGAAGAAAGACTCACACAGTGGTGAACTGAGAGAGAAACATAGCAAGTACAGCAAATTGTCTCATTTATGAAGTGGTGGACAATGCAACAAGATCCTCAGGTGACAAGGAAAGGAAGAGGATAAGTGGGGGTAAGGGACCTGGTTTGGATAGTAGTTCTTGGTAAGCTGGTCCAGGTCCCACCCTGCTTCTTCCCCAGATAGGATTTACACATACCCGTCTTTCAGAGAGACTCCTCCATATTGTGTCACAGATACTCTAGGTGTGGAGCCATGTTGCAGTACTCACATATTCCCAACCAGATGTCCACCTTTAGGGATAAAGAATGTCCATTCAAAATGCATTCTCAATGCTTTATTGGAAAATAAATGGCACAAAATTTCCACATCTTTGCTCTCTCTTAATTATAGTACAGAGCGCCTTAGTACCCAAAACACAAACCCAGCCATCTTCCCAAACACTCTTCATGTGTCCCCCAGCAGTAGGTTCTCACAGAAAATGTCCTCCTGGGCTTAGGCCCATAAGGCTTAACATTCTTCGTGCTACAGACCTACATTCTCTAAGTGATTTTTTCCTCAAATAATGTGACTTTAATTATATTTATACATACATTTATATTTATAATATTTATAATATTATTTATAATAAAGAAAGAAAAACCCTCACAAAATTACAGTTTTGTCTCTATTGGGAAAGCATGGGATGTGGAGACAATGTAAGAGCAGAGTTGGGAGACAGGAACAGAGCGTTGTCACTGGATAACAACAGTAAATGACATGTTTAACAACTTTCATGGATCACCAAATAATATTTTAATTAAAGCTTCAGATTTTAAAAGACGAAAAAAATATTTTTTAAATGATATTACATGTTAATGTATGTGAGATTTTATTGCCTGGTTTTATATATACTTTAGGTAGCCATAAACTCATCATATCCAGTTTTTCTAGCAATAACAGTTAGCAGTGAGATCTCTGATTGCTTTTATTATGTTGCTTGCCTTTAATACATCTGCATGTGTTTTTTTACCATGTGATATACAATGTGATATAAAACTGTATACCATGTTTAGATGAATCCTTACAAGTCAATTTATACAGAGGCAATACCAGACTAGCATCTCTATAACAATCTGTCAGCTGCATCTTACCTTTCACAGTGTGCAGGAGATTCAGACCCTCGGCCTTCCTTCATGTCCTCTTCCTGGTTTACACAAGCATGCTTTGCTTAGCTATGATCCCACATCATCTTCTGTCAAATATTCAATGTTTCAGCATGCCCACGCTGCAGCCCAAACTGGAGCTAAATTACACACTGGAAAGTGTATGTAACCCAATCACTTAAATCTGATATAATCTTTACTTTGTTATAATAATTCCAAAAGTCATTTTCAATATATTTTTTAGCCAAGGCTTTCATTAAATTAATAACTGGTGATCCTGCCATGAAAGTCCCTTTTCAGCTACTTCTGGTTAAAGGACAGCAACCCTCTGCCTCCTAATTGTTCTTCTACGCTGTCACTCTGTCCATGCACTTCCAGCAGAAATCATACAGTAAGACCCTTTTCACTCTGAGGCAGTTTTCAGGCATTTTCGAGGTAGATGTAGCGCCTGTAAAGCACCTGAAAACTGCCTCCCATTCATTGCACCCAGTGCTTTCACACTGGGGCAGTGCGCTTGCGGGGCGTTAGAAAAAGTCCCGCAAGCAGCATCTTTGGGGCAGTTTGGGAGAGCTGTATACAGCGCTCCTAAAACGTCCTTGCCCATTGCAATGAATGGGGGTTAAAAGTGCCCCATTAGCGGCCGAAAAGCACTGCTTAAACAGCAGTAAAGCACCGCTAAAACGAGCAGCCCTTTAGCACAAATGCACGGGCGGCCCCAGTGTGAAAGGTTTTGTCACCAAAATATCAAAGACAATATTTTATTAAAATAAAAAAGCATTGCGATTTTGCTGGCATTCACTTAGGGCGCTTTCACACTGAGGAGCTTGGGGCGTCGGCGGTAAAGCGACACTATTTTTAGCGGTGCTTTACTGTCGTTTTAGCAGCACTTTTCGGCTGCTAGTGGGGTACTTTTAACCCCCGCTAGCGGGCGATTAAGGGGTTAATAGCGCCCGTGTAGCGCCGCTGCCGAATCGCTTTACAGGTGCTTTGCAGGCGCTTCGGTGGCGCTGCCCATTGATTTTAATGGACAGGGGTGCTTTAGGAGCGGTATATACTGCTTGCTGTAAAGATGCTGCTTGCGGGACTTTTTTTTTATATCCTGCAAGCGCACCGCTCCAGTGTGAAAACACTCGGGCTTTCACATTGGAGTGAGAGGAGAGGCACTTTGCAGGTGCTATTTTTAGAGCTGAAACGCCTGTAAAGCGCCTCAGTGTGAAAGTAGCCTTATGCCGTGTACACACGAGCGGAATGTCTGACAGAAAAAGTCAGACGGGAGCTTTTCATCGTATATTCCGATTGTGTGTGTGCCTCATCTGACTTTTTACTTTGAAAATTCTGATGGACCTAGAAATAGAACATGTTCGAAATATTTCCGACAGAACCAATTCCTATCGGGAAAACCACTCGTCTGTATGCTGTTCGACGACGCATGCTCTAAAGCAAGTACGAGATGAAAGCTATTGGCTACTGGCTATTGAACTTCCTTTTTCTAGTCATACGTGTTGTACGTTACCGCGTTCTTGATGATCAGACTTTGGTGTGATCGTGTGTACGCAAGACAGTTTCAGCGGAATTCCGTCGGGACTCCGTCGGAAAAACCTTCAGAGTTTATTTTGATGGGAAAACCGGTCGTGTGTACAGGGCATTAGGGAATACATCTATTTTGAGACTGGCTTGGTGTTAAGTAAAAATGTTTATTAGGGCTCTTTGATACAAATATTGGCCCATTTGAAGAGCGATCCATGGTTATCTACTCTTCAAAGGATAATAGTGGTTTGCTTCCGAAGTATACAAAATAAAAATATTTGAAGACAAAAAATGAAAGGGTATGCACCGGAGACTGGAAAAGTACAAAAAGTATAGAACGATTAAGAAATTTTTTATATATATATATATATATATATATATATATAGCAAACTTTTATTATACAAACATATAAAATCTTGCTTGTAAAAGCAAGAGAAAAAAATGGTCTAGTTACAACATATATATACAGCTGACATCTGAAATATACGAAAGATCTCGCAGTAAGATGCCACATCATTCATATAAATTTCAGGGTGCCCAACATGTTTCGGAATAAATTGTTGCATTCCTTCTTCAGGGGAAGTTAAAGGTAAGCTGTATATATTTATAAGATAAATGAGTAAAAATAATATTTTGGCACTATTAGGATGCCATTGGCACCAGCTGGTCCGTTTAGGCTCACTAGTTTTCAGGTGAGCATTCGGATCACCTGCTGCTCTCTTGCACCCATCATTGGACACCTCAATCTGATGGGTGTACACCTCACACACCTTTTTCCTATATATATCCTTGCATTATGTAAGTAGTATTTTTGTTTCTTGTTCAATACTTTTTGTACTTTTCTATTGGTTCTATCCTTTGCTCGTACAGTCCCCGGGGCATACCCTTACATTTTTGTCTGCTCTTTAGAGGGCATTCAACAGGTGGTGAGGAGGCGTTATGCTGTCTCCTTACTGCTTATTTTAACTCCTAAAAATCCGTACCACCATGCCACAGTCCCATGCATTAGGTGAATAGGCCATGTTCAGCAGTTTGTATTATCTGTGGAGCAAGGCATTGCATCTGCAGCATGGGAGAACCCCCATCCAATTCTTTTAATGCGGGAGAGGGGGCTCAGCCACATGTTTTTACTGCCCCCCAATGAGACCTTAATGTGTAACTCCACTTTTTTTGCGAAGAAAACAATTCTATCTGGCTGATTTATTTACAGTGCAATGATTTTAACAAACTTTGCTGCAGATCCTTGCCCCCCAATGAGACCTTAATGTGTAACTCCACTTTTTTTGCGAAGAAAACAATTCTATCTGGCTGATTTATTTACAATGCAATGATTTTAACAAACTTTGCTGCAGATCCTTACCTGTTTCTGATCTATAGAATTCGCTGTTTGTTAAACCAACTCCTTTCCAGACTCATTTCTGAATGGAAGGGTCAGCTGTTATTATAAACACTGGTGCACTCTCAGAAAGCTGCAGTATTGGGATCCCTTTAGAAGTAATTAGCCCTTAGGGAGTATCTCACCAAAAATGTAACTTCTATTGGGAAAGGGTGCCTAAAAGACAGGAGCTGGCTAATATTGCCTACATTATCAGGAGACACCTTGCAGCACAGACTGTTCCCTCCTGTTGCTCAGTCTGGACCCTATGCCATCACATCCTGAAAGCAGAGTGAATAAGATCTAGGAGTGGAGTAAATCATCTTGGAACATGTAGTCCAAAGAGCCAGTTTTTGTACTCAAGTCAGACTGTTATGGACTACAAGTACCAGCCAGCTGGAGAAGAGAAAACAGAATGCTGGGAGAGGTAATATAAAGTCTGTGTAGGGATGGGATAGCTCTCTTGGGACCACGGCCTGGATCTGCAAGCAGTGATTCAGACGGTAGTTTGTGCTGCTGCCATGTTGTGGCCTGTGCTATAGGTAGAGAGAGTCATTGAGAACAGGTGCAGGTGCATCCACTGCCAGCCACATCTGATCGTTCGGTGGCTGCCTGAAGGCGGCTCCCATCACATACATGCCAGATCCATCTGGACAGTAGCACAATGTGACACGGGGTCGAGCATGATCCTCTGAGTCAGACTCTGAAAAGGCCTGCTGCGGAGCCCTTCACGCTACTCCTCAAAACAGAAGGTCACTGGGATTGGTGAGCAGGCAGTTGCTCATCTCTTTCACACCAAAGGACACTGCATGCAGACATCGTTGCCTTATTCACTCCATCAAGCCTGTAATGTAGAGTTGGGCAAAGTTCTTGTTCGGCTGTTTGATGAACACTCAAATTTGCGGGGATGTTCGCCCACCGAGTGACCCACAATGCATTCTAAGACCTGATTGGGAAAAGTTTTGCCAAATCAGGGCACATTGAATAGCTGGTTATTAAGGAGCAGGGCAGAAAGCCGGCTTCGGGGTCCTTAACAACGGATGAATCATCAGCTGTCAACTGGGCTTCCCCGCTGAATGGAAAAAAAAACATTGCCGGAAATAGAAAAATGTTTTAAAAAAAAACCCACGCCAAGAAAAAAATTGCTGTGGGGTTTCCCCTCAAAATCCATACCAGACCCTTAGGCCTGCTATGGATTTTGATGGTAACCCTCACGCCAATTTATTATTTTTTTTTATATGGTGTGGGGTCCCCCAAAAATCCATACCAGACCCTTATCTGAGAATGCAGCCTAACGGGCCCCAAAGCACCTTGTCTCCATGTTGATGGGGGGCCCCCCAGATCCTGGCCCCTCCATGTGAATGAGTATGAGGTACATAGTACCCCTACCCATTCATCACAAAAAAGTGTCAAAAAGAAATAAAAACACAGACACAGTTTTTGACTATTTCTTTATTAAAAACAAGAAACAATATCCCCCCATGTAGATCCATCATCAAACTTGATGCCTTCTGCCACTGTTGGACCTGAAAAAAGAAAAAAAAAACAGCTCTGCCCATGATGAAGGCTAACCTGCCCACTGCAAGAACTGGTCAGTGAAATCATATGTGGCCCCGCCCCTTACCTTTATAAGAACTATAAAACAGCGGAGCTTGCAGTCGGTGGATCAGCCTTTTTTCGCTTTTCTTTTCAATTTGGGGGGGGTCCGGTTGTGGCGGCAGCAGACATTGGGATTGACGATGGATCTACATCAATGGACATGGTTTTTACATTTTTTTTTTAATAAAGGACTGCCTTCTGTCTTTATTTATTTGTTACACTTTTTTTCGGTAGGAGGGTTCTGGTATCTGGAGGGCCCCCCCTTTTAAGATTCCAATAATGCTATTTTCCAGGATTTCCGATCCGCCAGGCCCGAGTGACCACATTAGTGGTGCATTAGTGCAAACACAGTTCTCCCGACACAGTTAGCCATGGCTAACGGAAAGCTCCAGATCATGTGACTGCTTGATGGCAGTCACGTGATCATAAAGGGTAACTCAAAAAAGTCCTTTTTATTGCTCCCAGCCTCCTCCATGTCTCCAAATTTCCTTTTTTGCTGCTGTAATCCAACTCCCTGTTAGAGGGTGGCTATTTTTGTTCTCCATGGTCCCATTGTAAGTAGGAATGTAGCCATTGTCTCTTGCCTACTCCTGAGATGAATTGTGGGACGTGTAGTGTTCACAGAGCAATGAACATGACTGTAACTAATGTGCACTGCTCGTTCCAAACAAAACAGTAGACATGTGCAATTAGTTTCTTTCCAAATTCGTTTTTTAACTAATTTCGACAAATTGAAAACTCGTTTAAATAATTTTTCCAAATATTCGTAAATTCGAATATTCAGAAATTCGGATTTTCTAATTTTGAATTTGCAAATTTTACGAATTTTGGAATTTTGAATATCAAATTTTCGAATTTTGAATTTCCGAATTTCAGAAATTTCGGATTTTCGATTTTGAAATTTCAGAAAATCTGGGAATTTGAAAATTCAAAAATTCGGAAATTCAGAAATTCAAAAATTCGGCAATCCGAAAATGAGAATGAAAAGTCGAAAATTCTAAAGAACGAAAATTTGAAATAATAACTAATAATAACTATTAATTTATAGGTATTGGAATTTCCGTTAAAATTTGGCTGTTAGTGAACGTAACGAATACAAAGTTACCCAAAGTTACAAATTATCAAAAATAATGAATGCCCCATCTAAACAAATGGAACAGAATGAATTAATAATAATAAAAATAATAAAAAGTTTGTATTATTATTTATTATTAATTAATTTGTTGCGTTCCATCCGTTTGCATACAGCATTTGTTATTTTGAAATAATTCGTAACTTCAGATAAATTCATATTCGTTACACTCACTAACAGCCAAATTTGACAGGAAATTTCAATACCTATAATTTAATAGTTAGTAATAGTTATGTTATTATTAGTTAGATTTTATTTCCGATTTTCAAATGTCCGGGCTTTCAAATTTACATTTTTAATTTCCATTCTTATTTTTGGATTTTTGTTCTCTTGAATTTTTGTTCGTAACGAATCATAACAAATTTTCGAATTTTCTCATTTACAAATTTGCTATTTTCGATCATAACGAATGACCCGAAAAATGAAAAAATAAATAAAAACGAATGAAACGAAAACAAACAAATTTTTCAGCAGTGCACATGTCTATAAAACAGTAAGAGACAAATAAATACATGAAAAAAAATAAATGACAGGTTTATTAGGGAGTGGATGTGTATGGATTATGTTTGGAGAATAAGGATATAATTTTGTGACACTTTAACTTTAGAAAGTATTTTCAAAGTCCTCCTCACTATGTTTTGCCTACTTGTAATTCATTTAATGTACAGATAACAATGGTATCGCCAGTCTGGGTTCCCAGAATTACTTTTTTCAACATTGCATTACATTTTCCATTAGACGGCACACATTGCCCCTTAATTGAGATTCTTCTGTAATATCACAGTAACCTGCTGAGTTTCAATAATTCTACATTTTCTTGTCTAATGGAAAAATAGAAACATACTTTCTATTTCATCCACCAGACCAGAGTATTATTAAAAAGACTGAAAAGAACCAAGTCTCCATGAATTCATGTGGTATCTCCCTTAGTCTTTGGATCCTCATCATCTGTACCCGGCTATTATGAGAAGCAGTATCAAACTCTTTTTCAGAATTGAAATCTATCACACAATCTACCTTTCCAACACAAAGCACAGAACTATAAAACTATAACGCTTTCTATTTTGGCCGACTGACTATAATTTTTAAATCTCATTGGATTAGGATGAAAATACTCGTCACTTTTTTGAAAACAAGTATACTTATTCCGGTGTGCTATGTGAAGGGAGCCTTATGTGTCTATTTTTTATTCTATATGTTTTATTGTACTTTAAACCCCTTCCAGATGGCAGCCTCCTGTCCCTTTAAGGCAGGGGTCTCTAACTGGTGGCCCTCCAGCTGTTGCGAAACTACAAATCCCATCATGCCTTTGCCTGTGGGAGTCATGCTTGTAGCTTTCAACCTTGCGATGCCTCATAGTTTCGCAACAGCTGGAGGGCCACCAGTTCGAGACCCCTGCTTTAAGGGTTCTTTTTTTTTTTTTTTTTTTTTTTTTTTTTTTTTTTTTTTGTTTTTTGTTGCTACATCAGCGAATTTTTCGTGAGGTCCAATCAACTTTACGTTCATTAAAATTGTCCTCGCCTTCACATCATTGTAGCATTTGTGTTTTAATTTGTAATACAAAAAAATCCTTTATTTACCCAAGACAAGATATAAGACACACTATCAGGTTTACTCATGTAAACCTCACTCTATTTCTTCATTTCTTGCCCTCCCCCCCCCCCCCCTCCCCTCCTACCTGCCTATCTGTGCGGGCGGTTTAGGTATACCTCTGTTTTACCTTCTTATATTCTTATTTGCTCAGCATAGCTCCATGTTTTTTTGAAGTTTTTCCACGCTTGCCATTTATCTGCTACGATCGAGCCCTTATCGTCGTGACTTTCCCTTCGCCTAGACATACGGTAAGTCGTCTCTACTGCATCGATCCATTCCCAGATTGATGGACTTTCCTCTTTTTGCCAGTTCTTGGGTATCAATCTTTTAGCGGCATTTAAGAGATGTGGGACCAGTGATTCTTGATACTTTTTAATATCCTCCCTAGTGCCGTGGAATAATACTATCCATGGATCCTCTGGTATTGTAGTAGTTGTAATCTCCTTTACATACGAAAGGATCCTTTTCCAGTAATTATTGATTTTAGGGCAGCTCCACCACAGATGGGTCATTGTTCCTAGTTCTCTACACCCTCTCCAACATTCTCCCGATTTACTTGGTTGATAATTGTGGGTTTTGTCTGGGGTAGCGTACCATCTAGATATGCATTTATAATTCATTTCAACTGTGCTGCTGTCAGCAGCCGATCTGTGTATAAGTTTATAAATTTTCCCCTGAGTGTTTTTATCGCATTGTGAGCCCAGTTCCTTCTCCCATTTCTGTAAAAAGGGCGGGCTCCCCAGGTCTCCCTTCTCGGTCAGAAGCCCATACAGCTTGGAGATTAACCCCTTAGGGTTGTCTGTTAGACATAATTGCTCAGTTCGAGACCCCTGCTTTAAGGGTTCTAAACGCCGGGAGGTGGGGGGCAGACATTCAGGTCATGTGACCGCTGTGATTGACTGTCACAGCGGTCACGTGATTGGAAAGCTCCCAATCGCTAGTATGTATCGAGAGCTTTCCGGTAGCGCACAGGGAGCATGCTCTCAGCACAGTGAAAGAATTATACAAGAGTAACCACTATGGAGAGTGAAAAAACTCAACTTTTTTGTTGCCAACATTCCAATATGTTAAATAGTTAAAGAAAGAAAGTACCCCCCGGTTCTATGGGAATTTAATGGCAAACTCTTGAAAATAAAGTGTTCTGAAACATAGAAAAATGTATTATTTTATGAGTTAAAAAGTATAGTGGTATGAAACAACACCGTACATAAAACAGTACATAATATACATATAGCATGAGAGAGACACTTCAAACAAACCATAGCTAAGGTATGGAAAACCAAAAATTGAATTATGGCGGAAGCCAAACACAGACTGAACAAAGCTCTCATTTTCGATAAAATGACAGCTATTGAAAACAATAATATTAGTAAATTTCACATGATTTGGCAACCATGGGTTAAACATTTCTTTCCTTCTGATTTTGACCAGTCATTGCTGTTCCCACAATAAAATCCTTGTGTATCGCTGTTGTGCTATTGATTTATGTCATGTACCAGGTCACTACCTCGAGAGTTTTCATCTCATCTCTTTTCTTCTCTCTTTTCCTCCTTTTTCTATCCCTCTTCTTCTTTTTTTATTTTTTTATTTTATTTATGTTTTATATTTCAAAAGTTTGTTTATTTCTCATCAACATAGAGAATCGATCTCTCTTTTATATGGTCTATTCTTCAAAACTTTCTTTAAATACTGGTTGTGCTGAGCTAAAGTTAACCAGGAAAAGAGTTTTACTTTTTAATTATATCTGCCCCCACCTGTTCACAGCTTGAACCCATTTGGGGTGGACAGGTGGTCTGGAGGCATATTTCATTAATTCTCTCATATAGTTCGTTCCTAATTTAGTTCAGTACTTATAATATTATAGTATACAATCTCTATGTTACTTATACTTTCACTTATAACATACCTAATCTATGTGATCAATACATGATTATAACTATATTGTTAATTTACGATACTCATGATATGATGCTCGTTATGATCTGTAAACTTCCCTTTTTTTTCTCTTGAAATTCAATAAAAAGATTTAACAAGGAGAGAGACACTTCTCCTATAGCCTAGGCTATATTTGTCCCATAGTACCGGGGGGTACTTTCTTTCTTTAACTCTCAGCACAGTAAGTGGTTTACACAGGGCCACATATATATGGCCACTCGGCATGAAGGCCCACACACCGAGAGGCTGCGTGAAAAGGTTAAAGTGGTTTAAAAACCCTTACATAAAGAGAAGAAGAGTTTGGGACTCTAAATGAGGCCTATGACGTGTAGGTCAAAATGCCTCCATCCCTGGTTTGCGAGGAAAAACAAAAAAGGGTTTGGTGTTTGAGTGAAACTTGCAGCTGGGTAATAAATATATTTTTTTGTTACACATGTATATACATACATTAAAAGGCACAGTGGTTCATGGTCACTTGCAACATATCAATTTCTTAGATCCATATTGACATAGTATATGATACACAATTGGAAAGATGTAATAAAATCAAACATGGAAAAAAGAGTTGATAGGGATCTGAATTGTACACACATAATTGTTGGATCTAAATTTCGACGCGTTTTGTCGCTCACTATCTTTGTGTTGTGATCATGCAATAAATCACCTGTTTGGACGCTATTTGTGTTGTTCCATGGTGTGCTGGCAAATATCTTCACCATCGTCGCTCACTGCCACTCATCAGGAGAAGATGCAAAGGAGATGTCTTAAAAGTATATAAAGTAAACAATAAGTCAGACTGAATGTATGAAACCTGTTTAATACTTCTGAGATTCCACTCCAATAGCAGATCTGAATGAATTTTAACGCTTTTTGAACAAAATTTGTTAGAGTGTTGCCAACCTATCAGATCGAAATTTACTGATACGACAATGAAAATGTACTGGCACAGCCAAGTTTTTACTGGCATTTCCAAAAGTTACAAAATTACAGTTGTAAGTGCAAATTTCAGTATTTAGTCTACAAATAAGTACAATATGCAATTAGCAATGTGATTTAAGGTAGATATTAAGGCAAAAAGCATATTTCTTATTTTATTCTCAATTTAGTAAGTAAGTGGCTCAGGGACAGGACTCAGGGGCAGAAAATTGGAATGGGCGACACACACATACATGAAATGGACTCTCACGGTGACACTCAAAGCAGTGTGCAGCAGCACAGATCACTGACACGTCCCGCTGAGTAACAGTGACAGTCTCTCTCCATGCCAGGTGGTCAATTCAGTTCCCTCCAGTCCAAACAGCGCTGACAGTCCTGCTCCTGGTTTGCCTTGCTCCTGTCCCACAGACCCGCACACGATCCTCTGGCCGCTCCGCTGGGCTCCCTTGCACCATAACATCACGCAACATGCTCAGGCACCTTCTCCGCCAGACCCGCCCCCTAACCACCTGAACACACTGTAGTAGGCACTTGGATGGTCCTGTCCAGCTCCGGACCCAAGCTGCACATGCCCAGTTTCGAGTTAAGCGTTACAGGCATATTTGTTACTGGCAAACTTTTCCTCTTACTGGCATTTACTGGCAGGAGAAAAGTGTCAGTTTTTTACTGGCTTCTAGTAAAAATGCTGATGGTTGGCAACCCTGATTAGTTAACTCAATGATGGCAAGATCAAATGCTGTGAGGAAAGTTTTTTTAGAATTTTCATATGAACCTCCAAACAAAATGATGCTGGTGTATGGCCAGCTTTAAGATCACGAATAAAGCTAGCTGCTCTGACAATGACACCACTGGTAATAAGCCAGTGCTAAATGCAAATAATTATAAATATAAATGAATATACAAATAAAAAGTGCCAACATCGATTAGGTGCTTAACCACTTCAGCCTCGGACCAATAAATACCTTAAGGACCAGAGGTCTTTTTGCAATTTCGCACTGCGCTGCTTTAACTGGTAATTGCGCGGTCATGCAATATTGCACCCAAACGAAATTTGCGTCCTTTTCTTCCCACAAATAGAGCTTTCTTTTGATGGTATTTGATTGCCTCTGCGATTTTTTTTTTTTGCGATATAAATGGAAAAAGAGCGAAAATTTTGAAAAAAAAAGATATTTTCTTCTTTTTGTTATAAGAAAAATCGAATAAACTAAATTTTAGTCATACATTGAGGGCAAAATTTATTCAGCCACATGTCTTTAGTAAAAAAAATGTCAATAAGCGAATATTTTTTGGTTTGCGCAAAAGTTATAGCGTCTACAAACTAGAGTACATTTTCTGGAATTTACACAGCTTTTAATTTATGACTGCCGATCTCATTTCTTGAGGTGCTAAAATGGCAGGGCAGTACAAATCCCCCCCAAATGACCCCATTTTGGAAAGTAGACACCCCAAGGAAATTGCTGATGGGTATGTTGAGCCCATTGAATATTTATTTTTTTTGTCCTAAGGGATTGAATAATGACAAAAAAAAAAAAAAAAAATTTTTTTTACAAAAAGTTGTCACTAAATGATATATTGCTCACACATGCCATGGTTATATGTGGAATTGCACCCCAAAATACATTCTGCTGCTTCTCCCGAGTACGGGGATACCACATGTGTGGGACTTTTTGGGAGTCTAGTCGCGCACGGCACCCCGAAAACCAATCACCACCTTCAGGATTTCTAAGGGTGCAAATTTTTGATTTAACTCCTCACTACCTATCACAGTTTCGAAGGCCATAAAATGCCAAAATAGCACAAAACCCCCCCAAATGACCCCATTTTGGAAAGTAGACACCCCAAGCTATTTACTGAGAGGCATGTTGAGTCCATGGAATATTTTATATTTTGCCAAAAGTTGCGGGAATATTACAAACTTTTTTTTTTTTGCACAAAGTTGTCACTAAATGATATATTGCTCACACATGCTATGGGCAGAAGTCAAATTACACCCCAAAATAAATTCTGCTGCTTCTCCCGAGTACGGGGATACCACATGTGGGGGACTTTTTGGGAGCCTAGCCACGTACGGGACCCCGAAAACCAAGCACTGCCTTCCGGATTTGAATATAAAATGCTATAAAAAACAAACTAACCAGAGTCACCCGTAACACTTATACGGTGATCAGTGGTGAAAGGGTTAACTAGGGGCAATCAGGTGGTTCAAATTTTTATTAGGTAGTATATGGGGGTCCCTGGCGCTATATAAAAACCTGACGGGGAACCTAAATAACTAACTGGCTAACCAGCGTCACCAGTGACACTTATACTGTGATCGCTGGTGAAAGGGGGTGAAAGGGTTAACTAGCAGCAATCAGGGGGTTAAAACCATTATTGGGTAGTATATCGGGGTACCTAGCGCTATAAAAACCTGGCGGTGAACCTAAAAAAATAACTAGCTACCTAGCGACACTAGCGACACTGATGCAGCGTTCAGAAAAATTATCGCTTAGTGACACTGGCAAAAGGGGGTGAAAGGGTTAACTAGCGGAAATCAGGGGGTTAAAACCATTATTGGGTAGTATATCGGGGTACCTAGCGCTATAAAAACCTGGCGGTGAACCTAAAAAAATAACTAGCTACCTAGCGACTGTAGCGACACTAATGCAGCGATCAGAAAAACGATCGCTTAGTGACACTGGCAAAAGGGGGTGAAAGGGTTAACTAGCGGCAATCAGGGGGTTAAAAACATTATTGGGTAGTATATCGGGGTACCTAGCGATATAAAAACCTGGCGGTGAACCTAAAAAAATAACTAGCTACCTAGCGACACATGCAGCGATCAGAAAAATGATCGCTTAGTGACACTGGCAAAAGGGGGTGAAAGGGTTAACTAGCGGCAATCAGGGGGTTAAAAACATTATTGGGTAGTATATCGGGGTACCTAGCGCTATAAAAACCTGGCGGTGAACCTAAAAAAATAACTAGCTACCTAGCGACTGTAGCGACACTAATGCAGCGATCAGAAAAACGATCGCTTAGTGACACTGGCAAAAGGGGGTGAAAGGGTTAACTAGCGGCAATCAGGGGGTTAAAAACATTATTGGGTAGTATATCGGGGTACCTAGCGATATAAAAACCTGGCGGTGAACCTAAAAAAATAACTAGCTACCTAGCGACACTAGCGACACATGCAGCGATCAGAAAAATGATCGCTTAGTGACACTGGCAAAAGGGGGTGAAAGGGTTAACTCTAGGGGCAATCAGGGGGTTAAATCTTTATTGGGGGGTGATAGGGGGCTACCCTGGACCTAACACTAACTGTCCTGACAGTTTTTACTGTCACAACTGACACTGAATGCATTGATCAGTAAAGAAATGATCAATGCAATCAGTGACACTGTGACTGGGGGGGGAGGGGGGGCGGGGGGGGGATCGGGGGGCGATCGGGGGGGGGATCGGGGGGGGGTTTGTGTGCCTGTGTGTACCTACATGTCAGTGTAGTGTTGGTGCACACTTACTTTTACTGTTCTCCTCGTAGTCCGGTCAAAAAGACCGCCCCGAGGAGAATGACATCACTTCCTCCTTCCTGTGTAAACAATACACAGGGGAGGAAGCTTCTCATTGGCCAGGAGCGATCCAGAGGGGGTGGCCGAAAACCAACGGCCATCCCCTCATCACGGAGCGCTCCTGGACCGAATCGGACCGCCGTAACCAGCGGGAGGGGGTCCGATCGGACCCCCCACCCGCTGGAAGGCAATCACGTAGATGTACGTGATTATGCCTGCCTGTGCCATTGTGCTGACGTACAATGGCAATACGGCGGTCCTGAAGTGGTTAAACAAATAAAAGTCCTTATGAATGTGATAATAAAAAATGAAAGTAAAAAGTGAATGTAAAATAATAAGACTCAGATAATCATTAAAGTCCCAGTGATGACTTGAGTAATTGTGATAAATTCATGCAATCTTCCATCACCAATATGTGCTGATCACCATAAAAAATGCACGCCTACCAGAGGCAAGCAACAAACAGCTTGCAGCTAAACACCCCACCAGGGTCTTGTTTTAAAAGATGTGGGATAACAACTCAGAGGGCATCAGACCAGGAACTTAAAAAAAACAATGATCGACTGAAGGGATGTAGCGGAGACTCTCGGATAAGTAGCAGATGTCACCCAGAAATAGAACAAAGGGAACTTCCCATAGTGTATTACTTGTTAACTCATTTAATATAGAAAATGTAAAAAGCACTTAGAAACATAGAAGTAAAATTAGCATGTACAGCCAGCCGGCTAGTGAGAGAGTCAGAAAGTCCATCATGATGACGTCAGCATGCCCTGTCCACCCGACAGGCGTTTCGTCATAGGATGACATCGGATGGGGTACCTAGCTTTAAGGTCAGCCAAAATAATACAGGTAGGTTAGAAATAATCGAAAGGCAATGTGGAAATGAATATATGATCCTCCAGGAAAGTATAGCTATAAACACTATATTGTAATGGTGGTGGTCAGTGACTTCTAGTGGGACTATGGCTGTCAATCTGGCATTAGCAGACACTGGCTGGGAGGGACAATTACTGACACTGATATTGCTAGTGACCAGGGGTGGACTGACCCTTCAGGCATATCGGGCACTGCCAAGGGCCTGGGGCCAGTAGGGGACTCCATGAGAGGCTCCTGGTAGGGCAGGGTGGGATTGATGAAGTAAGCAGGTTCGGGGTCTGGTCCTGAGAGGTGAGAGGGCACGACAGAGCCCGGGGAGGAGGAGAACACTTCCCCGACCAATGGGTGAACTCAGGGTAGGGGTTGGCATCAGTTCAGCAGCATCACCGGCAAGTAGCCTGCATGTGCGACTTGCTCACATTATACTCACATCTCTACTCATGTCCCTTGTGTCAGTGAGGAGAACAGCACTGCTGAAGCTTCTTCTACACTGTTTTTCGCCTCCTAGCAGGGTGTCTGGCTGCTCATTCACACAAAACAGCTGGAAACTAGTGATGGCCGAACGGTTCGCCCGGCGGTCGTTTCGCGGCGAATTTCCGACATTCGCGGTCCGCACGTTCGAACGCCTTTTTCCGTCGTTCGCCGCGGCGGACTTACGTGTTTAATGTATACAAGAACTTTAACCTTTGGTGACACGTTTATCATGTGATACAGGACAGCCAATTGAGACATGACAGCACATGGACACTTGTACATTCCCCCTAACCTATAAATACACCCGATCCGGTGGCCATTTTACATTCTTTCTTCTGTTAAGATAGGGACAGGTTCCTGTGTGGAGTAGGGAGAGATAAACCACTAGCTATTTGGTACACAAAAGTTCTTTTCAGGACTGGTATAGGTGTTAGGTGTTGATAGGTTTGCTGTGCTGCTGATTCTTGCAGCAGCCTGAGTGTCTTTTGTTAGTTTAGAGAAAGGGAAAGGACGGTGTATGCTACAGGGACAGCCAGATTAGTCTTTCATCATCATCATCATCATCATCATCATTAGCTGTTACTATCAAGGTCCACAAAAGAGCTGTTCCAGTAACCACTAATCGTTCTCTTTTTTTGCCAATTTGTATAGGGACAGGAAGGAAGCAGTGTTGTCAGGCAGTGAGGGTAATTTTAAAGACTTGCTGTTATTATTAGTTCCACAAAGGTTCTTTTCAGGACTGGTATCAGTGGTACAGTAATAGGCTTGTACATGTATAATATTCTTTCTTCCAAATATAGAAAGGATATTATACTTGACTGCTGCCCTTCTGCTGCAGTCTGCTAAACATTCACAACTCACTTGTTCCACAAAAGTTCTTATAAGGACTGGTAACTTGGTATAGGGTGCTACGGTACATAGGCTTGAGTGCGGTACAGTCTGCTGTTCTGTAAGGACCGCTATCGGTCCACAATAGATAGGGTTGACGTGCACCACTGCTGACCGCTGCCCTATACTGCAGCAGTCCTTCAGCGGTATAGGGACTGACGTACAGTCTGCTAATCACTAACACACAACCTGCTTGTTCCACAAAAGTTCTTATAAGGACTGGTAACTTGGTATAGGGTGCTACGGTACATAGGCTTGAGTGCGGTACAGTCTGCTGTTCTGTAAGGACCGCTATCGGTCCACAATAGATAGGGTTGACGTGCACCACTGCTGACCGCTGCCCTATACTGCAGCAGTCCTTCAGCGGTATAGGGACTGACGTACAGTCTGCTAAACACTAATACACAACCTGCTTGGTCCACAAAAGTTCTTATAAGGACTGGTAACTTGGTATAGGGTGCTACGGTACATAGGCTTGAGTGCGGTACAGTCTGCTGTTCTGTAAGGACCGCTATCGGTCCACAATAGATAGGGTTGACGTGCACCACTGCTGACCGCTGCCCTATACTGCAGCAGTCCTTCAGCGGTATAGGGACTGACGTACAGTCTGCTAAACACTAATACACAACCTGCTTGGTCCACAAAAGTTCTTATAAGGACTGGTAACTTGGTATAGGGTGCTACGGTACATAGGCTTGAGTGCGGTACAGTCTGCTGTTCTGTAAGGACCGCTATCGGTCCACAATAGATAGGGTTGACGTGCACCACTGCTGACCGCTCACCTATACTGCAGCAGTCCTTCAGCGGTATAGGGACTGACGTACAGTCTGCTAATCACTAACACACAACCTGCTTGTTCCACAAAAGTTCTTATAAGGACTGGTAACTTGGTATAGGGTGCTACGGTACATAGGCTTGAGTGCGGTACAGTCTGCTGTTCTGTAAGGACCGCTATCGGTCCACAATAGATAGGGTTGACGTGCACCACTGCTGACCGCTGCCCTATACTGCAGCAGTCCTTCAGCGGTATAGGGACTGACGTACAGTCTGCTAAACACTAACACACAACCTGCTTGGTCCACAAAAGTTCTTATAAGGACTGGTAACTTGGTATAGGGTGCTACGGTACATAGGCTTGAGTGCGGTACAGTCTGCTGTTCTGTAAGGACCGCTATCGGTCCACAATAGATAGGGTTGACGTGCACCACTGCTGACCGCTGCCCTATACTGCAGCAGTCCTTCAGCGGTATAGGGACTGACGTACAGTCTGCTAAACACTAATACACAACCTGCTTGGTCCACAAAAGTTCTTATAAGGACTGGTAACTTGGTATAGGGTGCTACGGTACATAGGCTTGAGTGCGGTACAGTCTGCTGTTCTGTAAGGACCGCTATCGGTCCACAATAGATAGGGTTGACGTGCACCACTGCTGACCGCTCACCTATACTGCAGCAGTCCTTCAGCGGTATAGGGACTGACGTACAGTCTGCTAATCACTAACACACAACCTGCTTGTTCCACAAAAGTTCTTATAAGGACTGGTAACTTGGTATAGGGTGCTACGGTACATAGGCTTGAGTGCGGTACAGTCTGCTGTTCTGTAAGGACCGCTATCGGTCCACAATAGATAGGGTTGACGTGCACCACTGCTGACCGCTGCCCTATACTGCAGCAGTCCTTCAGCGGTATAGGGACTGACGTACAGTCTGCTAAACACTAATACACAACCTGCTTGGTCCACAAAAGTTCTTATAAGGACTGGTAACTTGGTATAGGGTGCTACGGTACATAGGCTTGAGTGCGGTACAGTCTGCTGTTCTGTAAGGACCGCTATCGGTCCACAATAGATAGGGTTGACGTGCACCACTGCTGACCGCTCACCTATACTGCAGCAGTCCTTCAGCGGTATAGGGACTGACGTACAGTCTGCTAATCACTAACACACAACCTGCTTGTTCCACAAAAGTTCTTATAAGGACTGGTAACTTGGTATAGGGTGCTACGGTACATAGGCTTGAGTGCGGTACAGTCTGCTGTTCTGTAAGGACCGCTATCGGTCCACAATAGATAGGGTTGACGTGCACCACTGCTGACCGCTGCCCTATACTGCAGCAGTCCTTCAGCGGTATAGGGACTGACGTACAGTCTGCTAAACACTAACACACAACCTGCTTGGTCCACAAAAGTTCTTATAAGGACTGGTAACTTGGTATAGGGTGCTACGGTACATAGGCTTGAGTGCGGTACAGTCTGCTGTTCTGTAAGGACCGCTATCGGTCCACAATAGATAGGGTTGACGTGCACCACTGCTGACCGCTGCCCTATACTGCAGCAGTCCTTCAGCGGTATAGGGACTGACGTACAGTCTGCTAAACACTAATACACAACCTGCTTGGTCCACAAAAGTTCTTATAAGGACTGGTAACTTGGTATAGGGTGCTACGGTACATAGGCTTGAGTGCGGTACAGTCTGCTGTTCTGTAAGGACCGCTATCGGTCCACAATAGATAGGGTTGACGTGCACCACTGCTGACCGCTCACCTATACTGCAGCAGTCCTTCAGCGGTATAGGGACTGACGTACAGTCTGCTAATCACTAACACACAACCTGCTTGTTCCACAAAAGTTCTTATAAGGACTGGTAACTTGGTATAGGGTGCTACGGTACATAGGCTTGAGTGCGGTACAGTCTGCTGTTCTGTAAGGACCGCTATCGGTCCACAATAGATAGGGTTGACGTGCACCACTGCTGACCGCTGCCCTATACTGCAGCAGTCCTTCAGCGGTATAGGGACTGACGTACAGTCTGCTAAACACTAATACACAACCTGCTTGGTCCACAAAAGTTCTTATAAGGACTGGTAACTTGGTATAGGGTGCTACGGTACATAGGCTTGAGTGCGGTACAGTCTGCTGTTCTGTAAGGACCGCTATCGGTCCACAATAGATAGGGTTGACGTGCACCACTGCTGACCGCTCACCTATACTGCAGCAGTCCTTCAGCGGTATAGGGACTGACGTACAGTCTGCTAATCACTAACACACAACCTGCTTGTTCCACAAAAGTTCTTATAAGGACTGGTAACTTGGTATAGGGTGCTACGGTACATAGGCTTGAGTGCGGTACAGTCTGCTGTTCTGTAAGGACCGCTATCGGTCCACAATAGATAGGGTTGACGTGCACCACTGCTGACCGCTGCCCTATACTGCAGCAGTCCTTCAGCGGTATAGGGACTGACGTACAGTCTGCTAAACACTAATACACAACCTGCTTGGTCCACAAAAGTTCTTATAAGGACTGGTAACTTGGTATAGGGTGCTACGGTACATAGGCTTGAGTGCGGTACAGTCTGCTGTTCTGTAAGGACCGCTATCGGTCCACAATAGATAGGGTTGACGTGCACCACTGCTGACCGCTCACCTATACTGCAGCAGTCCTTCAGCGGTATAGGGACTGACGTACAGTCTGCTAATCACTAACACACAACCTGCTTGTTCCACAAAAGTTCTTATAAGGACTGGTAACTTGGTATAGGGTGCTACGGTACATAGGCTTGAGTGCGGTACAGTCTGCTGTTCTGTAAGGACCGCTATCGGTCCACAATAGATAGGGTTGACGTGCACCACTGCTGACCGCTGCCCTATACTGCAGCAGTCCTTCAGCGGTATAGGGACTGACGTACAGTCTGCTAAACACTAATACACAACCTGCTTGGTCCACAAAAGTTCTTATAAGGACTGGTAACTTGGTATAGGGTGCTACGGTACATAGGCTTGAGTGCGGTACAGTCTGCTGTTCTGTAAGGACCGCTATCGGTCCACAATAGATAGGGTTGACGTGCACCACTGCTGACCGCTGCCCTATACTGCAGCAGTCCTTCAGCGGTATAGGGACTGACGTACAGTCTGCTAAACACTAATACACAACCTGCTTGGTCCACAAAAGTTCTTATAAGGACTGGTAACTTGGTATAGGGTGCTACGGTACATAGGCTTGAGTGCGGTACAGTCTGCTGTTCTGTAAGGACCGCTATAGGTCCACAATAGATAGGGTTGACGTGCACCACTGCTGACCGCTCACCTATACTGCAGCAGTCCTTCAGCGGTATAGGGACTAAGAGTTTTGTCACAGGGTCATTTAAAAAATGACATGCAGAGGAAGAGGCAGGCCCTTCCGCAGGGGTGGTAGGGGTAGGGCAGGAGCAACAGGCTTGAGCCAAAGTGGGAAGTTGCAGAAGGTGCGTTCAATTACTTTAAAGGATGCACCAGACTTGGTTGAGTGGCTCGCTCAGCCTTACTCTTCTGCACCCTCCTCATCCTCTCGATCTGCACCCTCTTCTTCACTCTCTGCTATGTGCACCCCCAAAGACACTACCACCAACAACACGACCACCACCACCACCACCACATACCTTCCGCTTGAGTCACTGGAATTATTTTCCGATCCATATCAAGAGGACATTTCTGATGCGCAGCCACTCTTGGTATTGGATCAGGAAGAGGAGGTAGCAACAAGCGCTACTCAGCAGTCTGACGCCAGTACCCAGATCAGCCCAAGGAGGAGGTTGGTCCCCGGTGTTGCTGCCTACTCTACTTATAGCGGTGGGGAAGGTGACGTTGATGATGACGTGTCTAGTGATGTCACGTGGGTGCCCACAAGAGAGGAAGAGGAGGGGAGTTCAGAGGGAGATATGGACCAGCAGATAGGGAGGAGAAGCAGCAATGACTTACATTGCACAGCAGGGACAAAGCAGACTGCAAATGTATCAGGAGCGAGTCATCGACCATGTACGGTCACATCTGGCGCTCCCAGGACACCGGCACATGGCTCCGCAGTGTGGGCTTTTTTTAACGTGTCCGCTGCTGACAATAGCGTTGCCATCTGCAATCTTTGCAGTCAACGCGTTAGTCGCGGTAAGCCCAATACTCACCTAGGGACGACCGCCTTAAGAAGGCACATGAGCAGCCATCACCGAGCCCAGTGGGAGCAACGGAACACACAAAGCCACACTGCAGGCTCTCACCGTCCAGCCTCGTCTTCTACTTCTCCTTCTCCTCTCTCCTCACAATTGTCCTCCACTCCACCTTCCATCACGCCAAGCTCACATTTTTCTGCAAAAAGGCAGGCTTCCGTGGGCCTAATGTTTGAGCGTAAAAAAATGATGACGCCGGATAACCCTCTTGCCCAACGGTTGGCGGCTGGCTTGTCAGAACTCATAGCCCGCCAACTACTGCCATATAAACTGGTGGACTCGGAGGCCTTTCGCAAATTTGTGGCCATTGGAACACCACAATGGAAGGTCCCAGGAAGGAAGTATTTCTCAGAGAAGGGCATCCCAGAGCTATATGGCCATGTTCAGCGGCAAGTGAATGTATCTCTGGCACACAGTGTCGGTGCCAAGATACATCTGACCACAGACACGTGGTCTAGCAAACACGGGCAGGGAAGGTATATCAGTTTTACTGCCCACTGGGTGAACCTTCTGACGGCCGTCAAGCATGTAACCCGTGGCACCCGTGTAGATTTGGTTTTACCGCCACGGATTGCATGCAGGCCTGACTCTTCTTCTCCTCCTCCTACTCCATCCTCCTCCCTCTCCTCCTCAGCTGCCTCCTCCTTTTCCGCTGCTAGCGTCTCTTCCACTGCACCGCCCAAGCTCCCCAGAACCTATTCCACATGCCAGGTGAGACGTTGCCATGCCGTGCTGCGTCTGTTGTGCCTGGAAGCAAAGAGCCACACTGGCCCGGCACTCCTTTCAGCTTTGCGTTCACAGGCAGATGAGTGGCTAACACCGCTCAATTTGACAGTTGGTAAAGTGGTGTGTGACAACGGTGCCAATCTGCTTAGCGCATTGAAACAGGGCAAAATCACGCACGTGCCGTGCATGGCACACGTCTTAAACTTGGTCGTGCAGCGATTCCTTGTCAAATACCCTGGGGTCCAGGACATCTTGCGGCAGGCAAGGAAAATCTCGGCCCATTTCAGAAGATCTTACACGGCCATGGCTCGCCTTGCTGACATTCAGCGGCGACACCATCTGCCGGTCAGACGTCTTATTTGCGATTGCCCGACGCGATGGAACTCAACCTTCTATATGCTTGATAGGCTGCTCCAGCAGAAACGTGCAGTTAACGTCTACCTGTATGAACTCTGCGAAAGAAACGGTTCTGGGGAGCTGGGTTTTTTTTCACCGCGCCAGTGGCTGCTCATGCGCGACACATGCAGACTTCTGCGGCCATTTGAGGAGATCACCAAACTGGTCAGTCGCAGCCATGGCGCCATCAGTGACATGCTACCTTATGCCTTCTTTCTGGAGCGTGCATTGCGTCGTGTCATTGATCAGGCTGTGGAGGAGCAGGAGCGGGAAGATGAGGAAGTCGCAATGCTGGATGAATTCCCAGGGGGGGCTACTCTATCTGAGACAAGTCAACAACAGGAGTCTGATGAGGAGTCAGAGGAGGATGGTGCCGGGGCGGATGAGCAGGAGCAAGAAGAGCATGCTTTAAACCTTTCTGGGATCCCTGTTGTGCGAGGATGGGGAGAGGAGAATGAAGAGGACGACATTATCCTGGATGATGAGCAGGAGCCAGGCCACCACACCGCTTCCACTTTAGTGCAAATGGGGGCCTTCATGCTCCAGTGTTTTAATAGGGACCCCCGTATAAAAAGCATGAGGGTCAAGGACCAGTACTGGGTGGCAACGTACTTAGACCCCCGGTACAAACACAAAATGGCGGAAATGTTACCGCCGTCGCAGAGGGCTGTCAGAATGCAGCACTTCCAGGCCTTGCTTCGAGAAATGCTGCATTCTGCTTTTGCGTGCGCTGGCAGAGGAGCAATTCCCACTCCCAGAGAAGGATTTGCGGGTACCAATCCAACAGCGCCTGCAAGAAGAGGCCGGTTTGAAGATGTGTTGGTGACTTCGGATATGAGGTCATTCTTTCAGCCGACCCATCGACAGGTGTCATCCGGATCCAGCATCAGGGAACGCCTAGACCGTCAGGTGTCCGACTACATTGGGTTAACGGCCGATGTGGACGCTCTGAGGAGTGATGAACCCCTAGACTACTGGGTGGGCAGGCTTGACCTCTGGCCAGAGCTTGCCCAATTTGCAATCGAACTGTTGGCTTGCCCCTCATCCAGTGTCCTGTCCGAAAGGACGTTCAGCGCAGCAGGGGGGATTGTGACCGATAAGCGTACTCGCCTAGCTCACCACAGTGTTAACTACCTCACATTTCTAAAAATGAATGAGGCATGGATCTCGGAGGAATTCAACACATGTGATCAGTAGACCATGTATATGTCTATAAACAATTTTTGGAATCAAGCACACAGACCTTCTTAATTCATTTGGCTCACTTCCCTGACCCAAAAAAGCACACCGTACTATATGCCCCTACCCTCCTCTTTGAAGAGGTTGAGCGGTGTCATATTTCTACTGGGGCTGCTTATTATGAGGGGTTCCCACCATCCCTGTGCTGTGCTGACTTCCTCCTGGGTGTTCTTATTATGAGGGGCTCCCACCATCCCTGTGCTGTGCTGACTTCCTCCTGGGGGTTCTTATTATGAGGGGATCACACCATCCCTGTGCTGTGCTGACTTCCTCCTGGGGCTGCTTACGGTGCTGCTGTCAGCGCTGTATGTCACGGAGCTGCTGTCAGCGCTGTATGTCACGGAGCTGCTGTCAGCGCTGTATGTCACGGAGCTGCTGTCAGCGCTGTATGTCACGGAGCTGCTGTCAGCGCTGTATGTCACGGAGCTGCTGTCAGCGCTGTATGTCACGGAGCTGCTGTCAGCGCTGTATGTCACGGAGCTGCTGTCAGCGCTGTATGTCACGGAGCTGCTGTCAGCGCTGTATGTCACGGAGCTGCTGTCAGCGCTGTATGTCACGGAGCTGCTGTCAGCGCTGTATGTCACGGTGCTGCTGTCAGCGCTGTATGTCACGGAGCTGCTGTCAGCGCTGTATGTCACGGAGCTGCTGTCAGTGCTGTATGTCACGGAGCTGCTGTCAGCGCTGTATGTCACGGAGCTGCTGTCAGCGCTGTATGTCACGGAGCTGCTGTCAGCGCTGTATGTCACGGTGCTGCTGTCAGCGCTGTATGTCACGGAGCTGCTGTCAGCGCTGTATGTCACGGAGCTGCTGTCAGCGCTGTATGTCACGGAGCTGCTGTCAGCGCTGTATGTCACGGAGCTGCTGTCAGCGCTGTATGTCACGGAGCTGCTGTCAGCGCTGTATGTCACGGTGCTGATGTCAGTGCTCTGTATTACGGTGCTGCTGTCAGTGCTCTGTATCTCCTGCACCCTCTTGTTTGCCTACCCTGGTCCCTGACCTTCCCTCTCCTCCATTGCCTTCATTAGCTCCATAGTCCTGAATTGTCAGAACAATTTCCCAAATAAAAAAAAAATGCTTGTAGTTATCGATCCCAAATTCACCTCATACATGTATTATGCTATTGTCCAGGTGGTGGGACTACGTGCTACCCCCTAATAATTACCCCGTGGCCGCAAATTCGACCTAAAGGTTTGCGAAATTCGCCTCCCATTGAAGTCAATGGAGCCCGCGGCGAACGGTCGTTTTCGCGAACGTTTGTGTCCGTTCGCGTTTCGCGTTCGCGAAACGTCCCGTCGGAAGTTCGTCCATCACTACTGGAAACCGATTGGTCTGCTGCTCTGCCACTCAGCTCTGCACTTGCCTCCTCCTGAATTTCAGCCTGTATGGGAAATACAATGTGAAACATGGAGATTTAAATGTCTGTTGGAGCAAGGGTGGTAAGAGCCAGTGGTCCCTCTTGTTATAGTTGTACACTGAACCCTGTTTACTATCAATGGTGAACATGTGTGCATAGGTGTGCAGTGATGGAACATGTGTAGAGGGGGTACAGTGATGGAACATGTGAACAGGGGAATACAGTGATGGAACATGTGTACAGGGGAACACAGGGATGGAACATGTATTCAGGGGGGTACAGTGATGGAACATGTGTACAGGGGAATAGTGATGGACGCACTTCCGACAGGACGTTTTGCGAACGGGATCTGCGAACATGATAGAGAGCACTGACACCAGCACCAGCACCAAGATAGAGAGCACTGACACCAGCACCGTGATAGAGAGCACTGACACCAGCACTGTGATAGAGAGCACTGAGACCACACCAGTACCGAGATAGAGAGAGAGCACTGACACCAACACCGAGATAAAGAGAGCACTGACACCAACACCGTGATAGAGAGCACTGACACCAGCACCGAGATAGAGAGCACTGACACCAGCACCGAGATAGAGAGCACTGACACCAGCACTGATACCAGCAACTCGCTGAGGGACCCAAAAATATGACACCACTCAACCTCTTCAAACAGGAGGGTACGGGCATATAGTACAGTGTGCTTTTTTTGTACAAGGTAGACAAAGGTAGAAAAAAGGTCTGTGTGCTTGATTAAATAGTTTATAGTGTTATGCATATACATGGTCTACTGGTCACATGTATTGAATTCCTCCGAGATCCATGCCTCATTCATTTTTATAAATGTGAGGTAGTCAACACTGTTGTAAGCTAGACGAGTGCGCTTATCGTCAGGATCTCCCCTTCTGCGCTGAACGTCCTTTCGGACAGGACACTGGACGAGGGGCAAGCCAACAGTTCCATTGCAAATTGGGCAAGCTCTGGCCAGAGGTCAAGCCTGCCCACCCAGTAGTCCGGGGGTTCATCACTTCTCAGGGCGTCCACATTGGCCATTAACCCGATGTAGTCAGACACCTGTCGGTCTAGTCGTTCCCTGATGCTGGATCCGGATGACACCTGTCGATGGGTCAGCTGAAAGAATGACCTCATATCAGAAGTCACCAACACATCTTCAAACCGCCCTCTTCTTGCAGGCGCTGTTGGAGTGGTACCCGCAACTCTTTCTCTGGGAGTGGGAATTCCTCTGCCAGCGCACACAAAAGCAGAATGCAGCATTTCTCGAAGCAAGGTCTGTAAGTGCTCCATTCTGACAGCCCTCTGTGATGGTGGTAATATTTCCGCCATTTTGTGTTTGTACCGGGGGTCTAAGTACGTTGCCACCCAGTACTGGTCCTTGACCTTTATGCTTTTTATACAGGGGTCCCTGTTAAAATACTGGAGCATGAAGGCCCCCATTTGCACTAAACTGGAAGCGGTGTGGTGGCCTGGCTCCTGCTCATCATCCAGGATAATGTCGTCCTCCTCGTTCTCCTCTCCCCATCCATGCACAACAGGGATCCCAGAAAGGTTTAAAGCATGCTCTTCTTGCTCCTCCTCATCTGCCCTGGCACCATCCTCCTCTAACTCCTCTTCAGACTCCTGTTGTTGACTTGTCTCAGATAGAGTAGCTCCCACCTGGGAATTCATCCAGCATTGCGACTTCCTCATCTTCCTGCTCCTCCATGGCTTGATCAATGACACGATGCAATGCATGCTCCATAAAGAAGGCATAAGGTACCATGTCACTGATGGCGCCATGGCTGCGACTGACCAGTTTGGTAATCTCATCAAATGGGCACAGAAGTCTGCATGCGTTACGCATGAGCAGCCACTGGCACGGTGAAAAAAAAACAAGCTCCCCAGAACCTGTTCTGCTGCAGAGTTCGTACAGGTAGTCGTTAACTGCACGTTTCTGCTGGAGCAGCCTATCAAGCATATAGAAGGGTGAGTTCCAGCACGTCGGGCAATCGCAAATAAGACGTCTGACCGGCAGATTGTGTTGCTGCTGAATGTCAGCAAGGCGAGCCATGGCCGTGTAAGATCTTGTGAAATGGGCCTGAGATTTTCCTTGCCTGCCGCAAGATGTCCTGGACCCCAGGGTATTTGACAACGAATTGCTGCACGACCAAGTTTAAGACGTGTGCCGTGCATGACACGTGTGAAATTTTGCCCTGTTTCAATGCGCTAAGCAGATTGGCACCGTTGTCACGCACCACTTTACCAACTGTCAAATTGAGCGGTGTTAGCCACTGATCTGCCTGTGAACGCAAAGCTGAAAGGAGTGCAGAGCCAGTGTAGCTCTTGGCTTCCAGGCACAACAGACGCAGCACAGCATGGCAACGTCTCACCTGGCATGTCGAATAGGTTCTAGGGATCTTGGGCGGCGCAGCAGAACAGACGCTAGCAGCAGAAAAGGAGGAGTCAGCTGAGGAGGAGAGGGAGGATGGAGTAGGAGGAGGAGAAGAAGAGCCAAGCCTGCATGCAATCCGTGGTGGTAAAACCAAATCTACACGGGTACCACAGATTACATGCTTGACGGCCGTCAGAAGGTTCACCCAGTGGGCAGTAAATGTTATATACCTTCCCTGCCCGTGTTTGCTAGACCATGTGTCTGTGGTCAGATGTATCTTGGCACTGACACTGTGTGCCAGAGATACATTCACTTGCCTCTGAACATGGCCATATAGCTATGTGATGCCCTTCTGTGAGAAATACTTCCTTCCTGGGACCTTCCATTGTGGTGTTCCAATGGCCACAAATTTTCGAAAGGCCTCCGAGTCCACCAGTTTATATGGCAGTAGTTGGCGGGCTAACAGTTCTGACAAGCCAGCGGTCAACCGTTGGGCAAGAGGGTTATCCGGCAGTGTCATTTTTTTATGCTCGAACATTTGGCCAACAAAAGCCTGCCTTTTTCCAGAAAAACATGAGGATGGCATTATGGAAGGTGGAGTGGAGGACAATTCTGAGGAGAGAGGAGAAGTAGAAGAGGCTGGACGATGAGAGCCTGGAGTGTGGCTTTGTGGGTTCCGTTGCTCCCACTGGGCTCGGTGATGGCAGCTCATGTGCCTTCTTAAGGCGGTCGTCCCTAGGTGAGTTTTGGGCTTACCGCGACTTATGCGTTGACTGCAAAGGCTGCAGATGGCAACACTATTGTCAGCAGTGGACAGGTTAAAAAAAGCCCACACTGCGGAGCCATGTGCCGGCGTCCTGGGAGCGCCAAATGTGACTGTACATGGTTGATGCCTCGCTCCTGATACATTAGCAGTCTGCTTTGTCCCTCCTGTGCAATCTAAGTTCCGTCTGCTTCTCCTCCATATCTGCTGGTCCATATCTCCCTCTGAACTCCCCTCCTCTTCCTCTCTTGTGGGCACCACTAGACACGTCATCATTGACGTCACCTTCCCAACCGCTATAATTAGAGATCTCGGAGTAGGCAGCAACACCGGGGACCAACCTCCTTGGGCTGATCCGGGTACTGTCGTCAGACTGCTGAGTGGTGGTTGTTGCTACCTCCTGTCCCTGATACAATGCCAAGAATGGCTGCGCATCGGCAATGTCTTGTGATGAATCGGAAAATAGTAGTGTCTTTGGGGGTGCACACAGCAGAGAGCGAAGAGGGTGCAGATAGAGAGGATGAGGAGGGTGCAGAAGAGTAAGGCTGAGTGAGCCATTCAACCAAGTCTGGTGCATCCTTTGACATAATCGAACGCACCTTCTGCAATTTGCCACTTTGGCTCAAGCCTGTTGCTCCTACCCTACCCCTACCACCCCTGCAGAAAGGGCCTGCCTCTTCCTCTGCCTGTCATTTTTTAAATGACCCTGTGACAAAAGTCTCTAGAGAAGTGCAGTATGTAAGTGCACTATACTATGCTTTCTATATTTGAAAGTATTTTATACGTGTATTACACCCCTATATATTGCACACCAAATAGTACACCTATACCAGTCCTTAAAAGGACCTTTGTGGACCTAATAGTAGCTAGCTAATAGCTAGTGAATTGCAGACTGTCCCTGCTCCAAACACCAAACTGTCCCTACACTGAGAAACGACAGCTGCAGAATCGGTCAGCAGCACTGCATGCAGTGCACTATAATATGCTTTCTATATTTGAAAGAAAGTATATTATACGTGTATTACAACCCTATATACTGTACACCTATACCAGTCCTTAAAAGTGCCTTTGTTGACCTTATAGTAGCTAGCTAGTAGCTAGTGAATTGCAGACTGTCCCTGCTCTAAACACCAAACTGTCCCTCCCTACACTGAGAAAACACAGCTGCAGAATCGGTCAGCACTCAGCAGCACTGCAGTGCACTATGATATGCTTTCTATATTTGAAAGAAAGTATATTATAAGTGTATTACAACCCTATATACTGTACACATATACCAGTCCTTAAAAGGACTTTTGTGGACCTAATAGTAATAGCTAGTGATTAGACTGACTGTCCCTGCTCCACACAGCGTCCTTTACCTACACTGACAAAAGACAGAATGCAAAATGGCCGCCAGATCAGGTCTATTTAAAAGGTAGGGGGGTATGTCCATGTGCTGAAATGTCTCAATTGGCTGTGCTGTACCCCATGATGGATGTGTCATGGGTCAAAGTTCTTCACAATGTAAAGAATATGTACACCGTGAACAGCGCCAGAAGTCCGCCGGTTTGGTGAACGAGCAAAGTTCGCCACGAACCGACCGCGGGGGGGAACCGCAAGGCCATCTCTACAGGGGAATACAGGGATGGAACATGTGTTCAGGGGGGTACAGTGATGAAACATGTGTACAGGGGAATGCAGGGATGGAACATGTGTTCAGGGGGGTACAGTGATGGAACATGTGTACAGGGGAATACAGGGATGAAACATGTGTTCAGGGGGGTACAGTGATGGAACATATGTTCAGGGGGGTACAGTGATGGAACATGTGTACAAGGGGGTACAGTGATGGAACATGTGTACAGGGGAATACAGGGATGAAACATGTGTTCAGGGGGGTACAGTGATGGAACATATGTTCAGGGGGGTACAGTGATGGAACACGTGTACAAGGGGGTACAGTGATGGAACATGTGTACAGGAGGGTACATTGATGGATCATGTGTACAGGGGGGTACAGTGAAAGATAATGTGTACAGGGGGTACAGTGATTAATCATGTGTACATGGGGTACAGTGATGGAACATGTGTATGGGGGTACAGTGATGGATCATGTGTACAGGGGGTACAGTGATGGAAGATGTGTACAGGGGGGTACAGTGAAAGATAATGTGTACAGGGGGTACAGTGATTAATCATGTTTACAGGGGGTACAGTAATGGAAAATGTGTACAGGAGGGTACATTGATGGATCATGTGCACAGGTGGTACAGTGATGGATCATGTGTACAGGGGGTACAGTAATGGAACATGTGTATAGGAGGGTACAGTAATGGAACATGTGTACAGGGGGGTACAGTGATGGATCATGTGTACAGGGGGTACAGTGATGGATCATGTGTACAGGGGGTACAGTCAGGGGCGGACTGACAACTCATGGGGCCCCGGGCAATAGGAGTTTATGGGGCCCCCGGGCAATAGGAGATTATGGGGCCACACAGTATACACACACACAGTATACAATCACATAGTATACACATAAATGTACACACAGTATACACAGACATGTTTCTATTGGCTGAGAAGGTACTGGAGAGGTGGGGCAGCTATAATCTCAGGATTTTTAGACCAAAAGTATGTCGGTAAGGGACATTTCAGAGAAAGATGTAACAAAAAACACATATTTTTACATACTGTCCCTAGTTTTACTGAGGCTGGCAACCCTGATGGGGCCCCCTAGTGGCGAATGGTCAGTCCGCCCCTGGGTACAGTAATGGAACATGTATGCAGGGGGGTAAAGCGATGGAACAGGTTTGCAGTAATGGAACATGTGTTCAGGAGGGTACAGTGATGGAATATGTGTGGGGGGAGCATTGTACTTCATATAATGTGGGGCCCCTGTGTGTCCTGAGTGGGAATAATGTACTCATAATGGGAGACCCCGTTATGTCATGTGGATCGGGGAGACGTACTGCTTTATATTGAGAGACCCCTGTGTGTCCTGAGGGTAGGGGGCAATGTTCCTCTTATAATAGGTGTACATGCTGTACAACCTGAGGATTGAGGTTCTGTACACCTTGTTCTGAGGGGCACACTCTGTGACCTGAGAATCAGGGCTAATTGTGCTTTATAACTGGGGATCCCCTCTCTGCCCTGAGTGCCTTGTATATGAGGGGTCCACTCTGTGACCCGAGGATGATCATGAAGCATGTGCTCTGCACTTTATTATGGGGAGCACTATATATCTTATAATGGAAACCCTCTGTGTCCTGAGGATAGGGGGGAGGGGGGCACTTTATGACTTATAAGGGCCCTTTCACACTGCTCTGTAGCAAAATTCCAGAAAAAAACTTGATTTTGCTGCATTTCTGGTGTGTTTTTGTGTTGCCTGCACCTGTGAAAACTGGACGTGACACAAAGGGACACCAAAAATGCAAATTGCGGTGCGTTTTACAGCGATTTCTATTAATTTCAATGGGAAGCTGTATTTTTGGTGTGGTTTTCAAAACTGCACCAAAGATGCAACATGCAGGATGTTTCCAGACGAACCACACCTGTAACACAGTGGTATGAAGAGTCCTTCCATGCAGGCTATGCTGCAGTCAATATTTAATTGCACCCTCTATGTTGAGTTGCAATATGTGGGTGGGGCTTTGTGTGGGTGGGGTTTTGTGTGGGGACACGGGGTCCCATGATCTCTTATTGCCTGGGGGGCCCATGAGTTGTCAGTCTGGCCCTGCTTGTGATGCTAATACAGTGATAATACTGTACCCTGTACTAATGACGCTGGCTGGGAAAGGGTTAACATCAAGGAGTTAACTGTGTGCCTAACACATGTAATGTGTGCTGCTTTTACTCTAAAGTCAGATTTCATGTCAGGGAGAAGAAGCAGACAGATTGCTGTCTGTGTGTTTGTCAAAACAGAACTCTGTGCTGTGATTGGCCACAGCCAATCTGCAGGTTTTATTTAAAAATCATTGGCTGGGATCTGCTGACAAGCTTGTGCTGTGTCCAGTCACAACATGGGTCAGCAAGAGGGTGCATCCATGCCCCAAATCCGGAAGAGACCATAACATATGAGTATCTCCTAGTCTGGCTGTGCTGCCAGTCTGCAGTAAATGTACGGTAGGCAGGCAGCAAGTGGTTAAATTTTGGCCATAGGTACACTATAACTTTAGTGCCTACCCCAAATAATAGTACAACATCAGTTGTGTACCAATTTTTTGGAACTTAAGCTGGCCATACATGATACAATTTTCTTGTTCAATTTCCTATAGGCCAGGTTCTTGCCTGGTGTCCAGTGCGTCCCTGTGCATTGATTCAAGTCTGAATTTTTGCCCGAATTCACACCTGAATCGGACCCAAAGACGCACAGGAGCCTTTTTGAATGCAGACAGCGGCCATCCTGGAACTGTGTGAACCGACTCCATTATGAGCCGGTCACATTCACCTGTCATGTGAATTGGATGAAGAGAAACCCGCATCCAATTCACAAATCTGTGAACCTACCCTTAGATTTACCTTCAACTATGTAGTGCAAGAGCCTGTCTGATTGCTTACTAATTGAAAGTGTTTAGGTTTGAACTAATATTATATGGTTTCGGTAAATCCAAATGAAAATTGTATAATGTATGGCCAGCCTTACACAAGTACATGAATCTAAAGAAAAAAAAAAAAAGTTTAGCGGATTATTAACCACTTGCCGACTGCCTCACGCCAATATAAGTTGGCAGAAGGGCGTGTACAGGCAAACTAACGTACCTCTACATTGCCCTTTAAGAGGTGGTCAGCGGGATACCCGCGATCGCTTCATGGAGAGGAAGAATGGGGAGATGCTAATGTAAACAAGCATCTCCCTGTTCTGCCTAGTGACAGTGTCACTGATCTCTGCTCCCTGTGATCGGGAGCAGAGATCAGTGATGTGTCACGCGTAGCCACGCCCCCACAGTTAGAAACACTCCCAAGGACACACTTAACCCCTACACTGCCCCCTAGTGGTTAACCCCTTCACTGTCAGTGTCATTTACACAGGCATCAGTGCATTTGTATAGCACTGATTGCTGTATAATTGACAATGGTCCCAAAATGTGTCAGAAATGTCCAATGTGTACGCCATAATATCGCAGTCATGATAAAAATCGCTGATCACAGCCATTACTAGTAAAAAAAAAATATATTAATAAAAATGCCATAAAACGCTATTGGCATTTTATGGAATACGTATTTGCCTAAACTGAGGGAAAAAAAATGTTTTTAGATATTTTTGAGGGATATTTATTATAGCAAAATGTTAAAAATATGCAGTTTTTTCAAAGTTGTCACTCTTTTTTTGTTTATAGCGCAAAAAATAACAACTGCAGGGGTGATCAAATACCACCAAAAGAAAGCTTTATTTGTGGGAAAAAAAAGGACATGAATTTTATTTGGGAGCCATGTCGCACGACCGCGCAATTGTCAGTTAAATCGACGCAGTGCCGAAACGCAAAAAGTGCTCTGGTCAGGAAGGCGGTACATTCTTCCGGGGCTGAAGTGGTTAATAACAGAACTTAATTCTAATAGCACACAAGGATGGATAACATATGGACCAGGTTCTTTATCTTTATGTACTGTAGACTCGGTCATTCAGAAACCTTATCCTGGCCAAAAGCTATATTTATTGACCAGTGGAAGACCTTAAAGCGGAAGTAAACCCATCCATAAAACAGTTTAATTTGTGGCACGTGCCAGAAATGTAACACCCCCACTGGTTGTGCTCTCAACCAAACTTTCAAACGATCCAATGGCTGGTTTCATAACTGTGCACTTGTAGATTAAATAGAGGCAAAGATGGCAGCTTCCTTGGCTAAAAGCGATAGGAGGGTTTACTTACTCCTTTACACCCCTTTCACACCAGGGCGTTTTGCAGGCGCTATAACGTTAGAAATAGCGCCTGCAATCCGCCCTAAAGAAGCTGCACCATTGTGTGTAGTGTGAAAGCCCCGAGGGCTTTCACACTACATCGGTGCGCTGGCAGGACGTCAGAAAAAAGTCCTGCCAGCAGCTTCTTTGGAGCGGTGTGTTTACCGCTCCTCCACCGCTGCTCCCCATTGAAATCAATGGAGCAGCGCTGTAATGCCGCCGGCAAAACGCCGCTATTGCGGTTTTAACCCTTTTGCGGCCGCTAGCGGGGGGTAAAAGCGCCCTGCTAGCGGCCGAAATGCGCTGCAAATCCGGAGGTAAAACGCCGACGCTATCAGCGGTGTGGTGTGAAAGGGGTCTAAGTGTACAAGTAACGCCCAGATAGTTGTAGTCCATGTATCTTTTTCTGCTTGGTGAAATCGCCTGGATTGGCTCTCCGTTTATATGTGTCTCAGGAATTAACTGAATGGTTGGGTTTATTTTATTTCTAGATGATTGAAAAGGTTTTTCTGTATATCCTGAAATAAATACACTAATATTGCTTGTTACATAGGAAGGTTAGTGGCAATGTTCACAGTCAGGCAGACCTATGGGACCCTGAACAAGTTCTCCAGCTCTGCTAATGACCTTGAGTTCACATCTCAGTCTAGAAAATACAACAAATGTGTTTGCAATTTAAAAGTTCAGCTGAGCAGGTGGGTAATGTCCAATGTGATTGTGACCTATTAACACACACATGCTTTCATCAGCAGCCATTTGTAACATGACATCTTTCATGATGGTCTTGCAAACAGACCCTTCTTCACATCCTCATGTCAGATAAGAATTAAGATGAAGGAAAGAAGAACTTCTTCCCTTGACATCTATAATAACGTTTCAGCACAGCCATTCAAAACCTTAATTATTTTAGTTAACTACTTTAATAATGACTTTTGTTTATTATGTGGTCTCCACGCAATTTCATACCTCCCAACTTTTGAAGATGGGACTGAGGGACACCTATTAGCAAAAATATATAGGGATAGGAGCCCCCCACCACCATTTCCCCTTAAAGGAGAATTATATTTTTATTATATAAAATTATAAAAAAATTATAAATTATATTATTACAAAAAAAAAAAAGGATTAGTTAAACCCACATTATTTCTTTTTCCCCTCTACTATTCCTTTACATTGGCTTTTGAAATGTATAAATGCAACAATTTAGGGATTGAGTGAAAGGTTTAGCACTGGGAAACGCTTTTTGAAAGAGAAAATTTATTTATTGCATTTTATATACAACTAAATAAATTAGACCAAAATGAGGGACAAATGAGGAGGAAAGAGGTATAGAGGGACCAAATCAGGGGCGATCTCTGCCGCCGTGCATCGGGGCAATGTCTCGCTGCCTGTGATTAGCGCAGCGCTGCGCCGACTTCCTGGCGGGCTCTGCACGTGGAGCATGTGAGCTTAGCTTAGTGGTGGGAGTCTTGCAGCAAACAGATATTGTACACACTATCAATACTAATGATTAACTAGTTGGTGCCTGCCCACCATCAAATGACGGTGGGGCGGTGCGGCTCTCGTTCTAGGGCACCATCATATGACGGCATCCCAGAATGTCCACGCAGTACAGCGATCACTGCGTGACTAGGACATGGCGCGACCCTGATTTCTGTAAAGATCCGCATCCATGGCTCTTCAACCATGTGATCGGCTGTGTCCAACCACAGCCAGTCACAGGTAAACAAAGATATGCCAGTAATCGGCGCTCCTCGCCTCACACTGACAGAGTGTGTGGTGAGGACAGTCAATCAGCGGCATCTCCACGCAGGGGGACATCTACACATGTAATCAGGGCACTGATCATCAGTGCCCTGATTACAATATAGTGCCAACAGTGCCAGCAATCAGTGCACACCACTGCCCACAAGTGCCACCAATCAGTGCCCATTAGCTATGCCAGTCAGTGCTGGCTATCAGTGCCGCCTATCAGTGCTGTCGATCAATGCCCGGTGCCACCCATCAATGATCATCAGTACCGCCTATACATTCCGCCTATCAGTGTCCACCAGTGCTGCCTATCAGTGTCCACCAGTGCCACCTAACAGTGCCCATAAGTGTGGCATATAAGTGCCTCCTCATCAGTGCCGCCTATCAGTGCTGTCGACCAATGCCCGATGCCACCCATCAATGATCATCAGTGCCGCCTATACATTCTGCCTATCAGTGTCCACCAGTGCTGCCTATTAGTGCCCACCAGTGCCACCTAATCAGTGCCCATAAGTGCCACCTCATCAGTGCCCATAAGTGCCACCTCATTAATTCCCACCAGGTCAGCCTATCAGTGCCGCCTCATCAGAGCACATGCAAAATTACTTTTTCAAAAATGTTGGTCTTTTTTTTGTAATAAATAAAAAACCCAGCAGTGATTAAATACCACCAAAAGAAAACTCTATTTGTGTGAAGAAAACGATAAAAAAAAAAATAGTTTGGGTACAGTGTAACGTGACTGCGCAATTGTCATTCGACAGCGCTGAAAGCTGAAAAATGGCTTGGGCAGGAAGGGGGTGTAAGTCCCATGTAGGCAAGTGGTTAAAAAAGTATTTGGAAGAAGTTCTGCAGCATCAGTGGTAGAAGCCATTCTAAACAGTGCCCTGCCATGCCTAACCTTCTTTAGATTGGACAGAGAGAAGCCGATTCTGGATAATATGAGCAATACCTCCACTTTCTATTTTCTTGTTTTTTAATTCTGCTCCCAGGTGTCTACACAACCTCTAAATGTCCCACCTATTGACATCTGTTTTGTGTCTTCACATCCTGAGGGTTTTAGTTCTGCTCTGAGGATCATGGAAGATAAAATAAAAGATAATGAAGAAATGGGCAAAGTCACAAAAAATGAGTTCCCCTTCATTCATTGTCCAGGAACCTTTATTCTCAATGGTGACCTCCTGCAGGAAGACAGCCTGGGAATAGAGGCTGGAGTAACACCTGCATATGCATTGAAAGTCATGACATTTCCGAAGGTCCTGTGGAGCGAGGTGACATCACATACTGCCCATATACAAAGTAGAAAGAGGGGTCTTACCTCTTCACATTCCAGCACGTGCAGAAAGCCTGTTAACTATTACAGTCCCACGCAGTTTTTTACTACATACTAACAGACTATAGTGTAAACAATCAGCAATTATCATTACATATTTTAAATTGAAGAACAGTGAAATCTGATTGGTTGCTATAGAACTGCAATTAGCAATAGCAATAATCTTTACATGACTTTACTGATTAAAAAAAAACTCTAAGAATACTACATTAAGTTTTCCTAAAGTAAAGCTAAACCCTAATTGAATGACATTTAGCTTTAAAAGTACTGTGCAAAAAATAAAAGTGTTTTTTAGATTTTGGGAGTTTTTTTCTAATAAAATAAGTTTTTTTTTCAAATGGGCTGGTTTCACAGGGGCGTTCGCCATAATGCGCATCTGCCTGCTCAGCAGGAGTTCTCCTCGCTGAACAGGCGGATGACAGGTCCGTGCTAGCTCCACTATGCAGAGCAGACACAGACACAGCCCGCTGTTCTCTATGGGGCTGTCAGATGGAAATTAACCGCCTGTCTGTTTCCATCCCAATCTGCTGCTATTGGCAGACAGGATCGGATCATGCCGGTGGGTGTCGATGAACACATGTCCGCTGACATCCACCACTCCATAGAGAGCTATGGATAGTCCAATCGGGTCCACCTGAAAAACTGACAGCTGGACCAGATCGCACAGCCCATGTGAAATTAGCCCCTTTCACACAGACATTCTGACCAGGTCTACACCTGTTGGGTTTTCAGATGGACCTGATTGGAAGCTCCAAGCAACTCTATGGGTAGGTGGATGTAAAAGACTTTTGTCCATTTACATCCACCTACTTCCAAGTCCAACCAGGAAAAAAAAAAAACTGTCTCCTACCGTTTTCCCTAAAATGGGGGATCAGAGGTAGCCTGACGTAAACAGATACAAATCCATTTACATCCAACCAATAATAACCCCATCACAGGTCTGCCCCAGTCTGCTGTCAAAATATAGGACATGAATTGAATGGGATCAGGTGTCACAAAACAGTGCCTTGTATGAACAGAGGCTTAGGCTCCATGCACACTGAAGCTCAAAAAAGCTTTTTCTGGATGGCAGATTGCTGGCAGAAAACGCTGGTTGAAAAACATGCTTTTAACAGCGTTTTGTACTAGCGTTTATTAGCGTTATGGGCGTTTTCAATAAAAATACACAGAGGACACTCCAAACTCCCACAATGCATTGAAAAAGTAGAATGCCGAACACTAATTAACACGTGTTTATGAGCGTTTATTGGCGTTTGTCATTGTTTGGCGGTGAAAAACGGCACTTTGAACGCAAATTTCTGGCGTTCAGAAAAAAGCCCATAAACTTCACTGCTCATTAAAGCTAAAAAACGTCCATGTGTGCATGGACACATAGGCTAACATAGAGTGGAGTTTATGGGCTTTTAAAAAAAACGCCCAAACTCCAATAAACTGCAGTTTATGAGCTCCAGTGTGCATGGAGCCTTAATGCATCTTGGAGCTGCCAATTTCCTCCAGCCCCTTTTAGCCACTTCCTTTCTATATATACTCTCTCCAGCATTGGCTTGACATCATGTATTGGACCAGCGTCCTGGTAATAACAAAGAAGAACCATACAGTGGGTTTAAAAATTGCCCCTTGTAGTCTAAACCAGGGGCACATTTGATAGGGTGACAACAAAGAAACACAATTATCAGAATTAATAGGCACCTGAACAAGGACTTTCTTGGCAAGCTCACCAGGTATTATTGTAATAAATGTTGCAGATTTAAAAAGCTTGAAAACAACATTTGGAATTGTATTAACCAGTTAAAGATTATATTTCATTTTTGTTTATATCTATTAGCAAACTAATAAACAGAAATAAAAGATATATTTTTTTTATTTATGTATTATTTGTTTATTTCTGTTTATTAATATCCTAGTTGATCTTACTCCACAATTAGACCCTGCTATCCCAGAGCCTGAAAGAAGTTGGACCCCCGAGCGTTATAAAATGGGCTTTCTAAGAGTACTGCCAGTTCTCTTACATTGCTTATCTCTAGATGTTCTGCAAGGCTGTGCAGTTCTTCCCGGATATTCTGCTGGATGAATAACAACATTCTGCATGTATTTTCGGAGCATTAAGTAACTCATACTGCCAGATTCTGTTAAATAGAGGGGAAAATTGTTTTTAAATCCACTCACATCATTGCACAAAGAAGTGTCCCCTTTTTTTTTTTTTTTAACTTTGCCAGACACATAAAAGTTGCTGCGTACATTGTAAGAAAGTCAAGTGTAGGATTAACAAATGAGGACGACTGCCCACTGTGAGCATTCTATGCCAACAGTCACATACACAGAAATTCCAGAGGTTACAATAGGCAGAAAATCTCTACAAATCAGAAACAGTTTGGCTGTCTGTCTGAGCAGTGTCAGTGACAGCCATCTACTTGTCCTTGAATAAACCATTACATATAAGGTATATCCGAGTTTAACGGTTCCTTGGCTTTCGTGTATCATACTACAGTAAGTGTCAATGCAAATTATGTACCATATAAAATGTTTTTTTTTTTTATTCTGCACAAAGAGGTTTGGTGTTCAAACTAGACCAGAAAAACTGGAAGTAAACCCATAGATTGAAGTAAAAAAATAAATAAAAACAAATCCTGATCACTTTCCCAGAGCAATACCATGTTACTATTGTAACATTTTAGTACAACTTCAAAAAACCCACCATGCCTCCTACTAAATACATTGGACTGTCTACTTTCCAAAAAGAGGTAATTTTGGGGGTCATTTTATTGTCCTGGCGTTTTAGGGCCTCAAGAACATCAGGATTCAATTTTCAGATATACAGTGCCTTGAAAAAGTATGCATATCCTGTGAAATTTTGCACATTTTGTCTTGTTACAACCATAAACGTAAATATATGTTATAGGGATTTTATGTGATAGACCAACACAAAGTGACACATACTTGTGAAGTGGAAGGAAAATGATAAATGGTTTTCCAAATTATTTACAAATAAATATGTTAAAAGTGGGCGTGCATTTGTTTTCAGCCCCCTTTACTTTGATACCCCTCACTAAGATCTAGTGAAACCAATTCCCTTCAGAAGTCACCTAATTAGTAAATAGAGTCTACCTGTGTGTAATTTAATCTCAGTATAAATACAGCTATTCTGTGAAGCCCTCTGATATCTGTTAGAGAGCCTAATGCCCCGTACACACGATCCGAATATCGTACGACTGATCGTACGACCGTTTTCGGTTAATAATCGCAAGTAGAAATTGAATAGCTAAATAAAGTCACGAAAATTCTCGTACGATAGAAAAAAAATTGGAAGTGATGTCATGTGTTGTAATGTATTTGTATTGTATTTTCAGACAACAACTATACTGACTAAACGAAAATCTTACGATCTGGAATCGCACAAGGAAAATTTCCGTGCATGTCCGATTGAATAATATCGGATGAACGGTCGTGATCGGCTGTCGAAAGTAGTGTACACACAATCCGAAAATTGAACGATCCTTCCTCGGACGACCGTTTTCATACGATATTTGGATTGTGTGTAGGGGCCATTAGTGAACAAACAGCATCATGAAGACCAAGGAACACACATCAGACAGGTCAGACAGTTGTGGAGATTGGAGAAGTTTAAAGCAGGGTTAGGTTATAAAAACATATCCCAAAGCACTGTTCAATCCATCATCTGAAAATGAGAGTATGGCACAACTGCAAACCTACCAAGACATGGCTGTCCGGCTAAACTGACAGGCCGGGCAAGGAGAGCATTCATCAGAGAAGCAGCAAAGAGGCTTTTTCTCATTTATCTTCAGTCTTTATCTTAATCTTCAGTCTTTTTCCCATTTATTTAGCAAAAAATAAAAAACCCAGTGGTGATTAAAGACCATCAAAAGAGAGCTATATTTGTGCGAACAAAATTATAAATTTTAGTTTGGGTACAGTGTTGCATGACCGTGCAATTGTCATTCACAGTGCAACAGCGCTAAAAGCTTGAAATTGGCCCGGTATTGAAGTGGTTAAAATACTAAATCAACAATAAAATAATCAACAATGAATAATAAAGCTGCAGCATCAAAAGTGTACAACTTCCATGAAATAAGCACAGTGTAAATCTAGTGTAGCACAGCATTGCTTTACACTAGAAGTTTTTTAACTTTAGATAAATTCAATGAAATATTAATAATAATCCCACAACACATGATCTAAATCAATATAAATAAAAATGTAAAAAATCCTGGTGTGAGAGAAAAAATTTTTTTAAATTTGAATAAAGTGCAATATTAATGAAATATAAAATGCAATATTGGAAAAATATAGTCCACAGAATATGAGCAATCCAAGGAATATATATATATATGAATGATATGAATAGTCCAATAAAGCAACAATAATAGTGAGTTAATGCTCTAAAAATGCACTATAAGTAAACTGCAGTGCCTTGTGCAAAAATTGGCATATCATCCAAAAGAGGATCATGAAAATCAAAATAAATAGAAACCAGAGTACTGACTCAAAATAGTCTTGCAACAATATCACTCTTTTTCTATAAAGACAAATGGGAGTGAAGGGGAAAAGAAGAGCTGGTGTGGAAGTCCAACAAAGGGAATCATATAGTTCAAATTGAAAGAAACAGAGTCCTGTCTCCAAATAGTCCTGCAATATCATCCCTATTTTCCTATGAAGACAAATAAAATTGGGGGGGGGGGGGTATATATTGTGTGGCTTGTTCTTCCACGTCTAGGGGTTCCCAGAGTTAGTACCCAACAAATTTGGACGCTGACACCAATAAAGTCCTTTAGAAAGGTTATTATTTGCAGGGGTAACATCCAACAAACACAGTCTCATATGGGAACAGTGGGCAAGGGTGAAGGAACTCAAGCACCTTGAACTGCTAATATCAGAAAGTCTCCAATACCACCCATAGAGTAGCCACTCACAGCTGGATGCTTCAAAGATGAACAAATCTCTAGCTAGTTCTCTATCAGCACTTTGATTCAGAACTTGGAACAGATGGATCCTGACCCCAGACCAGGCGGGTCTGTCGGGGCTAACCAACCGAAGCATGTTGCGGCGCAACGCACACTCCCGTGACCCCTCATGGGGCTACCCCGGTCCAGATCCAGGAACAGGCTACTATGGCCTCACGAACGAACCCAGAACATGTGACTTCAACATCTTAAGTACTCTTTCCCCAGACTCCTCAGCGGGGCCCGGAACACCCACTGATTGGTTCTGAGGAAGGCTGATACCCAAAGCCTCCAACCAGGCATGGTTCTAAACCTGTCATGTGCACTTAACTGTACACATGACCAGGCAGAACTCTAACACAGCCCAGCCAAACTGATGTCAAAGTTAACCTACACAATTACCCTCAGAACTCCATTACTGTTCTGAGGCAAAAACTAAATGTGTATATGACAGACACTTTGTCCAAAGTGTCATCGCTACATTTGTATATATCTCATAGTCGGCACCGATTGCTTTGTTAGCGCATTAGTACACACCTTTTGATAATTGCTCCTAAATTTACCTGCCAGGTATCATTACCTTGGCCAATTGTGAGGGATCAATTGATTTCACCCTAAGTCTGGAATTGCTGTACTTCTCTCTTCTGTCACTAGATAGCCCGGTATCTGGTGACATTAGATAAGACAAGGGCATTGCAAAGACAGATTAATAATAGACAGGGTATCTCAGCCAATGGGCAGGGATATTCTTGGGTCCCTTGGCCTGCTGGGAGAGTCTATATATTTGGTGAGGTCAGGTGATTGGGGTTCTGTGCCATCTGGGCGGCTGTCTGGGTGGATGTGTGTTGTGCTGCCCGGGCTGCTAGGCCGGAGTTTGGGCCTATTCCAGGCACATCTGGCTGCTAGGCTGTCTGGGGGGCCTATTTAGAAAGAAAGAGAACAGCGTAGGGTTGGGATTGCGGCTTGCAGTCCAACCAGAAGTGACAGTTCTGCTGGCCAGAGAACCTGTCATGGTTGGAGGTATAGGAGAAGCTGTTGCTACTAAGGGACCAGCCACCTTATTACCAGGGACTAGGGATGAGCTTCGTGTTCGAGTCGAACGTACGTTCGACTCGAACATTGGCTGTTCGTCCGTTCGGCGAAATCCGAACTCTTGGTCCGTTGGCGTCAAAATTCGTGTGGCGCGCACGGCCCACAATGCACTGCGATGGCGCAGTGCATTGCTGGCTCATGATTGGCCAAGCATGCACTGTGACCCCGCATGCTTGGCCAATCGCAGCGCCAGCAGCGAGGAGAGCCATGATTGGCCACAGGCAGGATGCCTGTGGGCAATCATAGCTCAGGCTGTGTAGTGCACGCCCCACACTATATAAGGCCGCCTTTGAGGCGGCCTCATGTAGTGTGTTGGCATCTGAAGCAGTGGGTGTTCTGTGTACCTTCAACACAGTTACACACCGATCGTTTTTGGCTGATTTCCTATCTTGCTCTTGTGTAGTGGTTATTGTCTGTGCCCTGACCGCAGTATACACCACTATATTCACCTCACCTATATAGCTAGTGATCTATCTTTAATAATAGAGCTTGCAGTCAGTAGTGTTAGGAGATAGTGCGTGCTGTCTGCGTGCTCTGTACCCAGTACATACCGCTATAATCCACCTACATAGCTGTTCTCTATTTGAGCCCAATTGCCATCTGCAGGAGTTATTGGAAGTTGTGTGTGCCTCCAGCACAGCACAGTATACATCTGTATATACCCCTTTATCTCTGCTGTTTTCTGGTTATTGTCTGCGTGCCCTGACCGCAGTATACACCGTGATATTCACCTCACCTATATAGCTAGTGATTCATCTTTAATAATAGAGCTTGCAGTCAGTAGTGTTAGGAGATAGTGCGTGCTGTTTGCGTGCTCTGTACCCAGTACATACCGCTATAATCCACCTACATAGCTGTTCTCTATTTGAGCCCAATTGCCATCTGCAGGAGTTATTGGAAGTTGTGTGTGCCTCCAGCACAGCACAGTATACATCTGTATATACCCCTTTATCTCTGCTGTTTTCTGGTTATTGTCTGCGTGCCCTGACCGCAGTATACACCGCGATATTCACCTCAGCCTAAGGCCCAATTTTTCTGCCCCTGTTTAACAAGGGCGTTTAAGTACAATTTTTGATGCAATGCTTTGCAGCAGGGCTAATTCCAGCAAAAAAACTAGAGTATATGGAAGAGGTTGCAGTGTGGTGGCACCAGCAGCAGTGCCTAAGGCCAAATTTTTCTGCCCCTGTTTAACAGGGACATGTAATTACAATTCTTGATATAATATTTCACAGGAGGGCCCCTTCCTGTGCCCACCCAGAGTAACGGTGAGGACTTATAGTGTTGTGGCACCAGCACCACAACCACCAAAGGTCAATTTTTCTACCACTGTTCAACAATGGCATGTAATTACAATTCTTGATATAATCGTTCACAGCAGGGCGCTCCAGCGCCCACCAAGAGTCACTTTGAGGGCTTACAATGTTGTGGCAAAACCAACACCTTGTTCCGCCATCTCTGCAGAGCATATAGGGCAGGCCCCTACTTTCAAACATCCAACTTACAAACATCAGACAGCAGCAAGTGAGATGAAAAAAGATGGACGACAAAACAAATTATACAGGGGTGATAACCCTTCCCTATGTTTTCCAAAAAGCTTAAAAATAGTTTTTTTGACTGGAGCTACACTTAAAAAATGTACCAGTTGAAAATTACAAACAGATTCAACTTAACACAACAAACCTACACAGTCCCTGTCTTGTACCGCCTGTATACTGCTGTTCTGAGTATATAGGGCCTGGGGGCCACACGCATTTCCTTTTTTTAATATGGGTACAGGGTTCCCCTTAATATGCGTACAAGACCCAAATAGGATGGTAATGGGCAGGGAGGGCTACCCACGCCATTTTTCTCAATGATTTGATGCTCTTAATCCGGCCCTGCATATTGCAGGAACCAGATATAACATTAAAACCGCAAGCAGTTTTAAATGGTGTTATTTCCGTTTAATGTCATTTTGTGCAGGGACTGTTCTAAACACGGGAAACACGTGGCACTTCACAGGCATACTACAGACACCCCCCAGGCACCATATTTAAAGGAATATTTCACTTTTTTTTTCACTTTAATCGTCATTAAAATCAGTGCTCCCGCCAAAACGGCCGTTTTTAAAACTTTTTTTGCATTGACCCATGTCCCCTGAGGCAGGAGTCAGGTCCCCAAACCCTTTTTAGGACAGTATCTTGCATATTAGCCGTTAAAATTAGCACTTTCCATTTCGAACGTTCGAGTCCCATAGACTTCAATGGGGTTCTAACGTTCGTAACGAACGTGGGGGTCCGTTCGAAAGTTCTGGTGCGAACCGAACCGGGGGGTGTTCGGCTCATCCCTACCAGGGACCATAGTGAGTAGCTGAAGCAAGTACCGGAGCACTATTCTCACCAACCATGAATGGTGAAGAATCTGAAAACTTCAGCAAGTGTCAAGCCAGGGACCCAGCCATGGGGTGACGTTTGAAGAGTATCTGGAGTGCCAAGCCAGGGACCCAGCAGGGAAACAGGGGTGATGCTTGAGGAAGATACTAAAGTAAGAAGATTAGAAGAGCTCATGGGATTCAGTGGCAGTGAATCAGCAAGTCTAGTGAGAGAGACTGGGAGCTCAGTGGGCTGAGAGTCTACAAAGTGACTGTGTAAAATTAAAGGAATTTGTTACAATCTGTGTTAGGAACTGTTCTATGACTATTGCCATAGGAGACAGTGCTCCTACACATGCAGATGTGGTGTCTTACTGGATGACTTTCCCTGCATGGCTTTCTAGCTGTAGAAATCTCAGAGTCTGCTAATTGACATTGCAACTTCCTAGGGGTGTACTGGCCATAAACCCTCTCTCCCACTGTTCTGTTCAAGAGAAAATAAATCTCTTTGCATTCAAGAAGTGTCTGGCACCCATGAATCTACCTTACATTACACCCACTATGCTTTGCAACCCACTCTATACAGAAGGATGTCAGCTGTCCATGGCTCTGGAGGCTCTCATTAGACTGAAGGAGGCCTAGGATATTGCTACATTTACTTTAGTTCTAGTTTAAAGAGAACCAGTCCCAATTAATCATATACAGGAATCTGACTGTTCAGCCTATAGTTTTTCTCCTCTCCCCCATTACCCCTTAAGCCTAACTCTATGTTTGCATACAAAACTTCAACCAAAAAGAAGGGGGGGGGGGGCATATTCATAGTTCGCATTAGAAGCCCAAAATGGTTATAAAAACATCATCATCATTATAAGGTGCATATATAGGACCACAAAAAACAGTATAATCTAGATACAGAATGAGAACCAAAGTCAACGCATTTTGTGGGAAATATCTGCATCTTCAGGTCTCTTCTGGTGCCAAATATGTATTGAAAACCTTATACTTTCTATGGGGGGGGGGGGGAGGGATAGGTGGCAGAGAGGAAGGGGAGGAAGAGAGAAGGGGCAAAGAAAGGAAAAGAGGGGAAACCCCCTTCCTCCTTTTTTCTCTCCCCATCCTCCCCTTATCCTATGCTTAAAATGTATATTAGTGTGATATTATTTTCTTTACAGTGGTCTTCTTTAAACAACACTGCATATCTACCTCCTTCCCTTATTTGATAGCTTTGCATGGTGTGTGGTTTAATTTGTATGTTGATTTGATTTTTGTCTTATTTTATTATTATGGCTTTTTCATATAAATTATAAGGATTGCAATACATATTTGAGACCAGAAGAGTACTGAAGAAACAGATATATTTCCCATGAAACTCGTAGACTTTGGTTCTCATTCTGGATCTACATTGTACTGTTTACAATAGAGCATAGGGGAGATAGACATTGAACAACAATAAAGATACAATAAAGAGGTGAGAAATTTACTTGGAATTACTCTGTACATTTAGCCTTTGGCAGCTTGGTATAAAACTCTCTTCTACTTCTGGCCTGTCCAGTGAAAATTCAAGTGTTGTCTATCTTACAAAGATACTAGGAGAACTGTAGTGTATCCTCCTGTTGGACATGCAAATGATGAAATAAGTACCAAGAGACAGTAAGGCTGTATTCACACAGCGTTTTGAATCGCTGGCAGATTTGCCACGGATCTGCCTGCATTTTGACAGCGCCGAGGTGTGAATGACAAAACGTGGGAACTCGCATTTGAGATGCCCAAAAGTAGCTCCTGGTCTATTTTTGGGCAACATGCGTCCCGCAATGCGGGTTGCCATGATTGCAGCACGTTTTATCTCATGACAATTGCGGCAGACCCGCAACGCAATTTGAGGTGTCATTAAAATGAATGGCATCTCGAATGTGAGTCCCGAGTTTTGTCATGCACACCTTGGCGCTGTCAATTTATGGGGCAGTTCACGCGGCAAATCTGCCCGCGATTCAAAATGCTATAGTGTGAATGCAGCCTAAGGGAGTGAGATACGAGGAAGTAGGAAAGAGGCGAGAAGCGGGCAGTATAAGAGGGATGGGGAATGTGAGAACTGGGGGTTGGGGAAATAGGTAAAGAGTTAATATATATGGGAGTGGAAAAATAGGTAAAAGGATAGACTGAGCTATGAGTATAGGTACAGTATGTGTAGAGTATGTTCAGATTGAGGAGTGCAGGAGTAAGACTGAAAGCAGTAGGAATGGGGGATGTGGTGTTAGGAAAATAGAGCTGGCTAGGGAGCTCTCTACCTCTTTACCTTTTACAGACTGGCTGGTTTAGAAATCCGGTCCGATTGTTATTAATTGGTCCAAAGAAATTATGAGTCTGAGGAATCTAGGTAATGGAACCAACATGCCCAAGTGCGGGTGAATTTGGAAGGGCTACCTCTAGCAATGCTGATTGGTTCCTCCATGTCTGGTGTTTGACAGACATATCGGTGCCAGTGTGAGAGCGTTGGTGGAGTAGAGGAGCCCCATTTCAGAGGGATGCAGCGTCTAGCCATTACCAGGTATAAAGCCACAGATTTGTGGTATGTGGATTTTGGAAGAAAGAAATGGTGCAATACATAGTGTGTGGGTGTTAAGTCAAGGTTGTAAGTGGTTCTCTTTGTTATCGTTTCATGTAGTTCTCTCCAAAAGATTTGCATTTTCGAACAAAACTACCATAAATGTAGTATGTAGTATGTAGTTCAGATCCACATCTCCAGCAAAGGGGGGAGTAGGAGGGTGAGAATTTGTGTAGCTGGATGGGCATTCGATACCATCCTGCTAATACTTTGTAGCCCGTTTCTTGCGTTGTCACATTCATTGAGCCTTTGGGCATGTTGGTTAGAATTCTTACCCACTCATCATTAGTGGGGCAAAGATACAAATATTTTTCCCATATCTGACAAAGTCTACTGGTCTATGTGTCATAATAAAAAAAAAAAGGATACTATATGACGCTGAGGCATGGTTCTTGTGCATACAGCCTCGAATGGGGTATGATCTCAGGACCAGTCAGGGTATGTGTTTGGATACTTAAAAAAATGCCTTAACTGAACTTTGGTAGAGAAGGGAAAATAGGAATTTCACATTTTAGCTTATAAAGCTTTGTATGATAGGAGGGTACTTCTCTGTAAAAAGCGTTCCCCCTGTGCTTGTTTATGTGGCCAAATATCTTGTAAGATTTGAGAGGAGAGGCTGGGAGTAAAGTTTGGATCATGTCTAAAAGGAGTAAGGGGCCTAGGCGAAAAAGTAAATTCTGTGCAAGTTTGGTGAAAACAATGAAGGGATGGGCCTGCAGTTGGATGGCCTTGGATGTCTTCTGATGGTATGTTTGGAAGGTAACCAGGCAATCAATTGCAAGGGAATTTGTGATCATGCATTCTCTTTTTGGACCCAAGCCTTTGCCTTCCCATGTAGAATGCAGGCAGCTATTCTTGTCAAATGGCATGCTAGATAGTACTTGTGTATATCTGGCAAGCCTATGCAACCTTTTAATTTAGGCAGTGTGAGTTGGTCATCTTGGGGCATTTGTGTCCCCATATGAAAAGCACACATGCTCTACTATAAGAAGTGAAAATGCTTTGGGAAGCTGGATGGGAATTGTCTGTAGGATGTAGAGAATACGTGGAATAATATTCTTTTTTTTATGGCGGCCCGGCCAAACCAGGAAAACAGGCCATTTATTCCAAGTTTGGAGGTCACGTTGGATATCTCTCAGTTTGGATAAGTAGTTTAGGCAATATAAGTCCATCAAACGACTGGAGAGTTGTATGCCAAGGTATGTAATGGACTGGGTCTGCCAAGAAAAGGGAAATTTGGACTTGCATTCAGTCACTTCAGATGAAGGGCAAAGAAGTATGTAGAGCACAGGACTTTGAAAAGTTAATTTGTAAAATAGATAGTATTTTATACTGTTCAAATTTGCTTAATGGATTGGGGATGGAAAGTCATAGTTCAGAAAGAAAAAGTAATATGTCGTCCGCAAACACTGCTTTTTTGTGTGTTTATCCTAAAACGTCGATCCCTCTGATTTAATCATTCACTCTTATATGACGCAATAGAGGTTCTAGGGAAAGTACAAACAATAGTGGCAAGAGTGGGCACCCCTGCCTGTGTCCATTAGAGATAGGGAAGTCATGACTCATATAACTCATCATACTAATACTGACAAAAGGGAGAAACCATAGCTGAAACAGGATTAGGAGAAAGCCCATTTGATCTATAAAGAATACAAATTAGCCCAGGTGGCTACCACCCAGCACAGCTAAATTCACTTGTAGCCCTGTCTTGGGAAAATGGGGCTACATTTGCGGAAATGCATATACCAGGGATTCTTATTGTACGCGGGACAGCTTGGCTTTAATTAGTCCTGTTCTGGAGCCTGGAGGCTTTGCAGTACTTTGGGTGGGATAAAGCCTCCATTCCTAGGTCCACATCTTACCTGATAACCAGACCTGGTTATTAGTCCCTGGTGTTTGTGGCCCTTTATATTATTGAGCTCTCTCTCTTTTTCTGCTCTGAGAGCCTGCTGCTAGATGAAAAGGCTGAAAGAACACTAAAAAGGTACAAGTGTTGCCAGTATGTTTTGAGGATCCCATTAAGGGGTCAACCTGCTAGTCGCAAACTGACTTGAGTTTAGTTAGTGGCTCAGACGAGCAGATGTTTTATTTATTTTATTCTGTGCATTTGCTGTACAAAGCCCTTCTGCATTGAAACTGTTTGCCCAATAAAAGAGCTTGGACTGTTCCTGGGATTCCCTTTCTCGTGCCTTTCTCATGCCTGGTTTACGTGTGCCCATACCAGTTGAGTCTGTTCCCTTTACAGAAGGCATAGTTGAATAGATAAACCTCAATATGTGAATGTAAAAGCTTCTTTCAGAATATAAACTGTAAAAGTTCAAATCTTCTAAAATCAGGTCACAGAAGTCAGTTTATTTCAAAAGATGCAGCCTTAGACCCCTTTCATGCTTAAGCGCTTTACAGGTGCTATAGCGCAAAAAATAGTGCCTGCAATGCACCTGTAAAGCGCCTCTATAACTCCAATGTGAAAGCCCGAGGGCTTTCACACTGGAGTGGTGCACTGGCAGGATGTCAAAAAAAGTCCTGCTAGCAGCTTATTTGAGGCGCTTTAGGAGCAGTGTACATACCTGAAAAAATTTGAAAGAAATTGAAAAACTCACTGTGAGGCTACTGGCGTTTTTTATGTTATGTGAACGTCCAGTGTGCATGAGGCCTAAGTAAAGGGGTATTAAAAGCCCAAAGGCAAAAATATAATATACAGCAGCTTATTAATTATTAGAGGTATTTTTTTACCCACAAATAGAGCTTTCTTTTGGTGGAATTTGATTACCTCTGCGGTTTTTATTTTTTGCGCTAGAAACAAAAAAAGCGTCAATTTTGAAAAAAAAGGCAATTTTTTTTTTACTTTCTGCTATAATACCTATCCCAAAAAAATATATTCATCAGTTTAGGCCGATATATATTCTTATATACATATTTTTGGTAAAAATTTTTTGCAATAGGCGTATATTGATTGGTTTGCGCAAAAGTTATCCCGTCTACAAACTGTGGAAAGGTTTAAGGAACTTTTATTTATTTTTTTATTGCTTTTACTGGTAATGGCGGCGATCTTCTTCCAGAGATATTTGCAAAATCAAACCTATCTGAGCATCATTAAAAGGTCAGAATGCACATGCTTTGCATGACGAAGGTTGATTACTTTTTCTCATCCCACTCACTGCAAGCTTGTTCCTTGCAGGAATCAAATACATGGGAAATGCCTGAACATTTTTGGCTAAGAAATTGATTTCCTCCAAAAACAGAGTAGACACAGGAAAGCCATGGCACGTGCACACAATGAATCCCTTGATTCTAGGATGATACATCTTCCAATATGTAAACAAGTCGGCCTGCCCCATCGCAGACAAAGTGGAGTTTATTTATTAAAACTAAAATAAAGGCAAATAGTTGTGGTCAGTAATAGCAGTCAATTAGGTGTGAGTTCCTTTTATTAGTGATTACCAGGGTGACACTTACCATAACAAAAATCATTGGAGAGTAACTATGGCAGCAGAATCAGTGGGGACAAGACCAAGCCTTAATTCACAACTCTGGGAAAAGAAAACATGCTTGTTGAGGTAGGGGATGGGAAAAGCATTTTTACTTACCCAATCTTCAACTCCGCTTGTAGACAGCACTCCTCTATGCTCCAGCGGTAGACTGTCTCTCAATGTCCTCTCATTCAGTTTAGGGCTATGATCCCTTCATCAGTCTTGATGACAACAGAAGGCATCAAAGTACTGGAATGTAGGGGAGAAGAGGCTGCTGGGACTAGTCTATGTTACTCTCCTAAGGGGGACTGGGCTGTGGCCAGGGGGAGTAGAAAATGTCCTGGCATCAGCGGTAGTAAACAATCCCATCTTTGGTATTAGGGGAAGGATACTGCTTCATCATTGTTATCAGTGAAAGGAATAGTGCCCCATTGTTGGTGTCAGTGAGAGAAATAGTGTCCCGTCCCATCATTGATGTCAGTGAAAGCAGTAGTATCCCATCAGTGGTGTCAGTGAGAAGAATAGTGTCCCATCATTGGTGTCAGTGAGAAGAATAGCATACCATTGATGGTTTTAGTGGGAGGAATAATGCTCCATTGTTGATGTCAGTGGAAGGAATAGTGTACCATTGTTGGTGTCAGTGTAATAAATGTTGCCCCATTGTTGGTGTCAGTGAGAGGAATATTGTCCCATCATTAGTATCAGTGGGTTGATTTGTACCCCATCAAAGGGGGTACAAGGAACAGTGTCATATTGCTGCTGTCCGTAGCAGGAATGTTGCCCCATTGTTGGTGTCAGTGGAAGGAATAGCGTCCCAAGGGTTGGATAAAGACAGCAAAAGGGCCACAACCAGCCTCTGGGCTGCAGTTTGGAGACCATTGCCATAGACATAAATGACCCCCCTAAAAGAGAGAATTTTTACATTATCCAGAGTTCAGCTTTAACATGTAGAGGAGTGTATTCATTTCTCTTTTCTTGTCAGCCTCTTCCAGTGACTTCTAAACATTTTTGGCTAAGTACTCAACTGCATCGGAAGAAGGGATGCAGGGAATGTTTAGAGCAGTCAGAAGAGTCTTTATGGTTCAGGCAACATGATCCTATCTCTCCTTTCTCCTCTTTGATGATCTGTATTATTGAAAAGTAGCTGTGCATATGAAGCAGACAGCATTCTGCCACAAAGGCGCATTCTAGTAAAATTCTGAAGTGTCAGTCGGCATCTCATGCATGTCTTTGCATTAGCGGGCGTGCTGCTTACACAAGTACCAGGCCCTGTCATCACCCATTATTGATAATGGCACATGAATGGTTCCGTTAATTCCTTACTTCTCCCTATAAAAAGTTTATAACAGGGACCCACTTGCAGAAATATTACTAGCAAGGTGGGAAATCGCTAAGAGTGAAAGGCTCTTCTTTCTATTTAAGACACTCGTCATTTCTCACTTGTATTATAGAAACAGCCCAATAATCCCAAGTGGTCATCAGCAACATCTCTTATTTTTACCATGCCATCTAAGGCCAACTTCATCCATATTGGTAAACTAAGTATTCTCAAAAATTACTGAATGCTATAGGCTGTGCAACTGTAACCCAAAAGGCCAATAGCCATAGGCGTGCACACAGGGTGTGCCAGGTGTTCCTGGGCACACCCTAGTCCCCCTATGTGGCGCAGATTCCCTCTGTTTAGATCCCTGATATTCAGGGCCGGATTAAGAGTACCATGGGCCTGGTGCTGAGGATTTTGATGGGCCTTTTTATGGAAATAAATAAAATGTAAACTTTTTTTGTTAAAGTAAATAAAATATTTATAATAAACCACTCATTCACACTGAATGCACAAGAGAACCCATGTGAATGAGCCCTTCATTTTTTTAATTATTTATTACATTTTTGAATTATTTTCTTCATTTATTATTATTTGTTGGAGTTTTTTTATTTTTTACAATTTTTTCACAATACTTTTTTGGGAGAATGGAGCAGTAGAAGGTGTCAGTACTGCATACACAAGGGTGGGGGGGGGGGGGCAGAGCAGGGGGAATCTAATGGACAGTCTGGGGCAGTGTTTCTCAACTCCAGTCCTCAAGGCGCCCCAACAGGTCATGTGTTCAGGATTTGCCTCAGATGAAAGGACTGTGGTAATTACTAAGGCGGTGAAACTGATCAAATCACCTGTGCAAAGTAATGGAAAGCCTGAAAACATGACCTGTTGGGGTGCCTTGAGGACTGGAGTTGAGAAACACTGGTCTGGGGTGATCAGTACGGAGGGGGTGCAATTACAAGCACTGATTTCCCTCTAGAGGAGGTGGAGTGGCTTTCAGCTGCTTCATGGAGAGCCATAGAGGGAGGCTGTCATGGTGATGTTGCTTGTGATTGCCCGCCGCACTGATCACCCCCGAATTTCAGATTCCCCCTGCTGCAGCTCCAATAGCCCCTACGTTAATCTGGCACTGCTGATATTTCACCAAAGCCCCCTAATGGGGCTCCTAAGAAAATTGTAAAAAAATAAATAAAGATAAAAACTATTGACACTATCCACTGGCCTACTGACACCAATCTCTGCCCTACTGACACCGTCCATTGCTCTGCTGACACCATTTGTATATATGCACATGCACACACACGTAAATATGTTTGAGCTTTGGGGTGCACACCCTAATAATGCAATAGGCTGTGCACACCTATGCCAATAGCCATTGCAAAGGTAATTATTCCATTAATATAAAGGAGAAAGGCAGTACATACCACCATTGTTCTACGTTGTACTCTTGTTACAAGGTTTTATAACCATAGCACATGTTTTCTTTAGGTGCATAGCACTTAGCATGTCAGCAATGTTCCAATGGTACGCAAGTCAATAAACACAAATCAGTTCTAAATGACTGTCTTCACTTACATAAACAGCAATTTACTATTAACCCTATGCCTGCTCATATAACCTTCCGTGTAGATGAGCGTTTGGTGCACGTTGTGTAGCTTGTCCAGCAGCAGACTGGTTAATTCTCGCAGTCTGTTAACTTCCGGTGTGTAGAGCTCTGTGTGTGGGTGAAAATGTGTTAAAAATCTCCAGCCTGTATTAATTTGCTGCTACCAGAATAACAGCTAAAAATAACCAATTTATAATGACTGCATTAGAAGGAGCGGAGACGCAGCAGTGTTTACCTATAGGATGTTAGCTGTTGATTGGGGAAAGAAATAAAAAGCTTACTAACCTGGCTTAGATAACTTAGAGGTACTTATGTACATCCTGCCATCCTCTTGGGAGGTGAAGATACTCTGAAGGGTTGGCTTAATAGGGAGCAATAATGATGTGCAATGTGCCGTAACCCAGAGCAACCAATTAGCTTTCATCATTTCAGTACAATGATAGGTGACTGGGGATTTTTACAGGTTACTGCTCACCCATATTGCTCTTTGCCTTAGTAAATGACTCATAGTTATACAAACTCTTTCTCCGCTGAAGCAGAAAACGTAGGCTAGCTGTAAGCCAGTGTAATACACCTCTATTATAGGCAATAAAAATTATCTTCAAAATGAATAATGAAAAAACAGCCCTATGGTGCAATTGCACATGTAAGTCATTTCTTACGGAGAAAGTCACAAATAACACAGCGCAGGGTCAGTGATGAGTTAGATAAATGAAGTAAATTTAAATAAGAGTTGTCAGAAATTCAAGGCAGTTCTAAAATATGGTTCTCTAGACTATCCAATTCTATTCAGATTCCTTTTCTTGGTAATAGAGCATTGCATTAGTTAATGCCATCAGCAGGGATGTTCTGTAACATTGCTGCCCCCAGGTGTCATGTTTATGTAATTACTGCAAGAACTTTCATATATCACTGACATTGCCCTAATCATGTGCTTTATTTAATGCAGACATTGTTCAGAATTTTCCGCTCAGTAAAGGTTAACAGATAGCCCTATGCAGATAAAGATTTAGCTTCATATAAGAAGTTTTTGTTTTTCAGCTAGGCATCATATATACATGATGACTTTTTCAGAGACTATTTTTCTTACTGTAGTTTTCTGAGCATTCCTCAGTAGAAGAGTCTCTTTTTTTCATTAAATTTTTTTTTTATTAGTGCTCTGCCCTCAAGGGCACAAAGAACATGCAGTGCTTTGTCTCATCCTCTTATGTGCGTGGAAGTATAGCTATTATCCTATCTTCCTATGTGCATGGAAGTCTAGCTATTATCCCATATTCCTATGTGTGTGGAAATCTAGCTATTATCTCATCTTCCTATGTGTGTGGAAGTCTAGCCATTATCCCATCTTCCTATGTGCATGGAAGTCTAGCTATTATCCCATCTTCCTATGTGCATGGAAGTCTAGCTATTATCCCATCTTCCTATGTGCATGGAAGTCTAGCTATTGTCCCATCTTCCTATGTGCATGGAAGTCTAGCTATTGTCCCATCTTCCTATGTGCATGGAAGTCTATCTACCCTCCCATCTTCCTATGTGCATGGATGTCTAGCTACCCTCCCATCTTCCTATGTGCATGGAAGTCTAGCTATTGTCTCATCTTCCTATGTGATATTGAGGTCTAGCTATGTCATTGAACAGGATAACCCTCCTCCGCCCCCAAAACGCACCTAGCAAGAAGATGGCTGCAGTGATCATGGCACTTATCTCCAGCTTAATTTGGCCATACACTAGTATATTTTGAACATTTGTATGAACATTCGTATGAAAATTTTCAGTACATTTGATGGATTGAGGTATTTCCTTCAAAAATTTATTTGATTTCGGAAAACAAATGTAATTTCCCAAACAAAAACCACATACACTATTCACATTTTTTTTTTGTATGGCAAAAGCTTTCCATTCCGCTCCTTCAAATATTTATTGATTTTGACCACACTTAACGATTAGTAGAATTAATGAATGTTCTTAAAACATTAACATTTCAAACAAAATTCTACTACTGTCTAGCCGGCTTTAGATAGTAGAGACAACTGGGCTGATTTACTAAAGGAAAACTCAATAAAAATGCTAAGTCAGAGCTTAGTAGACAAAGAAAGTAGCTAGCACCAGAGAATATTACACCCAATTCTTCTCAGTGTACGTAAAGATATATGGGTGCTGCGCTAAACAAATTTTAACATCTAAGTATACTGTATATCATTAATCAGTGGAAAGACTTTAATGCAAACTAAAAATATATTTTATAGAATTAAATTCACAAGAAGAAACATAAATGTGAAAAAAAGTATACACAAATAAGAGATAAATCGTCAATATATCAATGTGTATAATAAGCCCACCAATTCCTGAGTATATGGTGCATACATTTTTCCTTAACTTCATTCAAGATGCACAAATTATACTGTGAAAATCCACTGTGCCAAAACCACCACCAACGCTCCGCACTCACTGCGCTTTTTTTTTCATAATCGCTTTTTATAATCCCCCAGATGACAACAGCTCTCTCATAGAAGGGATTCCTTTAAATGGAACCACTGACCAGATCTTCACGATGCATGAATATAAAGTGTGGCTGTATGGGATAGATGCTCACCAAACAGAGCCAGATATAACTACCAGTAGTATTTATTGAAAATCTCTACATATAGTACAAAACATAGGTTAACATAGGTTGATTTACTAAAGGATTACTAAAGGATTTTGAGTATCTTCAAACAAGAAATTGTGTAACTATTCACTTATTTAATTATTCAGCCATGTGGAGATTAAAGTCGTCAGCAGTAATTTGGTGTTCACGTGATTGAATAATTGTGTGAAGATTCTCAGATTCTTCAGTAAATCATCCATAGATAACTATTCCCTTAAAAAATATTAAATATATTTTGTAAGTCTAGCATTTAGTAGACCTTTCCAATATACATACATATACATTTCTTAGATTTTCACTTTGTACCCCCCAGTTAGCTGCCAGTAAGTTTACTGGATATGTGGTACCTTCAAGTGCCATTTCTCATATTCCAAGTCTGTATCTCATACCATTTCTCCCACACATTTGGTCTATTACTGGTTGTACACAGGCAATTGGTAGTCTTAGACCTTGGTCTCCCAGTGCGTTGTGTTAATACATGTGTGTTAACATTTTTCAAATGAATGGGCTAGCAACACAATAAAGCATCCAAAAAAAACTGACATACACCATTTTGGCAACACAAAGGCCAAATTTATTTTTCCGTGCATTGGGGCTTTAGTGCATATCAGTGCCATTCAAAACTATTCAATTAACAATGTTACCATGATGCGTGGCACTTTAAATGTGTGGATGGGCCCCAAACCTACTTTTATCATCTTTTGATCCTAAAAAAAAGGAAAAAATTTCAATGCAACCGATCATAAGCTTCTAGCAAAACCAGGGAAAATCAGAGCTGTTCATGGTAGGTTACCTTGTTTCATTTGGTCTTTGTATGGTTAATAAAAAGCTAAATGAGAAACCCACATCTTTCCCCACAATGGCTGACATCTTTCCAAATACTAGTAATAATGTCATGTAATAAAAACATTACAGATAAAACTGGTGTTAGTTGGAATAGAAAATAAATAACTCAAGAAAATAAGAAAGATAAATAGAAAATATAAAAACAAAAAACTAGCAGCACGATTTTCTATAGTCCTTGGTTGCCATGGTGTGTGCAGCGGCGGTGCCTATGCATGAGCTTCCATTGGATGCCAGCATGATCACCCAGCAACAGGGGTGGTGGTATTGCTGTAGGATTGTGCACATCTGACAGATGTGTCCAATGGGGTGGTATACTGTCAATGTTCTTGATTAGTACACATACTGTCTAGTACTTACCTTAGCTTCTATTAAATTACTTTTAAATGTGGTCAGGTTTAATTCATCACAGGATGTGAGTGGTCAGGGTGTGGCTCCTTGCACAGGCTTTTGATTGTCGGATAGCACTTTAAATTTTTGTACATTGTATTATGTACCTGACGAAGGGGTCCTGCTTGGCTCCGAAATGTTGCACCTTACCGTCGTGAAGTGACCAGTTGAATAAACGTTTGGATGGCCCTTTCAAGATCCATGGCGCGCTGGTGATAAATACTTCAGGTTATGACATAGTTATTTATCATCATTTCCAATTTTTAGTTGCTACAGAACCTCCTTAATCTTCCACCAATTCCAGAAATGTGTGTGATGGAAATATTATGTATGGCCTATCAGAGGGAGGGCACATGCTTTATGCCTTACTAAGGGATTCCAGTGGGGATAACTGATCTTAGAAGCCCACCTGTTCAGCCTCCTCTGTTCTGTTCCCCTATCTACTACATCCACTACCTTCACTTAAAAGTGAAGAGTCCCTGGAAATTGATTTAACATGTTAGCAAGCGGCAAATAGTGGGTTAAGCCATATAAAGTTGTGCATAATGCATTGCATTAAAGACAAAATAGCACCTTAGTGGCAATGTGATACCTTAGTAACACAAATTCCACATTCCATTAAATTAATTCATTCCTCAAACAATTGATACATTACAACCGTTACAGCAAAAATAAAATGGAAGTAATTGCCATGATTTACTTTGTATTTTACATTGTTGTTTACATTTTTACACCTGAATTAAACACAGTCTATCTACTGCATGACTTAAGGCAGTATCAAACATAAAAACAAAAATGTACTTTATTGCAGCTTACCAATTCTTAAATGTGGTGGCTGCATTCATATCCTTTTTTATGCTTTTGTTTCTTTTATTTGGACCTGATGATCTGGCCAGTAAATCTCTTATTTTTCAACTTCCTTTCAACAGACTAAGATGTCTAAGTGGCAGTTGAAAGGGTGCATTTATGTAATACCTTTAACACCAAAAGAAAAAGAAAAATTCTGTAATAGCTAAAAAAAAGTGTTAGCTTGAGGGTAGCAGAGTTGAGCATGTGAGAAGCTCAGGATTGGAAGATTGCAGTCATAGGTGTGCACAGCATATTGCATTAGGGTGTGCATCCCAAAGCTCAAACACATATCTCTGTGTGTGCATGTCTATATATACTGATGCTGTCGGTAGAGCAGTGGAAGGTGTAAGTAGGGCGCAGATCGGTGTCAGTAGGGCAGTGGATGAGTAATTTTTTGATTTTTATTATTTTTTTGAATTTTATTTTATTTATTGTTTTATTTTTTTACAATTTTTTTTAGGAGCCTTGGTAAAATATCAATGGTCTAATAGGGGGAATCTGGCACACCTGCACACCCTGTGCACACGCCTATGAGAACAATTGAATGAACCAAGATTTTAGTAACGAGAACAGAACAATTGAATGATCCTGAAGAAATCCCTTTGAGGGATCCTGTCACCCCACTAGCTTCCCTTCACTGTGGATTACCGCAAGCAGCCTCTATCATGGTGAAGATTGTCCAGGGAACCAACAAAGCCCAGGAAAACGCCTTGCTAAATTTGCCTGGGACCCTGGACAAAATGAAGGTGGACTAACATAGTCATGAGGCACAGGGGAAAACCTGGAGTGCAGCTTGGACTCTGAAGGTGAGCCTGCTCTCACACCCAGATGCCCACAGTCCTACAGGGGTCACCAGAAGCAGAGGGAGAAATCACTATCCAGACATAGACTGGGCGGAGGGAACCATGCATTTGTCTAAGGCTCACCAGTTCCTAAATGTCTTGCAGGACAATTTCATGGTTCAGATGGTAAACGCACAAACTAGAAATAAAGCGTTACTGGATCTACTGATTACCAACAATACAGACCTGATCACGTATGTGGAAATATGGAGAAATTTAGGAAACACAATCACAGGTCAATTGGCTTCAGTATAAGTCACACAAATAGAAAACATAAGGGGAATGACAATCAATTTCAAAAGAGCCAACTTTCCTAAATTATGAACCTTGTTAGAAGGCATGAATTGGGATAAAATCTTAGGAACAAAAAACACAGAGGAGAGATGGGTTTGCTTTAAGAGCATAATAAATAAGCGCATTAGCCAATGCATCCCATTGGGTAATACATTTAAAACAGCAAACAAAAGTCCTGGATGGCTTAACTCCAATGTAAAAATGCATATGAATGCAAAGGAGAAGGCCTTCAAAAAATACAAGGTTGAGCGATCATCATCCGCATTCAGACTTTATAAAGAATGCAACAAGAAATATAAGGGTGCAATTAGGGAGGCTAAAATAGAACATTAAAGACACATAGTGGAGGAGGGCAAAAAAAATAAAAATCCCAAGAAATTCTTTAAGTATGTAAACAGTAAAAAAGAGAGGACAGACCATATTGGCCCCATAAAGAATGACGAAGGACATCTGGTTACAAAGGATGGGGAGATGGCAAAGGTATTGAATTTATTCTTCTCCTCAGTCTTCACAATGGAGTCGGGGGGCTTCAGTAACCAAAACTGCAGTGTTTATCCTTATGACACATTACAGGAAGCACCTCCATGGTTAACAGAAAAAAATTGGGAGGGATGCCCCAAGGATTGTATGGGTAAGGGTTTAGTTGTGAGTAAGATGGTGAGAAAGCAAGTAAATAGAAAGGTATTCAAAATGTATTTATACAAAAATATACATAAAGAACATTGTTATAAAAACAATGATGCTGGTAATATATACAATACGATATACAGCTATATTCTGAAGCATAAGAGAAGCTCCATGGTTAACAGAGGACAGAATTAAAAATAGACTTGGGAAACCTAACATTAATAAATCACTGGGACCAGATGGCTTGCATCCAAGGGTGCTTAGGGAACTCACGCAAGCTCTTGGAGGGGATGATAAGGGACTATATACAAGATTTTAGGAACAAGAACAGTATCATTAGTAATCAGCATAAATTCATGAAGAATCGTTCTTGCCAAACCAACCTATTAACCTTCTATGAGGGGGTGAGTTGCCATCTAGATAAAGGAAGGCCCGTAGACATGGTGTATCTGGATTTTGCAAAAGCATTTGACACAGTTCCCCATAAATGTGTACTGTACAAAATAAGGTCCTTTGGCCTAGACTATAGGGTGAGTACTTGGATTGAAAACTGGCTACAAGGGAGAGTTCAGAGGGTGGTGATAAATGGGGAGTACTCAGAATGGTCAGGGTTCTGTGCTGGGACCAATCCTATTTATTTTGTTCATAAACAACCTGGAGAATGGGGTAAACAGTTCAACTTATGTATTTGCAGACAATAATAAGCTAAGCAGGGCAATAACTTCTCCGCAGGAAGTGGAAGCCTTGCAAAAAGATCGGAACAAATGAATGGGGTTGGCAACTACACAGCAAATGAGGTTTAATGTAGAAAAATGTAAAATAATGCATATGGGTGGCAAAAATATGAATGCAATCTATACACTGGATGGAGAATCTCTGGGGGAATCTAGGATGGAAAAGGAGCTGGGAGTCTTAGTAGATGATAGGCTAAGCAATGGAATGCAATGCCAAGCTGCTGCTAAAAAAGCGAACTATATATTGGCATGCATTGGGGGGCGTGACCGGATGTGCAAGATGGAGTGAGTGAGAGATGCGAGACGCCGTGTGTGACTCTCTCCCAGACCCCCATGACGAGAGCGTGGAGCGCTTAGTGCTACGGTCGGACGCAGCGTGCGGTGGGCTGGAGCTGTTCATTGAAGCTGGACGGGAGGAGGAGTGACAGCGCATCTCTGTACTATCGTGCCGAGCCCTCGGAGATTCACACTTACTTCCGGGTCCTGAACCCCAGCGAACACGGCCGAAGAAGCACGAGTACCCCCGACCAAGCCGAACGCTTTTGAACCCTGCCGAGAGACGCCGCACACAGTGGACATCAAGAGGCCCTCCCGCTCTCCAGTAAGCCGCGATAGGAGGAAGGAGGTAAGCGGCAGGATTGCGGGGGGGGGGAAGAAGTCGGAGGTGTGAGGGGCATAGCAGGTGGAGGTCTGGCAGAGCAAGTTGTGGACATAGCGATGCCTGAGAACTGGTAACAAGTAAACAAGAGGGCGTTGGCCGGGGGTGAGAAGGACTTATAGCTCTTGTTCTCTGGAACTCATTGCTTCGTTTTGTGCTCTAAGACGAACGAATGATAACCCAGGTAGTATAAGCAAAGAAGTACCTGCTGTAAAAACGAACGTCTGTAAGCAGCGAACCAGGAAGTCTGTGATATTTGAATTGAGTGCTTGTGGACTGACTGGCTATAAGACAAGATCAGTATCGCAATAATTGATTAACTGAGGGATGGTGGCTGCTCTAAAAATCAACTGGTTGAACGGTATTTGAACTAAGTGCGTGCAAATAAATGTTTGCTGTGAAGCATTAAAACAGGAAGTTTTGGTGATACATGAAGTGAATACTGGAGAACTGGTTATAAGATACGGCTAATATTGCACTAAGCGATCAACTGAGCGAGGGGCGGCTGGGTTAAAAAGTTAAAAATATATTAAAATACGATATATCCAGGACTGTTCTGTGGAAAGGGGCGAGAAAAGGAAAGTAAGATGCAGCACCTGCGCTCTGCAAAGGAAAGAGGGGAAAAAAGTTCGCAACAGTCTACCACAGCAGCTAAATTAGAACAATATGCTCATAACCCTGCACAGTCATCGCAGACCCCTCCAAAAAAAGGGCAGACAAAGGGGCAGCATGGAGAAATGTCTGAAAGGAAAAGCATGGGTCAGTCGAACATTAACATTAATACGCAGGCTGGAGAAGTGGCCAAATGCTCAGTTAATAAAAAAGCGGGTGCAGGGGAACAGAATATGGAGATCACAACGGGTGACTCTCCTCCGTTAGAAAAAGAGCCAACAATTAAGGACGTGTTATTGGCCGTAAACGCATGTAACATCTCACTGAAAGAACTCTGTAATCAAATGACGGGAGTGAAGGAAGATCTAATGCTGGTAAGGCAAGACCTACAGAAAGTGGTGGAAAGGACGACAGAACTTGAGTTAAGGACTAGCAGATTAGAAGACGATACAACATTCCTAATTAAAGAAATAGAAAGCCTGAAGGAGCAGTTCGGCGGATATAGAACAAGAATGGACGAAATGGAAAATAGGCTCAGGAGGGACAATGTGCGAGTAGTGGGGCTTCCGGAAAAAAGTGAGGGTGTAAACCCTGCTGAATTTATGGAGCATCTTCTGGTTGAACTGTTTGGGAGGGATGTTTTTTCAACAGCGTTCTCAATAGAGAGGGCGCATAGGGTACCCTTTAGAGCACCATTGGAGGGGGGCCGTCCTAGGCCATTATTAATGAAATTACTGAACTATAAAGATAAAGTGGTATTATTACGGAAGGCAAGGGAAATGGGGAATGTATTGTATAAGGGTGTTAGAATTTCATTATATTCAGATTTTTCCCCAGAACTTCAGAGAAAAAGGGTAGAGTTCCTCCAGGTGAAACGCAGGTTACAGAAGCTCAGGGTGCCGTATGCTCTTCTTTATCCTGCAAAGCTACGGATTAATGCACTAGGGCATACTCAGGTTTTTTGTTCCCCAATGGAAGTGGAAAAATGGATAGAAGAAAATAAAGAAAAGTTGTAGTTGTTGGGGTTTCTAGTACTGAGTGGGATGGGAAGATAGAAAGAGAGGGGGGGATGAAGTATGTGTGTTCTTGTTTTTTTTTTTTTTTTTTTTTTTTTTGTGTGTGTGCTGTCTGTGTCTGTATGGGAGGGGGGTTGGGAGGGAGGTAATACACGGCGAGCGCACTAGGTGAGGGTGGTAAATAGGTTGTGAAGAGAGTGGTATAAGGTCACTAATAGCCCCTAGGGTAACACCTAGGAAGGTGGGGGAGGGGCGGGAGGGAGGTAGAAAGGGGGGAGAGGGGGTGGGTGTAGTAGGGAAAATAGGGGGGAGGTTGAAGGGGGAAAAAAATATATGTATGCACTAATAAATGGAGTACAGGAAATAACTCAAAGCAAAAAAGGACACAAACTGGGGGGTGGTAAAACTTGGGGTGGTAAAAAACAAGGAAAATATATTGGTCACAAGGGGGAAAATGGTAATAAACAATTATATAGTATAATTTATATCCAAAGACACATAATATACGAGTTAATGGTGACGCCTAATAAATTTGTTATTATACAAGGGAGTAATACTTGGGGAGTGTGGTATAAGGTAATAAAAGAAGTTAGAGGGGAGTTGGTGGGTACTGGGAGACAAATGGTTCTCAATAGTGTCCTCAGTAGACTGGTTATTTCGCTCTCTCTCTTTCCTACCTTAGGTTTTTCTTTTTTTTTCTTTCTCCTCTTTATTTGTTTATGGCTATGCAGGATGGTAAAATTAAGATAGGCTCCTGGAATGTGAGGGGTCTGGGGACGCGGCTGAAACAAAAAGCTGTGCTATCCTTGTTGGAGGGATGTGGAGTAGAGCTGCTCTGCATACAGGAGACCCATTTAAATAGAGATACAATATACCGGTTGCAGAGCAGAAAATATCAATTTCAATATCATTCTGTTTATTCGACATATAGCAGAGGGGTGAGTGTCTTGGTAAAAACGGGGGTGAATTTTGTATGTAAACGGGTTAGCCTGGATGAAAAAGGCAGATACATTTTCTTACAGTGCCTAATTGAAAATAGAGAATGTATGCTGGCAAACATCTACATCCCTCCACCATTTAAAATGGAAGTGCTTTTTAAATTACAGGAATTTTTAGTGGGGATAGATGGTGTTCCTATAATAATAGTAGGGGATTTCAACACGGTATTGGATATTAAAATTGATAGATTCCCAGAAAAAACACTGGCGGAACCAGCTTGGCAGGGGAGGTTGGGACAGTACCTGGAAGAAGTAGGATTACGGGATTTATGGAGAACTGGGAACCCGGGAGCTCGGCAGTATAGTTGTTACTCGTCCACGCATACTACGTTATCCAGGATTGATATGATACTGGGGAATGACCTGGCCTTACAAATGGTGGAAAAGGTTGAATATCAGCCCAGGGGGATTTCAGATCATTCCCCAGTGACAGCAGTATTAAAAATGAGAGAACGTAAGGTACAGAGGTTGTGGAAAGTGAACCCGCTCTGGTTAGAACTGATAAAAAAAGAGACAGAAGAACACCCTAAGAGAATTCAGTGGGAATTAAAAGAATTTCTAAAAAATAACCGGGGTACAGTAACATCGGGGATCCTGTGGGATACTCTGAAAGCTTTTTTAAGGGGCCTTATGATCCAATCAATAGCAAAAATAAACAGAAAATCTAGGGAACAGGAGGTACAAATAGGGAGAGAAGTGTTAGAGGCTGAAAGAGATTTTATTAGCGACCCCACGCAGGGCAAAGAAAAAATCTGGTTAGATAAACAAGAAGAACTTAGGCTATTAACCCTAAAGAAAGCAGAGATTCAGCATATGTTCCAACGCCAAGCCTCCTTCGCGGAAGGGGAAAGCGTGGGAAAAATGTTGGCACAACTGGTGAAGAATAACTCGGGTCCTTCCTCAATTTCGGCGATTAGGATATCTGAGGGAAAGGTTATAACAGAAACTGGGAGTATTTGCCAAGCATTTGAAGGATATTATAAAAACCTATATACCGCACAGAAAGTGGGGATGGATGAGCAAATGGAAACATTTTTAGGTCAATTAGAGGTACCATGTTTGAAACAAGAAGAAAGAGAGGAACTGGAAGCCCCAATAACTTTGAAAGAACTTCAGGAAGCAGTTGCGAGTATGCCAAATCAGAAATCGCCTGGGCCGGATGGACTACCGATTGAAGTCTATAAAAATTTTGGCGAGATACTGATTCCTGAACTCCTGGAGATGTTAAGAGGAGCATATGGGGAGGGTAAATTGCCTCCATCAATGATGGAGGCGGTTATAACCCTGTTGTACAAAGAAGGGAAGGACGCCTTAGATGTTGCAGCGTATAGGCCAATCTCTCTCCTGTGTACCGATACAAAGATACTGGCCAAGGTATTAGCAACCAGGCTTAATCGAGTCATAGCAAGATTGGTCCATGTGGACCAAACAGGGTTTATAGCCAACAGGTCAACGAGTATAAATATTAGAAGAGCCTTTTTGAATTTGCAGGTCCCAATGGATAACGATACTCCGGGTGCAGTGGTGGCATTGGATGTAAGGAAAGCATTTGATAGCGTAGAATGGGGATATATATGGAAAGTTTTGGAGAAATTTGGCCTGGGTCCTTCCTTTATAGGATGGATTAGGATGCTATATGACAAACCTAGTGCGAGACTAAAAATTAATAATGAGTTATCCGGGAAAATAGAGTTGGGGAGAGGGACGAGGCAGGGGTGCCCATTATCACCCCTGCTCTTTGCATTGGCTATGGAGCCCTTGGCATGTGCAATTAGAGCAAACCGGGATATTGTCGGTTTTGTAAGAAGAACTGGAGAGGAAAAAATCTCACTTTATGCAGACGATATCCTATTGTTCTTAGGGGATATGAGATACTCACTACCAAGGGCAATGGGACTGGTGCAAGGGTTTGGAGGCTTCACAGGGCTGGAGATAAATTGGGAAAAATCGGAATGTCTTCCTTTGGACCCAATTGGTCAGCAAACGGCCCTGGGAACCCCCCAAATGCCAATAGTGGATAAGTTGAAATATCTGGGAGTAACCTTGTCAAGGGATCCTAAGCAATATATAAGTCATAACTTAGTCCCATTATTGGCTAAGTTTAAACAAAAAATTGCTATATGGAAACGAATGCCTCTCTCGGTCGCTGGCAGATGCAATCTGATAAAAATGATATGGATGCCCCAACTTTTATACATATTACATAATGCCCCAATATGGATTAACAGAAGCTGGTTTAATAAAATCGAGATGTTGTTTAGGGAGCTAATATGGAGGGGAGGACAGGCCAGATTGAGATTGCCGATGCTTCAGCTACCGGGAGAGGAAGGAGGATTCGCGGTCCCTTATCCGGAGTGCTATTTTTGGGCGTCCCAATTACAACAGCTAGGGGGGATCGATGAGAAGAACGGAGGAACCCCAAATGGGAGATTAGTATTAACAGGCTCCCCACATAGTACCCTGATTGAGACCCTGGAAGCGGACTCATTCCAGTGTAGATGCCCTACAGTAAAAATGATGTTAAAGTTATGGGGTACAGTTAAAAAAAAAATGGGATATAGTGAAATAACAAAGTATACGCCTCTATGGAACAATAAGAAGCTACAGGAAATATGGCGGGTTGGAAAAATTGCAGATTGGGAAAAATGTGGCATTGTAAGGCTTAGCCATCTATATGGCGGCAGGGGTATTAAATCTTTCGACCAGCTGCAAAGAGAATTTAAGATATCACAAAACTCATTTTATGCCTATATACAAGTGAGGCACGCTTTAAGGACCCAGTTTGGAAACCTGTTATTAACATGGGAGGAACTGCCCTTGCTATACCCAGTAGCACAAGCAGGACCCACTAAAGGATTAATATCTAAATTCTATGCCCAGTTGGGTGAACAGATTAATAGTGAGAGGAAAGGGAGGGTTGAGAAGGAGAAATGGGAGCAAGACCTAGGTAATATAACACGAGTACAGTGGAAAAATATCCTAGCGGCATGCCCAAAGGTCTCGGTCTCTCCTCCTCAGAGGATTTCCCACTTGATGGTAATTAATAGAGCATACTATACTCCCCAGAAATTACTTAAATTTGGTAAGAGAACAGATGACTGTTGCCCCAGGTGTGGGGGGTCAGGGAATTTAATGCACATGCTTTGGAAATGTCCCAAATTATTTAGATACTGGGAAGGAGTGGTAAAGATAATAAGTAGGGCCTTTGGGACGGTAATAGAATTAAATCCCATAGTGTGTATTTTAGGTTATAGAGAGGAGGAAGTAGAGAGGAAGGGAACAACAACGGTAATCCTAAGATGTTTATTTCAAGCTAGAAGGATGATAGCTAGGAGATGGCAATCAAAGCTAGCCCCTACAGTAGAGGATTGGACAAGGGCGGTAAATGATTATCTATGTAAGGAGAGGGCAGTATATGCAAAACGAAATAACCTAAAAGAGTTTAATAGGAACTGGCGAGAGTGGATAGAAGTGATGCATACCCCAGTTTAAACCATGATAGGAAAGGGAAGAGGGGAGGGGGAGGGGGGATGGGTAATGGGAAGGAGTAGGGTAGTGTACATTAAAGGTACGGGAATCATTATAACACAATTATGCTATACTGTAGGATAAAAGCACCAATATATATATAGGAGGGGAGGGGAGGGGGGGTGGGGTTGATAGAAAGGGTGGGAGGGAGGGGTGGGGTTATATCAGTAGGAAAAATGTAGGAATTGCAAAAATAGTGGTGGTAGGATAAGGGGGGATATGGTATTGTTTAGATAGTGTGCTTTTTTTTTTGCTTGCTAATTATATGTGATGTATGGATGTATCTCCATGTCCCCCTTCCCTTCCTAGAACTCTAAAACTCAGATTTCGGAATGGAAGAAAGATGTATTTGAATCCTGGCAATGTTATTTTAAAATGTGGTCTGTATAAATGTGAAAATTTAATAAAGATTAATAATTAAAAAAAATATATTGGCATGCATTAAAAAGGGGATCAACTACAGAGATAAAATGATAATTCTTGTGTTCTACAAGACTCTGGTCTGGCTGCACCTGGAGTATGCTGTCCAGTTCTGGGCACCAGTCCTCAGGAAGGATGTGCTGAAAATGGCGCAAGTACAAAGAAGGGCAACAAAGCTAATAAAGGGTCTGGAGGATATTAGTTATGAGGAAAGGTTGCAAGCACTGAACTTATTCTCTCTGGGAAGAGACGCTTGAGAGGGGATATGATTTCAATTTATAAATACCGTACTGGAGACCCCAAAATAGGGGAAAAACTTTTTCACAAAAGGGAGTTGAACAAGACACTAGGACACTCATTAAAATTAGAAGAAAAGAGGTATACTTATTATGCGTTTATTGAGAGTGGTAGAGAATACATTATCATTTAACATTCCATCAATTACATACATAGTCTTTTCCATCCTTTTAACATTCAGACTATTTTAATACACAGTGTATATACCTATATATAAACATATACATTTGTGATCCCCTTACACTGTATTCCAGGGACTTAAGGTACTTATCACCAATACCCCATATCTCCCTACTGAATTCTGCAACTCACCTCTTTATTTTATCCTTTACAAAATACCCCAGACCCCACCCCCCAAAAATATAAAAAAATAATCACACACACACTCTCTGCGGACGAACTTTACTTCTACGATACCACTTCCAACATTCTCTTCCCCTCCTCTGAATACATAAATCAATTCCATACTGACCATGTTTTATTGCACTGCTATTTCCTATTTTGCGCCGAGAGAACGAAATACTCCATGACCCCTATCTTTCTTACACTATTAAGCCACCTTACAATAGAGGGTGGCTTAGAATCCCTCCAGCACAAGGTCATGGAAGCCTTAGCAGCATTAACCAGATGACACAGCACTGACTTTTTATACATCTGCACCGGGATTTGTGAGCAGTAAAGCAGAAAAAAGTGGGATCATCTGGTATTGAAAATTCTGTAAATTTTTGGGAAATCTTCTGGACCTCTATCTAATACTGTCTAATAGTGATGGAGGAACTTCCGACGGGATGTTTCACGAACGCGAAACGCGAACGCGGCCGATAACGAACCGTAACGTTCGCGGCGGACCCCATTGACTTCAATGGGAGGCAAACTTTACAAACCTACAGGTCAAATTTGCAGCCACAAAATAATTACTAGCTGTGCACACATAGTCCCACCACATGGCCAATGACATTACATATGTACGAGGTGAATCTGGGATCGACAACTACAAGCATTCTTTTTTTATATGTGAAATTCTGACAATGCAGGACTCAGGAGCGCATGAAGGCAATGGAGGAGAGGGAAGGTCAGGGTAGGCAAAGAAGAGGGTGCATGAGATGATCACCAGCACCGTGATATAGAGCACTGACACCTGCACCATGATAGAGTGATCTGACACCTGCACCATGATAGAGAGCACTGACATCAGCACCGTGACATAAAACACTGACATCAGCACCGTGATAGAGAGCACTGACACCAACACCGTGATATACAGCACTGACACCTGCACCGTGATAGAGTGATCTGACACCAGCACCGTGATAGAGAGCACTGACACCTGCACCGTAAGCAGCCCCAGGAGGAAGTCAGCATAGCACAGGGATGGTGGGAGCCCCTCATAATGAGCACAACACAGGGATGGTGGGAACCCCTCATAATAAGCAGCCCCAGGAGGAAGTCAGCACAGCACAGGGATGGTGGGAGCCCCTCATAATAAGCCGCCCCAGGAGGAAGTCAGCACAGCATAGGGATGGTGGGAGCCCCTTATAATAAGCAGCCCCAGGAGGAAGTCAGCACAGCACAGGGATGGTGGGAGCCCCTCATAATAAGCAGCCCCAGGAGGATGTCAGCATAGCACAGGGATGGTGGGAGCCCCTCATAATATGCACAGCAGAGGTACAGCCCCAGGAGGAAGTCAGCAACAGCACCGAGATAGAGAGCACTAACAGCAGCACTGATACCAGCAACTTGCTGCTGGGCCCCAAAAATATGACACCGCTCAACCTCTTCAAACAGGAGGGTACGGGCATATAGTACGGTGTGCTTTTTTTGTACAAGGAAGTGAGCCAAATGAAGAAAGAAGGTCTGTGTGCTCGATTAAAAAAATCTTTTATAGACATATACATGGTCTACTGGTCACATGTGTTGAATTCCTCCGAGATCCATGCCTCATTAATTTTTAGAAATGTGAGGTAGTTAACACTGTCGTGAGCTAGGTGAGTACGCTTATCGGTCACGATCCCCCCTGCTGCGCTGAACGTCCTTTCGGACAGGGCACTGGACAAGGGGCAAGCCAACAGTTCGATTGCAAATTGGGCAAGCTCTGGCCAGAGGTCAAGCCTGCCCACCCAGTAGTCCAGGGGTTCATCACTCCTCAGAGCGTCCACATTGGCCATTAACCCGATGTAGTCGGACACCTGACGGTCTAGGCGTTCCCTGATGCTGGATCCGTATGACACCTGTCGATGGGTCGGCTGAAAGAATGACCTTATATCAGAAGTCACCAACACATCTTCAAACCGGCCTCTTCTTGCAGGCGCTGTTGGATTGGTGCCCGCAACTCCTTCTCTGGGAGTGGGAATTGCTCCTCTGCCAGCGCACGCAAAAGCAGAATGCAGCATTTCTTGAAGCAAGGCCTGGAAGTGCTCCATTCTGACAGCCCTCTGTGACGGCGGTAACATTTCCGCCATTTTGTGTTTGTACCGGGGGTCTAAGTACGTTGCCACCCAGTACTGGTCCTTGACGCTTATGCTTTTTATACGGGGGTCCCTGTTAAAACACTGGAGCATGAAGACCCCCATTTGCACTAAACTGGAAGCGGTGTGGTGGCCTGGCTCCTGCTCATCATCCAGGATAATGTCATCCTCTTCATTCTCCTCTCCCCATCCACGCACAACAGGGATCCCAGAAAGGTTTAAAGCATGCTCTTCTTGCTCCTCCTCATCCGCCCCGGCACCATCCTCCTCTGACTCCTCTTCAGACTCCTGTTGTTGACTTGTCTCAGATAGAGTAGCCCCCCCTGAGAATTCATCCAGCATTGCGACTTACTCATCTTCCCGCTCCTGCTCCTCCACAGCTTGATCAACGACATGACGCAATGCACGCTCCATAAAGAAGGCATAAGGTACCATGTCACTGATGACTCCATGGCTGCGACTGACCAGTTTGGTGATCTCCTCAAATGGCCGCAGAAGTCTGCATGTGTCGCGCATGAGCAGCCACTGGCGTGGTGAAAAAAAAACCAACTCCCCCAGAACCTGTTCTGCCGCAGAGTTCATACAGGTAGACGTTAACTGCATGTTTCTGCTGGAGCAGCCTATCAAGCATATAGAAGGTTGAGTTCCATCGCGTCGGGCAATCGCAAATAAGACGTCTGACCGGCAGATTGTGTTGCCGCTGAATGTCAGCAAGGCGAGCCATGGCCGAGTAAGATCTTCTGAAATGGGCCGAGATTTTCCTTGCCTGCCACAAGATGTCCTGGACCCCAGGGTATTTGACAACGAATCGCTGCACGACCAAGTTTAAGACATGTGCCATGCATGGCACGTGCATCATTTTGCCCTGTTTCAATGCGCTAAGCAGATTGGCACCGTTGTCACACACCACTTTACCAACTGTCAAATTGAGCGGTGTTAGCCACTGATCTGCCTGTGAACGCAAAGCTGAAAGGAGTGCCGGGCCAGTGTGGCTCTTGGCTTCCAGGCACAACAGACGCAGCACGGCATGGCAACGTCTCACCTGGCATGTCGAATAGGTTCTGGGGAGCTTGGGCGGCGCAGCGGAAGAGACGCTAGCAGCGGAAAAGAAGGAGTCAGCCGAGGAGGAGAGGGAGGAGGAGAAGAAGAGCCAGGCCTGCATGCAATCCGTGGTGGTAAAACCAAATCTACACGGGTGCCACGGGTTACATGCGTGACGGCCGTCAGAAGGTTCACCCAGTGGGCAGTAAAAGTGATATACCTTCCCTGCCCGTGTTTGCTAGACCACGTGTCTGTGGTCAGATGTATCTTGGCACCGGCACTGTGTGTCAGAGATACATTCACTTGCCGCTGAACATGGCCATATAGCTCTGGGATGCCCTTCTGTGAGAAATACTTCCTTCCTGGGACCTTCCATTGTGGTGTTCCAATGGCCACAAATTTTCTAAAGGCCTCCGAGTCCACCAGTTTATATGGCAGTAGTTGGCGGGCTATCAGTTCTGACAAGCCAGCCGTCAACCGTTGGGCAAGAGGGTTATCCGGCGTCATCATTTTTTTACGCTCGAACATTAGGCCCACGGAAGCCTGCCTTTTTGCAGAAGAACGTGAGCTTAGCGTGATGGAAGGTGGAGTGGAGGACACTTGTGAGGAGAAGGAGAAGTAGAAGACGAGGCTGGACGGTGAGAGCCTGGAGTGTGGCTTTGTGTGTTCCGTTGCTCCCACTGGGCTCGGTGATGGCAGCTCATGTGCCTTCTTAAGGCAGTCGTCCCTAGGTGAGTGTTGGGCTTACCGTGACTAATGCGTTGACTGCAAAGATTGCAGATGGCAACACTATTGTCAGCAGCGGACACGTTTAACAAAAGCCCACACTGCGGAGCCATGTGCCGGCATCCTGGGAGTGCCAGATGTGACCGTACATGGTCGATGACTCGCTCCTGATACATTAGCAGTCTGCTTTGTCCCTCCTGTGCAATGTAAGTTATTCCTGCTTCTCCTCCCTATCTGTTGGTCCATATCTCCCTCTGAACTCCCCTCCTCTTCCTCTCTTGTGGGCACCCACGTGACATCACTAGACACGTCATCATCGACGTCACCTTCCCCACTGTTATAAGTAGAGATCTCGGAGTAGGCAGCAACACCGGGGACCAACCTCCTCCTTGGGCTGATCTGGGTACTGTCGTCAGACTGCTGAGTGGCGGTTCTTTCTACCTCCTCTTCCTGATCCAATGCCAAGAGTGGCTGCGCATCAGAAATGTCTTGCTATGGATCGGAAAATAATTCCTGTGACTCAAGCAGAAGTTATGTGGTGGTGGTGGTGGTGTTGTTGGTGGTAGTGTCTTTGGGGGTGCACATAGCAGAGAGTGAAGAAGAGGGTGCAGATCGAGAGGATGAGGAGGGTGCAGAAGAGTAAGGCTGAATGAGCCACTCAACCAATTCTGGTGCTTCCTTTGACATAATCGCACGCACCTTCTGCAATTTCCCACTTTGGCTCAAGCCTGTTGCTCCTGCCCTACCCTTACCACCCCTGCGGAAGGGCTTGCCTCTTCCTCTGCCTGTCATTTTTTTAATGACCCTGTGACAAAACTCTCTACAGAAGTGCAGTATGTATGTGGAAGAAGGTATATAACACCCCGCTTCAATCTGTTGTTTTTGGGGGCCACTGGTCTATCACACCAGTTACAATACTTTTTTTGGAATTGCGTTTGTCACTCTTTGTAGTATCGCTGCAGAACCACTCAGCAGTCACAATGCTGCACAGTGGAAACGCACTATACTATGCTTTCTATATGTGCAAGTATTTTATACGTGTATTACACAACTATATACTGCACACCAAATAGTACACCTATACCAGTCCTTAAGGACCTTTGTGGAACTAGTAGGTTGTGATTAGCAGACTGTACCTCACTCAACCCTATATACTGTACTACGCTATGCCTTACCAGTCCTTAGAAGGACCTTTGTGGAACTAGTAGGTTGTGATTAGCAGACTGTACCTCAGTCCCTATACTGATAAAGGACTACTGCAGAAAAGGGCAGCAGTCAGCAGTAGGGCACCTCAACCCTATATATTGTGGACCAATACCAGTCCTTAAGGATTAGCAGACTGTACCTCACTCAACCCTATATACTGTAGTACGCTATACCTTACCAGTCCTTATAAGGACCTTTGTGGAACTAGTAGGTTGTGATTAGCAGACTGTACTTCAATCAACCCTATATACTGTAGTACGCTATACCTTACCAGTCCTTAAAAGGACCTTTGTGGAACTAGTAGGTTGTGATTAGCAGACTGTACCTCAGTCCCTATACTGATAAAGGACTACTGCAGCAGAAGGCAAGCAGTCAAGTATAATATTCTTTCTATATTTGGAAGAAAGAATATTATACGTGTACAACCCTATTACCTTACCAGTCCTGAAAAGGACCTTTGTGGACCTAATAGTAACAGCTACTGATTAAACTGACTGTCCCTCACTGCTACACACAGCATCCTGTCTGTCCCTATTTACACTGACAAAACACAGGCTGCTGTAACAATAACTTGAATAGCACTGCACTCAAAACTATATCCTGTACTACTACACCATACCAGTCCTGAAAAGGACTTTTGTGGACCTAATAGTAACAGCTAATGATTAAACTGACTGTCCCTCTCTACTACAAACAGCGTCCTGTCTGTCCCTCTCTGCAGTCTGCACTGACAACAGACAATCTGCTGCAACAATGACTTGAATAGCAGTGCCTCAAACCTATATCCCGAACTACACCTATACCATACCAGTCCTTGAAAGGACTTTTGTGGTCCTAATAGCTAGCGATTTGGGTCACTGCAGTCTCTCCCTGCTCCACACAGCAACCTCTCCCTATAGTGACAGTAGAAAGAATGTAAAATGGCCGCCGGATCGGGTCTATTTATAAGTTAGGGGGAATGTCCAATTGTCCATGTGCTGTAATGTCTCAATTGGCTGTCCTGTACCCCATGATGGATGTGTCATCATAGGTCAAAGTTCTTTTACACAGTAAACACGGAAGTCCGCCGGGCGAACAGCGGCAATAGTCCGCCGATCGCGCGAATCGCAAACAGACGAAATTCACCGCAAACCGACCGCCGGGGGAACCGTTCGGCCATCCCTACTGTCTAATCTTTGAGCAAGACCAGAATATATGGAATAGGATTCCTAATTCCTCTCCACATCGCCAGCAATGATCCGAAGCCTACGTATAAAATTTACGAAGCCTAGTTGGATTCGTGTACAGATCGATTAATTCAATGAAAGGTAAATAATATTCTTATGCTGGGCTGGGGTAAAGATCTTATTAAGATCCCTTTCCCACTTTTTAATGCCTGGCATCACAAAGTCCTCCGGGGGGGTATTTAAAAGCGCATACATCTTTGAAATCAACTGGGGGAGTGGTTCTTGTTCTTCACAGTATAATTCAAATGTAGTTGATTGGTGTTGGTAATTTGTCAGTGATCCCAAGGATCTTAAGAAATGACGTAGCTGTATTGCCTGCCAAAGATTTATTCAAAGGGCCCCCCTGGTTTTATCAAGGAAGCTATTGTGGGCCACGTCTCCAAATGCAGGAAGTGTGATGCCTGGAAGCAGCCCTTCTCTAAGAGGTTACTGAATGCTCTTGCCTCCATACCTGGCAAAAAAATAGGATTACCCAAAATGAGGAACAAAGGCGATTGTCTCGAAGAGTATTTGGGTTCTCAACAAATCCTAGCACTAATTCGCAATGTGGGACCTATAGTAGGATGTGTTTTAATAGAGTTCGGTAGTATTGCGTAGCACCAAGGGGCTCTAAGCAGGGTCAAACTAAACTGTTGTTCCATGTCTATCCATAATTTAAATTCTCCATGTCTACACCAGTCCACCACCCTACCCAGATGAACTGCTTGATAATATTTAAATACATCTGGTACAGCTACTCCACCAAAGCACCTGGGTATTATCATCATCATCAGATCTCTCCTTATCCTTGGTAGATAGAGCAGAGGATGAGGGCAAGGCAGAGCGGGGGGGGGAAGGCAGAGTCTGCAGAGGAGCGGTCCCTGGCACAGAACATGGCTGCAATACCACAATGCCATCTTCTGCTCTTCACGCAATGGAACCAGTGTCCACTGCATCCATGGCCACTGAGGATTTGCAGGGGTTGTTAGCAGGTCTCTGGTCTTTAATGCAGCTTTTCGATGGGGAGTCGAGGTCTAAAATTGCTCCATTGTCAGTGTGGGTTCAGAGCGGGACAGGATTGGGCCCAGTGGAGGTATGATTAGGTTCCGAATCCCGGGGGGGGGGGATTCGGGACATGCAGGACCATCGGGTCCGGCAGGAGTGCTGATACCATCCGCTTGTCTGACTCAGCCAAATGTAAATAAAAATTGAGGAAAAGGGGAAGGGGAATATTGGGACTATAAATATCCACCATTGTATTCTATTCAAACTTGTGCTCCCAATTCCTTATATCCATAGGAATGGAGGCACATGACCTTACCAGGTCATGGCCTCATTTAAAGTTCCAATATTCCCTTTTTCCTCAATTTTTATTCAAATAGGGATGGAAGCTTGTGGTTGCATTTAATTGGCTCTATCTATACAACCATCTCTGCGCTTCGGTGGCCCAATATTTTACCTTCCTTGGTCCTATTTTATTTCGTTCCCTAATTAGTTATTCTTTTGTTTTTATCCCTTCTGGTGAATTATTCTTTTATCTATCAGGTAAATCTCAATGTCATGACTGTGCAATTTGTGGTGTGTGTGATGGTCTGCAGTTCCTGCCCGTGACTCATCTTGGTTGAAAGCTGCAATGCGCACCGCGGGGCATACCTCCCTCCACCCCCTGTGACGTTCGGGGGTCGGACGCTCAGTCACTGCGCATCGATATTACGCATTGCGTACTGAATGCGCAGTGCCCCCTTGGACGCTGCTTCCCCGGCGGGTATTTTCAATCTCCATGAGGGCTGAGCGTGATTGTGTTGGCATTGGTGGTTACCCGCCTGGGTGCTGGCACCTCCTTCTCCTCATGGCGCTCATGCATGTGACGTTGGGGGTGGTTCAGTGGAAGGGCATGCCCATTTATGGGCGACTGCAATGGTGGGACCGGGTCACTCTGGGCTCTCATACACATTAGATCTGCTTATCTCGGATCATGACCATTTCTCTCCTCCCTCTTCATCACCAGGTAAATCCTCTACATGTAGCAGACACTCCGTTTTTTCTTGCCTTGCACATTTACTTCTCCCTTCAGGTGTCTTGGTGGCAACCTTTCACCATGGCTGTCCACCCTCACTCCTGTCCATTTACCTTCACTAGCCTCCAACTTCCTTACATACACCAGTTCCCCCCATTTAGCACTGTCCTCACTATCACTACATCCCCTTCCATACAGTCTTTATATACACACATGCTTATTTGGTCATTCACTTAATTTTTTATCACATATTCACTGTAGGAGTGCTCTGTGTGCCTGGGTTCACCTGGGTTGCTGCCCATGATGGGTGCCGCCGCTGGACATGCCTCCTCAGCTCCTGACTCTGATGCTTTCAGGTGGCTCGTGATCTCTGACACCATGCCTATGGACTGCATATTTACTTGATTAAGTAAAGTGATTTATAGGTGGGTTTCCATACTCATCCTCCCCCTCCATTGATACAAGTTATTTAATTAGACATTATTCCATATTTCCAGATACATCACGTGCTTGCTCCTGATGAGCGGCACCAAGCTGCGAAATACGTTGAGCTACCAGATGCTGTGTATTTCAGTATTTCAGTCCCAAGAGACTATACACCATTTACCTATACTAATATACCTTGTGACAGGATCAGGAAGGTCATAGGCCATGCTGCTGTTACCTTGTATTATAGGTGTACCCAATTATTTCCACTGTGTATGTAATCATATATTTACAGAATATTAAACTTTTTATTATCCACCATTGTATTCCATTCAACCCCGTGCTTCACTCAAAGTCCCACCCTCTTTCTCCTAATTCCTCGGCCAAATGTGTGGTATATGTGTGCTTTGAGGGCCCCCTGGGGCGCACCTCAAACCGCAGGTTCAGGATAAAACCTTCAAAGGTGAGTACATAGAGATATTTATTCTCCTGCTTTGGAGAAATTCAATCTGGATAGTATCAGGTGTACGTTTAGCAATTGGCTTCAGGCATTTGCAATTCTGGCAAGCGGGATTGTGGAGAAGCATCCGGAGGATTGTTCGGCATTGTTTTGCTATCTGGACTCCATTAGTGAGTCTCAAAGGGTCTATGGGGGTGCTGCATGACTTCGCTACGATGAGCAATTTAGTCAACCAAAGGCTGTTTGGCCATCGCTGTGCTGGGACCACAAGGACATCAGCTTGTGGATGAAGCTGATGACATCCGCCCTAGTTTTTTCCAGGGGGGGGGGGGGGGGGGGGTGGCACTGTTGATTGTTACACGAAGGAGCGTGTAAGATTGGGAGCGGTTGTCACTCCAAACACGAATGCTCTGGTTGTGGTGTATCCCATGCCTTCTCTCACTGTTTCAAGAAGGGCAAGGGCCATTTCAGAGACGCTTTAGGAAAAAAGGAAGACTGCGTGATGGTAGTAAGAATGCTTCCTTTCCTGAACAGGTATCCTGACTGCACAGTTGTTGGAGTCAGGTTTCTATGAAAGTTTTAGCATTTTGTGTTCTCTTTCCTGCATCCAACCCATGGCGGACAACCTGCATTCAGCGTTTTTACACCCTTCAGTGGTCTCAGACAAGCTGGCCAAGGGAGTTGCTTTGGGGGTGCATGAGAGGCCCATTTTCAGCCCTTCCTCTGGAAGATCTAGTGATTTCTTCTTTTGGGGTCATTCCCAAGAAGGAGCCCAATAAGTTCTGCTTGATTTACCACCTTTAATTTCTGAAAGATGGGTCGGTCAATGAGGCCATTGACCCTGCAGCTTGTACAGTGTCTTATATCTCCTTTGATGGGGCTATTTTTTGGGTTCGTCATTACGGGCAGGGTTCCTTTATAGCCAAGACAGACACAGAATCAGCCTTTCGATTGCTGCCAGTTCATCCTCAATGTTTTCAGTTCTTGGGTTGTAGATGGATGGAAGCTTTTTATGTAGACTGTGTCCTGCCGATTGTCTGCTCCCTTTCTTGCGCACTTTTCAAGGCCTTTAGTTCCTTTGTCAAATGGGTTGCTGGGGACAAGTCTGGGGTGAATTCAGTCATTCACTATTTGGTTGACTTTTTGTGCGTGAGTCCGTCATCCTCTAAATTGTTTATGACTTTACGATGTTGCGGGATCTGTTTGGACAGGGGAGTTCTGTGTGTACTATGGCATACAAGGTTCTTTTGTTTAAGGCTGGGTTCTCTCTGGCTTTTTATTGGGCTCTTGGATTGGTGAGCTGGTCAGCTTATCCAAGGTAGCGCATGGGGGCATGCAGATAATCAGTGTCTGCTGCTCTGGTGATAATGTGTCTTTATTCATTAGATGTTCTAAAACAGAGAAGGCTGGAAAAGGTATGTATGTACAGGTCTGCTGAGTACAGGGTTCTGCCATTTGTTCGGTGTCCACAGTGGAGGATTATTTGAGGCTTCGTCCGGCGTGGGAAGGTTCCTTTTTGATGCATCAGGATGGATCGTCTTTGTCTTTGTTTCAGTTTGTGTCAGTTTTTTGGCGCTACTTGTTGGTTGCAGCCAGGTTATGACCCCCATGATTATTCTTCTCACTCCTTCCACATTGGGGCGGCCACTGGGGCTGTCGGGTGGGGTTTGGATACGTCAGTTCACGTGCGCATAGGCCAGTGAGAGTAGGATTTATTTCATATCTACATTCACCCCCATTTGATTCAGCAATGATATTGATTTGAGGAGGTATTTTTCTCTGTTTTCTGTCATGTGCCTATGCTTGTTTTAGAGTTTTGGTGATTCTTGTATTTGTGTCCGCTGTATTTTCTTTTTCAGATGATGTTGTCTGCTTTGTTTGGATCCTGGGCCATTCCTTTTTTTGGAGAGCCAAGTGGTCTTATGTCCTGCCCAATGGGCACTAATCGCCATGTCGAGGGAATTGGCCAAGATCAGGGGGATATGCATCCCGGGTATGCTTTGGAGCAGGTTGGTGCTTGAGGTCCATCGCTTTTCCAGTTTGGACAGAGTGCGCAATATCCTTGTGCGTCGTTCCCCAAAATTATAGTGGCTAGGTCGGACATTGTCGTTTGTAATTCATGTTTTTTTGCCCATTCTGATGTAGGTTTGGGTCGCGAAATGGAGGTTTTGTGATTAGGCCCCCGAGAGCTTGAAGTGAATGCCTGGCGATATTTGAGAAGTGATGGAGTTTATTTGAATACACTGATATGTGGTTCCTGGATTTACAGGATGGAATCCAGTGAGAGTTTAGGTTGTGGGGGGGCTCACAGGTGTAAGGGGTTACACCTGCGAGCTGTGATGGTTGGGGTCCGTGGAGGTGTCCAAATTTTGCTATGTAATATCAGAGTAAGGACCCGTCTATGGTATGGCATCCTATGGTTAATCCCAGTAAACATGAACTATGTAAATAAAAGTCCACTGTCATTGAGCATAAAGAGTCCATGTTCCAAGAAATGTCGTCACCCATAGTGTAAATATGACAATCTGAGGTGAACTATGAAATCCTCCACCACACACCGGGCCTCTTACCGCAGAAAATGGACCACTAGGTTATAGGTGGTGAAATAAGCATGATAAATCCACTATGGCATGACTCCACTCTGGTACCAGACAGCTGAATCTCAAAGGGTCAAAACATGGAGTGAATCCACCGGTTCATATGTAGGATTAAAGAGAAGTAGCTCCTCATAATGTAGTATGTTAAATCAAGATGATTTTATTAAGTAAAAAGCATACAGGGTACTCACATTTAGAGAATTAAAAAGAGTATGTCAGGAACAAAAAAAATCTTTGGTTAACATTTGTTTCCAACCAACAAGATGGCCACGGTCAGCACATATAGTGTTGTGACGCAAGCTCTCCGGGTTCCACCCTATGCAGCGTTTTGTCCAACAAGGAACGTCATCATGGGACGTGGTTAGGAGATCGTCACTTCCTCTATATATAGGCAGGAGGGCGAAATAGAAACACCTCCTCCTCCTTGTGTTTTAAGCCTCAATGTCAGCTGCCAGAAAGTGGACCCACATCCACCGGAAGTGATGTCACATCACAACTGAAAGTGAGCAACAACTTTGAGAATGTAAGTGTAGCACTGACCCTCGAAGGAGCTGCTGGTTTGAATTGAGCCTGCACTCTACCGAGAAACCCAACTAACTTGATTCAATCCCCTTGGCACATCTGTGGTGCAATGTAATATAGTACAATATAAAACAATGCAAAGTACCTGTATTATACCCTCAGGATCCATTGGCTCCACCTGGAGGGGAAAAAACAGTAAGCCACTAACTGGATACTTAACCAGAAATATCTTTACTGCAAAATATTTAAACAGGTGATTACAGAAATTGTGCTGTCTTCCCAACGTAGGATGACAGCACAAATATTTAAATAAGAACAATTTAAAACAATATTTATATGTATTTGTATCAATACCTGGGAGCTCCCCTCACTGTAAAAGCTAGAAATGAGATCTCACTTAAAGTACTTTATCCGGGGTCTTCTTTCTTCGCTAGCTAAAGTCACTCCTTTGTTATTTGTAATCCAAAGTCTGTGGAGGGTTAAGCTGAAGTGCTCCTAGTGTAACTCCAATAACTTATTTACAACGCTTCAGGCACCAAGGTAAATAGGCCTCAAGCCTGCTCAGTATCAGTTGCTCTGCTACTCCTCCATAGTTGCCAACAGTCCGATTTTCCCGGGACAATCCCAATTTTGGCACTCTCGTCCCGATTTAAGCTTGTCCCGATTGTTTTCCCGGGATTTTGGTTTTGTCCCGAGAAAATTGGGAATGATTTTGGCAAAAAACGTCAACGGCTACACAAAAATGTCCACCGTCACCTCCACGAGTGTTGTTTCCCCTTGTGTTCAGTGCAGAGGAGAGGGGCAGCCAATCAGCTTCTCTCTTCAGTGTACAAATAGAAAATTCTATTGTACACTGAAGACTATTGGCTACAGGGATTGCCTGCCCCTCCCCGCTCTCCACTGAACACAAGGAAATGTTCAGTCTCCACACGCCGCCGCCGCCAACCCTCCGCTCAGCCCCGTGTGCCACACAGTGACATTGTCGGGTGTGGGAGAGCCGGGCAGACCTGTGTGGTTCCTCCTATAGATGGACAGAGCCAGCAGGGTGGGTGCCTCCTAGACATGTGCAAAAGGAAAAAAATGTGTTTAGTTTCATTTCGTTTTAATTCGTTAATTAATTAATTTCGTTTTAGTTATATTCGTTAAATTCGTTTTCGTATTTCGTTTAGTTTTCTAACGAATTAGAAAAATCGGTCGCATTTGAAACTATTTCAACCGCATTCGAAACTATTTCAACCGGATTCGAAAATATTTTGCGACCCGACTTTAGGACCACGTATCTCAGGGTCACTTGGTGCTAGAAACCCCGGTTGGATATTTTGTAGTGCTAGTTCTATTGTGTTTGCATATCAAATTTGGTGTTTCTAGCTATAAGTGACGCCGAGATATGTGGCCCCAAATTCGGGTTGCAAAATGTCATTCTCTGCTGCAGAAAAGTGCTTGACATTTTGTGACCCGATTTGGGGCCACGTATCTCGGGGTCACTTGGTGCTAGAAACCCCAAATTTGGATATGTCGTAGTGCTCATTCTCTGCTGCAGAAAAGTACTTTCATATTGCCAATATCTGGGGTCGCTTGGTGGCAGGTGACATGGCAAGTGGACAATCCACAACTTGGTCACATGGCACTCGTGGCCGGTCACATGGCACTTGTGTCAGGTCAAGTGGCACTCGTGTCAGGTCACGTGGCACTCGTGGCCAGCCACGTGGCACTCTTTCACCATCTTTCAGGCTCTTTCAGGTCACTTCACAAACAAGCAGACTGGCGTTCCGTAATGGCTGCAGGCCGCTGTCTCCGGGAAGTCTCTCCACAGATCCGCACAGGCAGGCAACGTCATCCCAACTGACCTAAAATGGCCACTCGGGTCCCTTTTATCCCCTACCCAGCATGCACTGCGTAAGAGAGTGTTCATGGGTAGGTCACACAGACTCCAGGGTAACAAGGTCAACCTTCAGAATCAAAACAACAGTCACTTTCTGTACAAGTCTTTAGGTTGTTTTGAGGTAATAATATACAGGTGTGTTACCCATATTTGGTCATTAGATGGCTCTGGTATGGAACCACAGTAATGTCCATTAACCACTTGCCGACCGCCGCACGACGATGTACGTCGACAGAATGGCACGGGCAGGCATAAGGGCTTACATGTACGTCCTTGCCTGCCCGACGGTCGGGGGCCCGATCGGGCCCCCGCCCGGTGCCTGCGGCGGTCGGTATTCGTTCGGGAGCGATCCCGGGCGAGGGGACGGCCATTCATTCATGGCCACCCCCTCGCGATCGCTCCCGACGAATGAAAATGTCCCGTGACATCACTTCCTCTCCTGTAATGTAAACACAGGAGAGGAAGTGATGTAATCTCTCCTCCATGTCGGTATTTTTCGTTCCGGCACCGAGGAGAGAGCATCGGTGAGTTGCACAAGCACTACACTACACAGTAGAACATGCCAGGCACACTCACACCCCCCCTTTACCCCCCGATCACCCCCCAATTACCCCTGCCCCCCCAGTCACAGTGACACCAATTGCTTTTTTTTTTTTTTTTTGCATTGGTGTCATTTGTGACTGTAATAACTGTTAGGGCAGTTAGGGTTAGCCCCCTTTAGTTCTAATGTGCCCCCCTAACCCCCCCAATAAAGGTTTAACCCCGTGATCACCCCCCGTCGCCAGTGTCACTAAGGCTGGGTTCACATTGCAGCGGTTTATGAGAACGAATGTGATTCGCACCGCACTGCAGTGCAAATCACATCCGATCTCTGTGCGATTCGAGTTCAGCCATACAGATAGTATGGCTGAATTTGTGTCGCACCCGCCGCACCCGCCGCAAATTCGCACGGGACCCTTTTTTTGGCCCGCAGCAGAATCGGATCGCATGGGTGTTCACACCATGCGATCCGAGTTTGCAGATCGCACTGCGATATGCGAACTGATCTGGGGGTGTCATTAACATTTCACTGACACTCCCAGCAGTTCGCATAGGGCAGTGTGAACTGCCGCCGGGAGGCATGCGATGCGGGAACCCGCCGCGGATTCATGGCGTTCCCGCATCGCTCCAGTGTGAACCCAGCCTAATAAGCGATAGTTTTTCTGATCGCTGTATTAGTGTCACAGGTGACGCTAGTTAGGCAGGTAGGTATTTAGGTTCGCCGCAGCTTTTTATAGCGCCAGGGACCCCCATATACTACCGCATGAAGCCCCCTGATTGCCCCCTAGTTAACCCTTTCACCAGTGATCACCATATAACTGTTACAGGTGACGCTGGTTGGTTAGTTATTTTTTTATAGTTTCAGGGCACCCGCCATTTATTACCTAATAAAGGTTTAACCCCCTGATCACCCGGCGGGTGTCATTTGTGACTGTAATAACTGTTAGGGCAGTTAGGGTTAGCCCCCTTTAGTTCTAAGGTACCCCCCTAACCCCCCCAATAAAGGTTTAACCCCGTGATCCCCCCCCCCGTCGCCAGTGTCACTAAGGCTGGGTTCACATTGCAGCGGTTTATGAGAACGGATGTGATTCGCACCGCACTGCAGTGCAAATCACATCCGATCTCTGTGCGATTCGAGTTCAGCCATACAGATAGTATGGCTGAATTCGTGTCGCACCCGCCGCACCCGCCGCAAACTCGCACGGGACCCTTTTTTTGGTCCGCAGCAGAATCGGATCGCATGGGTGTTCACACCATGCGATCCGAGTTTGCAGATCGCACTGCGATATGCGAACTGATCTGGGGGTGTCATTAACATTTCACTGACACTCCCAGCAGTTCGCATAGGGCAGTGTGAACTGCCGCCGGGAGGCATGTGATGCGGGAACCCGCCGCGGATTTGTGGCGTTCCCGCATCGCTCCAGTGTGAACCCAGCCTAATAAGCGATCGTTTTTCTGATCACTGTATTAGTGTCACAGGTGACGCTAGTTAGGCAGGTAGGTATTTAGGTTCGCCGCAGCTTTTTATAGCACCAGGGACCCCCATATACTACCGCATAAAGCCCCCTGATTGCCCCCTAGTTAACCCTTTCACCAGTGATCACCATATAACTGTTACAGGTGACGCTGGTTGGTTAGTTATTTTTTTTATAGTTTCAGGGCACCCGCCATTTATTACCTAGTCTCACTAGTGTACCCCTAAATTTAGGGGTGTCTACTTTCCAAAATGGGGTCATTTGGGGGGGGTTTGTGCCATCTTGGCATTTTATGGCCTTCAAAACTGTAACGCCCTTAGAAAGCCTGAAGGCGGTGCTTGGTTTTCGGGGCCCCGTACGTGGCTAGGCTCCCAAAAAGTCCCACATATGTGGTATCCCCGTACTCAGGAGAAGCAGCAGAATTTATTTTGGGGTGTCATTTCACATATGCCCATGGCATGCGTGAGCAATATAACATTTAGTGACAACTTTGTGAAAAAAAAATAAAAAAGTTTGTAATTTTCCCGCAACTTGCGGCAAAATATAAAATATTCCATGGACTCAACATGCCTCTCAGCAAATAGCTTGGGGTGTCTACTTTCTAAAATGGGGTCATTTGTGGGGGTTTTGTGCCATCTTGGCATTTTATGGCCTTCAAAACTGTAATAGGTAGTGAGGAGTGAAGTCAAATATTTACGCCCTTAGAAAACCTGAAGGCGGTTCTTGATTTTCGGGGCCCCGTACGTGGCTAGGCTCCCAAAAAGTCCCACATATGTGGTATCCCCGTACTCAGGAGAAGCAGCAGAATTTATTTTGGGGTGTCATTTCACATATGCCCATAGCATGTGTGAGCAATATATCATTTAGTGACAACTTTGTGAAAAAAAAATAAAAATAAATTAAAGTTTGTAATTTTCCCGCAACTTGTGGCAAAATATAAAATATTCCATGGACTCAAAATGCCTCTCAGCAAATAGCTTGGGGTGTCTACTTTCTAAAATGGGGTCATTTGTGGGGGTTTTGTGCCATCTTGGCATTTTATGGCCTTCAAAACTGTAATAGGTAGTGAGAAGTGAAATCAAAAATTTACGCCCTTAGAAAGCCTGAAGGCGGTGCTTGGTTTTCGAGGCCCCGTACGCGGCTAGGCTCCCAAAAAGTCCCACATATGTGGTATCCCCGTACTCAGGAGAAGCAGCAGAATTTATTTTGGGGTGTCATTTCACATATGCCCATAGCATGTGTGAGCAATATATCATTTAGTGACAACTTTGTGAAAAAAAAATAAAAATAAATTAAAGTCATTATTCAATCGCTTATGGCAAAAAAATAAAATATTCAATGGGCTCAACATGCCACTTATCAATTTCCTTAGGGTGTCTACTTTCCAAAATGGGGTCATTTGGGGGGGTTTTGTACTGCCCTGCCATTTTAGCACCTCAAGAAATGAGATAGGCAGTCGTAAACTAAAAGCTGCGTAAATTCCAGAAAACGTACCTTAGTTTGTAGATGTGACAACTTTTGCGCAAACCAATAAATATACAATTATTGACTTTTTTTACCAAAGACATGTGGCTGAATACATTTTGGCCTAAATGTATGACTAAAATTGAGTTTATTGGATTTTTCTAATAACAAAAAGTAGAAAATATCATTTTTTTTCAAAATTTGCGGGTCTTTTTACGTTTATATCGCAAAAAATAAAAATCGCAGAGGCAATCAAATACCATCAAAAGAAAGCTCTATTTGTGGGAAGAAAAGGACGCAAATTTTGTTTGGGTACAACATTGCATGACCGCGCAATTACCAGTTAAAGCAGCGCAGTGCGAAATTGTAAAAAGACCTCTGGTCATTTACCAGCAAAATGGTCCGGTCTGAAGGTGGTTAACTTACATTAAAGGGGTTGTAAAGTACATTTTTTAATTATTTTTAAAATAACAAACATGTTATACTTACCTCCACTGTGCAGCTCGTTTTGCACACAGTGGCGCCGAACCTGGTCTTCTGGGGTCCCTCGGCGGCTGTCTCAGCTTCCTCCCAGAAGTACTTCTCACGTTCATGCGAGCTCCCTTGCATGGTGACAACTATTTGGGAGCGCGCTCCCATGATATAGCCGGCGGCTATAGCCGCTCGCTGTATCACTCGCATCATTGGATGTGATTGACAGCAGCGCGAGCCAATGGCTGCGCTGCTTTCAATCCATCCACTCTAGCAAATCAGCGGCCAGGCTGAGTGGCGAAGAGGACATTGGGGGCGAGCGCGGGACTTTCGAGGGGTCAGGTAAGTAAAACAGGGGGGCTGGGGGCACCAGCACTGTCAGATATTTTTTTCACCTTAATGCATAGAATGCATTAAGGGGAAAAAATATTTACCTTTACAACCCCTTTAAAGTATACATAACCACATTAATAGGCTAGGATGTCAGTGCTACATAAGCAATTCAGCCCACTCACGACAGACATAGAAATGAAATCACAAACAGGAACTAGAAATACTTCACATACTTCACTGTTCTGATTTCTATAATTGGGCTTGAAAATAGAAAACCAGGCCATATGGAAAAAAAAATATATATTATATATATGTGAACAACTTTCCTAAAACATCTTAACCACTTGCTGACATGCGCCGCAGTTGCGGCAGAATAGCACGGCTGGACGAAACAACGTTATGTAACATTGCTTCGCCCGGAACCGATGCGAGTGCCCGGTGGTCGCGATCACTGTCGGGCTCCCACGATCGCTCAGGGCAGACGGAGAACCTCCCAGAGGGAGAAGTGTTCATACAGAGTATGAACAGCGATTTACTTCTTCCCCTACACAGTCCACTCCCCCTTCAGTTAGAACAAAATTAACCCCTTGATCACCCCCTAGTGTTAACCCCTTCCCTGTCAGTGACACTTTTACCGTAATCAACGCAGTTTTATAGCACTGATCGCTGTAAAAATGCCAATGGTCCCAAAAATGTGTCAAAATTATCGCAGATCGCCGTTATTACTAGTAAAATAAATAAATAAACATGCCATAAAACTATCCCCTATTTTGTAGACACTATAACTTTTGCATAAACCAATCAATATAAGTTTATTGCGATTTTTATTTTTTTTTACCAAAAATATGTAGAAGAATACATATCGGCCTAAACTGAGGAAAAAAAAAGTTTTTTTATATATTTTTGAGGATATTTATTATAGCAAAAAGTAAAAAATATTGTGTTTTTTTCAAAATTGTCACTCTTTTTTTGTTTATAGCCCAAAAAAATTAAAAACCAGAGAGATGATCAAATACCACCAAAAGAAAGCTCTATTTGTGGGGGAAAAAAATGACATCGATTTTGTTTGGATACAACGTCGCACGACCGCGCAATTGTCAGTTAAAGCGACGCAGTGTCGAATCGCAAAAAAGTGCTCTGGTCAGGAAGGGGATAAAATCTTCCAGGGCTGAAGCGGTTAAAAAATATTGATAATGATTTAACATCCATAAGAGGCCTTTTCAATGGACAATCAGGACTAAAACTAGTGCTGCCATCTTGTGGTTGGAAACAAACATTACAACAATTATTATAAAATGCAAAGATAAAATAAACAATATTAGTATAAAATAATAACAGCCTAGGAGTATTGTTTATGAAGGCACTGACATCCCATTCTATGTTAAAGCCATATGGTCTATAAGATTTTAAACAATAAATCGACCAGGTTTCCATTTTAGAGATCTCTCTCCTGGTGTGACTACCTCTCCAATGGCGGTTAAACTTATCTTTGGCCATGAAAGAGGTACCCTTCAGGCTTTTACCATGGCATAACGCATAATGTTTTGACAAGCTACGATTCAAACATCCTTTGCGAATATTAGCCAAATGTTCCTCAAGTCTGACCTCTAATTTGCGAATAGTGCGACCTACCATGTAGCAAGGACACATGATCAAGTAAACCACATTCTTGGTCGAACATGTAATGAAGGAATTTAATTGATATGTTTGACCAGTAACAATAGAGCCAAAAGAGAGAGACTTTCTCTCTCTCTAAGACAATTGTTATGGCAAACCTCACACTTTCTACACAAACAGTAACATTTGAAGTCCCCAAAAAAACTTGGTCTGATTGGGGGTTTGGTTATTTTAGGAGCCACTTGGAGTATAAGAGGGTGGCACCTCTAGAAGTACTCAAACACTGCCATGACTGCTAGCTGCATTGGAGACATGAACAGAAGGTGGAGATAGAGAACAGCAGGATCAACCAGGTTTTTTGCAGAATACAAAAAAAGAATCTCATTGGAACTGAGTGAGTATGAACAGCATGTAATACATCATTTATTGATAATTTTTTATAATGTGGGTTTAGTGAATTTGTAATCTAATGAAATTGGCTGTATGTCATTGATCTGCTCCAGAATAAAATTGGGGCCAATCACACGCCTTCCTGGTGGTATGGCAGGATGTAGAAGTATCTACCTGTATTTTTCAGTATTGAGAACATCTTTGATTGAGCAACATTGAGGACCATAGATGCAGTGGTCGCCCAAGGAAACTTAAAAGAGAAGTATATATATATATATTTTTTTTAAAGATTCATACTTACCTAGGTGGATGCTGCATCTGAACCCGGCACCTCTACACTGAGAACACTGCCAATCGCTCAGTTCTCACAGCTCCATGAGCAGAGAGCTGCTGACTGTCAGTCGCAGCTCTCTGCTCTGCTCCCTCCTCGCTCATTGGAGCGCTGGGCTGTGGGGGGAGGGGGCGGAGCGGCCGGCTCAGGCTCTCAGCAGGTAGCTGAGAGGCTGAGCCAGGTGTCGGCCCAGGCACCTAGCGGATCCAGACTTCATTTTCGGAAAGACAAGGAGCCTGAACGAACTTCTGTGACGTCAACAGAGAGCGGACATCAGCCCACTCGCTATTGAAAACGGGTCACAGCAAAGCATAACGAACTGCACTCCTGTGATCCACAGGAAAAGTACAGCTTTGGCTGTACTTTTCCTTTAATGCAGCAGATGAAAGACACATCATAGTTTCTTCCCTTTGACATTAGAAGATGTCCAGCAGTGCTATCACCATAGATCTGGCAGAAACCTGTGAGACCCAGGTACCCCCATCTACTATCTGAAGAGGTCTGGCCATAAGTGGTCTTCATGAAAAAACTGCAGCCAAAAAGCCATACCTACATGGAAACAAGGCTAAGCAACTTAACTATGCACAAAAAAATGTAACTGGGGTGCAGAAAAATGGCAACAGGTGCTCTGGGCTGATGAGTCAATATTTTAAATACATTGAACATTTAAATACAACATTGAAGAAGGGCGAAAGTTCCTTGTAAGTTTGGGGCTACATTTCTACAAATTTGATCAGGATCAATGGTGTCCTAATACATTCACAGAAGATTTGTGGTTAATTCTCCAAGATGATTGGAACAACCTACCTGCCGAGTTGCTTCAAAAACTGTGTTTAACCACTTCCCACCCGGCCTATAGCAGAATGACGGCCGGGCGGTGGTTCGGTTATCCTGACTGGGCGTCATATGACGACCAGCAGGATAACAGCCGCCAAGCACCCGTGGGGCTGCGCATTGCAGCGATCGGTGGTGCCGTGTTTCAGTCTGACACACTGCTACACCAATCTCGGTAAAGAGTCTCTGATGGAGGCTCTTTATCATGTGATCAGCTGTGTCCAATCACTGGAAGAGCCGTTGACCAGCTTTTCCTCACTCGCGTCTGACAGACACAAGTAAAGGAGAGCCGATCGCCTGCTCTCCTGAAGGGTCTGCTGATTGTTTATCAGTGCAGCCCCAACCTTGGATGCTCGCCCAGGACCACCAGGATGCCACCAGGACCACCAGGGATGGCCACCACACTGGACCACCAGGTATGCCACCCTAGACCACCAGAGATATGCCAATCAGTGCCCAGGCAGCAGCCAATCAGTGGCAATTAATGATGCCTATCAGTGCAGTCTATCAGTGCCACCTATCAGTGCCATCTATCAGTGTCACCCATAAGTAACCATCAGCGCAGCCTTTCAGTGCTCATCAGTGTCACCCACCAGTGCCACCTATCAATGCCCATAAGTGCTGAATATCAGTGTCACCCACCAGTTTGTCAGTGCCCATCAGTGCAGGCATCAATGCAGTATTGCTCTTTTCAGCCGGTGATTCCATGCACCGTAAGAACAATCATAGAGGCAGTTCAGCCACTTGATTGTTCTTACAGCCGGTGGGAGGGGACCCCCCCCCCTTCCCTTCCTGCCACCCTCTGGTGCTTGTACTGGCTCACCCGTGTGTTTGTTGAAGGAATCCGCTGGTGCCAGAAGTTGGCCATAAAGATTTCCAAGGAACAGATGGTCTCCGGTCATCTTTTTGACTCTCGGATTCCCGGGCGTGACATTATGACGTCACGCCCTGGGCTGGCAGTTGTTAAAGCCAAGATCTTTCGGGGGGGGGGGGGGGGTTTCCATTCTCGAGCAGGACATGTTAGGTATCTATTTACTTGGTGTAACATCATCTTTCACTTTATACAAAAACATTTGCATGTGTTCTACTTCACTGGTGGTCTCGGTACCAGGAGGCAAGGGTGGGACTGCAAAGCTTGCAGCAAAATGTACAGGAGGCTTCCGTAAGCGCTCTGTAAAGGAAGGCCTCTATCTGAGTCTGGAATCAATGAAAATGGCAAATGTGATCAACTTCTCCAGATCCGTAGGCATGTCTCAGGCTGCTATCTCATCTTTGATGTTATCTGAGAGACCATGAGAAAAAGCAGCCACGAGTGCCTCATTGTTGCAAGCAACATCTGCTGCCAGAGTACGGAACTCAATGGCATAATCAGTAACATTTCCCGTACTCTGTTTGATTGACATGAGCCTCTTAGTAGCCAAAGTTGCAGCATGCCAAATACCTTTTTAAAGGAAGCCACAAACTCAGGATAACTCAGGACAATGGGTTTTTGCATCTCCCATAGGGGGTTTGCCCAGGGCAAGGCTCTATCAGAAAGCAAAGAATAATAATGAGGCCTGCTTTGCTCCTGTCTGTGGGGAATTCCTGGGGCAGCATCTCAAAAGTATATTCCCAACCTGTTGAGAAAACCTCTACATTGAACTGGATCACCCCCAAATTGCTGGGGAAGTAGAGCAGAACCAGACATACCACTTATAGAGGTATTATGCAAGGTGGGTGCCCGCACAAAGTCTGGAGCAGCAGAAAGGACGGCCTGCAATGCAAATTGTACTGGAACAGCCACAGTGGGAGGATCCGGGTGAGCAGTGTGAATCAGGAGCATCTGTAACACTATGGCAAACTGATCCATGCAGTGTTCCTACTTATTCAATCTGGAAAAAATATTACCGGTCGGTGGATTGCCTTTATCATCTAAATTCATGGCCTTTGCCTACTGTCAGGAACCCTGAAAAAGATGGAAACAGAAAATTCAGTAAAAATCACACCTTTTAATAATAATGGTAAAAATCAGTGGCGGAATAATAGGGGTCGCTGAGATCGCCAAGGCGACCGGGTCCCATGCTGCAGGGGGCCCTTGAGGGCCCCCCTGTATATCTGAAGGAGCGGGCGGCCGAGACCGAGCTCCTCGATCTTCAGCCGAAGTGTAATCAGCACTGTGCGGGGAGCTCGGAGTCATCACACTGCTTGTAACTAAAGTGAAAGCAGTGTGTGCTCTTTGTCTCCCCCTACAGTGCAGTACCCGGCAGGAAGAGGTAAGATAAAGCACTGCCGTTTTTGAAAAGACTTTGTGTGTGTGTGCATGTGTGTGTGTATGTGTGTGCATGTGTATGTGCATGTATGTGCATGTGTGTAGATGGCGAGCGGGCGGGGGGGCATTCAAGGGCACACTAGCAGAATTTGATGGCACAATGGCAGCGTTTAATGGGAACAGTGGCAGCGTTTGGCACAGTGGCAGCGTTTAATGGCACAGTTGTAGCATGTGAGAGCACAGTGGACTAGGCCGAAGCCACGGCCTCACCTAAAAACTCCTGCCCGCAGCTCCTCAGGACCGGTGCGGTGTCAGCACCGATCCTGGTGAAAAAATAAATATCTAAAAAAAACTATTTGGTGAAAATTTGAATCGATTTGACCTCTCAACTCCATTCAAGATTCAAATAGATTTTTTTCCCCAGCCCTACCCCATATGTGTACAATCAGAACTGTTTTTTTTTCTTGCTTGTTCAAAGTACCAGCAAAAAAAGCTATTCCTCTGAAAAGCAATCTGTGCTCAGATTGCTTTTCAGAGGCATTTGACAGCTGGTAAAGGGGCAATATGTTGCCTCCTGACCACCTGTTTTAATCCCTTAATGTGATTGTAAAGGTTTGCTTTTTTTTTTTTTTTTTTTTTTTTTTATAACAAACATGTTATACTTACCTTCACTGTGCAGCTTGTTTTGCACAGAGTGGCCCCGAACCTTGTATTCTGGGGTCCCTCAGTGGCTCTCGTGGCTCCTCCTCTTATCAGACAACCCCCTAGGAGAAGCACTCTCCCGGGGAGGGGGGGGTTACCTTGCAGGTGCCCCTGACGCCCGTGTCATTGGATTTGATTAACAGCTGCAGGAGCCAATGGCTTAGCTGCTATCAATCTATCCAATCAGGAGCCGAGAACCCCGGGAAAAAGGAAGAGCGCATCTCCATCTGGTGAAGTTCCAGGGTTCAGGTAAGTAAAACGGGGGGGGGGGGGGGCTGGGGTTCCGGTGACTGTCAGGTGTTTTTTCACCTTAATGCATAGGATGGATTAAGGTGAAAAAACACGAGGGTTTACAACCTCTTAAATGCATCATCACTATGCTGCAACTGCATGCAATGCACACAGTTGCTGGGTGGTTGCTGTGCAGCCCCATTCACCTAGGGATGTACTTAAAGGGTGCCCTGACTGGAAAAAGATTGAGAAGCACTGGCATAGAGGAACCCATCTCTCCATTTTCCTCCTGTGGCCGCTGAATGCCTGTGGGAGGGAGAGGAGGAGAAGCGGCGGCAAATGGAGAAATTGGTTCCTTTACATGCAGCCACCCACTTGCAACCGGGCCCTGTTGTTCCGCCACTTTACTCGGAGTAAAGGGCCCTGTCAGGGGGGCCCTTCATGGTTTCTTGCATCGGGGGCCCTGAAGGGTCTAGTTACGCCACTGGTAAAAATGGTACAACTAGTATTTGTAGTAGCCAAAGTGTGTAGTCAGAACAAGCCAGTATATCAGGAAGCCAGAGATCAGCGTAGTTGGAGGTAGCATACAAAATCTGGAACCAGAAGGCACATCAGTTAGGCAAGTCTTCAACGGGAACACAGCAGAGAGTCTCCAGATATGTTTGACAAAGGTGAAGGCACAGAAGAAACGAACAAGGCAGCCAGAAGGGGCTGGCTGTAGGCTGGACTGAGGAGCAGGAAATGATCACCAGGTGAGCCACTATGGAACGATGAGTACAGGCAATTAGGGATGGCCGAACTGTTCACCCGACGGTCAGTTTGTGGCGAATTTCGGCTTTTCGCCGCCCGCCCGATCGGCGGACTATTGCCGCTGTTCGCCCGGCGGACTTACGTGTTTACTGTGTAAAAGAACTTTGACCTATGATGACACATCCATCATGGGGTACAGGACAGCCAATGGAGACATTACAGCACATGGACACTTGGACATTCCCCCTAACTTATAAATAGACCCGATCCGGCGGCCATTTTACATTCTTTCGTGTGTCACTATAGGGAGAGGTTGCTGTGTGGAGCAGGGAGAGACTTCAGTGACCCAAATCGCTAGCTATTAGGTCCACAAAAGTTATTTTAAGGACTGGTATGGTATAGGTGTAGTTCAGGATATAGGTTTGAGGCACTGCTATTCAAGTCATTGTTGCTGCAGATTGTCTTTTGTCAGGGCTGAGAGAGGGACAGATAGGACGCTGTGTGTTGCAGAGAGGGACAGTCAGTTTAATCATTAGCGGTTACTATTAGGTCCACAAAAGTCCTTTTCAGGACTGGTATGGTGTAGTAGTACAGGATATAGTTTTGAGTGCTATTCAAGTTATTGTTGCAGCAGCCTGTGTTTTGTCAGTTTAAATAGGGACAGGCAGGAAGCTGTGTGTGGCAGTGAGGGACATTCAGTTTAATCAGTAGCTGTTACTATTAGGTCCACAAAGGTCCTTTTCAGGACTGGTATGGTAATAGGCTTGTACACGTATAATATTCTTTCTTCCAAATATAGAAAGAATATTATACTTGACTGCTGCCCTTCTGCTGCAGTAGTCCTTTATGAGTATAGAGACTGAGGTACAGTCTGCTAATCACAACCTACTAGTTCCACAAAGGTCCTTCTAAGGACTGGTAAGGTATAGCGTACTAGAGTATATAGGGTTGAGTGAGGTACAGTATGCTAAACCTTAAGGACTGGTATAGGTCCACAATATATAGGGTTGAGGTGCACTACTGCTGACTGCTGCCCTATTCTGCAGCAGTCCTTGATCAGTATAGGGACTGAGGTACAGTCTGCTAATCACAACCTACTAGTTCCACAAAGGTCCGTCTAAGGACTGGTAAGGGTGTACTATTTGGTGTGCAATATATAGTTGTGTAATACACGTATAAAATACTTGCACATATAGAAAGCATAGTATAGTGTGTTTCCACTGTGCAGCATTGTGACTGCTGAGCGGTTCTGCAGCGATACTACAAAGAGTGACAAACGGGGTGGTAGGGGTAGGGCAGGAGCAACAGGCTTGAGCTAAAGTGGCAAATTGCAGAAGGTGCGTTCGATTACGTCAAAGGACGCACCAGACTTGGTTAAGTGGCTCACTCAGCCTTACTCTTCTGCACCCTCCTCATCCTCTCGATCTGCACCCTCTTCTTCACTCTCTGCTATGTGCACCCCCAAAGACACTACCACCAACAACACCACCACCACATACATTCCGCTTGAGTCACAGGAATTATTTTCCGATCCATATTAAGACATTTCTGATGCGCAGCCACTCTTGGCATTGGATCAGGAAGAGGAGGTAGCAACAACCGCCACTCAGCAGTCTGACGACAGTACCCAGATCAGCCCAAGGAGGAGGTTGGTCCCCGGTGTTGCTGCCTACTCCGAGATCTCTACTTATAGCGGTGGGGAAGGTGACGTCGATGATGACGTGTCTAGTGATGACACGTGGGTGCCCACAAGAGAGGAAGAGGAGGGGAGTTTAGAGGGAGATATGGACCATCAGATAGGGAGGAGAAGCAGGAATAACTTACATTGCACAGGAGGGACAAAGCAGACTGCTAATGTATCAGGAGCGAGTCATCAACCATGTACGGTCACATCTGGTGCTCCCAGGACGCCGACACATGGCTCCGCAGTGTGGGCTTTTTTTAACGTGTCCACTGCTGACAATAGTGTTGCCATCCGTCCAGCCTCGTCTTCTACTTCTCCTTCTCCTCTCTCCTCACAATTGTCCTCCACTCCACCTTCCATCACGCCAAGCTCACGTTTTTCTGCAAAAAGGCAGGCTTCCGTGGGCCTCATGTTCGAGCGTAAAAAAATGATGATGCCGGATAACCCTCTTGCCCAACAGTTGACGGCTAGCTTGTCAGAACTGATAGCCCGCCAACTACTGCCATATAAACTGGTGGACTCGGAGGCCTTTCGAAAATTTGTGGCCATTGGAACACCACAATGGAAGGTCCCAGGAAGGAAGTATTTCTCACAGAAGGGCATCCCAGAGCTGTATGGCCATGTTCAGCGGCAAGTGAATGTAGTGCCAAGATACATCTGACCACAGACACGTGGTCTAGCAAACACGGGCAGGGAAGGTATATCACTTTTACTGCCCACTGGGTGAACCTTCTGACGGCCGTCAAGCATGTAACCCGTGGCACCCGTGTAGATTTGGTTTTACCGCCATGGATTGCATGCAGGCCTGGCTCTTCTTCTCCTCCTCCTCCTACTCCATCCTCCTCCCACTCCTCTCAGCTGACTCCTCCTTTTCCGCTACTAGCGTCTCTTCCGCTGCACTGCCCAAGCTCCCCAGAACCTATTCGACATGCCAGGTGAGACGTTGCCATGCCGTGCTGCGTCTGTTGTGCCTGGAAGCCAAGAGCCACACTGGCCCGGCACTCCTTTCAGCTTCGCGTTCACAGGCAGATCAGTGGCTAACACCGCTCAATTTGACAGTTGGTAAAGTGGTGTGTGACAACGGTGCCAATCTGCTTAGTGCATTGAAACAGGGCAAAATTGCGCACGTGCCATGCATGGCACACGTCTTAAACTTGGTCGTGCAGCGATTCGTTGTCAAATACCCTGGGGTCCAGGACATCTTGCGACAGGCAAGGAAAATCTCGGCCCATTTCAGAAGATCTTACACGGCCATGGCTCGCCTTGCTGACATTCATCGGCGACACAATCTGCCGGTCAGACGTCTTATTTGCGATTGCCCGACGCGATGGAACTCAACCTTCTATATGCTTGATAGGCTGCTCCAGCAGAAACGTGCAGTTAACGTCTACCTGTATGAACTCTGCGGCAGAACAGGTTCTGGGGAGCTGGGGGTTTTTTCACCACACCAGTGGCTGCTCATGCGCGACGCATGCAGACTTCTGCGGCCATTTGAGGAGATCACCAAACTGGTCAGTCGCAGCCATGGCGCCATCAGTGACATGGTACCTTATGCCTTCTTTATGGAGCGTGCATTGCGTCATGTCGTTGATCAAGCTGTGGAGGAGCAGGAGCGGGAAGATGAGGAAGTCTGCTGGATGAATTCCCAGGGGGGGGGGCTACTCTATCTGAGACAAGTGAACAACAGGAGTCTGAAGAGGAGTCAGAGGAGGATGGTGCCCGGGCGGATGAGGAGGAGCAAGAAGAGCATGCTTTAAACCTTTCTGGGATCCCTGTTGTGCGTGGATGGGGAGAGGAGAATGAAGAGGACGACATTATCCTGGATGATGAGCAGGAGCCAGGCCACCACACCGCTTCCAGTTTAGTGCAAATGGGGGCCTTCATGCTCCAGTGTTTTAACAGGGACTCCCGTATAAAAAGCATAAGGGTCAAGGACCAGTACTGGGTGGCAACGCACTTAGACCCCCGGTACAAACACAAATTGGCGGAAATGTTACCGCCGTCACAGAGGGCTGTCAGAATGGAGCACTTCCAGGCCTTGCTTCGAGAAATGCTGCATTCTGCTTTTGCGTGCGCTTGCAGAGGAGCAATTCCCACTCCCAGAGAAGGAGTCCAACAGCGCCTGCAAGAAGAGGGCGGTTTGAAGATGTGTTGGTGACTTCTGATATGAGGTCATTCTTTCAGCCAACCCATCGACAGGTGTCATCCGGATCCAGCATCAGGAAACGCCTAGACCGACAGGTGTCCGACTACATCGCGTTAACGGCCGATGTGGACGCTCTGAGGAGTGATGAACCCCTGGACTACTGGGTGGGCAGGCTTGACCTCTGGCCAGAGCTTGCCCAATTTGCAATCGAACTGTTGGCTTGCCCCTTGTCCAGTGCCCTGTCCGAAAGGACGTTCAGCGCAGCAGGGGGGATCGTGACCGATAAGCGTACTCGCCTAGCTCACGACAGTGTTAACTACCTCACATTTCTAAAAATGAATGAGGCATGGATCTCGGAGGAATTCAACACGTGACCAGTAGACCATGTATATGTCTATAAACAATTTTTTTAATCGAGCACACAGACCTTCTTTCTTCATTTGGCTCACTTCCTTGTACAAAAAAGCACACCGTACTATATGCCCGTACCCTCCTGTTTGAAGAGGTTGAGCGGTGTCATATTTCTCCCTGTGCTGACTTCCTCCTGGGGCTGCTTATTATGAGGGGCTCCCACCATCCCTGTGCTGTGCTGACTTCCTCCTGGGGCTGTACCTCTGCTGTGCATATTATGAGGGGCTCCCACCATCCCTGTGATATGCTCATTATGAGGGGCTCCCACCATCCCTGTGCTATGCTGACTTCCTCCTGGGGCTGCTGTATATGAGGGGCTCCCACCATCCCTGTGCTATGCTGACTTACTCCTGGGGCTGTATCTCTGCTGTGCATATTATGAGGGGCTCCCACCATCCCTGTGCTATGCTCATTTTGAGGGGCTCCCACCATCCCTGTGCTATGCTCATTATGAGCGGCTCCCACCATCCCTGTGCTATGCTGACTTACTCCTGGGGCTATAACTCTGCTGTGCATATTATGAGGGGCTCCCACCATCCCTGTGCTATGCTGCATTACTCCTGGGGCTGTACCTCTGGTGTGCATATTATGAGGGGCTCCCACCATCCCTGTGTTATGCTCATTATGAGGGGCTCCCACCATCCCTGTGCTATGCTGACTTCCTCCTGGGGCTGCTTACGGTGCAGGTGTCAGTGCTGTATATCACGGTGCTGGTGTCAGTGCTGTATATCACGGTGCTGGTGTCAGTGCTTTATGTCACGCTGCTGATGTCAGTGCTCTCTATCACGGTGCTGGTGTCAGATCACTCTATCACGGTGCTGGTGTCATTGCTTTATGTCACGCTGCTGATGTCAGTGCTCTCTATCACGGTGCTGGTGTCAGATCACTCTATCACGGTGCAGGTGTCATTGCTGTGTCACGCTGCTGATGTCAGTGCACTCTATCACGGTGCAGGTGTCAGTGCTCTATATCACGGTGCTGATGATCATCTCCTGCACCCTCTTCTTTGCCTACCCTGAGCTTCCCTCTCCTCCATTGCCTTCATGCGCTCCACAGTCCTGAATTGTCACAATTTCACATATAAAAAAAGAATGCTTGTAGTTGTCGATCCTAGATTCACCTCATACATGTGTTATGTCATTGGCCATGTGGTGGGACTATGTGTGCACAGCTAGTAATTATTTTGTGGCTGCAAATTTGACCTGTAGGTTTGTAAAGTTCGCCTCCCATTGAAGTCAATGGGGCCCGCGACGAACGTTACGGTTCGCGAACTATCGGCCGCGTTCATGTTTTGCGTTCGCGAAACGTCCCGTCGGAAGCTCGTCCATCACTATCTCTGAGTTCCATTGGGGCAGTGTGAGCAAAGAGAGCCATATATGGTTTGAGCGAGACCTTATTTCCTCATGACCTGTTTGACCACCTGTAGTTCATTGGTCATTTACATCTGGTAAGCAGTTTGTATAACTCACATTGGGTGTAGAGCAGGCTCTTCTCTGATTCCCCTTTTGGTTCATTTACCACTATCTACCCTTCATTTGCTGTATTTTTCACACAGAACATGGAGGAGGATTTTTTCTATTCATCGGCTTCTATGGACAATTATTTACAGTTCACATAATTTTTAATTGCATGGTTTTGTATTTATGGCTTTGTCAGGGCTGGCTTAGCCCTTCCTCCTCTGGGCTGGCCGCTCAGCTGTCGGCTAATTGCCAACTCTCTTCTCATTCCACAGTTACCAGCTGTTTCCAAAGATGCTCGTCTGACCTGCCTATTTAAAGCCTTCCAGCTCACTCTTTCCTTTGCCTTCGCGTTGGTCACATCACAAGGAACCATCTCCTGCTGTTTGTGTCAAGACTGGCTTGCTGACATCCCTCCTGGCTTCTTATCCTGCTTGCAGTTGCTCTCCTTGGATCCCTGACTTCTGGACTGGCTGATTACCCGATCTGGCTTATGAACTTTGGACTGGCTGATTGCCCGATCTGGCTACTGGACTCTGGCTATGCTTGACTATGCTTTTTTCTATTTACCTTTTTATTTTTATTAATAAACAAGTGTGATTTGATTGTACTTCTGTCTCAGTCTGTTTCATGGTTCCTGACAGTATGCGAAGGCCATGATTTCAGAAGATACAGTCAATCCACTTGTTGGTAATATTTTTTTCAGATTGGATGAGCAAGATCACGGCATGAATCAGTTTGCCTTGGCGTTACAAACGCTCCTGAATCGCACGGCTCACCTGCAATCCCCCATGGTGGCTGCTCCGGTACAACCAGTCTCTGTGCAGGCACCCGCCTCGAGTATTACCTCTATAAGAGGTATGTCTGGTTCTGCTCCGCTTCCCCAGCGATTTGGGGACGATCCAGTTCAATGCCGAGGGTTTTTCAATCAGGTTGAGATATACTTCAAAATGCTGCCCCAGGCGTTTCCCACGGACAGAAACAAAATAGGTTTCGTGATATCTTTGCTTTCTGAGAGAGCCTTGGCCTGGGCTAACCCTCTATGGGAGACGCAAAAACCTGTTGTCTTGAGTTACCCTCAGTTTGTGGCCTCCTTTAAAAAGGTTTTTGACGTTCCCGCATGCTCCGCTTCTGCTGCCAAGTGCCTCATGTCCATCAGAGTACGAGAACTGTTGCCGACTACGCCATTGAATTCCGTACGCTGGCAGCAGAAGTTGCTTGGAACAATGAGGCCCTCCTGGCTGTTTTTTCTCATGGTCTCTCGGATTCCATCAAGGATGAGATAGCAGACCGAGATACAGTGGTGTGAAAAAGTGTTTGCCCCCTTCCTCATTTCCTGTTCCTTTGCATGTTTGTCACACTTAAGTGTTTCGGAACATCAAACCAATTTAAACAATAGTCAAGCACAACACAAGTAAACACAAAATGCAATTTGTAAATGAAGGTGTTTATTATTAAAGGTGAAAAAAAATCCAAACCATCATGGCCCTGTGTGAAAAAGTGATTGCCCCCCTTGTTAAAACATACTATAACTGTGGTTGTCCACACCTGAGTTCAATTTCTCTAGCCACACCCAGGCCTGATTATTGCCACACCTGTTCACAATCAAGGCATCACTTAAATAGGAGCTGCTTGACACAGTAAGGTCCACCAGAAGATCCTTAAAAGCTACACATTATGCCGAGACCCAAAGAAATTCAGGAACAATTGAGAAAGAAAGTAATTGAGATCTATCAGTCTGAAAAGGGTTATAAAGCCATTTCCAAAGCTTTGGGAATCCAGCGAACCACAGTGAGAGCCATTATCCACAAATGGCGAAGACATGGAACAGTGGTGAACCTTCCCAGGAGTGGCCGGCCGCCCAAAATTACCCCAAGAGCGCAGCGACGACTCATCCAAGAGGTCACAAAAGACCCCACAACAACGTCCAAGGAACTGCAGGCCTCACTTGCCTCAGTTAAGGTCAGCGTTCATGCCTCCACCATCAGGAAAAGACTGGGCAAAAATGGCCTACATGGCAGAGTTCCAAGGAGAAAACCACTGCTGAGCAAAAAGAACATCAAAGCTCGTCTCAATTTCTCCACAACACATCTTGATGATCCCCAAGACTTTTGGGACAACATTCTGTGGACCGATGAGACAAAAGTGGAACTCTTTGGAAGGTGTGTGTCCAAGTATATCTGGCGTAGAAGGAACACTGCATTTCATAAAAAGAACATTATACCAACAGTAAAATATGGTGGTGGTAGTGTGATGGTCTGGGGCTGTTTTGCTGCTTCAGGACCTGGAAGACTTGCCGTGATAAAAGGAACTATGAATTCTGCTGTCTACCAAGAGATCCTGAAGGAGAATGTCCGACCATCTGTTCCGTGTACTCAAGCTGAAACGAACTTGGGTTCTGCAGCAGGACAATGATCCTAAACACACCAGCAAGTCCACCACCGAATGGCTGAAGAAAAACAAAATGAAGACTTTGGAGTGGCCTAGCCAAAGTCCTGACCTGAATCCTATTGAGATGTTGTGGTATAACCTTAAAAAGGCCGTTCATGCTCGAAAACCCTCTAATGTAACTGAATTAGGACAATACTGCAAAGATGAGTGGGCCAAAATTCCTCCAGGACGCTGTAAAAGCCTCATTGCACGTTATCGCAAACGCTTGGTTGCAGTTGTTGCTGCTAAGGGTGGCCCAACCAGTTATTAGGTTTAGGGGGCAATCACTTTTTCACACAGGGCCATGATGGTTTGGATTTTTTTTCACCTTTAATAATAAACACCTTCATTTACAAATTGTATTTTGTGTTTACTTGTGTTGTCCTTGACTATTGTTTAAATTGGTTTGATGTTCCGAAACACTTAAGTGTGACAAACATGCAAAGGAACAGGAAATGAGGAAGGGGGCAAACACTTTTTCACACCACTGTATACCCACTGAACTGGAGAGCTTGATCTCATTTGCCATCTTCATTGACTCCAGACTCAGAGAAACACTCTCTCTTAAAGAGCGCTTGCGGAAGCCTCCTGTACGCTTGCCTCCGAGCTTTGTAGTCCCACCCATGGATCCTGGTACCGAGTTGGTCAGTGAAGATGAACCCATGCACCTGGGCTTCACACGTCTCTTGGATGAGAGAGCCTTGAGGAGGAGGGAGAGATTGCGCCTTTATTGTGGCCAGGCAGGTCACTTTTTGAAGTCTTGTCCTACCCATCCAGGGAACGCCCGAACCTTGAGGTCCTGTCATGGACAGACCTTAGGTGGCATTGTTTCATCCCCAGTTATCCAGAAGGATAAGCCCCTGCTTTTGATCACCCTTTCTTGGGCTGAGTTGTCCATCGAGATACAGGCTCTAATCGACTCTGGGGCTGCAGGCCTATTCATTGATGCTGTATTTGTTTTGCAGCACTCGATTCTGCTGCAGCTGTGTGACACTCCACTTGCCATTGAGGCTCTTGATGGGAGACCTTTACAGCCTGCCCATGTGACTCATGAGACGGTTCCGTTGTCCATGGCCGTAGGGGCTCTTCACCATGAGATAATCCAATTCCAAGTTATTTCCTCACCCAGGTTTCCACTGGTTATTGGTTATTCTTGGTTACAGAGGCACAACCCCTCTTTTGATTGGCTCCGTGCTGAGGTTCTCTCCTGGTCACCACAATGTAGTGAGACATGCTTCCTGAAGGTATCCAAGGTCCTGTGAACGGCTTCACTCCCCTCCCTGCCGGAGAAGTACCATGATTTTGGTGCTGGTTTCTTCTTTGTGAAAAAGAAGAGCGGTGAACTGAGACCTTGTATAGATTATAGGGGTCTCAATCGTGTCACGATTAAGAATGCCTACCCGATTCCATTGATTACAGAGTTATTTGACCTCCTCAAGGGAGCAACGGTTTTCACAAAACTTGACCTGAGAGGGGCATACAATCTCGTGCGCATTAAGGAGGGGGCGGCGAGTGGAAAACTGCGTTTAATACCAGAACAGGCCCTTATGAATACCTGGTAATGCCTTTTGGCCTTTGTAACGCCTGGCAGTTTTCCAGGAATTTATTAACGATGTCCTCCGAGAGTTGTGCGGTGGTTTATCTCGATGATATCCTCATATTTTCCAAGTCCCTGGAGACACAGATGTCTGTCGTGTACTTCAGAAACTAAGAGAGAACAATCTCTATTGTAAACTGGAGAAGTGCGAGTTCCATTATGAACAGGTTACATTCCTGGGCATTTCCACTGCTGGTTTTTCGATGGACCCAGAGAAACTGTCAGCAGTCCTACAGTAGGCTCGACCCGTGGGTTTACGTCCTCTGCAGCGTTTCCTGGGCTTTGCCAACTACTATCGGAAGTTTATTCGTAACTTCTCATCTCTGGCCAAGCCCCTGACTGATATGACCAGAAAGGACGGTAACCCACAGAGTTGGTCTCCGGAGTCCTTTAAGGCCTTTGAGACTCTCAAGGCTGCCTTTGTTTCTGCTCCTGTGTTGGCACATCCTGATCCTACGTTGCCTTTTATCCTAGAAGTTGATACTTCTGAGACTGGAATTGGTGCCCTTCTGTCTCAACGCCCTAACTCTGAGAGCGCTATGCATCAGTGTGGCTACTTTTCCAAGAAATTGTCACCTGCTGAATGCAATTATTGGATTGGTGACACAGAGCTGTTGGCGATCATTTTAGCCCTGAAAGAATGGAGACATCTCCTTGAAGGTACCACTGTGCCCGTTCTTATTCTTACTGACCATAAGAATCTTACATTCTTGTCTGAGGCTAAGCGACTCTCCCCCAGAAGGGCGCGATGGGCTCTTTTCTTGTCGAGCTTTAATTATACCCGGTACTAAGAATGTAAGGGATGATGTCTTGTCACGACAATTTTCCTCCACTTCCAAGTCGGAGTCAGTTCCGGTTCCTATGATTCCTCCTGACCGTATCTTGGCTACGGTTCGCACCAGTCTTACTTCTCCTTTGGGTGACAAAATTCTTGCTGCTCAGGTCCATGTTCCTCCTGAGAAACCTTGTGACCGCTGCTTTGTCCCAGTCTCCATACTGCAGATCTCCAGACTTACCATTCTCCCAAGGCAGCTGGCCATCCTGGGAAGAATCAACTCATTTGGGCCATCTCCCAACAATTCTGGTGGCCTAGTCTACGGGCTGATGTTACTGCCTTCGTAGCTGCCTGTCCTGTGTGTGCTCATAGTAAGACTCCATGACACCTTCCAGTGGGCCTCCTATAGCCCATACCCAATGGAGAGAGGCCCTGGACTCACCTGTCTATGGATTTCATTGTGGAATTGCCCAACTCTCAAGGCAACACTGTTATCCTTGCGGTGGTTGACCGGTTCTCAAAGATGTGTCATTGTATTCCACTTAAGAAGTTGCCCACCTGTAAGGAACTGGCTTCTATTTTTGCTCGGGAGATCTTTCGCTTACATGGGCTACCCAAGGTGATTGTCTCGGATAGGGGCAGTCAGTTTGTCTCCCGGATCTGGCGAGCCTTTTGTGCACAGTTGGGAATCCAGCTTGCGTTCTCTTCTGCGTATCACCCGCAGTCTAATGTGTCAATTCCTACGTTGCTATATTTCTGACCATCTGTTACGTACCTGCTGGATGAGCCTGATGTGCAGTGGGAAGGCTGTCTCGTCCAACCCCGGCTCAAGGGCCATCGATGTTGCAACAGTGGTCACAAGAGTCTGGCAGTGTATGGGTGCCTGGTTCATCTTTGGTCTTGTCATTTCAGCTGGTGCAGCAGGAAACAGGAAGCAGGCTGGTAAGCTGGGGAGACACTGAATACGTAGTCAGACAAGCCGGGTTTGGTAACAGGTGATCAGATGTAGATATAGACGACAGGCAGAAAATGGTCAGGATACAGGCAAAGTTCGGCAACAGGATATCAAGCAGTGTAGAGCAGAGCATGGTTACAAGGCAGGCCAAGGTCAGGATAGCAGAGATCAAATCGTAGTCAAACAAGCCGGGTCAAACACAGGAAACAGATCGGATCACAGGAACAGGAAGTCACTGGAACAGGTATGAGCTGCAGACCAGACAGCAAAGACACAGTGCTGCTGAGGTGTTTAAATAAGGCAGCCTGTTACCAATCACTGAAATTAGTCTGCACTATTTTAACCCCTAGGTGGCAGATCCATGACACCATCATAACAACTGGTCCAACAGTGCCTTGAATTCCGTCTCCCGATTGTCTCCATTTATGGTGAATTATGGTTTCCAACCATCCATGTTGCCTGACTCGTTTGTTCCACAGAGTATTTCTGCGTTAGAGGAGCATCTCCGTGGTCTTCGTTCCACTTGGGTACAAGTTCAGGAGGCTTTGCGTCATGCTAATGATAGGTACAGACTCCATGCTGACCGCAGACGCCTGCCTGCGCCTTCCTACCAGGTTGGGGACAGGGTCTGGCTGTCATCTCGCAACCTCTGGCTTCATGTTCCTTCATTGAAGTTTGCACCTCGGTTTATTGGGCCTTTCTGTATCCTTCGCAGGATTAACCCAGTAGCTTACGCGTTGGACCTTCCTCCTAGTATGCGTATCTCTAATGTGTTTCATGTCTCCTTATTGAAACCGTTGGTCTGTAACCGATTTACCACCTTGGTGCCACGTCCTCACCCTATTCAGGTTGAGAACCATGAGGAGTATGAGGTACAATCCATTGTTGACTCCCGTAGGTTCCGTGGGCGCATACAGTACCTGGTGTATTGAAAGGGGTACGGTCCGGAGGAACGCTCCTGGGTTTCATCCTCTGATGAAAACATGCCCCTGTCCTCCTCCGCGAGTTCCATAGATGGTTTCCCCTCAAGCCCGGTGGCCCTCAGAGGGAGAGGGGTCATTGGGGGGGTACTGTCAGGGCTGGCTTAGCTCTTCCTTCTCTGGGCTGGCCGCTCAGCTGTCGGCTAATTGCCAGCCCTCTTCTCTTTCCACAGTTACCAGCTGTTCCCGATGATGCTCGTCTGACCTGCCTATTTAAAGCGTTCACGTTGGTCACATCACAAGGAACCATCTCCTGCTGTTTGTTTCAAGACTGGCTTGCTGACATCCCTCCTGGCTTCTTATCCTGCTTGCAGTTGCTCTCCTTGGATCCCTGACTTCTGGACTGGCTGATTACCCGATCTGGTTTATGAACTTTGGACTGGCCAACTACCCGATCTGGCTACTGGACTCTGGCTATGCTTGACTACACTTTTTTCTATTTACCTTTTTATTTTTTATTAATAAACAAGTGTGATTCGATTGTACTTCTGTCTCAGTCTGTTTCATGGTTCCTGACAGGCTTTGACAGTGGGATCTATGTTCATTCTTTTATTTTATGTTTGTGGCTATCAATGGGATCATATGGCTGAGGTTTTTAAATCACGAATTGATCTGATATTCATCCTTTAGCGCTTCACTGTTGTATAATGTCAGGGGAACCTGTCAATACCCTCAAGTGAGATCAAGAGTGATTACGTACCTGGCGGGGCCCAACTTCTCCACTAATTCATCAACCCGGGGCATGGGATAGGTGTTAAAACGTTGACACTTCATTCAGTTTCCAGAAATCATTGCAAAATCTTAAGGACCCATCTGGTTTGGGAACTAGGAATATAAATTACACCATTCACTTTTGGACTTCTCTATCGCTAGAAGGTTGAACATCCTCTAAACTTCCTCGGCTACTGCCTGTCTGCGGGCTTCTGGAATACAGTAAGGCTTAAGCCACACTCAAACCTTGGCAGCAGTTACAATGTCATGTTTAATTACATTTCTGCAACCTGGCAACTCTGAGAAGTCTTTTTTGCATTGTAGAAACTCTCTCGGCTTCTGCTGTTGGGACACCCACATAGCCTTAGGTATCTGAACCTCACTTATGCCTTCCTCTTTCTTTAGTGGCCGATAGCCCAGGACTAGGAGAGCTTCCCTCTCTTTCTATTCTTTAATTCAATTCACATGATAGATCTGCTCTTTCTTCAGCCTGTTTGGTTGATACACTTTATAGTTTACCTCCCCAACCTTTTCCAGTATTTCATAGGGTCCTTGCCACTTAGCGAGGAATTTACTTTCCACCGTCGGCACTAAAACAAGTATGCGATCCCATGGATGGAAAGTTTGAACCTTCGCTGACCTATTGTACAATTGACTCTGTACTTCCTGGGCTTGCTGCATGTGTTCTCAAACAAGGGGCATTACTGAAGCAATTCTATCCTGCATGACTGAGCTATGCTCTATGAAACTTTGGTAGGGAATAGTTTCAGTCTCCCAGGTTTCTTTAGCAATATCCAGCAACCCTCTGGGGTGCCTCCCATACAGAAGTTCTAAGGGTAAGAACCCAGTGGAAGACTGTGGGACCTCTCTAATGGCAAACAACAGATATGGTAGTAGACAATCCAAGTCTCTCCCATCCTTAGCCACCATCTTATTTAGCATACTCTTGAGGGTTTTGGTAAACCGTTCTACTAAACCATTTGTCTAAGGGTGGTAAACCAAAGTATGCAGATGCTTAATATTGAACAATTTGCACAGCTCTTTCATTACCTTTGACATCAAAGGAGTCCCTTGGTCAGTTAGAACCTCTTTTGGGATCCCAGTATGGGTAAAATGGGGAACAATTCTTTGGCAATTGTCTTGGAGGAAGTGTTTCTTAAGGGAACAGCCTCAGGATACCGGATGGCAAAGTCCATGACCACTAGGATGTATTGATGGCCTCTAGCAGACTTAACTACTGGTCCTATCAGATCCATGACAATTCAGTCAAAAGAAACCTCAATCATGGGCAATGATACCAGTGGGCTATGATAATGGGGCATAGGGGCTGCCTTTTGGCACTCAGGGCATGACTCACAATAGTTTTTCAAATCAGCATGTATCCCAGGCCAAAAGAAACACTGTACAATAGGTCTTTGGTCTTTTCATAGGCCAGATGACTCACCCCCCCCCCCCCCCCCCCCCCCCCCAGGGGATTTGTATTAGCCAGGTTCAACACTGTACTCCTTTAAGAGTCAGGCACCATGAGTTTCTCCACAATCTCACCCCAAATGTTGTCAACCCAATACAACATGTCATGGTTAACTGCCATATGAGGAAACACAGTGTCCGGCCCTGGGGCTACCAGAGTCCTGTTGTTTACCTTCACCTTTTTCCAGCCTTGTACAAGAGTAAGATCCTGTAATTGGGTGGTCCTGAAGTTGTCCCGAGAGACCTCTAGCTCCGGGCAACTCTAGGGTCTCAGGGGTCACCTCCAGGTTCATCCACACAGACTGCTAAAGGAAAAGACACATTTTAATCCGGGGTCATGCCTACAGCATTTTCATCAACCTTTGGTTCAAAGGGATTGGGATTCTCCCCTGCAGTCCCACTAGAAAGCCCAAGCGCAGGACTCTTATCCTTCCCACTGAGTTTCTGGAACAGTGTAAAGTCTCTCCGAGGAATTACACTGTGCATTAGGATAGGGGACACAGCCACTTCATGACAAACAGGTCCTGAGCTGGTTTCAAAGGTCACCAGTGGTGTGTGGGGTATTTTTTTATAGTCCTCTTTACACATACCACTCCAACCTGAAGCTGGGTCAGATGTTCAGAGTCCACACGCCTGCTTCCAGAGTCCAGGAGGGCATGCACACTTTCTCACGTATCTTTACCATAGAGTTTAGCATGTCAGGATCAGCAACTAGGCCCGAACAAACAGGGACATGTGGCGGACTATTTCACACGCTATAGTCTTAGCCTGGATTCACACCTATGCAGTTTTAGTGCTTTTTGCATTTTGCAGATTTGCACCACAGAACGTGTTCCATAGGAAACCATGTTAAATGGACTGTAGTGCAAATCTGTAAAATGCAAAAAGCACTAAAAATGCATAGGTGTGAATCCAGCCTTAGGGTTCAAGGGAAACTTGGCAACAATATGACTCTACTCACTGCACCGCCAACACTGCGGAAGCCCACGGGTTCCTCTGTGGCTTCCTAGGGATATTTCAAGAGAGGGTGACCCTCTGACCACTCTTGCTGGCCTTTCAGGACTTTCCCTTTTCGGCTTGACCAGCTGTGATACTGCGGTTGATTGAGTGGCCACAGGAGGGGGTATTTTGATTGTTAGGGATCTTGAAAGGGTCCTTTGCCGCAAAGTAGTGTTCCACCAACTTAACCAGAACATCCTTTGAAATAAGATCAGATTTCCTCACCCACCTCAGCAACTCAGGAGGTAGAGCGCTCAGAAACCAATCCATTGCAACTATCTCAGCTATTTGGGGCCCTGTGAATATCTCAGGCTGCATCCACAGTTTGACCAGGTTAACTATACAATTGGGATTGGGGGAACCATCTGCCTTGAAGCTCCAGCTGTGTACTCACTGCCGCAGTGACCCCCCAGAGGCTGCAAGATCTCAGCTTTTAGTTTGTCATAATCTCTGGCATCCTCTGCAGACAAGTCAAAGTAGGCTTTTTGGGAGTCCCTTACCAACAGTGGTGCTACAAGCGCAGCCGAGTGGTCTTAAGGCCAGGCCTGCTTCTCAGTAGTTCTCTCAAAAGTACATAGGAAGGCCTCCACATCATCCTGGGATGTCATCTTTGGAAGACAGGTGACTTTTAGTGCCTGTCAGGGTGTCTCCAGGGGACCCTGTGGAGATTTTTTCAGTCTGGGCTGGAATCCACTGTAGTACTTTGGCTAAGGTCTGCCAGTCTTTCTTGGCTGACTGAGCCAAGGCAGCCACTTGAGCCCTAGTTGTCTGTGCCAAAGCAGTCACTTGAGCCTCTGTTGCCTAAGCCAGGGCAGCCACAGTGTGCTGGCTGGTTGTTTAGACTTTCTGCTGCTGAGCAGCAAACATTCTATTAGCTTCTTGTTGTTGTGCAGCGGCTTGCTGCTGCTGAGCCAGGACTTTATGAAAAGTCTGTTGCTGTGCAGCAATACTTTGGAGCAAGGCCTTTATTAAGTGCTCCATGCTGCAGATTCACAAATACTCTGCAGTACTCTGTGCCTTTAAGTGGTATAGACACACACTGCTGTCCTTTGACACAATGTTAATTTGTGATGAGACCAAAGTTGAGCTTTTTGGCCACAACCATAAACACTACATTTGGAGAGGAGTCAACAAGGCCTATGGTGAAAGATACACCATTCCTACCGTGAAACATGGAGGTGGATCGCTGATGTTTTGGGGATGTGTGAGCTACAAAGGCACAGGAAATTTGGTCAAAGTTGATGGCAAGATGAATGCAGTATGTTATCAAAGAATACTGGAGGAACATTTGCATTCATCAGCCTGGAAGCTGCGCATTGGAAATGTTGTACTTGGACATTCCAACATGACAATGATCCAAAACACAAGGCCAAGTCAACCTGTCATTGGCTACAGCAGAATAAAGTGAAGGTTCTGGAGTGGCCATCTCAGTCTCCTGATCTCAATATCATTGAGCCACTCTGGGGAGATCTCAAACATGCAGTTTATGCAAGACAGCCCAAGAATTTACATGAACTGGAGGATTTTTGCCAAGAGGAATGGGCAGTTTTACCATCTGAGAAGATAAAACAGATCGCTGTGTGAGAGGAGGGAGCCGAAGCTGCACCATGTGGCTTCTGTTCACATTGTGTCCTGATTGAACACAGTAATACCATGGTACAGGACCAATTTCAGTTGTACCATGGCATGTGATCGGCTATGTCAGGGCAACACAGCAATCCCTGGACTCGTAGATGTGTTTTGCTGGAGCCACGCACGAGCCTCTGTTGCGTGGGGGATGTACGGGTGCATGGGACAGACAGGAAGCAGTTAAGGCAGGTGGTCAGGAGGGCAGTAAAATAACCAATTTGTAACATTCACCAGCCTCCAGTGTAAACAAGGCCTTATTAGGTAGTGCACACTCCAGCCTTGCTCTACAAGGACTGCAAAAGACTGATACTTGGTCAATTTCTGGTACTTACACTGCTGGCATGTAAACCATACTGTACATTTAACAGTGTATTAAAGATTGCATTATTGCATTCATTTGTTTCTTTTATTTGTTCCTAGGTTTAATTATACAATGTAGATGATTTTTCACTAACAATGCCTTCATTTTTTGGTGACAAACTTCTGGCAATACTAATTTAGCGACAACACGAAGGTGCATATCCCACCGCACCTATGCCAACTAGTCTTAAACCCTAACTTTTATTGACTCGCAAATAAAATATTAAAAAAGTGTGTAAAAGAACGTGTCGTGTTTTACTCCAAAAAGTCCCCGCAAAAAATTTAAGAGATTACCATGGTGGTCACAATCTAACCTGGGGTCTTTAATACTATAAATATCTTCCCTGCTCCTAGTCTGTGCAGGATCTCTCTGGCTGTATAGTAGATCTTATCTGATCTGCTGGTTTTGTGGCAAACTGTCTATCTGCAGGAGACTACTTTAATACCCTGCCTGTCAATACAGTAACCTGACAGATGCCTATAAACTGTTTGTATTCTGATAAATTGATATCTTTCAACAGTTCTACAGCTCAGCTCAGATAATTACAGTTGTGCTCATAAGTTTACATACCCTGGCAGAATTAAATTTTCTTGGCCATTATTGCAGGGATGGCTGTATAACAAACTCTTTGGGAGACTTCTCTAGCTTCCTCATGGGATCCCAGTTGAAGTCTCGACGACGTAACGCGTAGGAACCCGGAAGTGACGTCCATATCCGGTTTTTTCTGCTGTCTGTCAAATGTGCTTATCTCTGCTTCACTTGTGAGTAGTTTTAATCCTTACAATTAAAATTGATACATTTTAAAATACTACACTATGGCGGTTTTCTCTGATCTATTTCCCTGAGTTTACCTACCATCCATGAGGAAGCTAGAGAAGTCTCCCAAAGAGTTTGTTATACAGCCATCCCTGCAATCATCTTGGTGTCCATTACTAATTTTGCTGTGTACCCACAGCAGTGAGGTAATTGCATAGCATTAACACTATCTGCACGGATCACCACGGATGGATTGACTGCCCAGCACGCTGCACGTTTAATTTAGTGTGTTTACCGAATTGCACGATTTGATTTGATTGTGTATGGGACATTTTATTACAAATCTCGATTATCACCTGGATTTAGAATCTGTTTATTTTTCTTTTTTTCATATAAATTTTTGGCTCCATTTCTTCACACATTTTAATACGTTTACACATCCTATATATGAATTTTGATATGGATGCTAAACTTGCGTTTGTTTGCACATAGAGTCACTTTATGGTCTATGCACTAGGTTATCACTTTATGGTTTATTGTAGCTCTACTTTAGTTCATTGTTATATATGCACAGAGTGATTCTCTGATTTATTTATGCATGGTTGCACTTTATACAGTTCTATAATTGCACATTACTTGTTTTATTGTGGCTATTGAATGTTTTGTAATTAGCGCATCACATTTTTTTATTTTTTTATTTTCATTAGTGAGAGACAACTCATTTAGTGACTGCTGCTTTTTTCATTAGTTATTCTCGCTCTCTCCTATTTTTTCCATAGAGCGCAGAAGCCTTTAGATACACCTCCTTCTCCTCCCTTCCTCTCCTTGATTCCCACCCCTTCCCACTCCTTCCGATACCTCCCCTTCTCATTTTTTCCCGCACCTCCCCCCTTCCCTTACCCTTCCCTCTTTCCCTTTTCCCTTCCCCTTCTCCATGCCCTTCCCCACTCCCCCTACCCTATCCCCCTCTCTCCTGTCCTCCCCCCCGCCCTACCTTAACCTGCCCTGGCCTTTCCCCTCCTTCTTCCCTTCCTCCCTCCCCCTCCCATGTCCTTACTATCATAGTTTTGTTGCAGTTATGTTAAATGATCTATATTTTTCCTGTTCTCTATTGGTTTTGCGCAATACACTGTGTACATATAATGTTGTCCCTGTGGCGGCCGAGAGCAGTCACTGCTCCCCCCTCTTTTAATGCACTCTCTCCGTTGCCGCCTGTCTTGGGCCCCGGAGACTGAGCATTCCTTAGCCGGGCAAATTAGCCTGGTTTCTAAGTGTTTTTACCATTTCATGGTTTGCCCTGCAAACTTAATTTTTTCTCTCTTCTCCTTTTTCTATTCCCTCTTTCTTCCCTCTCTATCACTTCCCTTGTTTCCACTGGGTCGGTCGGCTCCTATACTCCTACCACAACGTTATATTGTTTCTCCCACTTACAATATATGGCTCCTCTGAATATACTATCTCTTAATGTTAAGGGTCTTAACTCTCCCAACAAGAGGGTTAAGGCCTTCCGAAATTTCCACTCCCTGAAAGCTGGGATAGTGGCCTTGCAAGAAACGCATTTTGCAGCATCCCAAACCCCCACATTTTTTAGTTCCCGCTACCCCCAGGTCTTTACGGCCTCTGGAGCCACTAAACATAGGGGTGTACTGATAGCGTTTCACCACTCTTTACCATTCACTCCCACTGCAGAAATTAAAGACCCGGAAGGTCGCTATATTATCTTAGTAGGCCTGCTCCAAGATACTGAAACCACGCTCGTCTCCTATTATGCCCCAAATGGCAACCCCAACCCTTTTTTCTCACACCTCCTACAGGTTATCAAAACTCACTGTAGAGGTACACTTTTTGTTTGTGGAGACTCTAATCTGACCCTACATCCCCACCTAGATAAATCACCATATACGCCCGAAAACCATTCCCTTTCGGCCCAGTTTCGGAAACAGTTACATACGGCATCCCTCCTAGACACCTGGAGAGAATGCAATCCCCTGAAAAAGAACTACACATTCTATTCATACCCACACAAATCATTCTCTAGGATCGACCACATTCTAACTCCGGTGGCCTCCTTTCCAGTCGTGCTCCAATCTAATATATGTCCAGTTCCCTGGTCTGACCACTGCGCTGTTATCACTACTATCACTTCGTTGATCCCTCAAGCCAGGGAGGGGACCTGGTGCATGAACGAAGCACATCTCACCAACCAAACTTACTGTTTCGACATTCGCCTTGCTCTCACGGAATACTTACGCCATAATACCACTTCGGAAATTTCCCCAGTTCTCCTCTGGGAGGCCCATAAACCCGTAATTCGGGGTAGCTGTATCTCATTAGCCACGCATCTTAAAAAAGACTGACAGATCAGGCAGCAAAGGCTGGAGAAAGACTACCACTCGCACTTTCTCCAATTTCAAAATTCACCTACAGAATCCCATAGGTTATCTTCAAAAAAAACAAACTGGAACTGGATCTTCTATTAGCCGAATCAGCAGATAAGGTTCTTCGTAGGTCTAGTCATACGATATATACTAAAGCTAATAAACCTGATATCTTTATGGCCCTGCGTCTCCGACAGCCTGACAGGATCCGTAGACCAATTAGACTTAAGCTGGCTGAGAACTCCCATACCAGTAACCCCGTTAAAGTGCTAGCCGAATTCCGTGAGAGGTTGGCCGACCTATACTCAGACAAAACCCAGTTCTCCCCTCAACATGCGGAGTCCCTATTTCAGAACCTGCCTATTCCTGAACTATCCCAAACAGCTAGAGAATCAATTGACAAACTGATTACGGTTGAGGAAGTACTTTTGGCCATAAAATCCCTCAAACCCCACAAGCGCCCTGGCCCTGGCGGTCTGCCCAGCAATTATTATAAAAAATTCTCTGACGGGGCGTGGCTTGGAGATGAACAGGCAGAACAGGCAACTACTCCAGACTCGATCCCGCCGCTCCCAGGCTGCCAACACCGGGAGAAACATCTCGGATCTTTTCAAAACCCAGGCCTCAGCGCTGAAGGTGGTGGAGGGAGGCAAGATGGCGCCGGGCCATGCGGAGGAGGATTGCAGTGAGGATTCACAGTCGGCCGCGGAGGATTACGGTAGGAGAAGCACCCGCTCTACCCACCCCCTTACCTATGAGGGTATGTCATGTTTCGCTGCCGATATTAAAGCTTCGTTTTCCGCCGCCATAACTGACCTAAAGACTAGCTTTCTTGTCCTACAAGAGAAGATGGCAGCCACGGAGGCTGCGGGGAAGCAGAGGGACAGATCCATTAATAGGCTAGACGAAGCGGTTGCCACACACTCCCTCCACCTCATTGAAATCAACAGGCATTTGGAAGACCTAGACAACAGGGGGAAACGTAACAATATCAGGGTACGCGGCATACCGGAATCGGTTATGGCGGACCAGATCACCTCAGTCCTGCAGAGGGTCTTTAATTCCCTCCTGGAGCGGCCAGAAGAGACTGCCATAGATTTCGTCAGAACACACAGGGCACTCAGGATGAGAGGCCCGGACACTTTGCCCCCTCGTGATATAGTATGCTGTCTCCAGAGCTTTGCCCTTAAAGAAGATATCATGTCACGGGCGCGTAGGGAAGACCAGATTGTTTTCAATGGGGAAAGCATCAAACTTTTTCAAGATCTCTCCCAAATTACCCTGAAAAACCGCAGGGCGCTGCGGCCCTTGCTGGATAAATTGAGGGAGAAAGAGCTGCGTTACTCCTGGCGCTTCCCCTTCGCCCTCCTGGTCAACCAAGGCGGCAAACAGCATATTCTACGCACACCTGCAGACCTCCCGGAGTTCTGTACAGCCCTCCAGATTGAGTTGATTGCCTTACCTGACTGGTATCGGGAGTTTTCACTGCCACCCAAGGATAGGACCCCACCTTTCTCCCCACTGGCATCACCTGAGAAACACTCCACCAAGAAGCGGAGACAAGGCCGTGCCGACGCCTCACCGAGGGGCACTCCCCGAAATCGCCCTCACTCCTCCAGGATTCTGATGGAGGCTTAGGCACACTGTGGTAACTCTGCATTTATGGGGTTTTGTTTGTGATTTTGTTTTTTTCTCTTTTTTCCACATTTTTCCCCTTTTACATGCCTCTACTTTTGCTTCTGGTACATCTAGAGCTTCCTCAACAGTGTATCTCGGATTCTCCCATTGACTGGGGGAAGAGGGTGTGTGCTTCCACTTTTTCATTTTATTTTATTTTTTATTTTACCCCCCCACTATTCAAGAGACCAGAGGAGGTCCGATCTGCTTTATCTACACTGGTTCGAAAGACTGCCGGTTAAATCCTGCCCTCTACCTGCTTAGAACCCTTGGGATAACTGGTCAGGTGACCCCCATGTGCTTATCTATGCACCCAACTTATGGCAAGGGCAGGGTGTGAAATGCTCACCGGAGGGTCCTTTGTTTGTTACCCACTTACCCAGCTCTCCTGCTCCGTTGGCTGCACAGCTATTTTTTGACACAACTCGGGACGGTTTTCCTCCACGAGAAGACTCTGTAAGGGTTGGGTCGGGAGGGGGATGGCCTCAACCCGGTGTGATGAAGACCGGTCCTCAGATCCAGCTAGTTGTTGCAGGGGGTCATGTAGTAGTGGTGATACTCTGCTGGTAGGGCCCTGGGGGGTCTACCTGCACAGTATCTCGGGGGGTTGCTGTTGTTCAGATGCTATACATGTTCCTCACTATAGCTGTCTATAGCTTTTTGTTCAGGTTCTCTGATGTAATTTCTTAGTTCGTTGGTGTTTAACAGACTATTCAGCACTTATCATAGATATGTAATGGGCCACGCTCGACGACCCCTATTTAGATAGTCGAGTACTTGCTCTAGTTTGATTGATTGTTGATATTTAACTTCTTACTTCTACACGGCGTAGACACCTGGACTGTTAGACTGGTGTGTTCTACGTGGTGGTTGCTGCTGTCTCTGGGGTGGGCCTCCCTAAACCCCACAATAGTGTCCGGTACGGGTCCGTTTGAGGCCCGTGCTCTCACACTAACTTTAACCCCCGGGACGGCTTACCCGTCTGAAGGGAGAGTAACCTAGACTTTATCTTCCTTACACTCATCTCCTACTTTCTGCTACTTTTCTACTCTTCTCCTTACCTTACCTTAGCCTATATCCAATTAGAGATTCCTTACTGCCTTAAGTCTACCCATATAACTGCTGAGCTATTTTTACAGGTTCCGACATCCGCACTTCCCTGAGTCTGAGCCATGGCATATTCTGATGTCGGTCGTGGTCCCACGGTGATCTCTCACAACATTAAGGGGCTCAACATCCCTGAGAAGAGAACCACTCTATTGAGGGAGCTTAGGAAAGGTAGGCCTGGTTTTGTATTCCTCCAAGAGACCCATTTTAAAATCAACCACATACCAAGACTTACTGACTCCTACTTTGTTGAGGCGCACCATGCTGCCAGCCCCGAGACCAAATCCAAAGGAGTCTCGATACTGGTGAGCAGGGCTGCCTTCACGGTGACGGGCAAACTGGTGGACCCTGGAGGGAGATTTATTTTCCTCACAGGGTTATGCCGGGGAGTCCCTCTGACACTGGCGAACGTCTATTTCCCCAACTCGGCCCAGCTCACTTTCTGCCGGAAAGTGGTTGACGAGCTGTTGAGCTTTAGTTCCGGCAGACTGATACTGGGGGGAGATTTTAATGTTCCTCTTATACCGACTGAAGACACATCCACTGGCAAGTCGGCTATCACGTATAGAGTCCTAAAGAGCATTAAGAAGCTTCTACACTCATTGAACCTAGTGGACACCTGGCGCCACTTAAATCCAGATGGGCGAGATTATTCCTTCTTCTCGGCTCCACACAATCGACACTCGAGAATCGACTACATTTTTATAACCCAGAGGGACCTCCCATTGCTGCGCGATGCTCGCATAGGTTTGCAAACCATTTCGGACCACGCACCTATTTCCATCTCATTAGATCTGACAGATACTCCTACCAGACACAACACATGGAGACTGAACTCGTCGCTGCTGACAGACCCGACGCTCCTACCTGACTTAGTCACCTCTCTGACTAAATACTTCCAGCTGAACAACACGCCTGGGATGAACCCTCTTACGCTTTGGGAAGCCCACAAATGCCACATTAGGGGTGAGCTGATCCGTATGGGGGCCAGGAAAAAAAGGGAGAGGGACAAAGCAATCTCTGACCTGATTGTCAAGATCCGCACTTTAGAATCCCTCCACAAACATTCCCTAACCGTGGACTCGGCGAATGCACTCCTCAAAGCCAGAAAGACCCTGAAACAAATTTTTGACACTACCGCCAGGAGATTCCTATTTTTCAAAAATAAGATTTACTACGAGCACGGGGATAAGACAGGCAAGATTTTAGCAAGAGCCCTGAGATCCCAGACAAATCACAACCACATTATGGGTATAAAAGGCAAAGGGGGGAAGACTGATTGCAACGCAGTGAACATTGCCCGACATTTCCCCAATTACTATACGACCCTGTACAATCTCCCACGTATGCATAGACCTCCCGACATGCAGAGCGATCGTGCACAGGCGATTCAGGCCTACCTAGAGGCAGCTAACCTCCCCGCATTAAACGAAGAAGATCGTATTCAATTGGATAGGCCTATAGAGGATGCCGAAATTAAAATTGCTGTTAGAGACTTGAAAACGGGTAAATCCCCTGGACCCGACGGGTTTAGTGCTATATACTATAAGACTTTCTTGGACATTTTACTTGCCCCCTTTAAGAACGCCATGAACTCACTGACAACCCAGGGAATGACCTCTAATGACTTCCTGACGGCCTTTATTACAGTCATACCCAAGGAGGGGAAGGATCCTCTAAACTGTTCTAGTTACAGGCCGATTTCCCTCTTAAATATTGACGTCAAACTCATATCGAAAATTTTAGCCAATAGATTGGGAACCTTGCTTCACTACTTGATAGGACCCGTCCAGGCCGGATTTATGCCCTGTAGAGAGGCCAAAGATAATGTCACGAAGTCCCTGAACCGGATCCACCTGGCACAGCGAAAGATCGAGGGCTTCCTCCTGTCAACCGACTCGGAGAAGGCCTTCGCTCGAGTAGCTTGGGACTATATGCTACAGACGTGCAAACGTACGGGACTGGGTTCGAATATGATGGCTTGGATTTCAGCGTTATACCAGAACCCCTCGGCCAGGCTCAGGGTGAATGGGACGTTGTCAGACACAGTGCATAATAAAAACGGTACCAGACAGGGGTGCCCTTTGTCGCCCCTACTCTTCATTATTTCCCTTGAACCCTTTTTACGACACGTACTCGCTAACCCATCCATTAGAGGATTCCACCTCAATGGACGAGACTACAAAATTGCGGCATTTGCCGATGATTTGTTGTTCTTCCTGACTGACCCCCATGTCTCCATCCCCTCTCTTTTGAAAGAATTTGCTAACTATGGATATCTATCTAATCTCAAAATAAATTACTCTAAATCAGAAGCGATGAATATCTCACTCCCCCAAGATTCACTGACCAGGGTTCAGTTTAACAGTCCCTTCCATTGGGTCGAGTCGGCCATTAAATACCTGGGAATTTGGTTAACACCAAGACTATCAACGACGTTTGTGCAGAATTTTTCCCCCCTCCTTAAGAATCTAGCACAGGATCTACAGAGGTGGGTCTCTGGGTTTTTCTCATGGTTTGGCAGGGCTGCCATATGCAAGATGGTCGTCCTGCCAAAGGTATTGTATTTGCTGCGTACTTTACCTATTAAGATACCCATGAGTTTCTTTAAAGCGCTTCACTCGCTCCAGATGAAATTTATTTGGGGCCATAAACCGCCCGACTGAAGATGACTCTACTGACCAGACCCAAAGACAAGGGGGGCCTGGGCGTACCTGACTACAAATATTACTACTACGCCACACACATTGCACGCATTATCGACTGGCATTGTCATTCTCATCTCAAGGATTGGGTCCTCTTGGAGGAAGACTCTAGCACAAACCCCCTCAGATTCCTGCCCTGGATCCCACGTGCTAAATGCCCCACGGCCATACTGGCCCACCCTACCATTGGAACTACCCTTAACATATTCCATAAACTAGCCAGAGATTTCGGGTTCTCCTCCCCCTTGAGCCCACTCACCCCGATGCGAGACAACACGGATTTTCCCCCGGGCTTGGGTAACCCTTTGCTTACACTGTCCAACCCGAGCAGACCACTTTTGGCGACTAATTGTTTCCTCAACAAAAAGATGAAAGACTTTGCTCAACTCAAATTGGACTGTAGCTTGCCACATCTGCCTTTGTGGACGTACTTTCAACTGCGCAGCTACGTCAATGCCACTAGCCATAGGCCTCACTTTTCGAGAGACCTAACAAACTTTGAATCGGTGTGTTCAAGGGGAGAACCAACTTCGAAGGCCACATCGCTTTCCTATGCCTGGTTACAATCATTGGGTCCGCGGGAGGACCATAGACTCAGGGAGCGTTGGATTCAGGAACTGGGTATGTCGATCTCTGACGATCAGTGGTATAAGGCTTGCATCCTTTCACACAAATGTTCTCTAAGTACAAAAATGCAGGAAACGGCCTACAAGGTCCTCACTCATTGGTATGCCACCCCAGTGAAAATTCACCGGTGGTACCCGTGTTCGACTGATAGATGCTGGAGATGTGACTCTGAGCGGGGCTCTCTGCTTCACATATGGTGGAACTGTGAGTTGTTGAAGCCATTCTGGACAGGGGTTAAGAAATTGATCGTCCAGATCATGGAGACCAGACTTGGGTTGGACGCTGCTTGCTGTATGCTACATGTGTCCACCATGTCTTTTAGACAGTACAAATACTCTCTCACGAGGCACATGTTGAATGCAGCCAACTCCCTTATTCCACTTTTCTGGAAATCTAAGGCCACCCCCACCTTGAAGGATTGGTTAAACAGAGTCTCCTTCATCTGTGAGATGGAGGACACAGCTGCTCAATCCAACGAGAGAGTGGAGCGCTACCATAAGAACTGGACTCCGTGGTTTGTCTTTAGATATTCCCAGACTTATCGGAACATGATGAGTTAGGTGGGAATACATATGTGAAAGTCGGTAGCTTACGTTGGTCCTGTGTCTCGGCTGAATCCTTCAGATATCTCTATCCTGACCTAGGGATTAAAGATTATGCATTTCATATACTAGTTAGCCAGTGATGTGTTACCTTACGCTACTTCTTGGTATAGGCACCCCCTCCCCCCCCCCCTCTCTCTCTCCTACTTCCTCTCTTTATTTCTTCTAGATGTTTATTATACCCTGCCTCTTCTTTAGTCTATTACTCTTTCTACCTTCGTTCCCTTTTCATATATTGGACATATGTGGGATTAGTCTGAATTGAGGTGTTATATGATGACCGAGCCTCCAAGGGCTATTTAGGCCTATTTTGGAGGAATCTGATTCTCCGTAGGCAATACCTCTATTATTGTTCATGTAAACAATGTTGACATGTCTTCGCTTTATCCTGGCTTGTAATAACTCATTTGTGTCAGTTATGCGCCCATGTTCTTTGTGTTTTACTCATGCAAATAAACTTTTTCTTTAATGAAAAAAATAAATAAATTCTCTGACATATTGGCTCCCCTACTAGCAAACTCATTTAACGCTCTGTTACGACAGCAAGCCTTTGGCAGAGACTCCCTAATGGCCACGATAGCTATGATACCCAAACCCAATTCTGACAACACCCTATGGTCTAATTTTCGCCCTATAGCCCTACTCAATGTAGATATCAAAATTTTATCCAAAATCCTTGCATTACGCCTTAACCCAATCATAGGTAAATTGATCCAGAAAGATCAGGTAGGGTTTATCCCCCGTAGACAGGCTAGTGACAACATTCGCAGCGTCATCCTACTGCAACACCTTGTGAAAGCGCGTTCAATCCCCATGCATCTCCTATCTCTAGACATTAAAAAAGCGTTTGACACTGTCTCATGGCCATATCTCCATTTCATTTTGAAGCGCTGGGGTTTCGGTCCCCACTTCCTTCAGTGGATTAGGTCGCTGTATGCCGACCCCCAAGCTTCAGTGAAATATTCTGGGTTCAGCTCTCAAAGCTTCCCAATACGTAGGGGGACACGACAGGGATGTCCCCTGTCGCCACAGCTCTTTGCCTTAGCAATAGAACCCCTGGCCGCGCTGATCCGGGCAAATCCCGATATCAGGGGCCTTGAGGTTGCCTCTACTGCCCATAAGTTATGCTTATTCGCCGATGATGCTTTATTGTTCATTACCTCCCCGCACACTACCATCCCTAACCTAATCAGCCTCCTTGACAAGTTCGCTAAGATTTCTGGCCTAGAAGTCAATCAAGCCAAGTCCAGAGCCCTCAATGTGTCTTTGCCAGAAAACACCATTGCACTCCTCCGGAATAACTTCCCATTTCAATGGTCCAGTTCCTCCATCCCATATTTAGGCATAAAACTAACCAGTGATCCTGCGGATCTATTTCACGCCAATTATCTCCCAATGCTGAAGCACCTTTCGTCTTTGCTCCGTGATTGGCATCCCCTTTGCATCTCTTGGATGGGACGCATTGCCGCTATCAAAATGTCCCTACTCCCTAAGCTTCTATATCTATACAGAGTTCTCCCAATACCAGTACCCCCTTATTTCCACTGTATAATCCAGGGCCGAGTATTTAATTATATATGGGGTCTCGCGAAACCCAGAATTTCACGATCCGTCCTACTTCGTCATTACAGAGCCGGAGTAATTTTTATCATTATTACCATGCTGCCCAGCTTACCCAAATGACACTTTACCATGCCAAAGCTGAAATCCCCATATGGGTGAGTCTAGAGGCAGTAGATCTCCACCCTATACCTCTAACTAACCTTCTTTGGCTCCCCTCTGCTGCTCGAGGCCCTATACTCAACCCCCTAACCTCACATTCTATAAAACTTTGGGATAAGCTACGTAAGCGATTCAATTTAATGTCGCCACACTCCCCTCTACTATCCTTCTTGGGTCACCCAGAGTTTTATCCTGCCTACACTACACCCTCCTCATTCCAGGCCTGGAAGCTTGCAGATTTAACCCGAATATGCGACCTTGTAGCGGGCGGCACAGTTAAGCCGTTCTCTTCCCTGCAAGCCCAAGCGCAATTACCAAATAAAGAATGCTTTCGTTATCTTCAAATCTCACATTTTGTGCAACAGATTATAGGCTTGGCCAGGGAATCAGTCACATTATCATTATTTGAAAAAATATGCAACTCTGACCCGCATGCCCCGGGCAGCATATCCCAGATCTACAAATACCTTACCTCTCAGCCTTCGACGCTCCCGGCATATGCGCAGTGTTGGTCCAGGGACCTATCTCTGAATTTGGATGGACACGACTGGTCTGATATTTGGCTACATACTAAACTCTCCTCACAAAATATTGTTGCCCTGGAAGCAAGTTATAAAGTCCTCATGCGTTGGTACTTAGTACCAGACAGAATTGCTACATTTTTACCTTCTTACTCCCCAAATTGTTTCCGCGGCTGCGAAGAAAGGGGCACACACTTACATATTTGGTGGACTTGTCCAGTGGCTCAATGCTTCTGGACCAAAATCTTTCAAATTCTATCCACCCTGATTAATGAATCATTGGACCCTGACCCAGCTCTGGCCCTCCTAAATTTTTACCCAAATTTTTATACCAAAGCACAGATGCGTCTCTCTTTGCAAGTCACTACGGCTGCTAAACAAACGATCGCTAAGGCCTGGAAAACCTCCACCTTGCGCCTGGCTGAAGTCAAGAACAAGGTTACGCAAGCAATGATACATAGCAGAATTGAAGCGACTGTCCGAGACACTGTCCCCCGACACTCTAAAATCTGGCAACCGTGGGTTGACCACTATTTACCCCCAAACTTTGATCGACACCTGCTAGAACCGTAGTTGCAAGCATCCCTCTGCCCAACAGTTGACTGCTGGTCCTTGGGTGCCCAATATGAGCCGACCGACCCCCGAACCCTGTCTCTTCCCCTTCTTCTTCCCTCCCTCAAAAACCTCTCCTCTATTTCCCCCCTTCCCCCCCTTTTCTTTTTTCTTTTTCTCTTACTCTCCTGCTCTTCCCTCTTTCTCCCTTTCCTTTCTTTCTACCTTTCTCGCCTTCTACTTTAACGTCTTCTTTCTAATTGTACCCACATGTTGTATATAATCGCCCTCGTGGTGACTAACGACAACACTAGTTGTAGTTTGAATGCCCTGTAATTCTCTGCAAACGCAAAACTAGTTATTCTGTTCACTTGTACAACTAGTGTCCTAGCCCCAATGTGCACTACACGTCTCTGCTCATACGATGTAGTGTCTAGGCCCGGTATCAGTTAGGTTTCAGATTGATCTACCCCGTATTGTTACATTGCTTTACTCTATCGTAACCTGCCGTGGTTTGGAGTGCATTTTGTTCTTATTCTTTTCATTGTATACAAGACAAATTGTTGTTTCCTCTGTACTGTATGTACCTATTGTCAATAAAAAAAATTTGAAATGAGAAACCCAAAAATAACTTCAGGTGACATAAAGGACTCTCTATAAACATGTGGTGTGGCTGTTTCAAGATGCACAGTAAGGAGGCACTTGAAAAAGGATGGGCTGCATGGTCGAGTTGTCAGAAGAAAGCCATTAATACGCAAATGCCACAAAGTATCCCAATTACAATACGCCAAACAGCACAGAGACAAGCCTTAAAGTTTCTGGCACAAAGTCATTTCCCTGCCATTGACATTTATACAGTAATCAATGCATTTTTTAGCACTGATCGCTGTATAAAATGTCACTGGTCCCAAAAAAGTGTCAAAAGTGTCCAATCTGTCTGCCGCAATGTCACCGCCCCGCTAAAAATTGCAGATCGCCGCCATTACTAGTAAAAAATTTTTTTATAAAAATGCCATAAAACTATCCCCTATTTTGTAGACGCTATAACTTTTGTGCAAACCAATCAATATACGCTTATTGCGTTTTTGGTTTTTTTACCAAAAATATGTAGAAGAATACATATTGGCCTAAACTGAGGAAGAAATTAGTTTTTTATATATTTTCTGGGGATATTTATTATAGCAAAAAGTAAAAAATATTTTTTTTGTCAAAATTGTCATTCTTTTTTTGTCTATAGTGCAAAAAATAAAAACCAGAGGTGATCAAATCACCAAAAGAAAGCTCTATTTGTGGGATAAAAGGGACGTAAATTTTGTTTGGGTACAGCGTCGCACGACCGCACAATTGTCAGTTGAAGCGATGCAGTGCATCACAAAAAATGGCCTGGTCATTAAGGGGGTAAATCCTTTCGGTCCTTAAATGGTTAAACAACTGTAGTATCAGACTGCAACATAACAAAATTGAAACAAGTGAAGGGGGCCTCAATACTTTATGAATGCACTGTATAGAGGAATATGTATTTGAAAAGAGTAACTAAAGAGAGTGCATGTGTTAGATGTGAAATATACGTATATATCAATAGTGAGGTGAAAAGAAAGAGTGAGAACTTACAGGCAAAATGTAACTAATTTAACAGTCCTGACATAAACACATGGCCATACTACAACTCCTTGCTGGAACATTTCCCCATCTATGCTGCTGTCCAAACATTTATTTAATACTAACACAGAGTTTCCATAGGGATGTCAAGTGCAGAAGTATTTAACATTAAAGTTACAAAAGAAACAAGAATTTACTTTATTATTTAGCATTCTATGCCTTTAAGGAAACGTGGGGTCTATGAGCATATCCCCTGCTGAATCGGGACAGATGTCAATTTTGACCCATGTAAAGCCCCATATACATGGGCTCGAATGTCAGGCGGGGTCAGCCACTTCAATACAAACCGGCCGACATTTTGACCTGTGTGGAATGCAGCCAGTCAGACAAAAGCTGACTGTTCGTCTGACGTCGAAGGGGCATGGCCGAAAAAGGTCTGCTGACCGTTCTCAATCAGTGCTCTTAGCCAATGGCCGAGAGCACTGACCAGAATGTTCTGGTGAGGGGGCCATCCCTCTGTCAGAACATAATAGAACAGCAGGGGAGATCAATGTACTAACATCAGACTGTTAGTACAGAGGCTCCGATCTGAGCTGTCAGTTTTTTTTTCGTTCAGCCCTCCGGGTTGAACGAAAAAAAAAAAACTAGCAGTACCAGGCTTTAGATCTATGGGCTGCACGATGTAAACAAATATATAGTCCTTTTTCATTTTATTGTCCAGATACAGATCTGCATGGAACTTCTGAGCAGGTCTGCCTGAAAAACTGGCAGGCAGATCTAATGGTAAAGCCCGTGGGAAAATACCTTACAGTCTAGGGTGACCACATGTCCTGGATTGCTCGGACAGTCCAGCATTAGATGATTTAAGTGCTAACAACAGCCATGCGCCCGACAAATCACCCGCTGCCGAATTCCCCATCAACCCTGAGGCTACATTCCCCCCCCCATCTTTTTTTTGGAGGGGTGGTGTCCCTGAATGGCAGTTTGGAAAAGTGGTCACCCTATTACAGTCTAATGTCCATAACACATGCACACATACAATATGATATGGCAGTGGGACCCCGTGCTACCTGAAATATTGCTGGTTTATGCCAGATTTTGGAGAGAAAGGCACGCTGATTGCACAGCTGTGTGCAGGGCTATTTAGTTGTGACCTGGCTATGGCTCAGGGCCCCATCCAACAGACAGGAAGTCTGTGCATGGGAGTCAGGTGGACTCCCATTCCTCTGCAGGAGTCAGAGGCTGCATGGGTGAAGCCAGAGCATGCATGTCTGCTGGAGGCAGATGTATTTTGTGACAGAGCAGCAAGGCGCTGATCAGGAGTAAGCAAGGAGAGAGCTTAACTCTAGGAAAACTCTTTTCTTCTAAGGAGCAGACCAAGTCCTAGGCTACAGGCCTGAAGCAGCTATGTGGCAAGAACGTAAGTCAGGAGGCTGAAGCATTTGGAGTCTGATGGAAGGAGTAATGCTGGAACCCCCTGTGTGGGCTACTGATGTCTTTGTGAACCTTTTGTTTTTGTTTTTTTTTGTTTTTTTCTTTTTTTTCTTTTTTTTTTCTTTTTTTTATAAAAGTGGGCTACCACGCCCTTAAAATACAGTTTTGGACTGGCGTATTCACTGGAAACGCACCTACCGCTTGAGGCTGATCACCCCAATATTACAATGGTTACATAGTAGGTGAGGTTGAAAAAAAGACACAAGTCCATCAAGTCCAACCTGTGTGTTTGCTTTTATGTCAGTATTACATTGTATATCCCTGTATGTTGTGGTCGTTGAGGTGCCTATCCAATAGTTGTTTTTTTTAATTATCGATGCTCCCCACTAAAACCACTGACTGTGGAAGAGAATGCCACATCCTTTACCGCTTTTGCAGCAAAGAATCCTCTACACAGTTTAAGGTGATTCTCTTCTAATTTTAGTGAATGGCCACATGTCTTTTTAAATTCCCACGGAAAAGTTTTATCACTATTTTGGGGTCACTGGTACGGTATTTGTACATTGAAATTATATCCCCTCTAAGCGTCTTTTCTCCAGAGAGAATAAGTTCAGTGCTCACAACCTTTCCCCATAACTAAGGTCCTCCAGTCCCATTCTTAGCTACAGTATGTTGCCCTTCTCTGAACTCTCTCCAGTTCCAGCTCATCCTTCCTGAGGACTTGTGCCCAGAACTGGATGGCATACGACAGATGCGGCTGGACCAGTGTCTTGTAGAGTGGGAGAATTAGAGTGGGGAGTTAATTCCCTTTTTGATGCATGTCAATATTCTGTTTGCATTGCTTGTAGCAGCTTGGCCATTGCTGAGCCTATCATCTACTAGGACCCCCAGGTCATTTTCCATCCTAGATTCTCCAAGAGGTTATCCCCCTAGTAAGTAGATTGCATTCATATTTTTGCCACCCAAATGCATTATTTTACATTTTTCTACATTAATCTTCATTCGCCATGTAGTTGCCTACCACATAAATTTGTTCAGATCTTCTTGCAAGGTTTCCACATCCTGCGGAAAATTATTGCCCTGCTTAGCTTAGTTTCATCCGCATATACTGAGATTGAGCTGTTTATCCCATCTTCCAGGTTGTTTATGAATACATTTAATAGGATTGGTCCCAGAACAGAACCCTGGGGAACCCTGCTTTCCACACCGGACCATTCCGAGTACAGGCCATTCCCGAGTTACAAACACAATAAGGACTGTAGTTTTTTTCGTAAGTGGAATTTGTATGTAAGTTGCAACACTGCATTTGTAAATATCCTTGTGTATGGATGTGGGATGTTCCAGGGGCACTTGTTGTGTTATCTAGTGCTCTTCTGGTCATGCAGTACATGCAGAGGTATCCAGGACCAGCATGGAGCACAAGTGACCGTTTTTTGAGGCTGTTCATAACTCAGGGACTTCCTGTACTCCCCATTTATCACTAACTTCTAAACTCACCCCTGTAGCCAGTTTTCAATCCATGTACTCACCCTATGGTCCATGCCGGAAGACCTTAGTTTGTACAGTAAACGTTAACGAGGAACTGTATCAAATGCCTTTGCAAAATCCAGATACACCACGTCTACGGGCCTTCCTTTATCTAGATGGCAACTCACCTCATCAAAGAAGGTTAATAGGTTGGTTTGACAAGAACAATTCTTCATGAATCCATGCCAATTACTGCTAATGATACAGTTTTCATTACCATAATCTTGTATATAGTCCCTTATCATCTCCTCCAAGGGCTTGAATACTATTTATGTTAGGCAAACTGGTGTGTAATTCCCAGGGATGTATATTGGCCCTTTTTAAAATATTGAAGCTTCATTGGCTTTCCTCCATTCTGTTGGTACCATTCCAGTCAGTAGAATGTTCATAAAAATTAGGAACAATGGTCTGGCAGTTACTTGACTGAGTTCCTTAAGGACCCTCAAGTGCAAGCCATCTGGTCCCTGTGACTTATTAATGTTACATTTTTCAAGTCTATTTCTAATGCTATCCTCTGTTAGCCATTAGGGTGCTTCCTGTGACGTATCATGAGGATAAACATTGCAGTTTTGGTTACTGAAGTCCCCCGTTTCCCCTTGTGAAGATTGCGGAAAATAATAAATTTAATACCTTTGCCATCTCTCCACCCGTTGTAACCAGATTACCTTCATCATTCTTTAAGGGACCAATATGATCTGACCTCCCTTTCTTACTATTTATATACTTAAAGAATTTCTTGGGATTCTTTTACTCTCCTCCGCTATGTGCCTTTCAAATTCTATCTTAGCCACCCTGATTGCCCTTTACATTTCTTGTTGCATTCTTTGTAAAGTTGGAATGCTGATGATAATCCCCCAGCCTTGTATTTTTTGAAGGCCTTCTCCTTTGCTTTTATGTGCATTTTTACATTGGAGTTAAGCCACCCAGGACTTTTATTGGCTCTTTTTAATGTATAGCCCATTGGGATGCACTGCCTAATACCCTTATTTAATATGCTCTTAAAGCATACCCATTTTTCATCCATGTTTTTTGTTCCTAAGATCTTATCCCATTTAGTATCTTCTAGCAAGGATCATAGTTTAGGGAAGTTGGTTCTTTTGAAATTCAGTGTCTTTGTATTCCCCTTATGTTTCCTATTTGTGTGATTTATACTGAAACGAATTGAACTGTGATCACTGTTTCCTAAATTCCTCCATATTTCCACATCAGTGATCAGGTCTGTATTGTTGGTAATCAGTAGGTCTAGTAACACTTTGTTTCTAGTTGGTGCATTTACCTATGAAATTGTCCTGAAAGACAGTTATGAAATGGCAAGCTTTAGATGAATGTGTGGTTCCTTCCGCCCAGTCTGTCTGGATAATTAAAATCCCCCATTATAATGACACCCATCCTTGCCACCATTCCAAACTGTGATTGGAGGTCTGCCCCCCTTGGTTAGTGGGCCTATATTAAACGCCCAGTATTACTTTCTCCTTAGTTTCCTCCCTTTGTAGCTCTACCCATAAGGATCTCCTCCCTTGCTCCATTAGTGATGTCGTCTCTCACATACACTTGTACATCATTTTTGATATACAGGCATACACCTCCCCCTTTTTTTCACTTTTCACATATTTATTCGTAAAACATTTTGAAAACCATTTATCATTTTCCTTCCACTTCACAATTATGTGCAACTTTTTGTTGGTCTATCAAATAAAATCCCAATAAAATACATTTACGTTTTTGGTTGTAACATGACAAAATGTGGAAAATGTCAAGGGGTATGAATACATTTTCAAGGCACTGTAACTACCTGGTGTCTTGTTGCTGTGCTCAGCCTTGCCATGGTGTAAGACCTGTGGCATGAAACATTTTAATACAGCTGTTTCTGTTTCAGTGAATGACTATATTTCAACCTACATATAAAATTGATGATTATTAGTACCTACTTGAAATTATTGGTTAATTATACACCTGGTTCTAATTCTACAAAATCTCTGACTTTGTGCAAGTGTCCAAAGGGGGTTATTTACGAAAAGGCAAATCCACTCTGCACTGCAAGTGCACCCAGAAGCGCAGTCGCTCCAAATACCTCCCCCTTTTTTACCCTCTCTATCCCTGTGATGTAGGGAATGCCCTTGAATGGTTGCCAGCCAATCACGAGAGCTAGACCAATAAAGGGGCCAGTCCCCAACTGGTCCCTCAGAACAAAAAGGGAGTATGGATTATTGGGGTAAAGATATAATTGATGTCGATTCCCGTGAGTAAAAACGATATAGAATTTTATTAATACAAAATCCATATAAAATCAAGCAAGACATACATTATTGGACACATAAAAATGCATAAGGTCCAATCTGTAAGTATCACCAGTATAATGGTCCCCAAGAGGGGAAGATCACATTGGGATGACTGTTCACAGATGACATATCTCAACTAGTTTCGATCAAAAAATACAGAAACATAAGTAGGGGAAGGGAGAGCAGTGCTGCTTACCTGTGACCATGCCCCGCCAAGGTAACTCTGCCAATAAAAGTTCCCCTGCGGCAATGATGAGAGCTGTTGAACCAAGTCTTTGAAATTCCTACAAAATCAAAATCCTCCTTGTACAACAGTAGCTCTAGTTTTTCCATCTTATCTGCCAGACTCCTGGCATTGGTGAACATGCCACATAGTTTAGACCGGTTGCATACTATCTCCTTATTGGGTGTTCTGAGGTTGCAAATAGAACTTGTTACTGTACTTACCTCAGGTTTAGATGCTTTAGTCAACCCACCACTAATGCCCCTGTCAGAAACCATGAACCAGACCGAGACAGAAGTACAATTAAATCACACTTGTTTATTAATAAAAAATAAAAAGGTAAATAGAGTAAGCGGAGTCCAGTAACCAGATCGTGTAGTCAGCCAGTCTAGAGTGCAATAACCAGATCAGATAATTAGCCAGGCCAGAAGTCAGGGATCCAAGTGGAGCAATAGCAAGCAGGATAAGGAGCTAGAAGAGATGTTAGCAAGCCAGTCTTTAAACAGAACCGCAGAAGATGGTTTCTTGTGATGTGACCAAGGCGAAGGCAGAGATGAAGTGAGCTGGACAGCTTTAAGTAGGCAGGTCAGATGAGCAGGAACAGCTGGTAACTGTGGAGAGAGATGAGAACTAGCAATTAGCCGACAGCTGAGTAGCCAGCCCAGAGAAGGAAGAGCTAAGCCAGCCCTGACAGCCCCCAATACTACCCTCTGGAATTTTTTCCACACTGACTATCTCTGGACCCTCCCCCGTCACCTAGTTTAAAAGCCTCTCCAACTTGTCAGCCATCATAACTCCCAGCTGAGCTTCACCTTCCCTATTTAGGTGCAGTCTGTCCCTGCTAAAGAGCTGCTAACTGACTGAAAAGTCAGCCCAGTTCTCCAGGAACCCAAACCCCTCCTTTTTACACCAGCTCCTCAACCGCTTGTTTACTTCCCTAATCTCCCTCTACCTTTCTGGTATGGCTCGAGGTACCGCTAGTATTTCTGAGAATAATACTTCGGAGGTCCTTTTCCTCAATTTTAGCTCCTATGTCCCTAAAATCGTTTTTTAGGACACTCCATCTTTCTTTGACTTTGTCCTTGGTGCCAACATGCACTGTGACAGTCGGGTCTTCCCCAACCCCTCCCAGTAATCTGTCCACCAGTTCCATGATCTTCCAAACCATAGTGCCTGGTAGACAACATACATTTCGGTGCTTCAGGTCTTTGTGACAGATTGCCCTCTCTGTCCTTCTAAGAACTGAGTCCCCTACCACCACAATCTGTCTTTCCTTTCCCTTGGCTTTACTCCCACCCTTACTGGAGGAGTTATTCCCCTGGCAGCTAGGGGCGTCACTCTGCTCCAGCAATGCTGGTCCCTGACTGGTTTCCCCAAAGTCACGCAACAGGGCATACATATTGGGATGTTCCAGCCCAGGAATAGCCTCCCTGGCACTTTCCCCTCCTGACTGTCAACCATCTACTCTGCTCTGGAGCCTGCCCCTCTTTATCTCCACCCGCCTCTGTGCACCTGCCTGGTATGATCCCAACTCTCCTTTAGTATGGAGAGTCTTCTCAGTGTTGCTTTCCTAGATTAAGAACCTGAGCTTCCAGGGAAATAATGTGCTTTAATTTTGCACAGCAGTATTTGCCCTCAATCGGATGATCAGGGAACGCATACCACAAGATGTACACCGAGTAGCATCTCCGCACTCGCAGGGCATTGTATCCACTAATTTAATGGGGATTGGGGATTGTCCAAATTAAAGACTAGCTTCCTGGCACTAATACTCAACAATACACGGGTACTCAACAATACAATTCACATGTATTCAATGATAGAACACACAGATACTTGCAGCACTCATGCACTCACAGCACTCAGGTACTCACAATGCAGGTGCACTCACAGCACACGGGTACTCAAAATACTCTCAATGCACAGGTACTCACAATACACACAATACTCAGGTACTCACAATACTCAGCTTGTGGGGAACAAATTAGCTACTGCTATTTGTTTGTACTCTGACAAACAGTTCATGTCCAATAAATATCCACTTTTATGAAGAAACAGCCTCCAAGTACATCCCTTGCCAATTTATGCCTCTGCAAATATCTTTCAAGGCCATACATCTTTCACCGTAGACAGAAAATGCAAACACCAAACTAAGCAAACCAATATGGCAGGTAGGATTGCTAACCTATTAGCAACACTCGTTTTTGGCAGGAGATCCAGTGTACCCGAGCCTTTGTCCATTTTTTTTTTTATTTCAGGAAAATATCTTTGGGAGACCAACATGAATTTCCATCTTGTTGGGCTTGAACACAACTTTAGTACGAGGAATTCTAAAAATTCTCTGGATAATTAAAGGAGTTGTAAAGGCATAAGTTTTTTTTTATCTTAATGCATTCTATGTATTAATATAAAATGCCTTCTGTGTGCAGCAGCTTCCCCAGAACCCCCTAACACTTACCTGAGCCCATCTCTGTCCAGCGATGTCCACGAAGGTCTCAGCCTTCCGAGATTCTCCTTCCTGATTGGCTGAGACGCAGAGCCATTGGCTCCTGATGCTGTCAAAGTCAGCTAGCCAATCAGGTGAGAGAGGGGGCGGAGCCAGAGCTCTGTATCTGAATGGACACAGGGAGCTGTGACTAAGCTTGGGTGCCCCCATAGCAAGCTGTTTGTTGTGGGGGCACTGAACAGAAGGGAGGGGCCAGGAGCATAGAAGAGGGATCTGAGAAGAGGAGGATTCGGGCTTCTCTGTGCAAAACCATCTGCACAGAGCAGGTAAGTATAACATGTTTTTTATTTTTATAGAAAAAAAATGAGTCTTTACAATCACTTTTATATATGAACCTAAGTCTGTTTAACTCAGCCTGAATAAAGGCTTTTTGTACACCGGCATTTATTTGTGTAAGTACAAAGCAACAGTATTGCAAAAAAAAAGCCCAAAGCAGCTTGAAGAATACAAGAAGCAGGTCAGAAAGAGGTCAATATTACCAGTGAATTAATTCAGAATGAGTTCACAGGCATCTCAAACTGATCTCAAATGCATGTCTAATGCTGCGTACACACGATCGGAATTTTGGTTGGAAATAGTGATGGACGAACTTCCAACGGGACGTTTCGCGAATGCGGCCGATAGTTCGCGAACCGCAACGTTCACGGCGGGCCCCATTGACTTCAATGGGAGGCAAACTTTGCAAACCTACAGGTCAAATTTGCAGCCACAAAATAATTACTAGCTGTGCAAACATAGTCCCACCACATGGCCAATGACATAACACATGTATGAGGTGAATCTGGCATCGACAACTACAAGCATTCTTTTTTTATATGTGAAATTGTTGTGACAATTCAGGACTGTGGAGCGCATGAAGGCAATGGAGGAGAGGGAAGGTCAGGGTAGGCAAAGAATAGGGTGCAGGAGATGATCACCAGCAGCGTGACATACAGCAATGACACCTGCACCGTGATAGAGTGATCTGACACCAGCACCGTGATAGAGAGCACTGACATCAGCAGCGTGACATAAAGCACTGACACCAGCACCGTGATATACAGCACTGACATCAGCAGCGTGACATACAGCAATGACACCTGCACCGTGATAGAGTGATCTGACACCAGCACCGTGATAGAGAGCACTGACATCAGCAGCGTGACATAAAGCACTGACACCAGCACCGTGATATACAGCACTGACACCAGCACCGTGATAGAGAGCACTGACATCAGCAGCATGACATAAAGCACTCACACCAGCACCGTGATATACAGCACTGACACCTGCACCGTAAGCAACCCCAGGAGGAAGTCAGCATAGCACAGGGATGGTGGGGGCCCCTCATAATGAGTATAGCACAGGGATGGTGGGAGCCCCTCATAATATGCACAGCAGAGGTACAGCCCCATGAGGAAGTCAGCACAGCACAGGGATGGTGGGAGCCCCTCATAATAAGCAGCCCCAGGAGGAAGTCAGCACAGCACAGGGATGGTGGGAGCCCCTCATAATGAGCATAGCACAAGGATGGTGGGAGCCCCTCATAATATGCACAGCAGAGGTACAGCCCCAGGAGGAAGTCAGCACAGCACAGGGATGGTGGGAGCGCTCATAATAAGCAGCCCCAGGAGGAAGTCAGCACAGCACAGGGATGGTGGGAGCCCCTCATAATAAGCAGCCCCAGGAGGATGTCAGCATAGCACAGGGATGGTGGGAGCCCCTCATAATAAGCAGCCCCAGGAGGAAGTCAGCACAGCACAGGGATGGTGGGAGCCCCTCATAATAAGCAGCCCCAGGAGGAAGTCAGCACAGCACAGGGATGGTGGGAGCCCCTCATAATATGCACAGCAGAGGTACAGCCCCAGGAGGAAGTCAGCACAGCACAGGGATGGTGGGAGCCCCTCATAATAAGCAGCCCCAGGAGGATGTCAGCATAGCACAGGGATGGTGGGAGCCCCTCATAATAAGCAGCCCCAGTAGGAAGTCAGCACAGCACAGGGATGGTGGGAGCCCCTCATAATAATCAGCCCCAGGAGGATGTCAGCATAGCACAAGGATGGTGGGAGCCCCTCATAATAAGCAGCCCCAGGAGGAAGTCAGCACAGCACAGGGATGGTGGGAGCCCCTCATAATAAGCAGCCCCAGGAGGAGGTCAGCATAGCACAGGGATGGTGGGAGCCCCTCATAATGAGCATAGCAGAGGGATGGTGGGAGCCCCTCATAATGAGCATAGCACAGGGATGGTGGGAGCCCCTCATAATATGTACTGTAGTACCCTATACCTTACCAGTCCTTATAAGGACCTTTGTGGAACTAGTAGGTTGTGAATGATTAGCAGACTGTACCTCAGTCCCTATACTTATAAAGGACTACTGCAGCAGAAGGGCAGCAGTCAGCAGTAGTGCACCTCAACCCTATATATTGTGGACCTATACCAGTCCTTAAGGAATAGCAGACTGTACCTCACTCAACCCTATGTACTGTTGTACCCTATACCTTACCAGTCCTTATAAGGACTACTGCAGCAGAAGGGCAGCAGTCAAGTATAATATTCTTTCTATATTTGGAAGAAAGAATATTATACGTGTACAAGCCTATTACCATACCAGTCCTGAAAAGAACCTTTGTGGACCTAATAGTAACAGCTACTGATTAAACTGACTGTCCCTCACTGCCACACACAGCTTCCTGCCTGTCCCTATTTAAACTGACAAAACACAGGCTGCTGGATCAATAACTTGAATAGCACTGAAAACTATATCCTGTACTACTTTACCATACCAGTCCTGAAAAGGACTTTTGTGGATCTAATAGTAACAGCTAATGATTAAACTGACTGTCCCTGCTGCACACAGCATCCTGTCCCTTTCTCTACACTGACAAAAGACAGGCTGCTGCAACAATCACTAGCACAGCAGTGCCTCAAACCTATATCCTGAACTACACCTAACACCTATACCATGATACCAGTCCTTAAAAGAACTTTTGTGGACCTAATAGCTACCGATTTGGGTCACTGAAGTCTCTCCCTGCTCCACACAGCAACCTCTCTCTATAGTGACATACGAAAGAATGTAAAATGGCCGCCGGATCGGGTCTATTTATAAGTTAGGGGGAATGTCCAAGTGTCCATGTGCTGTAATGTCTCAATTGGATGTCCTGTACCCCATGATGGATGTGTCATCATAGATCAAAGTTCTTTTACACAGTAAACACGGAAGTCCGCTGGGCGAACGACGGCAATAGTCCGCCGATCGGGCGGACGGCGAACAGCCGAAATTCACAACGAAATGACCTAATAGCTACCGATTTGGGTCACTGAAGTCTCTCCCTGCTCCACACAGCAACCTCTCTCTATAGTGACATACGAAAGAATGTAAAATGGCCGCCGGATCGGGTCTATTTATAAGTTAGGGGGAATGTCCAAGTGTCCATGTGCTGTAATGTCTCAATTGGATGTCCTGTACCCCATGATGGATGTGTCATCATAGATCAAAGTTCTTTTACACAGTAAACACGGAAGTCCGCTGGGCGAACGACGGCAATAGTCCGCCGATCGGGCGGACGGCGAACAGCCGAAATTCACAACGAAATGACCGCCGAGCGAACCGTTCGGCCATCCCTAGTCGGAAAAAGCTCTGAGGCTTTTCCCGTCTGAATTTCGACGGGATTTTGCTCAAGCTGTCTTGCATACACATGGTCACACCAAATTCTGACCGTCAAGAACGCGGTGATGTACAACACGTACAACGGGACTAGAAAAAGGAAGTTCAATAGCCAGTAGCCAATAGCTCCCGTCTCTTAGTTGAATCTGAGCATGTGTGAGTTTTTGCACGTCGGAATTGCATACACACAAACGCATTTTCGGATAGGAACTTTTTCCGACCGAAAAATTTAGAACATGCCGAAATCCGGCCAGCAAAAGTCCAATGGAGCATATACACAATCGCATTTTCTGACCAAAAGCTCTCATCTGTCTTTTGCTGGCCAAATTTCAGATCGTGTGTATGTGGCATAATACAAACTAAATTCACCTACTGGCCCACTGCACTCACCAATCATTACCTAAAACATTATAGTTTATGCAATCTATACATAGATCAAAGTTCTTTTACACAGTAAACACGGAAGTCCGCTGGGCGAACGACGGCAATAGTCCGCCGATCGGGCGGACGGCGAACAGCCGAAATTCACAACGAAATGACCTGTACCCCATGATGGATGTGTCATCATAGATCAAAGTTCTTTTACACAGTAAACACGGAAGTCCGCTGGGCGAACGACGGCAATAGTCCGCCGATCGGGCGGACGGCGAACAGCCGAAATTCACAACGAAATGACCGCCGGGCGAACCGTTCGGCCATCCCTAGTCGGAAAAAGCTCTGAGGCTTTTCCCGTCTGAATTTCGACGGGATTTTGCTCAAGCTGTCTTGCATACACATGGTCACACCAAATTCTGACCGTCAAGAACGCGGTGATGTACAACACGTACAACGGGACTAGAAAAAGGAAGTTCAATAGCCAGTAGCCAATAGCTCCCGTCTCTTAGTTGAATCTGAGCATGTGTGAGTTTTTGCACGTCGGAATTGCATACACACAAACGCATTTTCGGATAGGAACTTTTTCCGACCGAAAAATTTAGAACATGCCGAAATCCGGCCAGCAAAAGTCCAATGGAGCATATACACAATCGCATTTTCTGACCAAAAGCTCTCATCTGTCTTTTGCTGGCCAAATTTCAGATCGTGTGTATGTGGCATAATACAAACTAAATTCACCTACTGGCCCACTGCACTCACCAATCATTACCTAAAACATTATAGTTTATGCAATCTATACAAACTCTGCACTTTACGTTAGGTAAATATTATTGCTCCTTCTGGAATTGGCAGCAGTTGGTCCTTTAGATTTATGTGAGCCAGGCTGATTTGTTTGAAAGTGCTGCTTTTGATCCCAGTGCACCCTAAGTGGAGTTCTTCTTTAAATACTTCCATTAGAAAAGAACAGAGAAAAATTCTAAATATGTACACTGTGCAACATAGAACCATCACTGTGTTCCTGGAGCCCCAAGCGGTACAAGACCCAGAAGCCGTGTCTTTTTCAAGAGGAACAAAATGAAAAAAAAATTCCTTCATTTTGTCATTGTTTAGCAACAGAGATGCTGTAAATATTACCCATGTGGCAACGCTAGGATGCTTGTTTACTTGCAATTTAAATGATCGGGCCCAACCCTGACAAAACGAATGAAAGTGTTGTCATGGCAACGAGGACAATATACGTCTTTTTATTTCACAGCAAGCCGGCGAACATATGGTTTGGTTTTAATGGACACTTGGCTCCCCATTATCATAATAGCAATGTACGGATTCAGACGGAAAATAGACAAGATCATATTCAAAACAAAAGATATAAAGAGAGAGAAATGTTAGAATCTCATGTGCCTCCACCATTAATAGATTTGCCGGGAATAATACAATTCAATCCTACTTCTATAGATATGCAAAGTTTAAGATTACCGTAGGTCAGAATTCTGAGCCAGCAGAGACATGACCTTAGCTCAGCAATTGTGGGACCTTCATTACGTAAACCTATTTTACACCTTCACACATGTCCTCTCAAACCAAAAATCACATTACAGTAATTAGGTGTAATTTATGCAGAAACCACTGACACATTAACATTTATTTTTCAGTTCCAAATGACAATTGAGTACAACATTGCTATTTTTGCAGTTGTGACATTAGTAGTACAGAAGATGATGTTCAAGCTGGACATAACGATGGACTTTCCATATCAGGGCACCAAGAGCAAATTTAGAACATGGAAATGTGGGGCATTAAGCCCAGGACACGCTATCGATTTTTGCAACCCTGCAACTATTCCTTCTATGGGGGGACTTAGGGTATAATGTTGATGCTCTAATTAGAGGTAATGGCTTTATCTTCTGGTAACAAAAGGGGCTGAGTGCATTAGAGCAAATATGTTTCTAGTCATACACATAAAAATATTACTCCATGTTTAAGTTCAATTATAATCAGCAGAAAACACTGTGTGATCACGCTCAGTGGTGTAGCAGCTTTGTTTTTCTGGGTTTAAATGTTCGTTAATTGAAGATAAATGTAACAGGTGTTTCTACCCCTACCATCTACATGTAAACACAAAATGCTGTGAATTACATAATGTATACAGTATAGCTCCTGCATAAACAAGATTACAGCTCCACTTTTATACAGTTTATTACTGGTCATACTCTAACAGTTTTTTAATTTCTTTGATTGTAGCACATACATTACCCCAGACTGGGCTGGTTGTATTATCAGAGGTTCCATTCCCCGTGGGCCAGATTGCAGGCAGGCACACAGCAATTCATGGTCAGTCAACTTTTTGTAGTTTATATGCTGGTTTAACTTGGGTAGAGTGTGGGTGATCCTTGAGATACTCCAAACTAGCAGCAAAGTGTTTGCAGGCTTTCTTTTGCATCATCTTTGGAATTACAGCCATGCAGACTGATTTGATGCAGAGTGCCGCGTATGGTCTGAGCACTGACAGGCTGACCCCCTCCACCCCTTCAACCTCTGCAGCAATGCTGGCAGCACTCATAAGTTTATTTCCCAAAGACAACCTTTGAATATGACGCAGAGCCTGTGCACACCACTTCTTTGGTCGACCATGGCGAGGCCTGTTCTGAGTGGAACCTGTCCGGTTAAACCACTGTATGGTCTTGGCCACTGTGCTGCAGCTCGGTTTCATGGTCTTGGCAATCATCTTATAGCCTAGGCCAGTGATGGCGAACCTTAGCACCCCAGATGTTTTGGAACTACATTTCCTGTGATGCTCATGCGCTCTGCAGTGTAGTTGAACACCATGGGAAATGTAGTTCCAAAACATCTGGTGTGCCAAGGTTCGCCATCAATGGCTTAGGCCATCTTTTTATAGAGCAACAACTCTTTTTTTTTCAGATCCTCGGAGAGTTCTTTGCCATGGGGTTCCATGTTGAGCTTCCAGTGACCAGCATGAGAGAGTGAGAGTGGTAACACCAAATTTAACACACCTGCTCCCCATTTACATACAGTCACATGACAGAGGGAAGGAAAAATGGCCAATTGAGTCCAATTAGACATTAACGGATGTGTGTGTTCAGTTATTTTGAGGTGGCAGCATCTTTACACTGTTATATAAGCTGTACACTCACTACTTTTAATTTATTCAGCATTGTCACATGAAAATATATAATAAAATATTTTCAAAAATGTGAGGGATGTACTCACTTTTGAGAGATACTGTGTGTGTGTGTGTGTGTGTATATATATATATATATATATATATATATATATATATATATGTGCGCAAAATAAACTTTTTTTGTGGTATTTTTGATATACTGTTACATTGTATTGATTCCAATAAAACACAATATACACTTTTAGTGGCAGTGGTATCTCTGGCTTAGGTACTTATTGTAAGTCAGAAACTTATTAAGTATTGAAGCTGAAGGCTCAGCGTGAAATCGCAGCAACCAACAATTTCCAAAGGAAGGGTCAGCAATGTCGGTATTTGTACTACTCTCAGTTTAGATTTTCTTTAAAATAAAATCTTGTGACACTTTTGATCTATTTGCACTTTCAACTCCTTACCAATACCACCACAGACATGGAAGGAAATGCTGGGCACTTCACACCAGCCCATCTCATTTGCATGACCATGGAATAAACTGAGCAATTTTTGCTTTTTATGATGCTAATAGCTACTATCTAACTACAAGAAAATTATTACAAATGAAGTCAGGATTGCTATCGTGACATATTTCTGGGAGGAAGATAATGCTTGCCCTTTTCATTTTGCATTTCAGTTCATGAGAATAATAGAGGAAATGATGTTACAAAGGAAATTATATTACAAACTAACTAAAAATAATTTAAACTGCAAATGTCTATAGGTGCAAAAGGCTGTTATTTCAGAGAGCTTAGTATGTAAATGATATTCATGTGATAGCATAGGTGAGACTTTATAATGTGCTCAATTACATCTACCCTTTAAAATAAAAACAATGAATGAAAGTAGACAAATCAATTTTTAAATGCAAATAAAGGTTGCAAAAAACATATATTACTAAAGTTCATAATTAGCAATTAAAGAACCAACTGATATGAGTGATATTGAGAGCCCAACTTCAGGGGAAAAAATAGTTTTAAATAGAACAGAGAGTCAGAATTTGTGTCAGTTTTTTATTTCTGTTTTCACTTCCTGTCATGCCAGCAAATCTCTGGTATGGGAACACAAACAAAAACTTGAAAAATGTTCACTTACCTACCAGTAATTTTCTGTTCCTGGCACATATCAATATATTTTAAACTCAACATCAAAGTGATGCAAGGAAGGAAACCCGGAGAACTGGCAACAGGGTCATGGGTGGTCAAGGTTCATTGATTCACATGGGGAGCAAAGGCTGGCCCATGTAATCCAATCCAATAGAAGTGCTACTGTAACTCAAATTGCTAAAAAAGCTCAAAGTGATTCCAATACAAAGGTGTCAAAAAACACAATGCATCTCAGTTTGATGCATAACTGAGGGGCTGTGTTGCTACAGACCAGTCAATGTGCCCATGTTGACATGCCTTTGTCCACAGCCAAAAAGTGCCTACAATTGGCACATAAGTATTAGCGGATGGGCCAAACAGACCCCTGTTTGGTTCGCACCAGAACTTTTGAACACAGCGAAAGTTCAGACCCAAATAACAAACCCTATTAAAGTCAATGGGACCCAAACATCAAAAATCAAAAGTGCCCATTTTGAAGGCTTATATGCAAGTATTGGGCATACAATGGTTATAGAGGTCCGGGTCCTGCCCTGGGGGACATGTATCAATAAAAATGAAAAAATAAAAAAATTCCTTCCAATATAGTCCTGGGGGGGGGGGGGGGGGGGATGGGCCTTAGTCTACCTATAAAGTGGCAGATATTTACCATATCTAGAATCAATATCAATAATTGCATTTATAAAACCAACAAAAATTACATTTTCCCTGCAAACTGCCTTTATTTTGCTCAGCAACAGCTGGGGAGCCAGTCAAGGGCGGATCCAGGGGGGGCAACGGGGCAATTGCCCCCTCCGAGAATACCGCCAGCTGATGACAGCGTGGCCGGTTCCGCGGGTGCAATCGCGGCTGGTTCTGTGGGTACCAGTGCGGCCGGTTCTGCGGCCGGTTCCGTGGGTACCAGCGCGGCCGGTTCTGCGGGTATCAGCGCGGCCTGTTCCGCGGGTACCAGCGCGGCCGGTTCCGCAGGTGCCAGCGTGGCCGGTTCCGTGGGTGATTGCGCTGAGGGGATGGGTGAGGGGGGCAGCTGGGCGGCTTAGGAGGGCTGCTGGCCAATCAGGAAGCCAGCAGGCAGGGGAGCAGGGAGATGACATCATCTCTCACTGCCCTGCATCCCTCCAGTTCCGCCCTCACTGTGCGGGAAGCTGTGTGCAGCAGAAAGATTACATCATCTCTCTGCTGCCTATCTTCACTCTGGACTCAACAAAAGAACACCTTAGCAGAAAAGTGACACAGTAGGTGACAATCCGCAATGTGTGGCAGGCTACGTGGCAAGTGGCAATCCGCAATGTGTGGCAGACTACGTGGCAAGTGGCAATCCGCAATGTGTGGCAGACTACGTGGCAAGTGGCAATCCGCAATGTGTGGCAGACTACGTGGCAAGTGGCAATCCGCAATGTGTGGAAGGTGACTGGGCAAGTGACAATCCGCAATGTGTGGCAGGCTACGTGGCAAGTGACAATCCGCAATGTGTGGCAGACTACGTGGCAAGTGGCAAGTGGCAATCCGCAATGTGTGGCAGGCGACGTGGCAAGTGACAATCTGCAATGTGTGGCAGGCTACATGGCAAGTGACAATCCGCAATGTGTGGCAGGTGACGTGGCAAGTGGCAATCCGCAATGTGTGGAAGGCGACGTGGCAAGTGACAATCTGCAATGTGTGGAAGGCGACGTGGCAAGTGACAATCCGCAATGTGTGGCAGGCTACGGGGCAAGTGACAATCAGCAATGTGTGGCAGGTGACGTGGCAAGTGACAATCCGCAATGTGTGGCAGGCTACGTGGCAATCCGCATCTGGTGGCAGGCGACGTGGCAAGTGACAATCCGCAATGTGTGGCAGATGACGTGGCAAGTGACAATCCGCAATGTGTGGCAGGTGACGTGGCAAGTGGCAATCCGCAATGTGTGGCAGGTGACGTGGCAAGTAACAATCCACATTTGGTGACAAGTGACGTGGCAAGTGACAATCCGCATTTGGTGGTAGGCGACATGGCAAATGACACCCTCAGGGCTCCCACTGATTCTGCATTATGGTGAGTTGAACCATTTAATTTTATATTACAATGTATTAATAGAAATAATGCGCTTCAATCATCCTGACACCATAACAACCATGGTGTCGTAATGATTGAAGCGCCAATACCAGCCATTTTCCATATAAATTACCCCCAAAAAAACATATTTTATAGCAGTGCCCCTCCCGAGACTGGTCTCTGGATCCACCCCTGGAGCCAGTGTTTATGATGAGGCCACAATGTAGTGGACTGGGAACAAGATTAGAGATTTTTTGGATACATTCTGGTGTCACTTTGACTTTGGAGAAAAGTAACGGGTGCATAAAAATTGGTCTTTGGGTGTCGGTGGTGCCTTCCCACCGTAACCCTATAGCGGTACTCTTGATGAAAGCCAGAATTGGCCCTGCTGTAAAAAATTGCAATGACAGGAAATGATGCCCTGCCTGAGGACTGACCACCACGTCCACCTTTGCCTGTGGACACATTTGTTTCTGGCCCCCTTACAGTGCCAAGGGAATGTCTGCCTCTCCTTGTTGTCCTCCCAGACATTATTGGGAGGGAGGGAGCAGTGCTTATAAGCCAATGTAAAGAAGTGGAAATTTGTACGTAGATTCACTTTAATCAATATAAAGTCGTGTTTGATGCATGACCGGATGTTCTAGAGGATGGACATGTGTGACCAAGCTCCACCGTATGTCCGGAAGAGATCCTGTCAGCTGGCTCAGCTGGATCCGATGCAGAGGTGAGGGGTAGGCTTACCCTCGATTTGGCAACCCTGACGCCCTGCTGCTCTGCATAGTGGGATTGAGGGATCAGAGAGAGAGGAGAGCCACCGCCGCATTTGCTGCCCCCTCTGTTCTCGGGACACTCCAGATAACCCAGGTTGAGCAGGGGGTGAGCCCGTACAGTGACACCCGGTGGAAACTTACTAACCCGCTTCTTTGATACTCCTGTTCCCTTCTGCATCTAAGGCCGCGTACACACGCGGGGACTGTTCGCTCAACTTTGTCCGTCAAACAGTTTCAGCGGACAGTCCGCTCAAAATTAGCATGGACGGACTTGCCCACACACGACGAACGAACAGTCCGCTGAAACCGTGCACGATGACGTGAACGGCACGTACGACGGGACTAGAAAACGACGTCCTATACACTGCAATGCAACCTTCGGCGTGTAAATCCTTTCTGAGCATGCGCGGAACTTAGTTTGACGAACAAGCCTACACACGAGGGGACTGTTCGCTGAAACAAAGTTTCAGCGGACAGTTTTTCGGAATTTCCGAAAAACTTTGTTCAGCAGACTGTCCGCTGAAACTGTCCGCTGAAAGCCCACACACGAGCGGACTGTCCGCCGAAACACTGTTCAGCGGACAAAGTTGAGCGAACAGTCCCCGCGTGTGTACGCGGCCTGAGGGGTGGAGGAAATTAAGGGGCCACACCTGGATTGCTAGGGTTGCTGTCTCTTGGCCCTATTATTAGCCTTCTCTTCCCCACTTTTTTTTTTTGAGGGTACAAGTTCTGTTCTCTACCAAACCTCTGGACACGCCTCAGGACACGCTAGAGATCCCAGAACCCCCTTCTGGAGCTGGAGTTTTGGCAGAAGGAGAACCATCACTGAAAAGAAATCCTTCAGGCAATTAATTCCTGTAGGACCTTCCTAGGTGAACTGTCAGATAAGTTTAAAGTAATCCGGGAAGAGCTATGCTTTGTCAAGCATGACCTACAAAAAGTGCAAGAAAGGATTACCGCCCTTGAAGGAAGAGTTAGCCTGGTGGAGGATGACCTGAACCCCCTTTTGTGGGAGATAAGAATAAAATAACAAATGTTTAATTATGAGATAAAAGTGGACGATATGAAGAACAGACTGCAAAGGAAAAATGTCAGGATTGTGGGGCTCCCTGAGCGCAGTGAGGGCCTGGATCCTGTGATATTTCTCAAATAATAATTTTGGAATCGACACTTTCTCAGCCTTTTTCGCAATGGAAAGAGCCCATAGGGTACCTTACCAGGGGGTTACCCAAGACCTCAATTGGTTAAAATGCTTTATTATAAAGACAGAGTAACCATATTTCAGAAGGCCAGGGAAATGGGTAAAATAATTTTACCCAGATTTTTCACCAGAACTGCAGAGACGGAGGGCCAAGTTCCTGGAAATCAAATGTAAACCACAACATCTGAAAGTCTCTTATGCCTTGTTATACCCGGCAAGATTGTGGGTGACCGCTATAGGGGAGACTCTTTGTTTTGATCCCCCGGAGGGGGTGGAGTGGTGGTTGGCATCCCGCAAGGATAAATTATAGAAGAACTAGAAAACTGCGCTTCAAAGAAAGAAGTATAATAACTGCGTGTGTGACCCAGGGGCACAGATGATCATTTATTTGCACATTAAGGAGTTGGTGCAGGGGGTTGCATTTAGGTTAGAGGGATAATGTGTAAATGGCCTTCTTCTTCTAAGTTAATGAGGGGGAGGTTATACATGAAGGAAACAATAATTGCGATCTTGAGCACATGGGAAGGTCACTTTGGAAGCTTCCAGAGAGGGCCCATAAGGGTGGTGAGTGAATTGGGAATGAGACATGGATGGTGTGTTAGGTATGAAAAGGGTATGGGGGGATGTGTGAGGAATAAATATACTTCAAATAGGAAATATTTTGGCACTAAAGTATCACAGAAGTAAAATGAGAATAGGTATTGGTTAACAAAGAAAGATCATACAAAGTATATGGAAATTATACAATTCGGGGTTATTATTTTGAACTATATGCACTTATTGAACACTAAATGGTTATTCTAGGGGGGTGAGTTGTTCTGATTAGATCTGGGGTAATGTTCAACTGCAGGCAGATAAGACTAATGAACTGAGGTGCTACATTTTTTTGTATTGTACTATAGAAAATAGAACCTACGTGCTGGCCAATTTATATGTCCCCCCTTATTTCAACACTTCAATCTTGTATAGGTTGGTGGAGTTTGTTCTGGATAAACTGGATGTGCCAGTTTTTGTCATGGGGGATTTTAACACAGTTTTGGACCAGAAGGTGGATAGGTTTCCCCATGGGACACAGACCAGTGCTGCAGTTGACAATCGATTGTTCCTATTCTTAAGAGAGGCCAGACTAATGGATATATGGAGGGCGCAGAATGCGGCAGTCCGACAGCACTCATGTTTTTCCAGGACACACTCTACTCTTTCTAGAATTTATATGGTTCTGGGGAATGAGGAGGCACTGCAGGAGATAAAAAAATTAATTTACATGCCAAGAGGTCTTTCGGACCTCTCCCCGGTGACAGTATCAATAGAGGTGAGGGAGAATTCTCGACCCAGGGAGTGGAAAATATGTCCTTTTTGGATGGAATTAATGGGTGACCAAGATGAGGTGTTAACGGCCTTAAGAGAGTTTGCTGATTTGAATAGAGGAACCACCCCGGTAGTGATAAATTGAGACACCTTTAAAGTCTTCCTTCGCGGAATATTGATACAAGTGTCAAAAATTAAAAAACGGACCAAACATGGGGAAAGGGTGGCTGGAGAGAGGGTGGTAACCATGGAAGAACAATATGTGAATAATCCGACCCCCTTATGCCGTAATACACACGGTCAAACTTTCCGGCAGAAAAAATCTGACGGAATCTTTTCATCGGATATTCTGATTGTGTGAATGCCTCATCTGACTTTTTTTTTCTCGAAAATTCTGACAGCCCTAGAAATAGAACATGTTTTAAATCTTTCCAAGGGAATTAATTCCTATCGGGAAAACCATTAGTCTGTATGCTGTTCCGACGGACCAAAAACGACCCATGGGCAGCTATTGGCTACTGGTTATTGAACTTCCTTTTTCTAGTCCCATCATACGTGTTGTACGTTACTGCATTCTAGACGATCAGACTTTGGTGTGATCGTGTGTAGGCAATACCGTTTAAGCGGAACTCCGTCGGAAAAACCGTCAGAGTTTATTCTGATGGAAAAACTGGTCGTGTGTACGTGGCATTAGGGTTTGGGCAAAGGAGCAACAGATTTACAGCACACCAATGATGAAGAAAGCAGAGAATAAACAACTTTTCCAGAGGCAGAAAAACTTTGGGGAGGGGGAAAGGGTGGGGGGAATGTTGAAATGAAAGGTGATTTAATTCATGTGTTTTGGAGGTGTCCAAAGCTATTCCGGTATTGGAAGGCGGTATCCGGAGTAATAAGTCAGGTATTCAGAGGACCTCCAAACACGGACGTAATGGCTTTGTGTATTGGGGTTTGTAGAGGGGGAGGGAAACCCCAGATGCACCCAGATTGCAATCCTCAGGTGACTATTTCAGGCAAAGAAATTGATAGCACAAAAAGGTGGCAATCAGTTTCACCCCCTTCCTGTATAGAATGGGAGTGAGGCATGAACGAGACAATTTGGAAGGAAAAATCAGTATATGTCAGTAGGGATGGGTGAACAGTTAGGCCCGAGCATAAGTTCGGGCAGAACTTTGGTTGTTTGGTAAACAGCTGAACAAACGGGTCGTTTGACCGTTTGTTTGGCCCCCCGAACTGACCACAATGCATTGTGGCGCTGAACAGTACTTTGCTAAACCTGATTGGCTGAAGCAGTGAAAGCTTCAGCCAATCAGGGCACAGAGAGCTGTCAGAGTCATGATTGGACACTGTCATCATGACTTTTCCCAATCATGGCTCATTCCTGGCCCACATTATAAAAGTATTCTTTCAATGGCAGCCATTCAGTGTGATTTTGGCATGGAGAGAGATAGAACAGGGCTCTGTTCAGTGCTCTTAGTTAGTGTGCTATACTGTGCTATTTTGCTTTAATTGTCAGTGAAGAATACTAGTTTAGTGTCAGTCCAGGGATAGTGTGAGTGTATTGAGGAGGAGCATCATTCAGCTTTGCATAGTGTGCAGCTAGAGTAGGGACAGCTCAGATAATTTCAGTGTAGTGTAGTCAGACCGTGTCAGTAATTTGTGTATAGCTAGAGTAGGGACAGTTCAGATAGTGTCAGTGTATTGACAGTTGAACACCGTCTATTTAATTGCATTCCTGCTAGTTTAACGCCATCTACTTCTGTATGCGTTATTGCTATTTTAACGCCATATAGTTTTGTGTGCGTTATTGCCAGTTTAACGTCATTTACTTCTGTGTGTGTTACTGCCAGTTTAATGGCATTTACTTCTGTGTGCGTTACTGCCAGATTAATGCCATATAGTTTTGCGTGCATTATTGCCAGTTTAACGCCATATAGTTTTGCGTGCGTAACTGCCAGTTTAACACCATATAGTTCTGTGTACGTTACTGCCAGTTTAACTCCATGTAGTTCTGTGTGTAACTGTACATTTGGCGCATTATATTGTAGTATATTATAGTGTATCTGTGGAGTGTGTCTGTGTAGTGTGAGAACTCAAATTAAAGTGCACCAAATACCTCTTTACATTGATTAAAGTGCATCTACGTACAGATTTCAACTTCTTCTTTACATTTGCTTATAAGCACCGCCTCCTCCCTCCCAATAATGTCTGGGAGGACAACAAGGAAAGGCAGAAGTTCCCTTGGCACTGTAAGAGGGCCAGCAACAAATGTGTCCACAGGCAAAGGTGGACGAGGTGGTCAGTCCTTAAGCAGGGCATCATTTCCTCTGTTTAGTGAGTTACACACAAAACTATGTGGCATTAAACTGGCAGTAACGCGCACAGAACTATATGACGTCAAACTGGCAGTAACGCACACAAAACTATGGCATTAAACTGGCAGTAACGCACACAGAAGTAAATGCCGTTAAACTGGCAGTAACGCACTCAGACGTAAATGGCATTAAACTTGCAGTAACGCACAAAACTATATGGCTTTAAACTGGCAGTAATGCACACAAAACTATATGGCATTAAACTGGCAGTAACGCACACAGAAATAAATGGCGATAAACTGACAGTAACGCACACAGCAGTAAATGGCTTTAAACTGGCAGTAACACAATCAAATAGACGGTGTTCAACCGTCACTACACTGATGCTATCTGACCTGTCCCTACTCTATCTATACACTAATGTCAAGATTACTGACAAGGTCTCACTACACTACACTGAAACTATCTGAGCTGTCCCTACACTATGCAAAGCTGAATTATGATCCTCCTCACTACACTAACAGTATCTCTAGACTGACACTAAACTAATATTCTACACTGGCAATTGAAGCAAAATAGCACAGTATAACACACTAACTAATAGCACTGAACAGAGCCCTGTTCTATCTCTCTCCACGCTGAAATCCCACTGAAAATGGCTGCCATTGAGAGAATACTTTTATACTGTGGGGAAGGAATGAGCCATGACTGGATAAAGTCATTATGACAGTGTCAAAATATGACTCTGACAGTGCTCTGTGCCCTGATTGGCTGTTTTCACTGCATTGTTCAGTGCCGCAATGCATTGTGGTCGGTTCGGGGGGGGGGGGGCGAACCCGTCCAAACATCCGGACAATGAAAGTTATGCTCGGGCCAAACCGTTCGCCTATCCCTAGTAAGCATCAGGACTGGACCATGGAGTAATGGAAGAGGGTGGCCTGGTCTGATGAATCACATTTTCTTTTACATCATATGGATGGCAAAGTGCATGTATATCACTTACCTGGGTAAGAGATGGTACCAGGATGCAGTATGGGAAGAAGCCAAATTGGTGGTGGCAGTATGATGATTTGGACAATGTTCTGCTGGTAAACCTGACTTGAGATGTTGGAATGAGCCCAGGGTTGCCCCCTGTGTGTATCACCTCCTCATCCCTGCACTGCTGAACTCTCCTCTCAAGACTGTGTTAACAGCTTTCACTTGCTTGCTGCTGCACTGTTGAACTCTCCTCTAAAGACTTTGTTAACAGTTTTCACCTTGCTGCTTTGCATAGCGTAGCCAGTCCATCCAGCGTCCTGCTGCCTGGCAACCAGCACGACACAACATGTGACTTGGCCATGCCCCCTCACCAACGGGATTTGCTATAAACATCATGGCGCGCTCGTCTGGGCCAGGGTGGATGGGGCAGATGGCCCAAAAACCTCTGGATACAGTACAGGAAAACTCTCTGCTGGGGAAATAAGTACCGCACACCGGTTAATCTACTCGAGGTCGTTGCTTTTTCACTCAATAATAAGAGACATTCAACTTAACTGCATCGAAAACAAAATCTGGTGCTCGCGGAACATAAAAAAAAAGGGACAAACAGGCGAAAAGTACATTGGCGAAATCATCTACCTTTGAGACTTTAAGGGCCGCCTTCATTAATGCCCGCTCAGCCACTAAGCATTGTTCGGAAATTTTTGACATGCTAGAGTCAGAGAAATTTCACATTTTAGGAATCACAGAGGCTATGTTTAATGTGAATTATAAGTCAGTTTTAGAAGGTTACTTCCCCGAAATTTTAAGATTTTAGTCAAAAACAGAGAATGACTGTTTGGATTGTACTGAGTTAAAAACACCTGAGTTTAGTTCATTTGAACACCTGGTGATCAGGTGTAAAGTAAGTGACTCTTCCTCATTTGTATTAGCTATTGTCTATCATTCACTTGGCCCAGCAGGGACTTTCCATGCTGACTTACCCAAACTAATAATGTCCCTGTGTCCACAATCGGATTGTGTCGTTCTCCAGGGAGACATGAGTATGTGGCTGGAGGATGACACAAGCGGTGACTCCCAGGACTTCATTAGTCACTTAGATGGCCTCCACTTTACCCTGGCACCCACCATGATCACAAACATAAAGGGCCATATGCTAGATACGCTTTTTATTCATGGTGCGGAAGTTTTCAATGTTAAAGCGCATGAGGTGGGGTGGTCAGAACATAGTCTGGTCACCTTTAACCTCCTGGATTTTTCACCAATAAAAACCCCCAAAGGAAATCGTATGACAAAATCTGCTCCATTTCGGAAACTACCAAATATGACAGTCGAAGACTTTAAAGCATGCTATCACTACCATCAGGGACAGCCACTCCTAGTAAATGAATAGAAAACGGAATTCCGGCTTTAGAAACCGAGATTGAAAGGCTGGAAATATCCTTAGATTAATTTGAGTTAAGAATCCAGGCAAGTTTGGGCATCCTGGCCCCATTGACAACAGCAAATAGGCGCCCAAACAGGTAATTCGCTTTCTCCATGACCAGATGGGCTCTCCTGCTAGCCTTGACCCGAAGATGTGTCTGCTTGGTCTCTTACCAGAATTAGAAGCTGACAAGTCCCTTCGCACCTTCCTACATGAAACACTCTTCCTGGCGCGAAAGGTGATTGCTCGTGGCTGGATGCAGGCCCTCCCCCCCACGGTCCAGTGCTGGAAAAAAGAGGTTAATGATACCCTCCCTTATAAGAAATTGGTTTATACACATATAGGATGTCCACTTAAATACGAGCGGATCTGGTGTAGGTGGTTGGGGGATGGGGAGACGTGTACTTGATATGCTGTTATATTGATCCCTTGTCCCCCTCCCCCCTCTGCTTATCCCCTTCGGTGCTTCCTCCACCTTAAGGACCTACTCTTCTTATGTCCCCCTCCCCCTTTTATTTCTCCTTTTGCCTGCTCCCCCTCCCCCGGTTGACACACACTAGCTCTAATGCTGCATCTACCCATGATGGGTGTCGGACCCCTATATTGCGCAGCTAACCCAATGCTCTCATGTATGCAACACTGCCTTGGCCAGATTGGCCCACGTTCTTTGATGTATCGTATGTATGCCTGCTATGTATGTTATCTTCTGTTTCTTTCTTTTTTTTCAATAAAGTTTGTTTTTCGATTAAAATAGGCACCCAAGACTCTAAGTCAAGCCCTTGGTACGCCCCTAGTCTCAACTTGAGAATAAAAGACGAATATTGAAAGAAAGTGGCTTAAATCAAAACTTACCCGGGACAAAATGGCGTATAGGGTCTATTGTCGAGGCTACACAAAGGCTGTAAAATGCCATAAAAGATCCTATTATATTGGCCAAATAATGCAAGCCTTGAACAAGTCTCGGGAACTATTCACATTGGTTAGGGACATATTTGAACCAAAAAAATTAATTCTAAGATTTATGAAGAAAAATGCAGATACATTGGCCCGAGAAATTACAAGGATAGTGACCCTATCTTTAAAAATAGGGGCCGGGAGTGCGCATGCGCGGCGCCCTGTGATGGACGCCTGAACACAGGGCTCCGCATTGCCCCAGCCATCCCGCGCACTTTGTGGCTGAACTTCGCCGAATATCGTTAAGCGGCGAATAGCGGAGGTGCCCGCTGACACAAGGGCACACTCTGATGAGCGGAGGAACAGCACGGAGAGGGCTAGGCCTCCCGGGAGCGGACAAACTAACTAAGATGGCGGCGGAGCGGCCGCCTCACGAGGCCCACACAGGATCAGCAGGCTCCTCTCCCTGGCATGACAGGCTTCATGAAGAGGTATGCGGAGGGGGTCATTCACCACTACCCCATGGAGGTCTCTTATCCCCTGCCACCACAGTTTCATTACTAAATCAGACACTGGAGGACATTCAAGGGCTATCCCCTGCAGGGGAACACTCATCCAGGCATACCACTGCTTTTAAGGAGGCAGCCCTGCTCATCCCTCAGCCATCCCAGTCTCCTCAGACACAGGACTTGTCAGTACTTTTTACTAAATTTGCTGAAATGCTTGATAGGGGGCTAGCTCAGACTGCATCTTTAATTACCTCTGACATAAAAGCTGATCTCCACATGCTGGGGAACCGAATTGAAAGTATTGAACTCAAAATGGATGCCACAATCGATCAAGTGAACCAGAATTCAGATCGATTTCAGGAATTACATGAGCAACTTGAAGAGGCGTATACCAAAATCGATGATTTGGAAAATAGGTCCCGCAGACTTAACTTCCACATCAGAGGTCTGCCTGAGTCAGTTACGGACGTCCAGGAAGCAGTGCATTCACTCATCAAGACTCTCATCCCTGACATCAGATCCCACAGATTGGAACTAGACCGTGCTCACAGAGCCCTAGGCCCTCCTCGCCAAGATGGTCTTCCGCGCGATATAGTAGTTAAGCCACACTACTTTAGTGTCAAGGAAGAGGTCATGAAGAGGGCCCGGTCCACGCCCCAACTTCAACTGATGGGTCATCAGATACAACTCTACGCTGACATCTCTCCCTTCACCATCCAAAAGAGGCGATCCCTCAAGCCCTTGCTGACGGTCCTGACACAGAAGAATATTAAATACTGGTGGATGTTCCCGTTTGGTCTGAAATTTGACTTCAACGGTAAACCTTTCCGCTTCACCTCACTACATGAAGGGGAACATCTGCTACGAAAGCTTGGCCTCCTTCCCACGGATCCACCTTCCCCCATGCAAACTTCCTCATCTGGGATGTCCAAACGGCCACCACCTTCTAGCCCGCTCACCTCCCTCTGGATCTCTCCCAGGCACAAGAAAGCGAAAGATGGACTCCCTCCATGACTTTGTGACTCTCCTATCTCTGGTTCCTGTTTTTGTGACACATTTTTTGGGTCAGAACCCTCTCTGACCCATGGCCTCAGTGCCAGTTGGAAAATGTTTTCCTCTTCCTGATCCCCCCCCCCACAGACCTGCTGCCATTTAGGCGTAAGATCTGGACTTCTTCGCCCCCCCCCCTTTTTTCTCCCCCCCCTTTTTATTTTTGCTCCTTATTATACTTCATTACAGGCCTTCATAGCTACTTTATTAGTTTCCAATCTGTTTGACATTGGTGTTCAGTTATTATTTAGATAGTGCATGCTTATTTTTTGGTGTCGCGGGGGTTGGGGCGAACCTCCTGCGCTCTCATTCCATTCCGGGTGAGGCAGTCCCCAGGGGATTGCACTTGCCTAGGGTGGGCACTTCCTCCTTTGGGGGGATTATGATGTTGGTTTCCTCTGGCGGGGGGATTCTGTCCCTTCCTCCGCCTCGGGTACGTTTTTCTTTTCTGACTCTTTCTTCTCACTGTCGCTTTTTTCTTTACCCTTTCTTGTCTTCCCTTTTTACAGCTTAAGAAGTGGACCCTCTCACATGTGATGCACGAAGTGACGCTTGGTTGACCTCATGGGTTTCCTGGAATTTGCAGCTGGCACTTAGCGTGTAGGTAGGTCTTCAGGATTTTCCTGCCTTCTGTCCCTCTCTGCTCCATGGCTAACCCACCCCATAACAACCCAATCTTTTCTCTTATCTCTTACTATGCTCTGAATAAGGGGCAAGCGCAGTTTTTTTCAATCCATGCTCAGTACCCTAGCTCCAATCACAGAAGGTATAGTCATTTACGGTGGAAATTCTAACCTAGCCTTTAACTGTGGTATTGACAAAACACGTCCCCCAGGAAGGAACAGAATTCGTCCAACCAAGCAGAGTCTAAAAGTAGCTAGACAACTATATCATTATGGCCTAGTAGACATTTGGAGGGAACTTAATCCCAGAGTTCGGGATTACACTCATTACTCTAGCCCTCACCAAACCTTCGCTAGAATTGATCACTTCTTTATTCTCCAACAACATATTCCGCTGGTACAACTGTCAGTTATTAAGGACTCTGCTTTGTCGGATCACTCCATGGTCCTTCTCTCCCTTCAGGGTGGGCCGATCCCTCGGTCTGGGTTTCATTGGCGCCTGAATGCCTCCATACTTAGTAACCCAGTCCATGTAACGGAAATAGAAAAACACATACAAGATTTTTTCAGCCTCAATGATGTGGACGACATATCCCCCTCTTCGCTCTGGGCGGCCCACAAGGCCACCATCAGAGGTACTCTCATTCAAATCTCTACTAGACTGCGCAAGGCTCGCAAGGCAGACATAAACAGGCTAGATAGGGAATTATTCTCCTTAAGCAAATTGCATAAAGCCCATCCCTCTCAACTTACTGCTGACAAACTTAATGCAACCCGCATTGCTTTAAACCTAGCACTTACAGCTGTTGCGGAAAAGGACCTCAGATGGGAAGGGGGGCCCTTCTACCACCACAATAACAGACTAGGTACTCTGCTTGCTAGACGACTAACCCCTAAAACCAGACTTTTTACGCTTCCCAAAATAAAAATGAAAGACGGTTCCCACACTCAGAATCCCCGGAAAATAATGGACGCATTCCATGACTTTTATCTTTCCCTTTACGGTAACAAGGAAGCCCGCTCATCCCCCGGTGCTATTCACTCCTTCCTACAGTCGACACAAATCCCCACTCTAAAAGGCCACCATAAGGATAAAATGGACGCACCAATTTCCGCTGAGGAAGTAGAAGGGGTCATCAAAAATCCTAAGACTAACTCAGCTCCAGGGCCGGATGGATTCTTAGTCCCTTACTACAAACATTTTTCTCATACGCTCGCCCCTTACCTAGCACGCTTCTTTAACCATCTCAGGTTTGGCTCTTCCCTGGATAAAGCCATGAACTCGGCTTTCATTACAGTCATCCCTAAACCGGGGAAGGATCCCGGCTGTGTTTCTAACTATAGACCTATATCCTTGATCAATAACGATCTCAAAATCCTGACAAAACTCTTAGCTAATAGACTCTCTAACTTCAATCAGTCTTTATGTTCATGCAGACCAGGTAGGCTTTATCCCGGGAAAGGCCCAGATCAGATTAGGAGGGCCGTAGACATAATCTCGCTCCTGGGATCAAGGTGGGATGGGGGCCCCCCCAACAGGGTTGCCTTCTTTCACTTGATCTCATGAAAGCATTTGACTCGGTCTCCTGGTCCCTACACTGGAAAGATGGGGATTCGGACAGTCATTTATGAACATTATTAATGCTCTTTACTCAAATCCAGAAGCCCAAATAAAGATGCAGGGTTACTATTCCAGCCCCTTCCCGATCCTCAGGGGTACAAGACAGGGATGCCCCTTATCGCCCTTGCTCTTTGCCATGATCATTGAGACTCTAGCTGTAGCGATTAGAGCGAACCCAGACATTAAAGGTATACGGTGTGGTCCAAAAACTCACAAATGTGCCTTGTTTGCTGATGATGTATTGCTTTTTATTGCCTCTCCGACCACCTCGCTCCCTGTCCTATGCAAACTTCTCAATGATTTTGGCGAAATTTCTGGCCTTAAGGTCAATTATGCTAAATCCTCAGTGCTTAATATTAACTTACCATCTTCACAACTTAAATATAGCTTTAAGTTCGATTGGTCAGACTCGGCCCTCCCTTATTTGGGGATACACCTGACGCCATCCATCCACAAATTGTACGCTGCTAACTTTTCCTTGACGTTCCGCAAGTTGGAGGCAGACCTCGTTTTTTGGGATTCACTTAAATTATCTTGGCTAGGCAGTGTGAATTCAGTTAAAATGACCCTTCTCCCACGTATATTGTATCTTTTTCGGTCTTTGCCTATCCCTGTCCCCAAGGACCGTATCCCTATCTTTCAGTCCAGAATTATGAACTTTATTTGGGGATCCAAGGGACATAGAATATCAAAGGAAACTCTTTTCTGCAACAAAAATCAAGGGGGTCTAGGGGTCCCTAATATCCTTTGGTATTACCAGGCGGCGCAACTTTCCCAACTATCCACTGTCTACTTAAAAACTGCGCACACGGACTGGGTTCATATGGAGAGACAAGCAGTTCCCAACTTTACTCTTGATTATCTTTTATGGTGTGCACCTAGGACTAGACCGGCCATATTAGCACCAACTCTCTCCCACTCAATTGCTCTCTGGGACTCTTTGAAAGCGAACCCGCACATTACCTCCAATTGGAAGCCCCTCTCCCACATCTTCAGGAACCCCCTGTTCCCTCTGGGCCAGGACATTAAGGCCTTTCGTTGGTGGCTGGACAAAGGGCTATATAGGATCGGCCACTTAGTCTTAGTCTCCCCCTCAGGTCCTTTCTCTCTAGGTCACTATCTGAGGAAGCTTCACATGCCAGATTCGGAAAAGTTCAGATTCCAACAAATTTCTAATTTCCTCAAATCTTTAGGATTATCAGCCGGCTCTCCTCTTTCTATCACTGAATATGAACTTTGGGGTGGCCAAGCCATGGAGCAGAGAGGGGGGATTTCGGTGATCTATCGTGCGCTTGCCCAAACAGATTCTAAAACGCTTTTCATGCCAGAATGGGAAACTGACCTCCAACAGCAATGGACCTTAGGGGATTGGCATACGGCATCACGTTCGGCCTCAAGAGGCTTACTTAATACAACTCTAATTGAAGCTAACTTAAAGGTTCTCATGAGGTGGTACATGGTTCCTCTGAGACTAGCAAATCTACCCGAATGCCTCTCCCCTTTGTTTTCACAACTGTGGTCATATTGGTTCTATGGTACACATTTGGTGGGATTGCCCAAAAATCTGAAATCTATGGAATAAGGTGTTCCAAATCATCCGGAAGATCACAGCCTTACCCATCCACAAAACACCTCAAATTGCGCTACTACATTTTTCCCTACAGGGTGTCCCAAAATTAACACAAAACCTCATTAGATTTATTCTTATCGGAACCAAACTTACCATTGCTAGAGCCTGGAAGCAGCCGACTGTATCTTTGAGATTGGTTAAAAGAAAGATATCATGGATTATGGTTCAGGGAAAAATGGTGAGCATCTTCCTGGACAAGGTAGATAGACACACAGCGACGTGGGATCCTTGGATCAGATACACCTCCAAGTGTCTACATACACCAGGAATACAAACGTGAGGCCAGGTGAGAGTGGTCCACTTAGACAGCGGCTACTATTTCACTCGTCCTTTCTTCTCTCTTCTTCTCTATTCCTCCCCATCTTTCTTCTATTCTTTATCTTTACCTTTTATCTCCATCAGTGCTCTCTATCCTGCCTTATGTAGGATCAACATGGTGTTTCTGCACTCTATAGGAGTACAAAACTACAATTCTAATTTAGTTAAGCGGCTCGTTCTTGGTAATTGCTCTCCATTTGCTCGATTGTTCCTTTCACTTACCTGATACTTGAGGGTCTTTAGTAATACACCGGCTCAGGAAAATGTTCCTTTTTGCCATGACCAGTCGATAGTTCAATAGAAGTTTTAAGTTTTTGGGAAGGGCGGAGCCTTCGGGTATTCGGCACAGTTAGATCCCATTAGGGGTGCCGGGAACGGGGGGGCTCGCCGCTCTAGTTTCATTGAATGTATAACGTGTCCAAAATCCCAAGTGATATTTTGTTACCAAGGATTGGCACTCGATATGTTGTATTGCCTACTCTCTTATTGGCTCACACCAGTTAACGACATTATGTTAGCTACTCCTAGTGGAACTCATGGTTTGTTAACTGTCAATATGAAATTCTATGTTGTGTGCTGTACATATGAGCACTGTTCATTTGTTAATATGTATTTCAGTGTATTCTCAATAAAAAACGATTGAAAGTAAAAAGAGGGGCCGCTCCAACACAATTGAAGTATGCCATTGTCTCCCCCTTGTTGAAGAAAAGCACACTTGACCCTTCTTTTCTCACTAATTTCAGACCTATATCTCTTCTTCCCTTTCTGGCGAATATCCTGGATCAGGTTGTCTTTTAACAAATCCAAAGCTTCTTCGAGGGTAACGACCTGTTCCATGACTCCCAGTCGGGATTTAGGCTGGGGCGTGGCACTGAACTGTCCCCACTTGATATACGCGAACGTCTGTTAAGAGGAAAAGATGCAGGGGGGTCGGCAGCCTTGGTGCTGCTCGACCTCTCCGCAGCCTTTGCCACTATCGATCATCAAATTCTGGAAGACCGCATGAAATCCCTTTTTGGATGTAGTGGCACCGTCCTCTGTTGGATTAACTCCTTTCTCACGGACAGGACCCATCAAGTGTGGATGAATGCATGCAGCTCGCCAATTGAACCACTTCTCTATGGAGAGGCATTGTCGCCCCTGCTATTCAACTGCTATATGCGCCCACTCGGTGACATTATTGCTACACGCAAACTAGCATGCCAGATCTACGCAGAGGACATGCGGATTCTGTCTGCCACTGACAATGGGCCAAATATGCACCTACAACTGAGAAATAGACTCCTTCACATACAAAAATGGATGGCCGATAACAAGCTAGACCTTAATGAAGCAAAGACCGAGGTGATGCTGGTAGGCCCTCAATCAACCACCAATTTTCTCTTGGCCTGGCCCACTTCATTCTGCCCCATCCCAACACCGGCAAAACAGTTTAGGAATTAGGTATCATCTTTGATTCATGCCTGCCATTTATACCTCACGAAAAACTCTGTATCAAAAACTCTAACTTCTATATACAGAGACTCCTTAAAATTAAAGATCTGTTTTCGCACTAAAAAACGGCTAACTCTTGTACAGGGCCTTGTGCATTCCCGGTTGGATTGCTCTAACATCTTTTTTCTTGGACTTCCATTGAAGTGGCAAAGATAATTGCAAGCAACTCAGAATCAAGCTGCTCCTCTGGTCTCCGGATGCACCAGAACAGATCACATCTCTCCCGTGCTGGAAAAACTGCACTGGCTTCCTATCGCCAAGCAAGTACTATTCAAGGCAATGTGCTATATGTATAGGGCACACCGGAAACTGGGCCCAATTTATCTGTCTGAATGTACCGTCAAGACCACTCCGATCGGCCTACTTACTTCTCAAAGAACCAACAATCAGCAGACTAAAATTTACTGGTAACAGACGCCTAGTTACAAAGGGCAATGATCTGTGGAACTCCCTTCCAGCGTCTCTAAGGTCCTTACCTTCCCTCCTGTGTTTCAAGAAAAGTTTAAAAACCTTCCTCTTCATCCAGGCCTATGGATAATCTGATGAAGAATAGGAATTGTGCAAAAAAACATGGATTTTGTATGCTCTCTTTCCTCCCCCATCTGGAGGGTAAGCAGAGGGTTTTACTACCTCTTTCATGTTGGGTACCCTAGGCTCCTTTTTTTCTATTGGAAATCTCAACTTGATTTTAGGGTCTCTGTGTGCCTAGACGTGCTCCTAACGGAGCTCATTCGGCGCAATACAAATCCCATATCAAATCAAAAATCAAATCAATGCCAAGGCCATTTTTTTACAGCACTGCATCACTTTAACTGACAATTGCGCGGTCCTGTGATGCTGTACCCAAACAAAATTGATGTCCTTTTTTTCCGACAAATAGAGCTTTCTTTTGGTGGTATTTGATCGCCACTATTCATTGGTTTGCGCAAAAGTTATAGCGTTTACAAAATAGGGAAACAGTTTAGGGACTTTTTTTATTGTTTTTTATTAGTAATGCTGGCGATCTATGATTTTTAGCAGGGCTGCAACTTTTCGGGGGGACATATCTGACCCTAAGTAACACTTTTCGGTGACCAGTGACACCAATACAGCGATCAGTGCTATAAAAAATGCACTAATCACTGTATAATATATGATCAGAGGGTTAAGTGTCCCTAGGGAGTTGTTTTTAAGTGTATGGGGGACGGACTCACTTGGAGTAGAGCGAGATCACTGTTCCTGATCACTAGGAACAGCTGGTCTCTCTTTCCTCCCCTGTCAGAATGGGGATCTGCCTTGTTCAGATCAGATTTATTTCTGCCTCTCTTTCCCACGATCACGGGTAGCCAATGGAAATTGTGTCCGCCGGACCCGCTGGCGAGCTCCCTTGATAAGGAGCATCCCTGCAAAAGCTAGTGCACGGACCGCCGTACCGGTACGGGCAATTCCTGCAGCCGAGCCGCCTTATCGCAGTATAACTGCAGCGGCTGGTCTGCAAGTAGTTAAAGTCAATAGCCACAAATATTACACAGTTGCTGGACAGTATGTAAGTAGCTTGCTAAGGCCAAAATATAAGAAGAGATGAGGCAGATTTATCTTGAAATAAACAGAGTGTATTATTTGAGAGACAACAGCCACAAATATTACGATCGGTCCGGTCTAACCTTACACTGCCGTCGGCGGTGTTCCCGGAAAGGGTCAACCGATCGTTCAATCAGGTAAGATGCGTGACTATGCGCTGACGCGTTTCAGTCATCACTTTCGTCAGAGGGCGTGGCCACACAGCGCTGCAACCTTCTTTAAATACATTACACTGAGCGGAAATGCCCTGATGCGGCCATCATATGATGTTGTAGACACTTCCTGCACATCCTAAGGTGTCAGCCTAGAGGCGATTCAGTTCGCATTGTGCGCTATATAAGTATTTCATTCATTCATTCATTCATTCATTCAGCAATGTATGTAACTGTTCAGACGCCAGACATGCTTTTACACTACAATTATTACATAGAAACATCCGAAAATAAATACATAAAATTCATTTTACAATAGTCTCAGCTGTATCAGTACTTAGCCTATTAAGATCAATCCACTTAAATTAAATAATACATTAAATCAGCTTGAATGACTATATCATAAAGTGCCTTGAAGTGAATTGCATGGTTAGTGGCCTTCTAATCAAAACCAAAATTAAGGTAATTGAATATAGGTATCAATAATCACTTATGGATCTAATGATAATAATTCTCTTCAGTTTGTATTAGATAAGACTAAACTATAGTCACTTACTTTTTATAGTGTTTTACTTCAAACCTAAAGGAACTACTCCATCAACACATGCGATTCTATCCTCATACACATGGACTAACTGATACATAAATCTACATATATCCATGATCAAAACTGACAACCTAAATAGTTCAATCAAATCATATAAATTATCTTCATCAAACATTTGAGCAGTGTAAAATGACTTAAAACACAACTAGATCAGCAGATGACCAGAAAAAATAAGAAAAAACAGTATCTGTATAAAAACGTAAAAATCACTAATAAAACAATTTAAATCTAGTTCAACATTCATCCCTTTAGGATGTAAGGTATCAGCTAAAAATATCCATTTTGTTTCACATTTAGATATTTCACAAACTTTATTACACCCCCCCCCCCCCCCCCAAATTGGGATGTAACTTTTCTATTCCCCAAAACTTGAGGCCTGAGGGATAGAGATGGACGAACTTCCGACGGGACGTTTCGCAAATGCGGCCAAAAGTTCGTGAATCGCAAAGTTTGCGGCGGGCCCCATTGACTTCAATGGCAGGCGAACTTTAAAAACCTACAGGTCATATTTTCAGCCACAAAATACTTACTAGCTGTGCACACATAGTCCCACCACATGGCCACTGACATAACACATGTATGAAGTGAATCTGGGATCGACAACTACAAGCATTCTTTTTTTTATCTGTGAAATTTTGACAATTCAGGACTCAGGAGCGCATGAAGGCAATGGAGGAGAGGAAAGGTCAGGGTAGGCTATGAAGAGGGTGCAGGAGATGATCACCAGCACCGTGATATAGAGCACTGACACCAGCACCATGATAGAGTGCACTGGAACCAGCATCGTGATATAGAGCACTGACACCAGCACCGTGATAGAGTGCCCTGATACCTGTACCATGATATAGAGCACTGACACCAGCACCGTGATAGAGTGCACTGACACCAGCACCGTGATAGAGTGCACTGACACCAGCACCGTGATAGAGTGCACTGACACCAGCACCGTGATATAGAGCACTGACAGCAGCACTGATACCAGCAACTCACTGCTGGGCCCCAAAAATATGAGACCGGTCAACCTCTTCAAACAGGAGGGTACGTGCATATAGTACGGTGTACTTTTTTGGTACAAGGAAGTGAGCCAAATGTAGAAAAAAGGTCTGTGTGCAAATTGGGCATGCTCTGGCCAGAGGTCAAGCCTGCCCACCCAGTAGTCCAGGGGTTCATCACTCCTCAGAGTGTCCACATCGGCCGTTAACCCGATGTAGTCGGAAACCTGTCGGTCTAGGCGTTCCCTGATGCTGGACCGGATGAGACCTGTCGATGGGTCGGCTGAAAGAATGACCTCATATCAGAAGTCCCCAACACATCTTCAAACCGCCCTCTTCTTGCAGGTGCTGTTGGATTGGTACCCGCAACTCTTTCTCCGGGAGTGGGAATTCCTCCTCTGCCAGCGCACGCAAAGGCAGAATGCAGCATTTCTCGAAGCAAGGCCTGGAAGTGCTCCATTCTGACAGCCCTCTGTGACGGTGGTAACATTTCCGCCATTTTGTGTTTGTACCGGGGGTCTAAGTACGTTGCCACCCAGTACTGGTCCTTGACCCTTATGCTTTTTATACTGTTAAAACACTGGAGCATGAAGGCCCCCATTTGCACTAAACTGGAAGCGGTGTGGTAGCCTGGCTCCTGCTCATCATCCAGGATAATGTCGTCCTCCTCGTTCTCCTCTCCCCAGCCACGCACAACAACAGGGATCCCAGAAAGGTTTAAAGCATGCTCTGCTTGCTCCTCCTCATCCGCCCCGGCACCATCCTCCTCTGACTCCTCTTCAGACTCCTGTTGTTTACATGTCTCAGATAGAGTAGCCCCCCCTGGGAATTCATCCAGCATTGCGACTTCCTCATCTTCCCGCTCCTGCTCCTCCATGGCTTTATCAATGACACAACGCAATGCACGCTCCATAAAGAAGGCATAAGGTACCATGTCACTGATGGCGCCATGGCTGCGACTGACCAGTTTGGTGATCTCATCAAATGGCCTCAGAAGTCTGAATGCGTCGTGCATGAGCAGCCACTGGCGCGGTGAAAAAAAAAACAGCTCCCCAAAACCTGTTCTGCCGCAGAATTCGTACAGGTAGATGTTAACTGCACGTTTCTGCTGGGGCAGCCTATTAAGCATATAGAAGGTTGAGTTTGATTGCGTCGGGCAATCACAAATAAGACGTCTGGCCGGCAGATTGTGTCGCTGCTGAATGTGAGCAAGGCAAGCCATGGCCGTGTAAGATCTTCTGAAATGGGCCGAGATTTTCCTTGCCTGCGGCAAGATGTCCTGGACCCCAGGGTATTTGACAACGAATCGCTGCACAACCAAGTTTAAGACGTGTGCCATGCATGGCACGTGTGTAATTTTGCCCTGTTTCAATGCACTAAGCAGATTGTCACCGTTGTCACACACCACTTTACCAACTGTAAAATTGAGTGGTGTTAGCCACTGATCTGCCTGTGAACGCAAAGCTGAAGGGAGTGCAGGGCCAGTGTGGCTCTTGGCTTCCAGACACAACAGACGCAGCACAGCATGGCAACGTCTCACCTGGCATGTCAAATAGGTTCTGGGGAGCTTGGGCGGCGCAGTGGAAGAGACGCTAGCAGCGGAAAAGGAGGAGTCGGCCGAGGAGGAGAGGGAGGAGGATGGAGTAGGTGGAGGAGAAGAAGAGTCAGGCCTGCATGCAATCCGTGGTGGTAAAACCAAATCTACATGGGTGCCACGGGTTACATGCTTGACGGCCATCAGAAGGTTCACCCAGTGGGCAGTAAAAGTGATAATTCTTCCCTGCCCGTGTTTGCTAGACCACGTGTCTGTGGTCAGATGTATCTTGGCACCGACACTGTGTGCCAGAGATACATTCACTTGCCGCTGAACATAGCCATATAGCTCTGGGATGCCCTTCTGTGAGAAATACTTCCATCCTGGGACCTTCCATTGTGGTGTTCCAATGGTCACAAATTTTCTAAAGGCCTCTGAGTCCACCAGTTTATATGGCAGTAGTTGGTGGGCTATCAGTTCTGACAAGCCAGCCGTCAACCGTTGGGCAAGAGGGTTATCCAGCGTCATCATTTTTTTACGCTCGAACATTTGGCCCACGGAAGCCTGCCTTTTGCAGAAAAACGTGAGGATGGCGTGATGGAAGGTGGAGTGGAGGACAATTGTGAGGAGAGAGGAGAAGGAGAAGTAGAAGACGAGGCTGGACAGTGAGAGCCTGGAGTGTGGCTTTGTGGGTTCTGTTGCTCCCACTGGGCTCGGTGATGGCAGCTCATGTGCCTTCTTAAGGCGGTCGTCCCTAGGTGAGTGTTGGGCTTACCGTGACTTATGCGTTGACTGCAAAGATTGCAGATGGCAACACTATTGTCAGCAGCGGACACGTTAAAAAAAGCCAACACTGCAGAGCCATGTGCCGGCGTCCTGGGAGCGCCAGATGTGACCGTACATGGTTGATGCCTCGCTCCTGATACATTCGCATTCTGCTTTGTCCCTCCTGTGCAATCTAAGTTCTTCCTGCTTCTCCTCCCTATCTGCTGGTCCATATCTCCCTCTGAACTCCCCTCCTCTTCCTCTCTTGTGGGCACCCACGTGACATCACTAGACACGTCATCATCAACGTCACCTTCCCCACCGCTATAATTAGCGATCTCGGAGTAGGCAGCAACACCGGAGACCAACCTCCTCCTTGGGCGGATCTGGGTACTGTCGTCAGACTGCTGAGTGGCGGTTGTTGCTACCTCCTCTTCCTGATCCAATGCCAAGAGTGGCTGCGCATCGAAAATGTCTTGATATGGATCAGAAAATAATTCCTAAGACTCAAGCGGAAGGTATATGGTGGTGGTGGTGTTGGTGGTAGTGTCTTTGGGGGTGCACATAGCAGAGAGTGAAGAAGAGGGTGCAGATCGAGAGGAGGAGGAGGGTGCAGAAGAGTAAGGCTGAGTGAGCCACTCAACCAAGCCTGGTGCGTCCTTTGACGTAATCGCACACACCTTTGGCTCAAGCCTGTTGCTCCTGCCCTACCCCTACCACCCCTGTGGATGGGCCTGCCTTTTCCTCTGCCTGTCATTTTTTTAAATGATCCTGTGACAAAAGTCTCTAGAGAAGGGCAGTATGTATGTGGATGAAGGTATATAACACCCCGCTTCAATCTGTCGTTTTTGGGGGCCACTGGTCTATTACACCAGTTATAACACTTTTTTTTTTATTGCGTTTGTCACTCTTTGTAGTATCGCTACAGAACCGCTCAGCAGTCACAATGCTGCACAGTGGAAATGCTTTCTATATGTGCAAGTATTTTATACGTGTATTACACACTTATATACTGCACACCAAATAGTACACCTATACCAGTCCTTAAAAGGACCTTTGTGGACCTAGTAGCTAGTGATTTGCAGACTGTCCCTTAGTCCTTACACTGATAAAAGACTGCTGCAGAATAGGGCAGCAGTCAGCAGCAGTGCACCACAACCCTATATATTGTACACCTAGTAGCCAGTGAAAATGAAAATAAAAAAAAAGAACAAAATGAGCCGTGACCATCCAGTACACAGGACTCCATCCCCGATATTTGATAAAGAAAAAAGTAGGGAAGGGGGCAAAAAGTGGGCAACGGGACTTTATATGAAACAAATTACTTAGGGTAAATTAATTCAATCAATATAATATATCAAATTACTAATTTATTGGAAACACATCAAGAGGTAGTACAGTGGGTATAATAATAAAATATATAATATACAAAATTAAATAACATAATTAATATAATTGTCGCATAACCCAATACAATTTATGATACGATGATATTATTGAACATGGTAAAATAGACAATAAACCGACAGTACATTCCAGAGTGTGTATACAGTAATAACCAATAAATTGACTTAATGATTGAAGTAGATCAAACCCATAGTAGAATTATGGCCACTGGGGCATGGCATCCATTGGTAAAGAGCTCGACGCGTTTCGTGGATTGTCTCCACTCATCAGGAGCAGCTGTATATTGGAACACCTGTGATAGATCATATATTATAATGATGATCAATGATAATTGATTATACACATAGGCAAAAGGGGGAGCATAACAATGTTCCTAGCCACTCTTACCTATGGATGATGGATAAAATATATAGTAAATGATAATAGTAGTATACATCAGAAGCGCTGGGAGGGGTATGATAGCCTCCCCGGGAGCTGGGGTGACATCCTGGATTGGCAAACGGGCCATAGAAATTAGTTGAAAGGTCCTTGTGGATGGGATTCATTCGGCCAAATAGCACTCATAGGAATGAACCCAGAAAAGCTGGTGAAAGCAACAAATAGGGCTGTTGTTAGTGAAGTGTGAAATCAAGGGAGCTGAATAGACAGAATTTATTTTCATTTTTTCTAAACAAATTAGGGATGGAAACAACTTACTTTTTTATCCTGGTTTATTTCTTGGCCAATTGTGGGCATGACATCCATTTTAGCTAGTAATTATATATGATCTATTGTCAACATTCCTGTGTTTATACTTTAGGTCATCTATCATTCTCTGGGGGGAGGGTTTTCGCTCAATCCCGGGAGCTGCGACGTGCACCGCGGCTATCCTCCACCCCCCTGGTTAGGTTACTGTGGGGATGTTGGCCTGCCATCGCTGCACGTCGACTCCACGTCCACACGCCGTACGTCCGGCGTCATGGTGTGACGCCGCACAGCGGACGTTGTTTGTTTTTCCATCTACGTCCAAACACGAGAGACGCTGGGCTCCCCTTTATGAGCGCTAGTCGCTCAGACGTGGATGCTTCTGCCCCTCGGATCTGGACACAATTTAGCGTGACGTTGGTGTACATCCTTGGTGGTGCTGCAGGACCCTTTTTCTACACTGTTTCTTTTCCACGGTGTGAACTCTGGCTCAATCTGCCCTTACACCTATCATCACCCCTTTAACAGACATTGTTTTGTGCAATTTCAGGTATATTTTAACTTTGGGTTTAGGCTTCTCTTGGTGATTCATGGTGTTATGTCACTTTTCTGGTTTTACCTCACTGCACAAATTGCACATCTTTCCTGTTCCCTTGTGGTGACTATTTCGGTTGAATCTAAATTCCCTATTCACTTCCTCCCTCTTTTTTTTTTTTTTTCCATTCTGTCTATTCAGCTCCCTTGATTTCACACTTCACTAACAACAGCCCTATTTGTTGCTTTCACAAGCTTTTTCTGGGTTCATTCCTATGAGTGCTATTTGGCCGAATGAATCCCATCCACAAGGACCTTTCAACTAATTTCTATGGCCCGTTTGCCAATCCAGGATGTCACCCCAGCTCCCGGGGAGGCTATCATACCCCTCCCAGCACTTCTGATGTATACTACTATTATCATTTACTATATATTTTATCCGTCATTCATAGGTAAGAGTGGCTAGGACCATTGTTATGCTCCCCCTTTTGCCTATGTGTATAATCAATTATCACTGATTATCATTTTAATATATGATCTATCACAGGTGTTCCAATATACAGCTGCTCCTAATGAGTGGAGACAATCCACGAAAAGCGTTGAGCTCTTTACCAATGGATGCCATGCCCCAGTGGCCATAATTCTACTATGGGTTTGATCTACTTTAATCATTAAGTTAATTTATTGGTTATTACTGTATACACACTCTGGAATGTACTGTCGGTTTATTGTCTATTTTACCATGTTCAATAATATCATCGTATCATGAATTGTATTGGGTTATGCGACAATTATATTAATTATGTTATTTAATTTTGTATATTATATATTTTATTATTATTATTATACTCACTGTACTACCTCTTGATGTGTTTCCAATAAATTAGTAATTTGATATATTATATTGATTGAATTAATTTACCCTAAGTAATTTGTTTCATATAAAGTCCCGTTGCCCACTTTTTGCCCCCTTCCCTCCTTTTTTCTTTATCTAGTAGCTAGTGATTTGCAGACTGTACCTCAGTCCATACACTGATAAAAGACTGCTGCAGAAACCAGCAGTAATCTGCAGCAAAGCCCTGCACCAGCACCCTATATATTGTACACCTATACCAGTCCTTACAAGGACCTTTGTGGACCTAGTAGCTAGTGATTTGCAGACTGTCCATCAGTCCCTACACTGATAAAAGACTGCTGCAGAATAGGGCAGCAGTACACCACAACCCTATATATTGTACACCTATACCAGTCCTTACAAGGACCTTTGTGGACCCAGTAGCTAGTGATTTGCAGACTGTCCCTCAGTCCCTACACTGATAAAAGACTGCTGCAGAAACCAGCAGTAATCTGCAGCACAGCCCTGCACCAGCACCCTATATATTGTACACCTATACCAGTCCTTACAAGGACCTTTGTGGACCTAGTAGCTAGTGATTTACAGACTGTCCCTCAGTCACTACACTGATAAAGGACTGCTGCAGAATAGGGCAGTAATCTGCAGCACAGCCCTGCACCAGCACCCTATATATTGTACACCTCTACCAGTCCTTACAAGGACCTTTTGTGGACCTTGTAGCTAGTGATTTGCATACTGTCCCTCAGTCACTACACTGATAAAGGACTGCTGCAGAATCGGGCAGCAGTCAAGTATAATATTCTTTCTATATTTGGAAGAAAGTATATTATACGTGTACAACCCTATATACTGTACACCTATACCAGTCCTTAAAAGGACCTTTGTGGACCTAATAGTAATAGCTAGCTAGTGATTAAACTGACTGTCCCTGCTGCACACAGCGTCATGTCCCTCCCTACACTGACAAAAGACAGGCTGCTGCAATCACCAGCACAGCAGTGCACTGAACCCTATATAATGTACTACACCTATACCAGCCCTTACAAGGACTTTTGTGGACCTAATAGCTAGCGATTTGTGTCACTACAGTCTCTCCCTGCTCCACACAGTGTCCTGTCCCTAAACTGACATAAGACAGAATGTAAAATGGCCGCCAGCTCAGGTCTATTTATAAGGTAGGGGGAATGTCCAATTGTCCATGTGCTGAAATGTCTCAACTGGCTGTCCTGTACCCCATGATGGATGTGTCATCATGGGTCAAAGTTCTTTCACACTGTAAACACATATGTCCGCCGGGCGAACAGCGGAAATAGTCCGCCAATCAGGCGAATCGCGAGCACCCAAATTCGCCACGAACCGACCGCCGGGCGAACAATTCTGTCATCCCTACTGAGGAATCTCTGTTGTGTTTTAATCTAAAGTGCATAGAAACACTATGCTCCTTATACCCAATTTTAATATTATTAATATGTTCTGAAATTCTTTTCATTAAGGTCCTTTTTGTACGTCCTATATAGAGCATATTGCATGGGCAAAGGAGGTCATACACAACATGCATGGTCATACATGATATAAAATCTTTGATTTTAAAAGTTTTAAAATTGGAAGGGGATTGAAATTCAGTAAGTCCTCGTAGTCTAGTATGAACCTGCCGACAGGAAACGCACCTACGACAGGCAAAAAAAAACAGAGGATTCATTGAACATAATCGGTCTCATAGGTGGGTCTAAAATTTTCTTAACAATTGCATCACCGAAACTCCTACCTTTTTTGTATATAAATACAGGATTCTCAGGGATCGCTTTTGATAGAATCTTATCAGAATTCAAAAGAGGCTAATATTTTCGAAAGATACTTTCTACCTCTTTTCGTTGTGTGTGAAATTGAGCGATAAAGCCCCATGTTGTTTACTAATTTGGGTTTGTCAGTTAAACAAGCTACCTGGGATGTGGTCATAACTTCATCAACTTGATGCATTTAGAGGGAGCCAGTTTCCTTTTTTAGGACGAGGAATAAGGAGAGGGTTGAGGGGCCAAAGAGGCAATTGGCATCGCAACAACCCTCCAAGAGGAAATATTCCCCCAAAGGAACAGAGATGGGCAAATCCTCCAGCCTGGATATCACCCCGTCCCACTTTGGTAGTAACAAACGTACAAGGGGCACAAGAGGGGGATTCAGAGTGCAAAAAAAGAAGAAGGGAAACAGATTAGGGCGCATTTATAATTTAGCACAGATAGATCTAAATGATAAAGAAGTTAATATCCTTAATGCAGGATTGAAGTGTACCACTAATACACCTATTAATAAATTTAACGTATACATAGACGTACATAAGTACATACGAAAAATCAATATGAAAAGATATTTTCTGGGAGTAAATACAGATCTAAATACAAGAAAAAAAAAGACTATGTGACGGTAGGTGTTGACAGTGGCCTTAAAAACAAATCTTTATTTAATCCTCCACAACCATCTAACAAACATGTGGATGTATTTAAAAGGATGGTATTACAGGACATGGACAAGTTGGTGCCTAAGAAGCAGGTCAATCCAAGGTATATAGAGGAAGGTTTGAAATCCCTGGAGGCTAGGAAAGATGTGATCATTAGATCTGCCGATAAAGGGGGAGGTGTTGTGATTCTTAATAAAGCTTATTATCATACACAGTTAATTGTTATGCTATCCGACTGTAATGTATTTGAAGAAGGTTTCTGCGCTGCGTGGCCATGCCCTCTGACGAAAGTGATGACTGAAACGCGTCAGAGCGTAGCTTACCTGATTGAACGATCGTTTGACAGTCTACCCTTTCCGGGAACACCGTGGACGGCGGTGTAAGGTTAGACCGGACCGATCGTAATATGGTTTTTAAATTTTATGTACTATTCAAGATGTTGATTTTGTGAGTGCGCATTTTGATGAGTTTTTTAATATAAATAAATGGTTTGATACGAACAGGATTACGCTATGTAGTTTTCTTCATTCCTTCACATGTGCAAATCACTTTTTGGAAAAGTGACTAATATATAACCGATGGGATATATCCGATGCCTTGTCATATGTGAGAGCTGAAGATACGATCATCTGTTGATAAGAGATGTGCTTTTGAACCAGGTACTTCTGGTAAGTGCATAACCTATAGGGATTTGCACAGGAGGTGTGGTGGTGGACTACTGAGATTCTGAATGACCTGCTAGCAACACTTGCCACATTTTTTTACATTTTTTTGCTTGCAGTAATTTTGCTGACTATGAACTATTATTGAAACAATTGATGGACTTTTTTGTTTCTGGTATATGTAACAATTTTTTTTTGGTTTCTTGCATTTGTATTGCGACCAATTATATGAATAGACATATGCCTATTGAATATGAGAAATATAGAGGTAGAGTGATACATAGAGGAACGAATTGAGTTTAAATAACATACAGTATTTATGCTTTTGGTTTGAAAGTAATTATATATACTATAAGGTTTCTTACTGTGTCTAGGTTGACCACAACCCTATATATTGTACACCTATACCAGTCCTTAAAAAGAACCTTTGTGGACCTAGTAGCTAGTGATTTGCAGACTGTCCCTCAGTCCCTACACTGATAAAAGACTGCTGCAGAAACGAGCAGTAATCTGCAGCACAGCAGTGCACCACAACCCTATATATTGTACACCTATACCCATCCTTAAAAAGGACCTTTGTAGACCTAGTAGCTAGTGATTTGCAGACTGTCCCTCAGTCCCTACACTGATAAAAGGCAGCTGCAGAATCGGGCAGCAGTCAGCAGCAGTGCACCAGCACCCTATATACTGTACACCTATACCAGTTCTTAAAAGGACCTTTGTGGACCTAGTAGTAATAACTAGCTAGTGATTAAACTGACTGTCCCTGCTCCACACAGTGTCCTGTCCCTACACTGACAAAAGACAGCTGCAATCACCAGCACAGCAGTACACTGAACCCTATATACTGTACTACACCTATACCAGTCCTAAAAAGGACTTTTGTGGACCTAATAGCTAGTGATTTGTGTCACTACAGTCTCTCCCTGCTCCACACAGCGTCCTGTCCCTACACTGACATAAGACAGAATGTAAAATGGCTGCCAGATCAGGTCTATTTATAAGGTAGGGGGTATGTCCAATTGTCCATGTGCTAAAATGTCTCAATTGGCTGTCCTGTACCCCATGATGGATGTGTCATCATGGGTCAAAGTTCTTTCACACTGTAAACGCATATGTCCGCCGGGCGAACAGCGCCGATAGTCCGCCAGTTTGGCGAATCGTGAACACGCAAAATTCGCCGCGAACTGACCACCGTGTACAATGGCTGGATAGTATTTAAGCAGCTTGGTAATGTCACAACCTAAGAGGAAGAGACAAGGCAGGGTTTATCTTGAAATAAACATTAGAGTATATAATTTAAGAAGCGATAGCCACAATTATTGTAGAGTGACTGGACAGCATGTAAGCAGCTTGATCAGGTTACAATAAAAACAATAAGAGAAAGCAGAAAACAAAGAGAAAGTAGGTTTTATCTTCAAATAAGCAGCATTAGAGTGTATTATTTGAGAGAGACCAGTCACAGATGTTGTACAGTGCGAGGACATATGCATGCAGCTTTGTAAAATTGCAATGTAAGAGGGACATTCCTACTGCTGTGCATCCAGCGGCAGGCCTTTCAGATCATGGAATATGTACTCCGGGAAGAAAACGGGGGGGGGGGGGCGGGATTTAGCACTAATCACCACTTTCTCATAGCTCACTATACTGCCTCCTTCAGTTGCCAAGATTCTGCAAACATGATATGAACAAGAATCCCAGCTTCCCAGAGCCTGTTTTCCTACCAAACTTGTACAAGTACTCCCTGGCTGCATGACCAATTTTTAATTACAGCACATGGGGGTGTGCTGGCACTGCATTTCTGCCAGGCAAACTCTAACAGAGTATGACTCCCTAAGGTGGGCACAGGGAATCCAGGGTACTTAACAAGGAACCACTGCACCACCAGGTTTAAACATGTGACAGGAAAGGTAACGGACCTCCCTCCTCAACAGGACTATGTTCACTGTAAATGCTTCCTCTGTCCAGTACCACAAAATCCAAGATCCTTTTAGCCCACCCAGTCACTAGCTGTAACTCAGTGTAGGGTGAAAAACATCAGACTCTTTATTTAAGCACATGTAACAACAGATATACAACTCAGGGACACTCCCCCCTCCCTTGGATTCAGGACGGTGGTAAACTATCCAATAACAATAGACACACAGGTCGGTGTATTCCAACTTCTCTTCAGTAAAACAATCTTATCAGCAGGGAGGGGCTGCTGGAGGGGCCCCCCTCCACATAGACATACATTCCATATTATACTTTTCTCCCAAAGCCGACAGACACAACAGAACATTTAAATACAACCACACCCAAAGTGACTTCCGTCCATCCCAGTAACACTTGGCAGGTGCAAACACTTGTAGGGCTTGTGTTGGGGAACTGTAGCACAATCAGGGGAAGTAGGGTTCCCGTGACTGGTATGTGTGTGAATTGTCCCGTGCTAGAGGGGAGCCAGCAGCTTAGTGGCGCCTCTCAATAATAATAGAGTAAAAACAGGGAGTTAATCCAAGAACAGGAAGAGAGTCCACCCCCTCATATACATAGATCTTGGTTCACTAACCATCGTTATTCATCTACTGCTGTCCTTGTAACTAGAACAGCCATATAATATTCCCAAGACTAAGAGAAGCCTAGAAAAAAAATGAATTACAAAAATGAGGACCATGCAGTATAACCAAAGCACATTTTTTAAATTAAATTCATAAATTGTGCTTTGGTTATACAGCTTGGTCCTCATTTTTGTAGTGTCACTTCTCAGCTTGGGCCTAGAGAGCTACCATCATTGTCCCTGACCCCAATTTGGAACAAAGTCTGATCTATATAGTTGTATATAAAATGCATTATTTATCTTTCAAATAGTGTTTACCAAAAAATAGGATTTTTATATACAGCTTACCTGTGAAATCCTTTTCTTGAGAGTACATCACGGGACACAGGAGTTTCATTACATAGTGGGTTATATAGGCACCTCTGGTGATTGGACACTGGTTAACCCCCAATTAAGGAGAATTCCTCCCCTATATAACCCCTCCCATATGGGAGGCACCTCAGTTTTGTAGCAAAGCAATAAGAAACCACATAAAACCCAAGAAGGGCGGGAGCTCTGTGTCCCGTGATGTACTCTCAAGAAAAGGATTTTACAGGTAAGCTGTATATAAAAATCCTATTTTCTTGATCATATATCACGGGACACAGGAGCTTCATTACATAGTGGGATGTCCCAAAGCAATGCTCAGTTTGAGGGGCGGGAGACACAGATCAGAATTATAAACCGCCATGGACCAGAGGATCTAAACTGCAGCCTGCAGAACACTGCGCCCAAAGGCGATATCCTCTTGCCCTCTGACATCCACCTGATAAAATCTGGTGAATGTGTGGACTGATGACCAAGTTGCAGCCTTACAGATCTGAGCCAGGGAGGCCTGGTGATGCACTGCCCAAGAAGCACTTACAGCCCTAGTTGAGTGCGCTTTCACTTGAAAAGGAGGACTCTTCCCCTTTACACTATAGGCCTGAAAAATAACCTGTCTAATCCACCTTGAGAGAGTGGATTTTGATGCCGCCTGGCCCTTCTTAGGGCCTTCCGGCAAAATAAATAAGCAGTTTTTCTTATCTGAGCAGTTGTCTGGAGATAAATACCGATTGCCCTTACCACATCTAAAGTGTGCAAAGACTCTTCTTCTGCGGACTGTGGATCTGGAAAAAAGGATGGTAGGATTACATCTTGATTCAAATGGAATACTGAAACCACCTTAGGCAGAAAGGACCTATTAGGACGCATTACTACCCGGTCCTTATGAATAATTAGATAAGGTTCCTTGCTGGAGAGAGCTGCTAGTTCTGACACTCTTCTAGCCAAGGATATGGCTACCAAGAAAACCAATTTTTTAGTCAAGAGTAGTAATGAAGCCTGATGCAAAGGTTCAAATGGTTGCCCCTACAATGCCGAGAGAACCAAATTCAGATCCCATGGGCATACCGGAGGTTTGACTGGCGGCCTTAACCGCATAGCCCCCTGGATAAAAGCCCGCACAAGGGAATGTGATGCAAGTGGCTTCTGGAAAAACACTGACAAGGCCGAAATCTGCACCTTGATAGTGCTTACGGCCAAACTCATTTCTAGGCCTAACTGGAGGAAAGCCAAGATCCTGCTAATGACATACTTCCTAGGATGCCATCCCCTGGGTTCACACCAGGAAACATATGCCTTCCAGATTTTGTAGTAAATAAGCCTGGAGGCCAAGCAAGCCGGGGCTACCAAAAGAACCGACTTTGTTTCCCTCTTGACTCTTCCCAGGAACCGTGAAAGAAGCGGGAAAGGTGGGAAGGCATAAATTAGATTGTTCCGATCCCAGGGAACTGTCAGAGCATCCGACCCCTGAGCAAGTACATCTCTTGTCCTTGACACAAATTTGTCCAGTTTCCTGTTGAATCTGGACGCAAACAGATCTACGTCCGTAGTGCCCCACTTGTGACATATGTTCCAAAATATGTTGGGGTGTAGAGCCCATTCTCCTGGGCATAACTGTTGGCAGCTTAGAAAGTGCGCTTGCCAATTTTCCACTCCTGGAATGAAGACTGCAGAAAGGCATGGAACATGCCTTTCTGCACAAGCAAGTATGCGATTCACCTCGCTTTGTGCAACCAGACTCCTGGTGCCACCCTGGTGATTGATATAGGCCACAGCTGTGGCATTGTCGGACTGAACTCGAACAGGGAGACCCTGTAGTCTGTAAGACCAGTTTATGAGAGCCATATAAACTGCCCGAATTTCCAAAACATTTATGGGCAATAGCTTCTCGGTCGCAGACCATTTCCCCTGCGAGCACGTCTCCTCCAACACTGCTCCCCAGCCTGTCAGGCTGGCATTTGTAGTCATAATCTTCCATGGAAGAGGAAGAAAAGTTTTGCCTTTCAGCAGATTCTTGGTCTGTAACCACCAAACGAGACTCTTGCGTGTCCCTGGGGATAGACACATAGGAAGGTCCAAGGCCTGGGGCTTCCTGTTCCAAGACGCAAGGATGCATTTTTTCAAAGGCCTTGAGTGAAACTGGGCGAATGGAACGGCCTTGAAGGAGGCGACTATTTCCCCTAACAGTCTCATACACAACCGAATGGGGGAAGTTCTTCTGCCCAGAATTAGGCGCACTAGATCCCCTATAGCCATGGCCTTTGGCCTTGGTAGAAACACCCTGCCCTGAGCGGTGTCGATGACCATGCCCAGATACTTCAACCTGGTAGCAGGCTGTAGGGACAACTTTTTTAGGTTTATAATCCAACCTAGGTGTTTCAGGTGTTTGGTAACACTGTGGTTCAAGAGCGCTACTGTTTGCTCTATGAGAAGTAAATCATCTAGATAAGCCATGACGGTTATACCCTGAGCTCTTAGGTTTGCCAAGAGAGGGTCTAGAATCTTTGTGAAGACTCGAGGAGCCGTAGCGAGACCGAACGGCAAGGCCACAAATTGAAAATGGCGCTGATCTACCGCGAACCTTAGATACATTTGGTGTGCGGAAAAAATTGTCACATGCAGATATGCATCCTTGATATCTATCGATGCCATAAGGATGCTTAGGATGGTTAGGATGCTTACTGCCCACAGCTCCTGTGTCTTCCACTTACAGTCCCCTGGCGCTCTGGGCTTTTTAAAATTGCCGCTTTGGCGCCTGCGCAGTAAAGCGCCGTGCGTGCTGGCGTGCACGGCCCGCAACCACACCCCCACTCCTTCCATTAGTATGGGAGCACGCTCGCACGAGGACTGCCGGTCGTCCAAGGGGGGAGAGGATCACCTACGGAGCAACGCGGGACCCCTAGACTACGTGGGACCTCCCTCTTACCTCTATTGTGGCAGAGTCTGCAGCGGAAGACGTGAGCCATCTGAAAAATCAGGCTTTACTGAGCATGTGTATCTGAAAGGCATGTAAGTATGCATCAGGCTGCTCTTATTCCCTCTAGTGGTGGAAACCAGGTAAGACATACAACTACTCACATGAAGAAATCCATAATATATGATTTATATAGTGATTAACTTCACTTACCTGTTCCCGCCGCAGGAATTGCTGAAAACAGACAGATTCCAGCCTTCACCCAATCACGGCGGGCAGAGTTGTGCCAACCTTCAGGATTTTTTGGGTTCCTTCTCAGAGGAACCTCATACCTGGACCTTGTAAAAGACTCTGCCAAAAACTTTCGTACCACTATGTAAATAGTACACCAAGTCTGGTTTTCCCAGAGCCCAGTCTTCCAACAGAAGAGGACTTACAGGCAAAACCTTGTTTCTTCGGATGACGAGGCCCGGGTACCATATCATCTTGGGAGTCAAATATCGGGCCGAGATATGGATCCGTTTATCATAGGCCTTAGACCCCCGAAGGGACCTGCACAGAGCTTTCTTCATGTTTTTTTACGTGACCAACCACCTTAGACACTGATGAAAAAACTGAGGTGCCTCCCATATGGGAGGGGTTATATAGGGGAGGAATTCTCCTCAATTGGGGGTTAACCAGTGTCCAATCACCAGAAGTGCCTATATAACCCACTATGTAATGAAGCTCCTGTGTCCCGTGATGTATGATCAAGAAATACAAATTTTCTTCATTGGTCATTTTCAAAAGCCAGTATAAAGGAATAGTGTATTTAAAAAAAAAAAGCAGTTGTGGGTTTAACTAATTTTTATTTATTTTTTATATTCAAACATATGCTACAGTCAAACCATAACATTAGCAGCACTTAAGGTAATCCAAAATGAAAAAATAAATAAATAAAGTGAATGTCCTTTTGTCCAAAATCGATCAAATTGATTGAAATGTTCATGAAGGGAATGCTTCCAAATTAGGATCCCGTCACCACTCCGTGTGAGTAATCACCCCTATGGTCTCGCCAGAAAAATTCAGAACTTGCACCTGTCACAATCTGTATCCTTGCATCTGGGATGGCTCCCGGCAGTCTAGTCAACAAAAAACAGATGTGTGCACATAGCGTAATTCCGTCATGAATTTTTATTGAAAACACTTCCCTTTACAAATGCACACTAAGGCCGCGTACACATGGGCGGACTGTTCGTCCAACTTTGTCCGCTGAACAGTGTTTCAGCGGACAGTCCGCTCGTGTGTGGGCTTCAGCGGACAGTTTCAGCGGACAGTCTGACGAACAAAGTTTTTCGGAATTTCCGTAAGACTGTCCGCTGAAACTTGGTTTGAGCGGACAGTCCGCTCATGTGTAGGCTTGTTCGTCAAACTAAGTTCCGCGCATGCTCAGAAAGGATTTACACGCCGAAGGTTGCATTGCAGTGTATAGGACTTCGAATCTCTCGTCCCGTCGTACGTGCCGTTCACGTCATCGCGCAAGTTTTCAGCGGACTGTTCGTTCGTCGTGTGTGGTCAAGTCCGCTCATGCTAATTTTGAGCGGACTGTTTGTCAAACTGTTTGACGAACAAAGTTGGGCGAACAGTCCGCCCGTGTGTACGTGGCCTTACAATGTATCAGATTTTAAAAAGCGTAATAATAAAAATGTCACAATCCTGTCTCTTGGTCACTCGTCTAACTCTCACCACTCCACGGACTTCATTAAGAGTGGCGTACCTGGGTTGATTAGACCGCTGACAGACAGTTTGGGTAACTGCCTGGTCACGCCCTCAAGGTAAGGTAATGCAGGAGTGGATGGGGTGCGTTTGGCGGATGCTGCAAAATGCGAAGTGTACATGTGTTTTGAGGGTAATTTTGGGCGCTCACTTGATTCCAGAAGTGAAAGAGCGTATCTGGAAGTATCTGGAAGGCCCTTCTCCACGTTGGGACCATAAAGACATCAGTCTTTGGATGAAGCTGATGTCGTCTCCACAGAGTTTGGTTGCTCCCTTTCCGGGTGGGGCTGGGGGTTTGCATGGGTTTCTGCTGGCAATTCAATGCCGGAACTTTTCAGTTCGGAGCTAAGTGCTGTTTCCATCACGAATGTTCAGGTTGCGTAGGGTCTCACCCGCAGTATCCATGGCTTCAAGCAGGGAAGAGGGGGCGATGCTGGAAAAAAGGGAAGACGCCGGTGAAGGTTAGAAGGATGGCACCATTCCTTAAAGTGGTTGTAAACCCTTACAAACCACTTTGACCTACAGGTAAGCCTAGATTAAGGCTTACCTGTAGGTCCAAGCAGGTAACCTACAGGTCCACCGCTGTCTACGGCGAATGCGCCGTAGACAGCGCCGCGCAGGCGCACTGAGCGCGGCATTCTCAGCGATGGAGCTGCCGCACGTGTGACAGCCGAATGTGCTTCGCCGAATGACAGCGGCGGAGCTGCGAGACCCCACCAACAAGATGGATGCGGCGGACTACAGGGGACAGCGGCGACTTCACTGGCTCCTGTGTCAGGTAAGTGACACATAATGGGCTACTATGCGATGCATAGTAGTCCATTATGCTTTGCCTTTGCAGGGAATGAAAGAGGAAGTAAACTCATCAGGGTTTACTTCCTCTTTAAGCGTTATCCTAATCGGGAGGTGGCTTTTTTGTTGAAAATGGATTTCTCTGAGGGTTTCATTTCAAACAGTCATTTGCAGGTCCTTTGGCTGACAACTAGCAGTCTTCTTGGTTACATCCGGAGGTCGTTACAGAAAAATCATTCCAGGAAGTTTCGTTGGGTCGCATGGCTGGCCCCTTTGAGTCACCACCAATGTCTAATCTGGTTGTTTCTATGTTTTGGGTGTTGTTTGCAAAAAAGAGCCAAACAAGATTTGGCTCATTCATCATTTGTCTCATCCGAGAGGTGGTTCCGTCAACGACTCAATTGATCTGGACCTGTGTACGGTGTCATATACTTCTTTCGATATGGCAGTATCATGGGTGCGAAGGTATGGTCAGGGTTAGTTGTTGCCAAAGACGGATATAAAGGTCGTTTGTTACCTTTGCTGCTATCTGTCAATGGCAATTTTTGTTGACAGGTGTTTACACATGGGTAGCTTCAGTCATCCATTATTTGGATGACTTCTTGTGTATAGGGTCGGCTATGGTCCAACATGTTTTTGAGATTTTTGGTGTCCCCTTGGCCACGGACAAGACCGAGGGCCCAGCAGCTGAGTTGCGTTTTTTACATATTGTCATCAATACCGTGGCAATGGAGTGCTGTTTGCCTTTGAACAAACTTGATGATCTGAGGGGGACAGTTTCCAGGGCCATACGAAGCAAGAAAATTCAGCTTAGAGATTTGCAATCTCTCTTGGGCAAGTTGAATTTTGCTTGCCGCATTATGCCCATGGGACAAGTTTTTTGTAGGCGACTGGCGGCGGCCACGGCTGGCCTCAGGGCACCGCATCATTATATTCGATTGGTGCGGGACCATCGAGAGGACTTGCAAGTGTGGGACTCCTTTTTGGCATCTTACAATGGTTGCTCTCTTTGGTTGGAGCAATCAATTTCAAATTTTTATATAGATATGTTTACTGATGCGGCAAGTTCGGCTGGTTATGGGGCCTACTGTCAGGGTCAGTGGAGTGCCAAGGATTGGTCAACGGAATGGCGGGAGGTTAGTTTGGTGCGTAATTTGGCTATCCTGGAATTGTTTCCCATTGTGTTGTCGGAGGAGTTGTGGGGTAAGGAATTTAGTAATAGACGCATTTGGTTTCATTGTGATAATTTGGGGGTGGTGCAGGCCATTAATAGTGTTAAGGATTATTCTCCTCCTGTTATCTGCTTGCTTTGCCACTTGGTTCTTACTTGTTTACATTTGGCGCTGAAAGCGGAGCAGCACAGAATTCAAATGCCCCAAACGGCTGTGGAGCATTGCATTGCCACTTCCCAGCTCTTAATCCATAAGTCGGTCTCTGCGACTACTTGGACTTCGTACAGCAGGGTGTGGCAGGAATGGAGGGACCTGGTAAGGGAAGTTGGGGGGTGCTCTCGTGAAGAAGAAGATTTGTTACTTAATTTTAATCAGCAGGAATTTTGAACGCAGGGTTTCTGTCTCTTCTATGTCTCAGAAATTGGCTGGACTGGCATTCATGTTTGAGTTGGCTGGTCAACGTAATGCAACTAAAGTTTTTATGGTCAGGCAAGCTATGCGGGGCTACCACAAAGGTCGCTCTGTAGCTAATTCTAGACGCCCTGTTTCCTTTTCAGTCCTTGGTACTGTAGTGGGACAATTAGGGAAGGTTTGTTTGTCCGAGTATGGTGACTTTATTCCAGGCTGTCTTTGTATTGGTCTCTTTTGGGGCTTTGCAAGTGGGGAGAACTTGTCAGTCGAAATAAGCAGGGTAGGTGGTGGTTTGGGTGCCAATGATGTATGGATTCGGGATGATACCGTAGGTGTTTTTCTTCGTAAATCCAAGACGGATCAATTGGGGAAGGGCTCTTGGATGGAGTTGTGTGTGGTCCCTTCTTCTCTGGTCTGCCCAGTGATGGCTGTTGGGATTTTTTCCAGAATTCGTCAATATTCCAGGTGTTTTCTTTTTTTTTTCTTCCATTAAATGTTTATTAATTTTTCAAAAAATATGATAACAAGCTGAACTTAATGTACTAAGAAGGCACAGTACATATCTTTATCACAGACAGTTACAATGAGAACATTAATACAAGTGAACAGTTGAACAGAGCCTTGAGTCAAAGTTAGGACATGAGGTGAACTTGTGCCTACATCTCTGGCTCGAACTTAAAACAATCCAATTCCCCCTATGCCCAAAAAAAGGATGGGTGTAGCTGTTCTTTTTCAAGATTATCATTGTAGTAAGTATTAAGGGGTGCCTTCTCAGGGGCAAGCCTTGTGTCTCGGGAATACTCAGTCGCCTATAGATGACGGTCTACCTCCCAGAGACCCAATGTAAGGTCGCGGGGGGTAATACATCAGCTGGAAGTGGGATGTAGAGGACAAGGAAGGGGCTCACCTTGCCAATAAGTATCCGTCAACCGTTTGTGGGGTTTGGGCGTCTGCGTCAAAGGTAGACCCCCTATGAGGGGGAATAGTGGGGGTGCAAGGAAAAGAGGAGGGGGGTGAAAGAGAGGACAGCGGAGGAGGGGAGAGGGGGGTGGTAGAGGCATAGATTCGGAGGGGGATCTTCTCTACGGACTCCCCCAGCCGCCTATGTGCAAGTTGAAGAGGAGAAGCGACAAACCGGTCTGGCCTATATAACCTGGAACCGAGCGGGCGGTTTAAGTCAAGGTAGGGTCACTCTCCAGATCAAACGGGTGTTTGCCCAGAAGGTGGAGGGCTAAACGAGTTGACCCCGGAGTTTAAGGAGCCGTAGTTTCGGAAACGTGTCCATTTATCCCATATCTGTGCGAATTTGTGCGGGGAGTCTCTAGCAATATAAATGAGTTCCTCCATCTCTGCTATCTTCGCTACCCTATTTAGCCAGTCATTTGTGGAGGGGACGATGGGAGATCCCCAATGGATAGGGACACAGAGTTTGGCGGCATTGAGTAAGTGCATGCCTAGAGAGTTCATGTATGTGCGGGTTGGGGCTGAAGTGTAGTGAAGGATCATGCGAACTGGTGTGAAATCGATAGGGCTGTCGGTAATGATGCTGGATATTCTGTTTACCTGGATCCAGAAATTCTGGATACTGGGGCATGACCACCATATGTGTAGGAGAGAGCCATCATTGCCTAGGCACCTCCAGCACTTGTTAGGTATCTCTGGGTTAAACTTACTAACTAGGTCGGGTGATCGATACCATCTGGAAATAAGTTTGAAGTTATTCTCCTGTGTATTCACGTTCAAGGAGCCTTTATGCGTAATGAGAAAGATTCTTTCCCACTCTTCCTCCGAGATCTCCATTTGCAGATCCCTCTCCCAAGCTAAGCATGCTTTCCAGTTTTTCGGGGATTTGGACTGGGAGAAGAGTGAATGGGTCATCGAGATTAGATGACGCTGAGGTGTGGCTTGTGAACAGAGAGTCTCGAAAGGTGTCAGCTGTCTAGAGAGTTCAGCATCTCTATGTTCCCCTTTGAGGAAATGGCGTATTTGAAAATAAGACCATTTGGGAAAGGGGGGGCTGTCTTTGTCTATCGGAAGTGCAGTATAATCCAGGATTTCCCCGTTTTTGTAAAACTGATGTGCAAGCAGTTCCTTATGTGGCCACTTATCTTTGAGAAAGTTGGTGGACATGCCAGGGGGAAACGCTGGGTTAAGCCGGATAGGCATGAGGGGTCCCGGATTGGAGGAGAGGTTGAATTTCCTGCATGCTTCTTTAAAGTTAATTAGAGTGGCATTCACAAGGGGATGTTCTTTTAGGGCCTTAGGTACAGAAGAGGCAGGGATCCAGGGCGTGTGCTTGATGGGTATGGCCGAGAATGCGTTTTCTATTTTGACCCAATCCTTATCCGGCCCAAGAGCTGACCAGTCAATGATTCTGACCATTTGGCAGGCTAATGAATATAATTTGAGATCCGGGAGACCTATACCCCCTACGGTTTTGGGGCTCGTAAGTTGGTTATAGCTAATCCTTGGGCGCTTGTGTTTCCATAGAAATTGTGTGGACACCCGTTTGAGGTGTAAGAAAAAAGAGGTTGGGAGCTGAATGGGGATCGTCTGTAGTAGGTACAGAACTCTGGGGAGCACATTCATCTTAAGAAGTAGGGTTTGTCCCATCTACGTAAATCTTCGGCAATGGAGCGCGACAGTGGGAGGAAGTTTTTTGAGAATAGGTTGGGTAAATGCTTGGGGAGTTGAATTCCTAAGTATGTTATAGCTTCTTGCTTCCAGGAGAAGGGGAAAGTGTTTTGGCATTGGGAGACTAATTCACTAGGCAGAGTAATGTTTAGAGCATTCGATTTTGAGAAATTTATTTTCAAATTAGATAGTCTGCCAAAGGTTTCAAAGTCTTTAAGTAGGTTCGGGATCGATGTTAACAGTTCGCTGAGAAACAGAAGGATGTCATCCGCAAATGCCGCTAACTTATGGGTATGTCCTGCTACCTGAACTCCCCTAATATCCTCATTAGATTGGAGGCGTCTAAGAAGGGGTTCAAGCATCAAAATAAATAGAATAGGGGACAGAGGGCATCCCTGCCTTGTTCCGTTTCGGATAGTGAAGGCATTTGACAGGCGGCCGTTGACATTTATGCACGCAGTGGGGATTGTGTAAAGGGACAAGATCAGATTCAACAATCTGCTGGGTAACCCCAAATGTCAGAGTACCGCCCCCAGGTAGTCCAAGGCCAGCCTGTCAAATGCCTTCTCCGCATCCAGAGACAGGAAAAATCCCTTTTCATTATGGGATGTAAGCCAATGGTGTAAGTTAATGGCCTTGGTAGTATTGTCCCTGGCTTCCCTGCCAGGGACGAAGCCCACCTGATAGTTACCAATAAGAGAGGGGAGGAGCGGAAGTAGGTGATTAGCTAATATTTTGGCAAAGAGCTTGATGTCGGAATTGAGTAGGGAGATAACTAACTAGTGACCGAGGATGCGTCCTTCCCCGGTTTGGGGATGACCGTGATGTTGGCTTCTAAAAGCCTATGAAACGGTGTACCTGAGTTGCTAAGAGAGTTAAAAGCCCGAAGGAAGGGCGTTGAAAGGATCTCCGTAAAAGCCCTGTAATAGGGGTCGGACAGGCCGTCAGGCCCCAGACTTTTGCCTGTTTTCAATTGCTTGATGGCCTGCCTCAGCTCCAATTCTGAGATGGGGTTGTCTAGCTCAGAGGCCATTTCACTAGATATTTTCCCAGGGCTATATTGCTCTAAGAAGTCTGTAAGGAGCATTTCCCTTTGTCGCTGTGCGGTGGGTAAAGTTGTTGGGTAGGGTAAATTATAAAGGCCCTTGTAATATGCTTCGAATTGGGTTGCTATATCCTCCGACGATGTGTGTGTCGTGCCCCCTGGGTCTGTTATGGCGTGAACATTAGTGGAGGCACACTTGGTGCGGATGGCCTGGGCTAGGAGTCTACCGTTTTTATTACCTTGTTCATAGAACAATTTCTGATTAAGGATGAATTTACGATGGGTTTTACGGTTTAGCGTCTCCTGAAGGAGCTGTCTCGTAGCGGTCAGGTCTTGAAGGGTAGCCTGAGCTAACGATCGTTCAAGTTGTTGGATTTTGTGAACTAATTCGGAGATGTGCATTTGGTTCGCTTTTTTCCGCAATGCTGCGAGTTCTATAAATTTTCCACTTATGGTGCACTTGTGGGCCTCCCAGATCGTTATCGGGGAGATTGAGGGGTCGGTATTTTCTTGGAAATAGTGGTTTAAGCTAGATTTAATAGAATTAAGGTCTGCCTCAGAGGAAAGGAGAGAGGCGTCTAAGCGCCAAATTTTCGTAGCCCTTTTTTGATCCGGGAGGGTAAGGAGCATTGAGATCGGATGATGGTCTGCCAAGAGAAGCGGTTCAATCAAAGCTGACTTGAGCAGGGGGAGGTCTCTTTGGGAAATGAATAGGTAATCCAATCTAGAGTACCTGTTATGTTGGGTGAAAAAAAAAGGTGTAATCTTTGGTGTTGGGATGTAGAGTGCGCCATGCATCGTGCAGGGGGAGAGCTTGTAATAGGGTTCTGATCTGCCGCAAGGATCTGTAGGGAAGGGAAGATGTACCTGACGAGGAATCTAGAAGGGGTTGGAGTGCAGTATTAAAGTCGCCGCCAAGAACGGTCATACCCGCTTGAAAGTTCGTTAGAAGATCTGTGATAGTTTGAAAAAAACTCACCTGGGCTGTGTTAGGGCTGTAAATGTTTGCCAAAATAACTGGCTGATTATAGAGAAGTCCCTTCAAGAAGATGTATCTTCCATCTGGGTCAATCATGGAGTCTTCTAGCTGCCATGGGACGTTTCTAGCGACGAGGATTGAAACTCCCTTAGTTTTAGCTGAAGGGTTTGTAGAGTGATAGACTGTGGGGTATTTTCGACTTAGAAGGTTAGGGACATGTCTAGTACGGAAGTGCGTTTCTTGTAAGAAGGCAACATCCACCTTCTGTTTGGACAATAAGTTCAGGATCTGGCTGCGCTTTTCGGGGATGTTAAGGCCTTTCACATTTTGAGATAAAATTTTTAGAGTGGAAGGGTCCGAAGTAGGAGTTGAGTTAGGCATATTTGTGTCAGCTACTCGAGTGCCTGATACAGCACAGTGGGAAAGTGAGGGAGTGGCACAACCCCAGCGAGATGGGATGTCATCCAAGAGCAGCTTGCAGAGAAGTGAAGGGAGAAGCTGCCCTGTTCCACTGGATTGCAGGGCTCCATAGGTGCAGGTCACTGTCCTGGGTCTATTTAAGCAGGAGACCGCAAAAATTGTTATTTGCAGGCCCTGCCTCCAGCGTATCGAGCACGACAATACCATCTGCCATGGGGGCACTAACTATATGAATAGACCTCTCACCATGCACCTTGTTGGGAACAGCACCAGAATGCTGGTCATCAGAAAAATGGATGCACTCCTCCGCCTTTCAGGTTCCACTTCTACCCCAACTTCTAATTCTTTCCAGCAGTCTAAATGCCAGCTTGGAAAGATTGCTGGCTTTACAGCTTCTACCTTTTCAGTTGGTGGAGTATGCTATACTACAGTGGCATTTTCCAGTCCACCATTTCTTCACTTCCAAAGTCACTCTGTCCTTAACCATGAAAGGCAACATTGCACATTGCTAGACCACATGTAGGGTTGCCACCTCATCCCCTTAAAACTGAACACGTATGAATTACACAGGCACTGTGGCTGATTAAGGTGGTAATTAAACTCACTTGGTGCCTTATGTGCATTAAAAATCAGCCTCAGAACCTGTGTAATACATATGTGTTCTGATTTAAAGGGATGAGGTGGCAACCCTAACCACATTGTCAGCAGAAAGGTACATATGACCACAGACACACAGTCCAGGAACTATGGGAAGTATGGGCAGGGGCGTTATATATCATACATGGGCCACTGGTTGGCCGTATTCTTATGCCCTGTACACATGGTCGGACTTCCCGTCGGAAAATGTGCGATCGGATCGTGTTGTCAGAAAATCAGATCGTGTGTGGGCTCCATTTGACTTTTTCTGTCGGAAATTTCCGACACGCAAAGTTTGAGAGCTGGATCTCAAATTTTCCGACAACAAAATCCGATTGTTTAAATTCCGATCGTGTGTAGACAATTCCGACGGACAAAGTGCCACGCATGCTCAGAATACATTATGAGACGAAAGCTATTGGCTACTGCTCTCTTTATAGTCCCGTTGTACGGCATTTACGTCACCTCGCTCTGAACGATCGGATTTTCCAACAACTTTGTGGGACCGTGTGTATGCAATAGAAGTTTGGGCCAAAATCCGTCTGAAAAAATCGGACGGATTTTGTAGTCGGAATGTCCAACCGTGTGTACAGGGCATAATGCCCCATACACACTATGAGATTTTCTGCTGATTTTTTCCTTCAGGTTCACCAAAACCATGTAGTGCAAGGGTCTGCCTGACTGCATACAAATTGAAACTCCTAAGGCTTGACCTCATATTATATGGTTTGATAAATCTGAAGGAAAAACTCAGCAGAAAAACTGATAGTGTGTATGGGGCTTTACAGTTGGTGGTGATGGCGCAAAAGCTGTCTCCCCAACCTCCTCCTCCATAATGCCCTCTTCCATTGAGTCACCATCTTATCTCCCATTCCTCCTTCACCTGAGCCTAAAAGATGTCATGCAGTTCTGCAGCTAGTATGCCTATGGGACAGGAGCTACACTGGGGCAGAGATTTTTTTCAGCCTTGCAAGGCAGGTCCAGAGGTGGCTAACCCCATGGCAATTAGTGCCAGGAATAGTGGCTTGTGATAATGAGGCCAACCTGCTGTAAATGAGCATAGGTTCGGGCTGCACTTTGGTTGTGCAGATGTTCTGCAGAACACCGAACAATACGCAGTGTTCAGGGCAAATTCAAAAGCCGCCGGAGGAACACTGTTGAAGTCTATGGGACATTAACATGAAAAATCAAAAATGTTAATTTTAAAGGCTTATATGCAAGTTATTGTCATAAAAAGTGTTTGGGGACCCGGCCCTGCCTCCGGAGACATGTATCAATGCAAAAAAAAGTTTTAAAAACTGACGTTTTTCGGGAGCACTGATTTTAATAATGCTTAAAGTGAAACAATAAAAATAAAATATTCCTTTAAATTTCGTACCTGGGGGGTGTTTATAGTATGCTTGTAAATTGGCGCACTTTTTTCGTGTTTAGAACAGTCCCATAATGACATTTCTAAAGGAAAAAAGGTTTTAAAAGTACTCGCGTCTATAATGAATTGTCGGTCCCGGCAATACAGATAAAAGAGGTCATTGAAAAAAATGGCATGGGATCCCCCCAGTCCATTACCAGGCCCTTTGGGTCTTGTATGAATATTAAGGGGAACCCCAAACCAAAATTAAAAAATAAAAATTGCGTTGGGGGCCCCCCAAATCCCATACTAGGCCTTTCAGTTCTGGTATGGATATTAAGGGGAACCCCGTGCCAAGATGTAAAAAAAAAATGGCATGGGGGGCCCCCTCAAAATCCATACCAGGCCCTTCAGGTCTGGTATGGATTTTAAGGGGAACCCTGCACCAAAATTTAAAAAAAATGGTGTGGGGGTCCCCTTAATATTCATACCAAACCTGAAGGGCCTTTTGATATCATCTTGCAGTGACTGTTGTTGGTTACCTGACTGCCTGGCTTAATTATTAAATCATTGGAGAGATTGAATCGAGGTGTAATGTGAGGAGGCTGTCTCTGGGGAACCGCATAAGGGATTGAGGCTAGTGAAAGCTGCTATCCTAGGCAGTAATTAAAGAAGAATGACAAGAAAAAGGAAGAGATGCAGAAGCAGAGCAAGATAGTGTTGGTTTGAAGCCACAACACATAGCAAAATACCGAAGCAAAGAGGCAGCATCGAAGTTGGAGCAATTTGTGCACAACCCCCCTCAAAATGCTGGAAAAACACAACAGCAATCTAGGTTATCTTCATCCCCATCTGTAGTCTCCAAAGTTCCAAGCCAGCACAACAAGTCATCTAAGATGGCTTTGGCACCCAGTAATCCAAAGGTCGCATGACTCACATGACTTTTCTACTACTACTTTAGGTTTTGCCAGAAGTGAATGTCTGTAAATCCTCCTTGGCTGAAATGACTGATCAACTAAAATGTCATAAGAAATGTCATTCTGCAAAAAGTGCGGGAACATACTACGGAGCTGGAAGGAGTTATTGGTGTAGAACTGGGGTAAGCAGCCTTGGCTCTCCAGCTGTGTTGAAACTACAAATCCCATCATGCCTCTGATTCTTGGAGTCATGCCTGTGATTATCAGGGTCTTGCAATGTCTCGTGGGACTTTCAAAACAGCTGGGGAGCTGAGGTTGCCTACCCCTGGTGTAGGAGATGCTATAACTCATATGAAACAAGAGATTGAACTTTTAAATGTGAAAGTTGATATGCAAACTTATAAATTGCCGGACTTGGAAAATTGACTGTGGAGAAATATAATTAGCATTATAGGCCTCCTATATATAAGGAAATAATAGAGATTTTTGGGGGAAATGTCTTCTTTTTTGCTTTTGAAAAGGCCCATAGATTCCTACTGAGGTTTGCTCCACCAGGAGGGGCACCCAGGCCGGTGCTTGTGAAGCTTCTTTTTTTTTTTTTTAAGACAAAGAAATTATACTGTGAAAAGCTAGAGAAATGAGACATATATAATGGTGTTAAGATCCCATTCTTCAGAGTTGCAGAAAAAAAAGAGTGAAGTTTGTTGATATCAAACAGCGTTTGAGGCAGCTAAATGTGCCATAGGTTGTGATATGGCTGAACCAGAGTGACTCCATCTTTATAAGTTCATATAAGATTAACTTGGGTTAACCTTACTAGTTGGTTTAAACTCTGTATCTGCAGACTGTAGCAGTTTTTCTGTAAACATGCATATAAGAAAATATAGCTTGCATAAGCAGTTTTATTCTGTACTGTCTAAATAAAGAAATTGTGTCATAATATGTCTGGGCCACATATCTCATGACTGTGATTCAGAAGCAGATGACATAATTAATGATATGTAATGATGATATGTAATGTACGCCTCTGTATTAACCACACCCATGTTCTATGCAATGATTGGCTGATAAGGGTGCATATAAAATGCAGCCCCTCCCACAATAAACCAGACAACCGCTGAGTTTTGATCTTGACTCATCACCTTCTTGTTGTCTCCTTAATACTGCAGTGTTAAGTAAAGGGTATCGTGAGTATTGTAATTGCGTTAGTTATACCTCTAGCTGGTCTTTGTCAGGTATATAGAAATACCATTTTAATCACAACACCATATGCTATGCTTTACCCAGTTGTGGCTAAGGGCACAGCACATTTTTTTTTTATACACCTGCCACAGCCTTTGCATGGTTGGAAAGTAACGAGCAGTCCTTGCTCTCTAAATAAGAAGTAGACATTGTATATATTTTGAAGGAATGAGAAGCTTTTATTTTTCTATATATTTTTCTTTGACTTTTTTTTTTTTCACTTTTTTTCTTCTTTGTATAGAAGCAACAGAATGGAGCTATAGAGAAGGAGTGTTATTGTTAGGGGCACAAGTGTTTTTTTAGCACTGACAATTGTTAATAAAGAATCTTTTCTAGCACAATTAGCACAATGCACTTTTGGGTCCAATTCTAATGCCCCTGTGTTTGTTGGAATTTTGGGGAGTTTTGGGGAGGTTTTTTTTGGGCGGGGGGGGGGGGGGGGGTAGGGGATAGACAATAGCAATAGGCACAGCAGTTCTTGGGAGGAAAAAGTTAGTTTGGTATGAAACAATTGTGGTGCAGCAAATAGTATGCAAAAACAGAGTTAGACTTACCGGTAACTGTTTTTCTAGGAGTCTTCCAGGACAGGCTCTGAGACATAGGGCTCCTATGGGACAGGAAACCCATTAACCCAAATGGTTAAAAAGAGGTCCTCCAGGCCTTCCACTTCAGTTTCTGCAAGAACCACCAGAAAACTCTGAAAGACATAACACACTGGCATAACATTAGTATATCCTCTTTTGCACCAGCTATCGAACTCTGGGTGGGAAACCCAGGCTGTCCTGGAAAACTTCTAGAAAAAGAGTTACTGGTAAGTCTAACTCCGGTTTTCTCTTATCGTCTTCCAGGACAGCCTCTGAGGTAAGCAAGAAATTTACTCTGTTAGGATGGGACCACTGCCTGGAGGACCTTTCTCCCAAATGCCTGATCATTATCAGCAACCAGGTCCAAGCGGTAATGTCTTGAAAACGTGGGGTAGCTGGACCATGTCGCTGCTCTGCAGATCTCCTCCGGAGTGGCACCGGCTTTCTCTGCCCATGAAGCTTAAACCACCCTAGTTGAATGTGCCTTAACTAGAGACGCTTGCCTCCCTGCCAACTAAACATGCCTCTAAAACTGTCATTCTAATCCATCTGGCAATGGTGGATTTTGATGCCTTAAATCCTTTGCGTAACCCTGCAAAATTCACAAACAAAGATTCTGTCTTCCTAAAGTCTTTGCTGATATCTAAATAAACCAAAAGGCTACGCCTGACGTCAACTAAACTGAATTCTCCTTCCTCATCACCTTCTGAGGAGGAGTAAAATGTTGGCAGGATAACGTCCTGAGGTCTATGAAAAGAACTTTGGGGAGGAAACTAGGATCTGTTTTAAGCACAAGCCTATCCTCTAAAATCAACAGAAAAGGCTCTCTAATCGAGAACGCCTGCAACTCACTCACTCTTCTGGCTGAGGTGATTGTAATCAAAAAAGCTGTCTTTAAAACTACCCATTTAACATCATATTTCTCCAGAGGTTTGAAGGGACTCTTTGTAAGTGCACTAAGTACCAAGGATAGATCCCAAGAGACTCTGACCTTCACTGGCCTGGACCTGGAGAGGGCTTTAAAGAAACTCTTTACAAAACGATCTTGCTGCAGGGGGACCTGAAGAAAAATACTCAAAGCGGCAGCCTGTACCTTCAGGGTGCTGACAGAAATCCCTAATTCCACTCCTGCCTGGAATAAATCCAGCACTGCCGGAATTCCTGCTTCTTCCTGCCCTTGTTCTGCTAACTAGGAATTGAACCTCTTCCACACCTTGATGTAAATAGCCCTGGTCACTGGCTTACGGCATTCTAAGAGAATCTCGATGAATCTTTCTGAAAAGCCTTGGGCCCTTAACAGTTGTTTCTCAGATACCACGCTGTAAGTTTGAGGGTCTCTATTTGAGGATGTCGGTTAGGACCCCATGTAACCAGATCCTCCCTCATCGGAAGACGAATAGGAGGATATATGACCAACCTCTTTAGGACTGCAAACCAGGCCCTTCTTGGCCAGAACAGGGGCTATCAAAATGAGATACGTTGCCTGGGTCTGAAACTTCTGGAGGACCGCTGCCACTAGCCTTACTGGGGGAAGGCAAAGCACAGGTTGAACTGCCATGCATTGGTAAAAGCATCTATCCCTCTGGCTCAATCCTGCAAATGCAGGGAGAAGAACTGAGCAACTTTCTTGTTGCATTCTGAGGCGAACAGATCTACATCTGGTATGCCCCAGGTCCTCACAACCTGCTTGAACACTTCCTGGTTGAGTGACCATTCCTTCTGTTTTACTCGCTGACGGCTGAGAAAGCCCACCAGAGAGTTCTGAGTCCCTTTTAAATGTACTGCTGACAGAGAGGCCAGGTTTGATTCGGCCCAGGTGAAAATTTTGCCTGCTATCATCTGCAATGCAGGGCTCCTGGTCCCCCCCTCCTTGTTGATATATGTGACAGTTGCCGCATTGTCTGACCTTACTTGAAAATGCTGCCCCTTTATGCTTTGCTGGAAGGCTTCTATCACCCTCTGCACTGCCAGTAATTCCCTCTGATTTGAGGTTCATCTGGCTTCCATCTGAGACCAGGATCCTTGAGCCAGATCCTTTTCCATGTGTGCTCCCACCCGAAAGAGCTGGCGTCTGTTGTCACCACCAGAGCTATTGGTCTGAACCACAACAGACTCTTGTTCAACTTCTGATTGGTTCGCCATCACCACAGTGTCCTTTTGACTCTGGTGGATATAGGCATAGGTTGATCCAAACCCCGCTGGCTGCCATCCCAGCACTTCAGAAGGAGAGCCTGCAACAGGCGCTGATGGAACCTTACCCAAGGGACTGCTGGAAAACAGGATGTTATTAACCCTATCACTCTGATGACATCCCTGACCTTGGCTTCCTGATTGGTCTGAAGTTGCACTACTGCTAGACCTACTTTCTCTATCTTTTCTGATGGGAGGAACACCTTCCTCTCTACTGAAGAGATTCCATAACCCCGGTACAGTACTTCCTGGGTTGGGATCAGCTGGGATTTGTCCAGATTGATCAACCAACCAAGAGAATGCAGGAAGTGTTGTGCGTCCTGTAGATTTACTTCTAGCTGCTGGAAAGACTGGGTGAAAAACAAGATTGTCCACATAGGGGATCACTGTAATGGCCCTGACGTGCAGCGAGGCTAGGGCTTCTGCCAGGACCTTCATAAAAATCCTGGGAGGGGATGCTAGGCCAAACGGTAATGCCCTGAATTGGAAGTGGAGAATTTCTGAGTTCACCCTGATTGCCAGTCTGAGGAATTTCTGGAATTCCCGATGTATCGGCACATGCAAATATGCGTCCCTGAGGTCAATCGTCACCATATAGCAATCAGGAAACCGGAAGTTCATTATCGTGAAGATAGACTCCATCCTAAAATGCTTGTACCTGATAAACCTGTTCAGGGGCCGGAGATTGCGAATCAACCTGAACTTACCTGATAGACATGGGCGCCGTCAATAAATTTGTTTCGTTTCGTTCCGTTCCGGTTCGTGTTAGAATTAATTCGTACTTCGTATTTCGTGTCCGAAATTCAATTTCAATTCGTACAAAATACGAATTGTCGTTAGGTTCATTAACTTGTACGAACGTTCTTTACGATGAATTTAAAGGAAAAAATATATACCTCAATATGACAATATGTCCAAATTTCGTAACTACATGTGACTTGGTTGACCAACAGGGCAGGCCCGATCATGTGACTTCCCTTTGTGGGTTAGTTAGTGTAGTGGAGCAGATCACACAATTATTTGTCTGTGCATCTGAGCGAATATCTTTGCAATCCTTAGTTTTTCATTGTTCATTTTAGTTTATATCTGTTGTAGTTTGCAAGTGTATCATCTCTTAGTGTTTAGTTTCTGGTTTTATTCATTTTTTGGTTGGTTTTGAGAGATCTTTTTTTTTTTTTCATTTCTTGTTTCATTTAGTTAATATTTTGTTATTTTCTGTTTGTATAATATTTTTTTTGTACATTTGGTGATTTTGGTGTTAGTTTGCTGCAATCAAAATCATATTTTTTTTGTCTACATTTTTCTAACTTTTAAAGCAAAAATGAGCAGCAAACAAGGCCAAAAAAGCAGTTAGAGTGCTGCTGGGAGAGGGAGAGCTATGAGCCGTGTACATGAGCAACAGGTGGGACGTTCTGTCTCTGCGCCCTCTGAGCTCAGCTCACCTCCCATAAAGCTGAGGCGACTGGGAGTGAAGACTGCTGGTGGTAAAGAGCCTGGCAAACAGCAGACATTTGCATGTCGCCAGCTGTTCCAGGATTTACCCCCTAGAACCAGCAGCACAATTCATAGCAAAAGTGGCGCTACCACCTCTGCCACTGCTGCTGGTAACATGCTGCCCATTGGTACCTTTTATGGAAGAGGGCAGGCCAAAGGGGTTTCCAGTGCACATACATTTGTGCAGCCAAAGCTGGAGATCCTGGCCATGCAGCAGAAAACATGTCAGGAGGCCGAGGCTCATGATGATGTCACCACCACCATTGCTGCCAGTGCCATCACCATCAGCACTACAGGGAGCTTGGCAGTGGTCAGCAAGGAGACAGAGTTTACTGCTTCTAATGATCACTGTTCCCTTGGCAATGTGAAAGAGGTGGAAGCAGGCTTTCCTGACATTGTTGTAGACAAAATAAATTTCCAGCCCTCTACCCATGTTGGGACCACCGGCAGCCCAGAAAGTATCTCCCCTCAGTCCCCACTACTTTTTCTCCTGAAAAGACCCCTGCCCAAGTGCTTTCTAAGCCTCCAGAATCAGAATGGGCCAATGCAACCATTAGACCTCAATCCATCACAGAACCCAAAATACCTGGGATGTTAAGGTCTCTTCCTCCCGCTCCTGCCGAACCTCAGAAAGAGAGTGTGACCACTGCAGTGGAAGGTATTCCATCAGGCAGTGTCCGAGGTGGTGGCTGCCGTTCCAGCATTTGGCAGCATTTTAAAAGAATTGGTGTCGATCAGAAGGCCACATGCAATCACTGTGGCAGGGAGGTCAGCCGGGTTCGAGACATAGGGCATCTCAGTAATAGTGGCATGAACCAGCACATGCGTGTGCACCACCATGCAGTGCTGTTAGGGGAGAAAAGTATTATGGCCACTCCTCCAAGCACCAAAAGGGGAACCAATAGTGGCACCGCCACAGCCACCATGAGTGCCAGCACCTCCAGCCAGTATAAGGCAGAAAAGAATGCTGTTAGCATCCCGCATCCAATCCATACCAGCCAGGCCACCCTGGAAGATTTTGGTGGCTTTCAGAGTAAGGGTATGTCTTGGGCGCAGGTGCATAAAATAACACGCCTGATTGGCCAGCTCATTGTAGTTGGAGGAGCACCTTTCAACATGGTGGAAGGTGAGCCCTTCAAGCAATTGATGCAGGCTGTTGCACCACAGTACCGTGTGCCATCGCGTAAGACCTTCAGCCAAACTGTGGTGCCAGCCTTTTACAGGTCTTGTGTCGGGGTGCTCAAGGAGGAGATTGGAAGGGCAGGTGGACAGGCAGTGCACCTGACCACTGGCCTGTGGAGTGCGTGTAGTGCCCAGCATGCCTTCCTGTCCCTGACGGCACATTGGTGGCAGGCCAAGGTGTCCCATGATGTAGTTCAAACATCTGGATCCTCGTCAGCAGTTGACAAACATGGGTACCGTTCCTTCCTCCTGCACGCTGAGGTGCTTGATGAAAAGCACACAGCGCGAAACATCCTGCAAACCCTGCAGAAAATGTTGTTGCAGTGGTTTGGACAGGCAGACAGCAACTACCGGATTGGCTATGTTGTCACTGATGGAGGCAGCAACATGGTCAAGGCTTTAAGGGATGGCAGCTTTGTGGGTGTGCGCTGCTCAGCCCACCTTCTCCACCAGGTGGTAACTGACAGTTTTCGGTTGGTGGAGACCATTTCTGGCGGCGATGGAAGGCTGTCCAAAGTGGTGGACTCTTGTCGGAAGATAGCTGGCCACTCCCATCGGAGTGTGAGGGACAGCCACCTCCTCAGGGTGGAACAGAGGAAGGCAGGCCTTCCAGAACACTGCCTAAAACAGGATGTGGGGACTAGGTGGAATTCAACCCTAGCAATGCTGGAACGCATCCTTGAGCAACAGAAGACTCTCCATGCCATGGCCTGTGATCATAACATTGGCATAGAGAGACCTTTAGGCAGGGAGGACTGGGCCATAATCGGGCAGATTGTGGCAGTCCTCAAACCTTTCCTCTCTGTCACAGAACACCTAAGCCGCGAGGATGACAGCATTGGTCATGTGCTCCCACTCTTCAACCGCCTTCAGAGCAAATTGGAGCGGTTCAAGTCGGCTGAGGAAACTTTGCCTGGTGGTGGCCCTCAACCTGATGTGTTGGCTCTGCTAAACACATTTCTGATGGAGTTGGGCAGGCGCACGCAGGAGTTGACCGCCTCTTGCCCAGAACTGATGCTGGCTGCCATGTGTGACCCTCGCATCAAGGGCAAAATGGCTGTGCAGTGTAGTGCTCTGACAACATGGCGGGACAGACTAATCGACAGGGTGCGTCAGAGGGAAAGGCAGATGGTAAGTCTGGGAAAAGAGGAAGAGGAGAAAGAAGATATTGAAGACCCCCTCTCCCATGCATCATCTACATCTAGTGAAGTGAGCAGAGCTCCTGCCAGCGAAGCATCTTCCGTCTTGGCTGAGGCACTTGACACCCTAATGGGAACCTCCAGCATAGTGCACCCCAAGAAACCCATATCAGCAAAGGAGGTTGTCATGTCCTATTTGTCAGCCCCACCAGTGCACCCCACCACAGATCCAATGTTTTTTTGGCAGGGGAAGAACGAGGAGTGGCCTCCCCTCGCAGATATTGCCAAGGAGCTACTGTCCTGCCTTCCGACAAGTGTTCAAAGTCAGCGGGTGTTTTCTGTGATGGGAAACATCCTGTCACCCCAAAGATCCCAGTGGTACCCCTCCCTCACTCTGAACATTCCTTGAACTGACTGTCTGCAGCAGAGATGGCCATTTCGTCTTAGTAGTTGGTCCCTGTCCCTCCACACAATCCCTCCCCTCACTTCTCATCCACCCCTATTTGCTTGTGACATCATCTGGGATGGACGAGTAGAGAGGAGGTGCCACCAGGGAGGAGCGGAGAGAGAACTTATTACACACGCTTCCTGCGCTACTCTGCATGCTGGCTGGTAAACGCTGTGCCCTGATGTTCCCCAATGTGTCCCAATGTGCTCCAATATGCCCTGATGTGCCCCGGTGTGCTCCAATATGCCCTGATGTGCCCCAATGTGCCCTGATGCTCCCCAATGTGTCCCAATATGCCCTGATGTGCCCCAATGTGCTCCAATATGCCCTGATGTGCTCCAATGTGCCCTGATGTGCTCCAATGTGCCCTGATGTGCTCCAATGTGCCCTGATGTGCCCCCACCATTCTTCTCATTTACACATATGACTGCTAGAACAGATAAAAAGACATTTAGGGAAATTGATCAAAATTGGAGCAAACAGAATCTGGAGCAAGAAGAACGAGGAGTGGCCTGCCCTCGCAGATATTGCCAAGAAGCTACTGTCCTGCCTTCCAACAAGTGTTCAAAGTGAGCGGGTGTTTTCTGTGACGGGAAACATCCTGTCACCCCAAAGATCCCAGTGGTACCCCTCCCTCACTCTGAACATTCCTTGAACTGACTGTCTGCAGCAGAGATGGCCATTTCGTCTTAGTAGTTGGTCCCTGTCCCTCCACACAATCCCTCCCCTCACTTCTCATCTACCCCTATTTGCTTGTGACATCATCTGGGATGGACGAGTAGAGAGGAGGTGCCACCAGGGAGGAGCGGAGAGAGAACTTATTACACACGCTTCCTGCGCTACTCTGCATGCCGGCTGGTAAACGCTGTGCCCTGATGTTCCCCAATGTGCCCTGATGTTTCCCAATGTGTCCCAATGTGCTCCAATATGCCCTGATATGCCCCAATGTGCCCTGATGTGCCCCGGTGTGCTCCAATATGCCCTGATGTGCCCCAATGTGCCCTGATGCTCCCCAATGTGTCCCAATGTACTCCAATATGCCCTGATGTGCCCGATGTGCCCTGATGTGCCCCAGTGTGCTCCAATATGCCCTGATGTGCTCCAATGTGCCCTGATGTGCACCAATGTGCCCTGATGTGCTCCAATGTGCCCTGATGTGCCCCCACCATTCTTCTCGTTTACACATATGACTGCTAGAACAGATAAAAAGACATTTAGGGAAATTGATCAAAATTGGAGCAAACAGAATCTGTATTAGTTGCCCATGGCAACCAATCAGCTTCTCTTCAGTTGGTTCTGTTAAGATTTGAAAATTAAAGAGAGAAGCGAATTGTCTGCCATGCATCGCTGGTTCAGTTTTTGCCTGATCACCCCACACTGATTGGGGTCACCGGGGATGTGCGGAGAGCACATGCTTGGTAACACCAAACTATTTCCAGTGACCCTGCACATCCCCGGTGACCCCGTACAGTGCGGGGGATGAAAACTGGAGCAGCTGTGCATGGAAGCCATGTGCTCATTATGAGGGGCTCCCACCATCCCTGTGCTGTGCTGACTTCCTCATGGGGCTGCTTATTATGAGGGGCTCCCACCATCCCTGTGCTATGCTGACTTCCTCCTGGGGCTGCTTATTATGAGGGGCTCCCACCATCCCTGTGCTATGCTGACTTTCTCCTGGGGCTATACCTCTGCTGTGCTCATTATGAGGGGCTCCCACCATCCCTGTGCTATGCTGACTTCCTCCTGGGGCTATACCTCTGCTTTGCTCATTATGAGGGGCTCCCACCATCCCTGTGCTATGCTGACTTCCTCCTGGGGCTGCTTATTATGAGGGGCTCCCACCATCCCTGTGCTGTGCTGACTTCCTCCTGGGGCTGTACCCCTGCTGTGCTCAGTATGTCAGTACAGCACAGGAATGGTGGAAACCCCTCATAATAAGCACAGCAGAGGTACAGCCCCAGGAGGAAGTCAGCACAGCACAGGGATGATGGGAGCCCCTCATAATATGCACAGTAGAGGTATAGCCCAAGGAGGAAGTCAGTATAGCACAGGAATGGTGGAAACCCCTCATAATATGCACAGAAGGGGTACAGCCCCAGGAGGAAGTCAGCACAGCACAGGGATGGTGGGAGCCCCTCATAATAAGCAGCCCCAGGAGGAAGTCAGCACACACACAGGGATGATGGGAGCCCCTCATAATATGCACAGCAGAGGTACAGCCCCAGGAGGAAGTCAGCACAGCACAGGGATGGTGGGAGCCCCTCATAATATGCACAGCAGAGGTACAGCCCCAGGAGGAAGTCAGCACAGCACAGGGATGGTGGGAGCCCCTCATAATATGCCCAGCAGAGGTACAGCCCCAGGAGGAAGTCAGCATAGCACAGGGATGGTGGGAGCCCCTCATAATAAGCAGCCCCAGGAGGAAGTCAGCATAGCACAGGGATGGTGGGAGCCCCTCATAATAAGCAGCCCCAGGAGGAAGTCAGCATAGCACAGGGATGGTGGGAGCCCCTCATAATGAGCACAGCAGAGGTACAGCCCCACGAGGAAGTCAGCATAACACAGGGATGGTGGGAGCCCCTCATAATAAGCATAATGACTGAGTCATCAATGCGACGACAACTGATCCGAAATCTGAAATTCGTAAACAAAAGTTCGTATTGCGTACAGAATTCGGACGCATGGCAATTCGTATTTTGGATCCTTCCGAACGTACGAATTTTGGGAAATTCGTACGAATTTGAGATTCGTACGAAACTAATCGCACATGTCTATTACCTGACGGCTTTCGAACTATGAGCACGAATATACCGAATATACTATGAATATACCCCCTGTCCGTGGTCCGCATCTGGTATTCGGCTGAGGACCTGTTGATCCAACAACTTTCCCAACAGTAATCTCAGAGTTTCTGCCTTCTCCCGGTAGGTGGGGGAATGGCATTGAACGCCAACTTGTAGCCTTTTCTATTATTTTTAATATAAACGGACTTGATGTTGCGTTGGTCCATAGTGGGAGGAAATCCCCTAACCTTCCTCCCACTGGAACACAAGAGTCACTGAGGCTTTGGGGTGGTTTGAGGAGGATCGAATAGTATTCCTCCTCTGCCACGTCCCTTGTGACCCGTCCAGTGTTTTTTTAGGCCGACCCTCTCTCTCCCGCTGGGTTTGCTGCCTAAACCCTCGAAAAAGACGTCTGCCCTCAGGCTTCTTTTTCTCTGGAAAGGCTTTCTTCTTGTCCTGGGTACACTCCAGGGCCTCCTGGAGCCCAGGACCAAAAAGGTGAGCGCCTGAGAAAGGTAATCCACAAAGCCTGAGTTTTGATGCTGCATCACCCAACCAGGCTTTCAACCATATGGCCCTTCTAGCGGCATTAACCAAAGCTGCAGACCTGGCCGCTAGCTTTACCAACTCCGATGTAGACTAGAAACTGCTTTAAATAATAAAGGAAAGGATTTTAGCAGCTGTTGTCGGGACGTACCTGCAGAAATGTGAGACTGCAACTGAGTTAGCCAGCATTCTAAATTTCTAGCCACACAGGTAGCTGCAAGGGCTGGTTTAAGCGCAATAGAGGAGGCATCCCAAGCCCTCTTTAGCAGCACATCACCCCTTTTGTTCATGGAGTCCTTAAGGGATCCCAGATCGTCGAAGGCCAAATCAGTCTTTTTGGAAACCTTTGCTAGTGGTTTATCCAACTTAGGAACCTTGTTCCAAGGCTGGGCCGGATCTTTTTCAAAAGGAAATCTACATTTGAGACTGCCTGTAAAGAATGGTCTCCTCACAGGGTGCTCCCACTCCAGCGAGACACTTCTATTAGAGACTTGTACACCAGGAAAACTCTAGATTTTTGGGCAGAGACCCCCTGATATATGGTCATGCTTAAAAAGCTCCTCTCTGATCTCTAGGGTGTCATTGATTGCTTTTAACAAGTCCCCCACATCGTCCAATGTCAATTTGTACCTGGACCCTCTGGAGCAATCTTCCTCCTCTTCAGTATCAGACCCTGAGTCTACTTGAGAAGAGGCAAGCGATCTGGGCTCCCTCTCCCTATCTTCCATATCCTCCTAACTGGGCTCAGACAGGGAGGGCAAACAGAGGGACCCTTCATCCTATCCATCATTCCTCTAAATGATTTAAAAGTAGATGCAATTTCGTCTTTTACTGACGTAAGGATCTTATGACACTCTGTCATGGAGTCATCCTTAGTTAAATTATTGACACATTCAGGGCAAAGAAGTTTCTCCCAATTTTTATAGTTTTTTATAGTTAGTAAGGTTGAATAAAGACACCAGTCCATCCAGTTCAACCTGAGTGAGTGTCTACAATTGTCCCTACCCCTGTACATTGTACACTCACATCATTCCCTACGCTCAGGGAGCCCACAATCCAAGGTCCCCATTCATATACTAGGGCCAATTTTGCACAGAAGCCAATTAAACTACCTGCATGTCTTTGGAGTGTGGGAGGAAACCGGAGTACCCGGAGGAAATCCACGCAGGCACAGGGAGAACATGCAAACTCCAGGCAGGTAGTGTCGTGGTTGGGATTCGAACCAGCAACCCTTTTTACTGCTAGGTGAGAGTGCTAACCACTACACCACTGTGCTGCCCCAATTGGGACAGAGTGTTGTCCCAAAAGGCACACTTTCTCCTGGGAGGCTGTATCTGAGATCAGTCCTGTGCTTTACCCTGAAAGCAAAAGAAAAGACAGAGAACAAACCATGAGAGCCTATCCCCAACCCCCACCACCAATGTGCTCAGGGGGAAGGAGAGAAGTGCCCCACCCTTCACCTGTGGTTCCCCACCCAGGGAATGGCTTTGATCCTAAAGACCTTACCCCCTCCCAGAGTAAGTCATGGTTGGCCCTCACCATGCTTACCTGAGAGGTGCCGGTGCCAGAAGAACCAGAGTCGACCGCCTGCAGTGCCCTCCATGGCTCCTTAGTGGTGTCACAGCCTCTGCTGGATCTGCACAGGCTCCGGATGCCCAGCAAGCCACACGGTGCGCCTGGACACTGGAACCTTGTCTCCTGGTGCCCCCTGATGATGCGCTTCCGCCGGTAGCTGTATCACTTCCGTTTGTTGGAATGCAGATGCCCCTCCTCGGACGCACGCACCTTTGTTGCTATACCCGGAACGATCGGGAAGCATGCATCTTCGCGATGGGTGCCGCGCTTTTCACCGGCAAGCCTCAGGAGGGCAACGGTCAGTCTGTGTGGCCAAAGGGAGGTAGGGGACCCGCCGCTCTTCAGGGGTTCAACTCTCCCTGATTTTAAAGGCAGCGGTGTACAAGCAGCCCTCTCTTTACTGCTCTAGACAGAGGGACTTTGGGCAAAGGAGAAGGTACTTCAGAGGCTCCTCCAGGAAAGTGTTGGAACATGGAGTTCCCCAGGTTTCTCACATGCTTCCCTCCCGTCTGGCAGGAAACACAAAAACTGAAGGGGAAGGCCTGGAGAACCTCCTTTTAACCATTTGGCTGAATGTGTTTCCTATCCCGGAGGAAGGAGCCCTATGTCTCAGAGGCTGTCCTGGAAGACGATAAGAGAAAAAGAGCTTATGGAGACACTTTTTTAAAAAAAATTCAAAGGGTAACACTTTAGAATTGTTTGGTCTTCTTGTCAGAGAAGAGGGTACAGATTTGGTTATGATATGGTAATTCTCTCCTTATTTTATTCTTTTTTCTTTCTGAATGATTAAGACTAGTGATGGCCGAACGGTTCGCCCGGCGGTCGTTTCGCGGCGAATTTCCGACTTTCGCCGTCCGCGGGTTCGAACGCCTTTTTCCGTCGTTCGCCCCGGCGGACTTACGTGTTTAATGTATACAAGAACTTTAACCTTTCGTGACACGTTTATCATGTGTTACAGGACAACCAATTGAGACATGACAGCTCATGGACACTTGGACATTCCCCCTAACCTATAAATACACCCGATCCGGTGGCCATTTTACATTCTTTCTTCTGTCACTGTAGGGAAAGGATCCTGTGTGGAGTAGGGACAGAGAAAACGCTAGCTATTTGGTACACAAAAGTTCTTTTCAGGACTGGTATAGGTGTTAGGTCAGCAGCCTGAGTTTCTTTTGTCAGTTTAGATAAAGGGACAGAGCGCTGTATGCTGCTATTTTAGGGACAGCTCAGCCAGATTAGTCTTTCTTCATCATCATCATCATCATCATCATTAGCTGTTACTATCAGGTCCACAAAAGAGCTGTTCCAGCTAATCGTTCCAGCCTACTCTTTTTTGCCAATTTGTATAGGGACAGGCAGGAAGCAGTGTGTCAGGCAGTGAGGATAATTTTAAAGACTTGCTGTTACTATTAGTTCCACAAAGGTTCTTTTCAGGACTGGTATCAGTGGTACGGTAATAGGCTTGTACACGTATAATATTCTTTCTTCCAAATATAGAAAGAATATTATACTTGACTGCTGCCCTTCTGCTGCAGTCTGCTAATCATTCACAACTCACTTGTTCCACAAAGCTCTTTATCAGGACTGGTAACTTGGTCTGTCTAGGGTGCTACGGTACATAGGCTTGGGTGCGGTACAGTCTGCTGTTCTGTAAGGACCGCTATCGGTCCACAATACATAGGGTTGCCGTGCACTACTGCTGACCGCTGCCCTATACTGCAGCAGTCCTTCATTGGTATAGGGACTGACGTACAGTCTGCTAATCACTAACACACAACCTGCTTGGTCCACAAAAGTTCTTATAAGGACTGGTAACTTGGTATAGGGTGCTACGGTACATAGGCCTGAGTGCGTTACAGTCTGCTGTTCTGTAAGGACCGCTATCGGTCCACAATACATAGGGTTGCCGTGCACTACTGCTGACCGCTGCCCTATACTGCAGCAGTCCTTCAGCGGTATAGGGACTGACGCACAGTCTGCTAAACACTAACACACAACCTGCTTGGTCCACAAAAGTTTTTATAAGGACTGGTAACTTGGTATAGGGTGCTACGGTACATAGGCCTGAGTGCAGTACAGTCTGCTGTTCTGTAAGGACCGCTATCGGTCCACAATACATAGGGTTGCCGTGCACTACTGCTGACCGCTGCCCTATACTGCAGCAGTCCTTCATTGGTATAGGGACTGACGTACAGTCTGCTAATCACTAACACACAACCTGCTTGGTCCACAAAAGTTCTTATAAGGACTGGTAACTTGGTATAGGGTGCTACGGTACATAGGCCTGAGTGCGTTACAGTCTGCTGTTCTGTAAGGACCGCTATCGGTCCACAATACATAGGGTTGCCGTGCACTACTGCTGACCGCTGCCCTATACTGCAGCAGTCCTTCATTGGTATAGGGACTGACGTACAGTCTGCTAATCACTAACACACAACCTGCTTGTTCCACAAAAGTTCTTATAAGGACTGGTAACTTGGTATAGGGTGCTACGGTACATAGGCTTGAGTGCGGTACAGTCTGCTGTTCTGTAAGGACCGCTATCGGTCCACAATAGATAGGGTTGACGTGCACCACTGCTGACCGCTGCCCTATACTGCAGCAGTCCTTCAGCGGTATAGGGACTGACGTACAGTCTGCTAAACACTAATACACAACCTGCTTGGTCCACAAAAGTTCTTATAAGGACTGGTAACTTGGTATAGGGTGCTACGGTACATAGGCTTGAGTGCGGTACAGTCTGCTGTTCTGTAAGGACCGCTATCGGTCCACAATAGATAGGGTTGACGTGCACCACTGCTGACCGCTGCCCTATACTGCAGCAGTCCTTCAGCGGTATAGGGACTGACGCACAGTCTGCTAAACACTAACACACAACCTGCTTGGTCCACAAAAGTTTTTATAAGGACTGGTAACTTGGTATAGGGTGCTACGGTACATAGGCCTGAGTGCGTTACAGTCTGCTGTTCTGTAAGGACCGCTATCGGTCCACAATACATAGGGTTGCCGTGCACTACTGCTGACCGCTGCCCTATACTGCAGCAGTCCTTCATTGGTATAGGGACTGACGTACAGTCTGCTAATCACTAACACACAACCTGCTTGGTCCACAAAAGTTCTTATAAGGACTGGTAACTTGGTATAGGGTGCTACGGTACATAGGCCTGAGTGCGTTACAGTCTGCTGTTCTGTAAGGACCGCTATCGGTCCACAATACATAGGGTTGCCGTGCACTACTGCTGACCGCTGCCCTATACTGCAGCAGTCCTTCAGCGGTATAGGGACTGACGCACAGTCTGCTAAACACTAACACACAACCTGCTTGGTCCACAAAAGTTCTTATAAGGACTGGTAACTTGGTATAGGGTGCTACGGTACATAGGCCTGAGTGCAGTACAGTCTGCTGTTCTGTAAGGACCGCTATCGGTCCACAATACATAGGGTTGCCGTGCACTACTGCTGACCGCTGCCCTATACTGCAGCAGTCCTTCATTGGTATAGGGACTGACGTACAGTCTGCTAATCACTAACACACAACCTGCTTGTTCCACAAAAGTTCTTATAAGGACTGGTAACTTGGTATAGGGTGCTACGGTACATAGGCTTGAGTGCGGTACAGTCTGCTGTTCTGTAAGGACCGCTATCGGTCCACAATAGATAGGGTTGACGTGCACCACTGCTGACCGCTGCCCTATACTGCAGCAGTCCTTCAGCGGTATAGGGACTGACGTACAGTCTGCTAAACACTAATACACAACCTGCTTGGTCCACAAAAGTTCTTATAAGGACTGGTAACTTGGTATAGGGTGCTACGGTACATAGGCTTGAGTGCGGTACAGTCTGCTGTTCTGTAAGGACCGCTATCGGTCCACAATAGATAGGGTTGACGTGCACCACTGCTGACCGCTGCCCTATACTGCAGCAGTCCTTCAGCGGTATAGGGACTGACGCACAGTCTGCTAAACACTAACACACAACCTGCTTGGTCCACAAAAGTTTTTATAAGGACTGGTAACTTGGTATAGGGTGCTACGGTACATAGGCCTGAGTGCGTTACAGTCTGCTGTTCTGTAAGGACCGCTATCGGTCCACAATACATAGGGTTGCCGTGCACTACTGCTGACCGCTGCCCTATACTGCAGCAGTCCTTCATTGGTATAGGGACTGACGTACAGTCTGCTAATCACTAACACACAACCTGCTTGGTCCACAAAAGTTCTTATAAGGACTGGTAACTTGGTATAGGGTGCTACGGTACATAGGCCTGAGTGCAGTACAGTCTGCTGTTCTGTAAGGACCGCTATCGGTCCACAATACATAGGGTTGCCGTGCACTACTGCTGACCGCTGCCCTATACTGCAGCAGTCCTTCAGCGGTATAGGGACTGACGCACAGTCTGCTAAACACTAACACACAACCTGCTTGGTCCACAAAAGTTCTTATAAGGACTGGTAACTTGGTATAGGGTGCTACGGTACATAGGCCTGAGTGCAGTACAGTCTGCTGTTCTGTAAGGACCGCTATCGGTCCACAATACATAGGGTTGCCGTGCACTACTGCTGACCGCTGCCCTATACTGCAGCAGTCCTTCATTGGTATAGGGACTGACGTACAGTCTGCTAATCACTAACACACAACCTGCTTGTTCCACAAAAGTTCTTATAAGGACTGGTAACTTGGTATAGGGTGCTACGGTACATAGGCTTGAGTGCGGTACAGTCTGCTGTTCTGTAAGGACCGCTATCGGTCCACAATAGATAGGGTTGACGTGCACCACTGCTGACCGCTGCCCTATACTGCAGCAGTCCTTCAGCGGTATAGGGACTGACGTACAGTCTGCTAAACACTAATACACAACCTGCTTGGTCCACAAAAGTTCTTATAAGGACTGGTAACTTGGTATAGGGTGCTACGGTACATAGGCTTGAGTGCGGTACAGTCTGCTGTTCTGTAAGGACCGCTATCGGTCCACAATAGATAGGGTTGACGTGCACCACTGCTGACCGCTGCCCTATACTGCAGCAGTCCTTCAGCGGTATAGGGACTGACGCACAGTCTGCTAAACACTAACACACAACCTGCTTGGTCCACAAAAGTTTTTATAAGGACTGGTAACTTGGTATAGGGTGCTACGGTACATAGGCCTGAGTGCGTTACAGTCTGCTGTTCTGTAAGGACCGCTATCGGTCCACAATACATAGGGTTGCCGTGCACTACTGCTGACCGCTGCCCTATACTGCAGCAGTCCTTCATTGGTATAGGGACTGACGTACAGTCTGCTAATCACTAACACACAACCTGCTTGGTCCACAAAAGTTCTTATAAGGACTGGTAACTTGGTATAGGGTGCTACGGTACATAGGCCTGAGTGCGTTACAGTCTGCTGTTCTGTAAGGACCGCTATCGGTCCACAATACATAGGGTTGCCGTGCACTACTGCTGACCGCTGCCCTATACTGCAGCAGTCCTTCAGCGGTATAGGGACTGACGCACAGTCTGCTAAACACTAACACACAACCTGCTTGGTCCACAAAAGTTCTTATAAGGACTGGTAACTTGGTATAGGGTGCTACGGTACATAGGCTTGAGTGCGGTACAGTCTGCTGTTCTGTAAGGACCGCTATCGGTCCACAATAGATAGGGTTGACGTGCACCACTGCTGACCGCTGCCCTATACTGCAGCAGTCCTTCAGCGGTATAGGGACTGACGTACAGTCTGCTAAACACTAATACACAACCTGCTTGGTCCACAAAAGTTCTTATAAGGACTGGTAACTTGGTATAGGGTGCTACGGTACATAGGCTTGAGTGCGGTACAGTCTGCTGTTCTGTAAGGACCGCTATAGGTCCACAATAGATAGGGTTGACGTGCACCACTGCTGACCGCTCACCTATACTGCAGCAGTCCTTCAGCGGTATAGGGACTAAGAGTTTTGTCACAGGGTCATTTAAAAAATGACATGCAGAGGAAGAGGCAGGCCCTTCCGCAGGGGTGGTAGGGGTAGGGCAGGAGCAACAGGCTTGAGCCAAAGTGGGAAGTTGCAGAAGGTGCGTTCAATTACTTTAAAGGATGCACCAGACTTGGTTGAGTGGCTCGCTCAGCCTTACTCTTCTGCACCCTCCTCATCCTCTCGATCTGCACCCTCTTCTTCACTCTCTGCTATGTGCACCCCCAAAGACACTACCACCAACAACACGACCACCACCACCACCACCACATACCTTCCGCTTGAGTCACTGGAATTATTTTCCGATCCATATCAAGAGGACATTTCTGATGCGCAGCCACTCTTGGTATTGGATCAGGAAGAGGAGGTAGCAACAAGCGCTACTCAGCAGTCTGACGCCAGTACCCAGATCAGCCCAAGGAGGAGGTTGGTCCCCGGTGTTGCTGCCTACTCTACTTATAGCGGTGGGGAAGGTGACGTTGATGATGACGTGTCTAGTGATGTCACGTGGGTGCCCACAAGAGAGGAAGAGGAGGGGAGTTCAGAGGGAGATATGGACCAGCAGATAGGGAGGAGAAGCAGCAATGACTTACATTGCACAGCAGGGACAAAGCAGACTGCAAATGTATCAGGAGCGAGTCATCGACCATGTACGGTCACATCTGGCGCTCCCAGGACACCGGCACATGGCTCCGCAGTGTGGGCTTTTTTTAACGTGTCCGCTGCTGACAATAGCGTTGCCATCTGCAATCTTTGCAGTCAACGCGTTAGTCGCGGTAAGCCCAATACTCACCTAGGGACGACCGCCTTAAGAAGGCACATGAGCAGCCATCACCGAGCCCAGTGGGAGCAACGGAACACACAAAGCCACACTGCAGGCTCTCACCGTCCAGCCTCGTCTTCTACTTCTCCTTCTCCTCTCTCCTCACAATTGTCCTCCACTCCACCTTCCATCACGCCAAGCTCACATTTTTCTGCAAAAAGGCAGGCTTCCGTGGGCCTAATGTTTGAGCGTAAAAAAATGATGACGCCGGATAACCCTCTTGCCCAACGGTTGGCGGCTGGCTTGTCAGAACTCATAGCCCGCCAACTACTGCCATATAAACTGGTGGACTCGGAGGCCTTTCGCAAATTTGTGGCCATTGGAACACCACAATGGAAGGTCCCAGGAAGGAAGTATTTCTCAGAGAAGGGCATCCCAGAGCTATATGGCCATGTTCAGCGGCAAGTGAATGTATCTCTGGCACACAGTGTCGGTGCCAAGATACATCTGACCACAGACACGTGGTCTAGCAAACACGGGCAGGGAAGGTATATCAGTTTTACTGCCCACTGGGTGAACCTTCTGACGGCCGTCAAGCATGTAACCCGTGGCACCCGTGTAGATTTGGTTTTACCGCCACGGATTGCATGCAGGCCTGACTCTTCTTCTCCTCCTCCTACTCCATCCTCCTCCCTCTCCTCCTCAGCTGCCTCCTCCTTTTCCGCTGCTAGCGTCTCTTCCACTGCACCGCCCAAGCTCCCCAGAACCTATTCCACATGCCAGGTGAGACGTTGCCATGCCGTGCTGCGTCTGTTGTGCCTGGAAGCAAAGAGCCACACTGGCCCGGCACTCCTTTCAGCTTTGCGTTCACAGGCAGATGAGTGGCTAACACCGCTCAATTTGACAGTTGGTAAAGTGGTGTGTGACAACGGTGCCAATCTGCTTAGCGCATTGAAACAGGGCAAAATCACGCACGTGCCGTGCATGGCACACGTCTTAAACTTGGTCGTGCAGCGATTCCTTGTCAAATACCCTGGGGTCCAGGACATCTTGCGGCAGGCAAGGAAAATCTCGGCCCATTTCAGAAGATCTTACACGGCCATGGCTCGCCTTGCTGACATTCAGCGGCGACACCATCTGCCGGTCAGACGTCTTATTTGCGATTGCCCGACGCGATGGAACTCAACCTTCTATATGCTTGATAGGCTGCTCCAGCAGAAACGTGCAGTTAACGTCTACCTGTATGAACTCTGCGAAAGAAACGGTTCTGGGGAGCTGGGTTTTTTTTCACCGCGCCAGTGGCTGCTCATGCGCGACACATGCAGACTTCTGCGGCCATTTGAGGAGATCACCAAACTGGTCAGTCGCAGCCATGGCGCCATCAGTGACATGGTACCTTATGCCTTCTTTCTGGAGCGTGCATTGCGTCGTGTCATTGATCAGGCTGTGGAGGAGCAGGAGCGGGAAGATGAGGAAGTCGCAATGCTGGATGAATTCCCAGGGGGGGCTACTCTATCTGAGACAAGTCAACAACAGGAGTCTGATGAGGAGTCAGAGGAGGATGGTGCCGGGGCGGATGAGCAGGAGCAAGAAGAGCATGCTTTAAACCTTTCTGGGATCCCTGTTGTGCGAGGATGGGGAGAGGAGAATGAAGAGGACGACATTATCCTGGATGATGAGCAGGAGCCAGGCCACCACACCGCTTCCACTTTAGTGCAAATGGGGGCCTTCATGCTCCAGTGTTTTAATAGGGACCCCCGTATAAAAAGCATGAGGGTCAAGGACCAGTACTGGGTGGCAACGTACTTAGACCCCCGGTACAAACACAAAATGGCGGAAATGTTACCGCCGTCGCAGAGGGCTGTCAGAATGCAGCACTTCCAGGCCTTGCTTCGAGAAATGCTGCATTCTGCTTTTGCGTGCGCTGGCAGAGGAGCAATTCCCACTCCCAGAGAAGGATTTGCGGGTACCAATCCAACAGCGCCTGCAAGAAGAGGCCGGTTTGAAGATGTGTTGGTGACTTCGGATATGAGGTCATTCTTTCAGCCGACCCATCGACAGGTGTCATCCGGATCCAGCATCAGGGAACGCCTAGACCGTCAGGTGTCCGACTACATTGGGTTAACGGCCGATGTGGACGCTCTGAGGAGTGATGAACCCCTAGACTACTGGGTGGGCAGGCTTGACCTCTGGCCAGAGCTTGCCCAATTTGCAATCGAACTGTTGGCTTGCCCCTCATCCAGTGTCCTGTCCGAAAGGACGTTCAGCGCAGCAGGGGGGATTGTGACCGATAAGCGTACTCGCCTAGCTCACCACAGTGTTAACTACCTCACATTTCTAAAAATGAATGAGGCATGGATCTCGGAGGAATTCAACACATGTGATCAGTAGACCATGTATATGTCTATAAACAATTTTTGGAATCAAGCACACAGACCTTCTTAATTCATTTGGCTCACTTCCCTGACCCAAAAAAGCACACCGTACTATATGCCCCTACCCTCCTCTTTGAAGAGGTTGAGCGGTGTCATATTTCTACTGGGGCTGCTTATTATGAGGGGTTCCCACCATCCCTGTGCTGTGCTGACTTCCTCCTGGGTGTTCTTATTATGAGGGGCTCCCACCATCCCTGTGCTGTGCTGACTTCCTCCTGGGGGTTCTTATTATGAGGGGATCACACCATCCCTGTGCTGTGCTGACTTCCTCCTGGGGCTGCTTACGGTGCTGCTGTCAGCGCTGTATGTCACGGAGCTGCTGTCAGCGCTGTATGTCACGGAGCTGCTGTCAGCGCTGTATGTCACGGAGCTGCTGTCAGCGCTGTATGTCACGGAGCTGCTGTCAGCGCTGTATGTCACGGAGCTGCTGTCAGCGCTGTATGTCACGGAGCTGCTGTCAGCGCTGTATGTCACGGAGCTGCTGTCAGCGCTGTATGTCACGGAGCTGCTGTCAGCGCTGTATGTCACGGAGCTGCTGTCAGCGCTGTATGTCACGGAGCTGCTGTCAGCGCTGTATGTCACGGTGCTGCTGTCAGCGCTGTATGTCACGGAGCTGCTGTCAGCGCTGTATGTCACGGAGCTGCTGTCAGTGCTGTATGTCACGGAGCTGCTGTCAGCGCTGTATGTCACGGAGCTGCTGTCAGCGCTGTATGTCACGGAGCTGCTGTCAGCGCTGTATGTCACGGTGCTGCTGTCAGCGCTGTATGTCACGGAGCTGCTGTCAGCGCTGTATGTCACGGAGCTGCTGTCAGCGCTGTATGTCACGGAGCTGCTGTCAGCGCTGTATGTCACGGAGCTGCTGTCAGCGCTGTATGTCACGGAGCTGCTGTCAGCGCTGTATGTCACGGTGCTGATGTCAGTGCTCTGTATTACGGTGCTGCTGTCAGTGCTCTGTATCTCCTGCACCCTCTTGTTTGCCTACCCTGGTCCCTGACCTTCCCTCTCCTCCATTGCCTTCATTAGCTCCATAGTCCTGAATTGTCAGAACAATTTCCCAAATAAAAAAAAAATGCTTGTAGTTATCGATCCCAAATTCACCTCATACATGTATTATGCTATTGTCCAGGTGGTGGGACTACGTGCTACCCCCTAATAATTACCCCGTGGCCGCAAATTCGACCTAAAGGTTTGCGAAATTCGCCTCCCATTGAAGTCAATGGAGCCCGCGGCGAACGGTCGTTTTCGCGAACGTTTGTGTCCGTTCGCGTTTCGCGTTCGCGAAACGTCCCGTCGGAAGTTCGTCCATCACTAATTAAGACGATAAATATATGATCTTGGAATGTAAGGGGAGATCCAGTAAAGAAAACTGCTTTGGATCTTACTAAAACCTACATATTCTTCTAAACTGAGGTCTCTGAGCTCCATTTTTCCTCACCTTTTCTATGCAGACGGCGCTAAGGGCCTGGAAATTGACAGCGTCGAAATGCTCTATAAGTGCTTCTTATGCCGCGTACACACGATCAGACTAATCCGCACGTGTGTGGGCTCCGGCTGACTTTTTCTCTCCAAAAGTCCGGCGGACTTAGAAGTTTTGACTCAAAATTGTCCACCGGACTCGGCAATCCGGCGGGCAATCCGCCCATCTGTGTGCTAGTCCTCCAGACTTTTGAAATGAACTGATTTGCCCACACACAGAGAAAAGTCCATTCATTTTGAATGCAGCTCCAGGTAGACGGAACTAGAAAAGGAGGTCAAAGTCACCACCTCCATCGGCGAGATTGACACCTCGCTAGCCCCGTCACCTGGTATGGACTTATAGAGTAAGCCCTACGCCGAAAAAATGGCGTGGGGTCCCCCCTAAGTCCATATTAGAAAGGGGTGGGGAGGAGCGAGCGCCCCCCCCCCCCCCCCAAGCCATACCAGGCCACGTGCCCTCAACAGGAGAAGATTGCTGAGGAGTCTGACAAGAAAACCCCCAAGACGGAAGACCACCGGAGCTGTGCAATCAATTCTTTTAAAAACATGTGTTGTGTTTTTTCTTTACACTTTTTTTCACCAGGTGAATGGGTAGGTGTTCCCCAATACTCATTCACATAGGGTGGGGGGCCAGTATCTGTGGGCCCCCTTTTTAAAGGGGGCTCCCAGATTCCGATAAGCCCCCCGCTCGCAGACCCTGACAACCAACGGCCAGGATGGCGGGAAGAGGCCCTTGCCCTCATCAACATGGGGACAAGGTGCTTTGGAATAAAATATTGCACAGGATTTACCCAATGCCACTTAAGTTGCAAAGAACATATCCCAAGGTTTCTCCCCAATGCTGGAGGCGTTTATCTTCTGACTTTGCCTGCAAATACAATTTTTTGGTCCAAGGTCACACAGTTTATTGCCCAATAGACTACTATAGTAGTTCCATTGTGAATAGACCTTTGTTTACGTGGCTTAGTTGGTCCCTTGGCTCTTCTCCAGGCACTTAAGACTCTTATAAGCCTACTGTTATGTTATGCCTGTAAGCCTATTACCCTAAAATGGTAATCGAGGGATGCCCCTATCTTGAACTTCTGGAAATCTTTGATTAATACTGGTGTGTCTCTTTACAAGGCCACGTATGTGTCTCATGGGTGCCTCAAAAAATGTAACAAAGTATGGGACAGTATGGCTTAATTCTCCTTGTACTAGCGCATAGTGTTTGTTTGTTTTTTTTTTTTGGGGGGGGGGGGGGTTTATCACACACTGGAGCTCTTTTGGTACTTGGTTACAACTGCTTCATAGTCTCATTTATCTCTTGCTAGTGAGTGTTAGGAATGCCTTTTCTGTCCCTTGGAGACCTTTTATTTGAGTGATGATATTGTCATATATACCCTGTTCACTGTGCTGAGCAGATACGAATTTAGTGTCTTTAGAGTTGTGTTTGTTATTGTTTGTTGAGCTGAGGAATGCCCCAAGGCTCTGTTTTGTATCACCTACTCATAATATAAAAATTTATTAAAAAGATAAAAAAAAAAAAAGGGAAACCGCTTTATTTATCATGGCCTCCACTCGAAGGCCCCTTTCACACTGCCTCGACTTAAAAGTCAGGCGATTTTGCCACAATTTCAGGGAATGCCTGTGTAAACTTGAGGTCTATGGACCTCAACTCGCATGAAAATCTGACCAGTATAGTAGTATAGGGATTACTTTGAAGTCGACAGGACTTGAAGTTGCAGATATATAAATGGCTATCATTGGAAATCATGGGGAAAGACTTGTCGTGCGACTTTGCAGTCCCAAGACGCAGGACAAGTCGCACAAGTCTGAAAGGGGACTTAAGGCTACGGTTCGTTGTCTGCAGGAAACAAAACTAACTTTTATTTTCCTCATTAAACACACTGTACAGTGCCTTGCAAAAGTATTCGGCCCCCTTGAACTTTTCAACCTTTTGCCACATTTCAGGCTTCAAACATAAAGATATAACATTTTTATTTTTTGTGAAGAATCACCAACAAGTGGGACACAACTGTGAAGTGGAACGAAATCTATTGGATTTTTGAAACTTTTTTAACTAAAAAAATGAAAAGTGGGGCGTGCAAAATTATTTGGCCCCCTTGCGTTAATACTTTGTAGAGCCACCTTTTGCTGCGATTACAGCTGCAAGTCACTTGGGGTATGTCTCTATCAGTTTTGCACATTGAGAGACTAAAATTCTTGCCCATTCTTCCTTGCAAAACAGCTCGAGCTCAGTGAGGTTGGATGGAGAGCGTTTGTGAACAGCAGTTTTCAGCTCTTTCCACAGATTCTCGATTGGATTCAGGTCTAGACTTTGACTTGGCCATTCTAACACCTGGATACGTTTATTTGTGAACCATTCCTTTGTAGATTGCTGTATGTTTGGGATCATTGTCTTGTTGGAAGATAAATCTCCGTCCCAGTTTCAGGTCTTTTGCAGACTCCAACAGGTTTTCATCCAGAATGGTCCTGTATTTGGCTGCATCCATCTTCCCCTCAATTTTAACCATCTTCCCGGTCCCTGCTGAAGAAAAGCAGGCCCAAACCATGATGCTGCCACCACCATGTTTGACAGTGGGGATGGTGTGTTGAGGGTGATGAGCTGTGTTGCTTTTACGCCAAACATATCGTTTTGCATTGTGGGCAAAAAGTTCGATTTTGGTTTCATCTGACCAGAGCACCTTCTTCCACATGTTTGGTGTGTCTCCCAGGTGGCTTGTGGCAAACTTTAGACAAGACTTTTTATGGATATCTTTGAGAAATGGCTTTCTTCTTGCCACTCTTCCATAAAGGCCAGATTTGTGCAGTGTACGACTGATTGTTGTCCTATGGACAGACTCTCCCACCTCAGCTGTAGTTCTCTGCAGTTCATCCAGAGTGATCATGGGCCTCTTGGCTGCATCTCTGATCAGTTTTCTTCTTGTCTGAGCTGAAAGTTTAGAGGGACGGCCAGGTCTTGGTAGATTTGCAGTGGTCTGATACTCCTTCCATTTCAAAATGATCGCTTGCACAGTGCTCCTTGGGATGTTTAAAGCTTGGGAAATCTTTTTGTATCCAAATCCGGCTTTAAACTTCTCCACAACAGTATTATGGACCTGCCTGGTGTGTTCCTTGGTCTTCACGATGCTCTCTGCGCTTTCAACAGAACCCTGAGACTATCACAGAGCAGGTGCATTTATACAGAGACTTGATTACACACAGGTGGATTCTATTTATCACCATCAGTCATTTAGGACAACATTGGATCATTCAGAGATCCTCACTGAACTTCTGGAGTGAGTTTGCTGCACTGAAAGTAAAAGGGGCCGAATAATTTTGCACGCACCACTTTTCAGTTTTTTATTTGCTAAAAAAGTTTAAATTATCGAATAGATTTCGTTCCACTTCACAATTGTGTCCCACTTGTTGGTGATTCTTCACAAAAAATTGTATATCTTTATGTTTGAAGCCTGAAATGTGGCAAAAGGTTGAAAGGTTCAAGGGGGCCGAATACTTTTGCAAGGCACTGTATATAGCTGGTTGCTAAGGAGGGGCCCAGGAAGTCCTTAACAACCAATGAGTCATCAGCTCTCAGCGGGGTTCCCGCCCCCCCCCCCCCCCACGCCAATTTTGTTTTTTTTTTAATGCCAAGGGACTCCCCCAAAATCTATATCAGACCCTTATCCGAGCATGCAGCTCGGCAGGTCAGGAAAAGGAGGGGATGAGCAAGTGCCACCCCCCCCCCCCAAACCATCTGTCCATTCAACATCTGTCAGAGTTTACCAGTGCATCCAAACAGCTGTCACAAGCATGTACCAGTGTACAAAAACATCTGTCTGAAAAAAAAACAATATTTACCCCAATTCTTTGTAAGATGTTATGCTGAGTAAATAGATACCTAACATGTCACACTCTAAAATTGCGTACACTCGTGGAATGATGCCAAACTTCAGTACTTAAAAATTTAAATAGGCTACGCTTTAAAAACATGTAAGGGTCACCAGTTTAGAGCCATAGAGGAGGTCTAGTTCTAGAATTATTGCTCTCGCTCTAATGTTCACAGCGATACCTCAAGTGTGGTTTACATATGCAGGCGCGACCTACGTATGCGTTCATTTCTGCATGCGAGCATGTGAGGGCACTTTAAAATATATATATATTTTTTTTTTTATAGTTTATTTTATGTTTATTTTTACACTTTCCTTTTCATTTTTTAATCGCTTTTATTCCTATTACAATAATAATAAGAAAAGGGCATGACAGGTCCTCTTTACAGAGAGATCTGTGGTCAAGAAGTCCCCACATCTCTCCTCTATGCTGGAAAGCTTGAGATAACAAAACTCCATATGGTCCACAGCCAGGCCTATGATAAACCGCTGCCAGTGGCAAATTCATTCTCCATGTCCCTGATCACACAGTCGAGCCAGGAGAAGCAGCAGAAGGCAGGAGGAGTCCCCTCCCACCGCCTGTAAAAGCAATCAAGTTACTTAAAAAAATAAATCTGAATGATGCCTGAATCAGATATCTACAAAGTTTAGGACGTCATATGATGGCCTATGGGTGGGAAGTGGTGAATATGGTGAGAGACGTACGGATAAGTTACCCCTGGGATGAGAGTGGGACACAGTTAATATACCCCATCATATAATGTAATATCTGAGGCAGGTTTGAATAATATTTGGCAGATCTGCCACCCAGTAGATCATTTTTTTGTGCTATTCTGGTACTCATTCTACACTTTCAAGAATAGATCTAGCACTAGGGAATGAATTTATTTTGCCAATGGTGACAGACTTTAGATATATATAGCTAGACAGCTAAGGGAATGGAAAGTAAACCACTTTTGGTAAAACTTGATTACACTTCAAGAAGCTATAATCGATAGTTTAGGGGAGTTTAAGAGTATAATAAAACCTCAGCTTCCCAGGGTATGGGATTCACTTAAGGCCCATCTTAGAAGGCTTTTAATTCAGGGAATTTCTAAGATCAAAAAACTACAAAAGACTGGGAGTTGTTAGTAATGAAAAAGGTGGCAGAGGTGTAAAAAAAACATACAAAGAAAATCCATCCCCAGAAAAATGTATCTAAATGGGTTGATGCACGGCAGATTTACAGTACAGTATCTCTAACTAAGGCAGAAAACAAAAGGTTCTTTATACAAGGACATTATGAGGAAGTGGAGAACACTGATCATACAGTATGTTGACATTATTGGCATAAGTGTGTGCAGCCTATTGCATGTGTGTGTGCAAGTGTATCTATAGAGCAGTGAATGATGTCAGTAGGGCAGATATTGGTGTCAGTAGTAGTCTTTATTTTAATATTTATTTTTAATTGAACTTTTTTTTTTTTTGAAGCTCCATTAGGGGGCTTTGGTGAAATATCAGGGGTCTAAACGGGGATTCTGCATCACACTGGATAATTAGGCACACCTAGCACACACTGTGAACACGCCTATGATTATTGGCAAGAGCTCAAAATGCTTCTACAGTCATATCATCTATTGAAACTGGGTTACCACTTGTCCTCCTGAAATAGTGGATACTTTCAAAATCTATTATTCTGAGATACAGTATATTATTTCTAAAAAGCGAGAGGTGGAAAGAGAGATGGGGGATTTCGTTCAGAACTTGGAGATACCCTGCCTCTTAGATGAGGACAGGGAGATGTTGTAAGCCCCTATCAACACAAAGGAACTTCAATATGTGATATACAAATACTCAAGCGCTGATATAATTAAAATTAATTTATATTAATCAAATAAACTGAAATCAGCTGCACCAATGAAATTGATCCCTCAATAAACGATGTAAAATAAAAATAAATAAATATTAGTGCGCTAAAAAAACCTCTAATTGACTCAATATGTGGTGTCAGCTTCATCTAATCAGAAAAGGCACCAGGACCTGAGGGGTTGTCAACTGAAATCTATAAGCAATATGGAAAAATTTTACTGAGCTCTAAGGGGTATTAAATTGGACATTGGATAAAGGGAAATCGCCTCCATTCATGACTGAAGCCATGATTATGATACATAAGGAGGGAAAATACTCTCTCTGGCCCTCATCGTATAGACCAATCTCTTTGCTGTGTACGAATGTTAAGCTTCTGGTGAGAGTCTTGGCCACAAGATTCAGTAAGGTTAGTAAGACCAATCTGGGTTTTTATACCTGGTAGGTCAACAGCCTTGAACATTAGAAGAATATTTTTAAATTTACAAATTCCAACAGAAGAGAAGAGCTCAAGAGCTATTCTTTCCCTAGGCTCTGCCAAAGCATTTGACAGCGTCAAGTGGCATAATTAATGGAGTGTCTTGTCGGTCTTTAAATTTGGTCCTTTGTTTATAAGCTGGAAAAGGCTGTCGGTCAATGTAATATAAATAGATGCTGTGGATGCCCCAACTTCTTTACGTTTTACATAACTCACCAATTTGGGTTACTGGTACCTGGTTTAGGAAGATAGATACATTATTTTGGGATCTTGTGTGGAAGCGGAGATAGGCTACATCTTCAGGTGTTGCAGCTGCCAAAGGAAAAAGGCCTTGGAGTTATTTTGTTGCAGCCCAGTTGCAGCATTTACAGGGCTGTACACAGGAAGGTGGCTCTGCATGGTTTAGTGCAGGGGTCGGGAACCTATGGCTCGCAAACCTCTCAATACGCGGATCGCGTGGTGTGCCGATCTGCGGATTGAGCCCATAGGAAAGGCCGCGGCTTCGGCCTAGCTCCGAAGCGGCGGCCATTTTGGTACACCTGGTGGCGCCCTAGGTGAGTGGCGCGCTGACATCATCATCACCCGCCTCAACTGCTCGTGGATCTGCCTGCTTGTGTAGTGGTGAGCAAGCAGACAGTCATAGGGGATATGTGGATATTACAGTGGAGTAGATGGGGGGAGATGTGGATATTACAGTGGGGGAGATGTGTGCAGATGTGGATATTACAGTTGGGAGATGTAGATATTACAGTGGGGGGAGATGTGTGGAGATGTGGATATTGCAGTGGGGAGAGATGTGGATATTACATTGGGGGGAGATGTGGACATTACAATGGGGGGGATGACGTGGATATTACAGTGGGGAGATGATGACATTACAGTTATAATTAATTGAAATTACGATCACGTTTAACGGATGGAAGTCTCAACGCCTGCATGAAGCTTAACCTCACCATGCATCAACCAGACTACAAAGCCATCAGCAAAACCATGCAGCACCAGAATTCGCATTAACGGTAAGAAGTACTTTATTCATCATTGGTTAGCAACAGCATAACAACGTTATTAAAAAGAATTCAGAGGTCATGTCATGTTCGGGAACTTTGCCGTATTTCTTTGTTCTGTGATTTATCCCTTGATAAAGAACACCTGATTGTTTAATTCAGAGACATGTTGTAGGTTAAAAGTGTTGATCTTACATAAAATGCACACATTTACTTGTATTTAGTTTTAAACATATTGTATGGCTCTCCCGGAATTACATTTTAAAATATGTGGCGTTCATGGCTCTCTCAGCCAAAAAAGGTTCCCTACCCCTGGTATAGTGCCAGTATACCACGTTATGTTAGTTGAGACATTAGAGGCAGGTTCATTGAGGTCAGATTCACAATGCCCTACAATTAAGCTACTCTTAAAGTTGTGGTGGATAGCATGCCCTATACTTCACTATACAGGATTAATAGAACATACCTCTATTTGGCATAATAAAAGCTTATTAGAATTGGAAGGGTTAGACAATTTTAACAACTGGGAAGCAAAAGGGAATTCTATGACTCCCATAATTATATTCATCTAGGATAATAAAGATTTGTTTTGTTTTGGATCTATCTCCTGAGGGACCTCAGGATTGAATTAATCAATTTTGTATAAATTATTTTCCCATGTGCATAATTTTTTTTTACTTTTGTACATTATTGACTTTGAATTAAAGTTTATATTGTGAAGAGATAGTTTATATTGACGCGGCTGCTTTATTTCTGTTTTTTGCATGTTTTGTCAGGCTTTCAGTAGGATCGGCTTTGGGGTCAGTGTTTTCTTCCCAGGATATGTAATGCATCTTCATCACCTCTGTTAGCATTGTGCCAGTGAACACGATGATGTCATCACACATCAGCTGAGGAGGAATCGACACACACACACACACACACACACACACAATGCAGGGAGTGTTCATGTCCCATAAAATAAATTCTCACCAGCAATAGGATCATAAGTGTGACATCAGGGGAGCACAACACCAGCCGAGGAAAGAGAAAAAATAACACTGGACCTGTTAGGTTATCTTAATAGTTTTACTTAGTGGTGGCTGGTGCTCAAACTGTTTGGGAGGTGGGGGGGCGCAAACAAACTGAAAAATTTAGAAAAAAACATAAATTGCAGCCTCACTGTGCCCATCAAATGCAGCCACTGTGCTCATCAAAACGCAGCCACTGTGCTCATCAAATACTGCCACTGTGCCCATCAAATGCGTCTCCTCCCCTCCTCCTGAAAGGCATCCAATCACAGTGCCTGTTGTTTCATCCAATCAGGTGACGGGTAAAATACCCACGCTTTCTGATTGGCAGGGAGGCGGTTTAGTGTTAGAAAAGGGAATATTCATTTGCTTTTTTTAACACACCTGGGTGAACTGCAAGTACAATGCTTTGCGCTTCGAGTTCACCTTTTTGAAGCCTATTAGAGCCTATGGCTCCGATCAGGTGCTTCAAAAACACACCCCCACCACTGGAATTCAGGCGCCCAGCGTCCACACTGAGAAACCTGAATAGGGGGTGGCGACCATGGATAGATTCATGCAATGCAAAAATCTATCAATTATTCATATGGCTGCAGAGAGGGGGCGGTGCCCGTGTGCCGTTAATGGACGCACCACCACTGGTTTTACTATTTTTACTGCTTTCGGAACAGCCGCCGCAGTTATACTGCGGCAGGTTGACTCCCCTGTGCTAGCCATCGTAGCTGTACGTTGGCTCTCTAAGACACCTCCAGCGGCATGCGCACGCCCAAAGCAAGTCATCAGGGGTGATGCGAGTGCCGGCGGGTGCGATGACCGCCGGGCACCCGCGATTGCTTGTTACAGAATGAGAACGGGGATGTGTGTAAACACATTCAGGTGAGTAGAAACAGATTGTGTGTTCATACTAAGTATGAACACCGATCTCTCTCTTCCCCTAGTCAGTCCCATCCCCCCTACAGTTAGAACACACCTAGGGAACAAATGTAACCCCTTGATCGCCCCTTTTCCTGCCAGTGTCATTTATATAGTAAACAGTGCATTTTTATAGCACTGATCGCAGTATAAATGTCACTGGTCCCAAAAAATGTGTCAAAAGTGTTGCATTTGTCTGCCTGAAATATCGCAGTACCCATAAAAATCGCTGATATCCGCCATTACTAGTAAAAAAAAAAAAACGATAATAAAAATGCCATAAATTTATCCCCAATTTTGTAAATTTTGCGCAAACCAATAAATATACGCTTATTGCAATTTTTTTACCAAAAATATGTTGAATACATATCAGCCTAAACTGAGGAACATTTTTTATTTTTTTTATTTTTTAATTGGGATATTTATTATAGCAAGGAGTAAAAGATATTGGGGGTTATTATCCACTCTGCACTGCAAGTGCACTTGAAAAGTTCAGTCGTTGTAGATCTGAGGGGGAAGATCTGAAATGAGGGGATGCTCTGCTGATTTTATCATCCAATTATGTGCAAGCTAAAATTCTGTTTTTTATTTTCCTTGCATGTCCCCCTCGGAGCTACAGCGATTGCACTTCCAAGTGTACTTTCAGTGCACTTTCAAGGGAACTCGCAGTGCACTTGTAGTGCAGAGTCTCTTTGCCTTTAGTAAATAACCCCCATTGTGTTTTTTTTTCAAAGTTGTCTCTCTTCTTTTGTTCATAGCGCAAAAAATAAAAACTGCAGAGGTGATAAAATGCCGCCAAAAGAAATGGCCTGGTCATTGAGCAGCCAAATCTTCTGGGGCTGAAGTGGTTAAAGTATAAATGTTGATGTAAATATTCTGGTTCCATGGCAGGCAGCTTTTCACCCTTTGACCCTTTCTTTTGCTTGTAGTGTAATGTAACACAAATGGAAACTGAAGTGCCACACCACTGCCAAGAGATACAGATACAATTTTATTCCAAAAAAACATCAGGGGGATAATCTGCAGGGTAGTCAAACCAAGTCTCGCCAAACCAGCTGCTGACCCAGCCTGATTTTGCACTCTTCAGTTTTAGTAAATTAACCCCATCAAATTCAAGTTTCCTGACAACTTTTTTTTATTTTTAACGAGAATATTACAAAACATATTTTGACCAAGTTTGCATGAATAATTGCTTATGACTGTATATTTAGGCCTCAGGCAGACATTTTTACAGCAGCTGTTTTTGGCTTCAGTCATTTTTTTCTACAGTCAAACTCCCCATCATGTTATCCTATTTGTCCATGCACACATAGGCTGTTATCAGCAGTTTTTGGCATTAAAAAGCCCCCCAAAACTAGTGGGTTCTGAGAGGAGCTTTTTAGCTGTTTTCAGCTATAAAAACACTCCAACGTTAAAAAACACTGATAGACGACAATAAACGCTCAAAAACATGGCTCACCAGCATTTTTAGATTATTTTGATCCATGAAAAAAAAAACGGTAATGCAAAAAAAACCCGCTGATGAATGCTATTGCAAAAACATTGAAAAGCGTTGAAAAACTCATTGCAAAGCTACTGGCGTTTCTATAACGTTATTTTAACGTCCAGTGTGCATGAGGCCTAAAAAAAACTAAAAAAAAAAAAAACTAGTGGGTTCTGAGAGGAGTTTTTCAGCTGTAAAAATGCTCTAACGTCAAGAAAATGCTGATAAACGCTCAAAAACGTGGCTAACCTGCTAAGAAACGCTAATAAATGTTAAAAACGCTATTACAAAAACATTTAAAAAAAACAGTCGGTCTTCTAAACTAGCATTCGCAATGGAGAATTATCATTCGTGACGTGGCAAATTATTAAATCTCAAAATGCAGCACACATTCCCTTCTTCTTTAGGTGTCCGTTTATGAAGCAATGATCAGTGGAGATCCAGAGGATCGCCGCTGATCACAGCCCATAAACAGTATATAAACCAGAGATAATCGGGGGAGATGTGTTTGAACTTGTTCTCCCGCCGATTATCTCCGCACATGGAGAATCCACATAGACTGACACAGTAACGGTCACTATATGAAGCTGTGATCTCAGCGCTTCACTTGTGATCTGTGTCAGAATTCACATGCCCCGATTCACCAACTCAGAGGTGGAGAACCGGGGTAGTGAAGAGGGAATCGGGGGGATCTGAGGAGGAAAGAGGAAGATAATTAACTTCCTTATGCCTCGTTCAGACCCCCCAACACTGTAACCATGTCCCCCTGTCATATGTATGTGTATACATATATATACATATATATATATAATGTGCATATGTATATATATATAATGTGTGGGTATATACATGTATATATAATGTCTGTGTGTGTATACATGTATATATTATGTAGGGGGACGCTTTATTTCACTAACATTAATCACACCGCGTGTCAGTGTATTGAGCTGTGATAATTTATCACTGCTTAATATAATGACATCTGTGTGTATCAGTGAATTTCTAGTACTGTAATCTCGTAAAGTCTCACGAGATTCCAGTATTAGGGGCCGTTCTCCAGTGTTAGAAGCGTTTGTAGATCTCTTCACTCCTCCAAGTGTGAAGCGATCTACTCCGCTTCATATAGTGGCACACAGAGGAGAAAGATCTCCTATGTGAATGCCGGAGAATGAAGCAGTGAATAGATTTCACTGCTTCATAAAAGGACACCATAATGGGATAATAACGAAGCTGCTTTGCTGGTGATACTGATGGAGTTATTGCAAATTAATTTTCAATCGCTTTTTTTTCTAGTGATATCAAGAATAATATTATTATGCTTTATTTTTATTTTTTTTGGGCAAGTTACCACAACACCATTATCCCGTAGTTTTTAAGATCAAAGATACAAATATGTTGGTGTCCCTTGTCAATTTTACATTGTATTTATTTTTAAATGTAACTGCCTACTCCCAAACTGTCATTTGAAGTAAAACAGATAGCCAAGTATTATTCTCCACAATTTTTTTATTGTGCATTAAAAAAAGAAAACAAATAAAATTAGAAATGCCAATAGAACTTAACCAAAAAATGCATTCTATGAATTAAAAAATATAGACAATATACCAAATCAAATCATTATTATTCAACCAAAAAATAAAATAAAAGCCTCATGCATTTGTCTTTCTTCTTAATATAGGGGGTCAACAATGCCAAGAGTTGATGAGTCGCTGAAGAGTTGCTTACAAGTTTAAATTAGTATTTTTTGCTAGAAATTTATTTAGCACCCCCAAACAATCTGTATATTTTTTTTGCAGAAACCATAGAGAATAAAATGGCGGTCATTGCAATATTATATCACACTGTATTTGCACAGCGGTCTTACAAACGCAATTTTTGGGGAGAAATAAACTAAAAAAAAACTGTAAATTTAGCCCAATTTTTTAATATAATGTGAAAGATGATGTTACACCGAGTAAATTGATACCTAACATGTCATGTCACCTAACGCGTCATGCTTTAAAATTGCACACGCTCGTGGAATAGTGACAAACTACGGTACTTAACCACTTGCCGCCCGCCCTATAGGCAATTGACGGTGGCAAAGTGGTTTCATAATCCTGACCGGACGTCATATGACGTGATCAGGATCATGAGCCGCTGCACGCCCCCGGGGGCGCGCATCGCGGCGATCGTTGTTGCGGGGTGTCAGTCTGACACCCGGCAACTACGATCTCGGTAAAGAGTCTCCGACGGAGACTCTTTACCACGTGATCAGCCGTGTCCAATCACGGCTGATCACAGTGTAAATGGGAAGAGCCGGTGATCGGCTTTCCCTCACTCGCGTCTGTCAGACGCGAGTAGAGGAGAGCCGATCGGCTGCTCCTCTGACAGGGGGGGTCTGTGCTGATCGATTATCAGCACAGCCCCCCCGAGGATGCCCACACTGGACCACCAGGGACGCCACCAGACCACCAGGGAAAAGGTAATCCTCCCTAGACCACCAGGGATGCCAGTCAGCACAATGGGTGCCAATCAGTGCCCATAATGGATGCCAATCAGTGCCCACAATGGTTGGCAATGATTGGCATGCATTATTGTTTGGCACTGATTGGCATCCATTACTATAGTATAACACCAATGCCGCCTATGAGTGCCCACCTGTGCCGCCTATGAGTGCCCACCTGTGCCGCCTATGAGTGCCCACCTGTGCCGCCTATCCATGCCCATCTGTGCCGCCTATCCATGCCCATCCATGCCCATCTGTGCCGCCTATCCATGCCCATCTGTGCCGCCTATCCATGCCCATCTGTGCCGCCCATCCGTGCCCATCTGTGCCGCCCATCCGTGCCCATCTGTGCCACCTATCCATGCCCATCTGTGCCGCCCATCCATGCTGCCCATCCGTGCCAGCTATCAGTGCCAATTTGTGCCACCTATCAGTGTCCGTCCGTGTCGCCCATCCGTGTCGCCTATCAGTGCCGCCTATCAGTGCCGCCTATCAGTGCCACTTCATTGGTGCCACATTGGTGCTCATCAGTGCCGCCTTATCAGTGCCCATTAGTGTAGCCCCATCAGTGCCCATCAGTGAAGGAGAAAACGTACTTATTTACAAAGTTTTGAAGCTGAAACAAAAAAAACATTTTTTTTCTCAAAATTTTCGGTATTTTTTTATTTGTAGCGCAAAAAATAAAAACCATAGAAGTGATCAAATACCACCAAAAGAATGCTCTATTTGTGGGAAAAAAATGATAAAAATTTCATTTGGGTACAGTGTAGCATGACCGCGCAATTGTCATGCAAAGTGCGACAGCGCTGAAAGCTCAAAATTGGTCTGGGCAGGAAGGTGTTTAAGTGCCCTGTATTGAAGTGGTTAAACATCTCCATAGGCGACGTTTAACCACTTAACAACCGCCCCATAGCCGAATGCCAGCTACAGGGCAGTTTCTTAACTCTGGGAGGCCGTCATATGACGTCCTCCCAGAACTCCACTCTCGCGTGCCCCCCTGGGGCGCGCACTTGAGAGCATCTGTGACCGCCGGGTCCACAGGACCCGGCGCATCACGGATCGCGGTAAATGGCCGCTCATTGCGGCCGTTTACCACATGATCGCTCTGTCAAATGACGGAGTGATCACTTGTAAACAAACCAGCGTTCCTCCCTCCCCTCTCTGTACCGATCGGTACAGCGGAGGGAGAAGAGATCGGTGTCAGCAGCACTGTGGGCTGCATCTGCAGTGCCTACATCGCTGCTCACCGAAATTAACCCCTCAATACCCTGGCGATACTCTGCAATACCCGCCAATACTCTGCAATACCCGCCAATACTCTGCAATACCCGCCAATACTCTGCAATACCCGCCAATACTCTGCCATAAATTGCCATACCCAGCCATACTCGGAGATACCCAGCCATACTTGGAGATACTCTGCAATACCCAGCCATAGACGCCCCCCGCCCTCTGGTGCTTCTACCGACTCGCCAATACGATCAAAGCCAGAATCTTTTTTTATTTTTTTATTTCAGGCTTCCCAGCCTAGAGGTGACATGTGGGGTCTTATTGACCCCATATCTCACTGTAAAGAGGATCGGTCATGCCATATTCCTATTACAAGGGATGTTTACATTCCTTGTAATAGGAATAAAAGTGATCAAAAAAATTATTTTTGGGGAAAAAAATGTCAAACTAAAATAAATAAAGTAAAATGAACAATAAAAATTTTTTTTTTAAAGCGCCCCTGTCCCCATGTGCTCGCATGCAGAAGCAAACGCATACATAAGTCCGGCCCACATCTGAAAACGGTGTTCAAACCACACGTGAGGTATCGCTGCGAACGTTAGAGCGAGAGCAATAATTCTAGCCCTAGACCTCTTCTGTAATTCAAAACATGTAACCAGTAAAAAAAAATTTAAAGCGTCGCCTATGGGGATTTTTTATGTAGCGACGTTTGGCGCCATTCCATTGCAATTTTGAAGAGTGACATGTTAGGTATCTATTTACTCAGCATAACTTCATCTTTCACATTATGCAAAAATCGGGCGAACTTTACTGTTTTTTTTTTTTTAAGCACAAAACAGTTTTTTTGCCCCCAAAAAAACGCGTTCGCAAAATTGCTGCGCAAATACCATGCGAGATAAAAAGTTGCAATGCCCACCATTGTATTCTCTAGGGTCTTTTCTAAAAAAAACGTATATAATGTTTTGGGGTTCTATGTAATTTTCTAGCAAATAAATTATGATTTTTACATGTAGGAGAGAAATGTCAGAATTGTCCTGGTTGCTCCAGAACGCCTCATGGCGCTCCCTGCATGTTGGGCCTCTGTATGTGGCCACGCTGTGTAAAAGTCTCACTCATGTGGTATCGCCATACTCGTGAGTAATAGCAGAATGTGTTTTGGGGTGTAATTTGTGGTATGCATATGCTGTGTGAGAAATAAACTGATATGACAATTTTGTGAAAAAAAAAAGGAAAAAATATCTTGATTTTGCAAAGAATTGTGGGAAAAAATTACAACTTCAAAAAACTCACCATGCCTCTTACTAAATACCTTGGAATGTCTTCTTTCCAAAAAGGGGTCATTTGGGGGGTATTTGTATGTTTATGGCATGTTAGGGTCTCAAGAATTGAAATAGGCCATCAGTACTTCAGGTGTGATCAATTTTCAGATATTGGCACCATAGACACTTATTTTTACCAAAGATATGTAGTGGTATAAATTTTGGCCAAAATTTATGAAGAAAAATTACTAATCTGCTAACTTTTATAACAGAAACGAAGAAAAATATATTTTTTTACAGAATTTTTGGTCTTTTTTCTTTTATAGCACAAAAAATAAAAAACCCAGCAGTGATTAAATACCACCAAAAGAAAGCTCTATTTGTGTGAAAAAAAGGACACAAATTTCATATGGGTACAGTGTTGCATGACTGAGTAATTGTCATTCAAAATGTGAGAGCACCGAAAGCTGAAAATTGGTCTGGTTATTAATAGTTTCATAGTTTCATAGTTAGTAAGGTTGAATAAAGACAGCAGTCCATCCAGTTCAACCTGATTGAGTGTCTACAATTGCCCCTGTGCATTGCACACTCACATCAGTCCCTACCCTCAAAGAGCCCACAATCCAAAGTCCCCATTCATATACTAGGGCCAATTTTGGACAGAAGCCAACTAACCTACTTGCATGTCTTTGGATTGTGGGAGGAAACCAGAGTACCCGGAGGAAACCCACGCAGGCACAGGGAGAACATGCAAACTCCAGGCAGGTAGTGTCGTGGTTTGGATTTGAACCAGCGACCCTTCTTACTGCTAGGTGAGAGTGCTAACCACTACACCACTGTGGGTGTTTAAGTGCCCAGTGGTCAAGTGGTTACATTTTTTTTACAGGTTACCTTTTTGGAGTTACAAAGGATGTCTAGTGCTAGAACTATTGCCCTAGCTTTAATGATTGCAGTAATACCTCACATGTGTGGTTTGAACCAGGGGCCAAGTCCTGGGGAAAAAAGTGTGGGAACTCTCACCCAAGATCCACTCCCCCACCAAAAAAAATAAAAAAATTATACGCTCATATGCATGAACGCTTCAAAAGTGGTATTTTTCATCCAATTTTCGTATTGTGTGTATGAAGCTTAACTGTTAGTACATAAAAAAGCACAATCCTAAATAAACATAAATATGGTAATTCTCTGAATAATCAGCATTCAATTGTGCTTCCATGCAAATGTGAACATCATGTTCTGATCTTTATTGGGAAATGTTATTTTGTATATAGAGTGTTTATGTGGTGAGTTTACACTTTTCATTGAACAGAGTTTGGATAACACAGGGTTAACCGGAAAGGTCATAAATGAACTGCACATTATCTGGACAGAATGCTTGGGGAGATAGTGATGTGTTCCTGCTTAGGAGATGTATGTTAGCTTGGCATGCTGCAAACTCTGGAGGGCTCCAACACACACTCGGTGCTATTCCAACCCTTCACATATTTCCACATAAACTTCCCTCCTGGCATTAAACTTTGCCAGGTATTGTGCTCAGCTTACCACCCCAAACTGATGTTCCTCCCTCAGCTCACCTCTCTCCCTGCATGTCCTGTGAGCAGAATAGCTGATCTATCCGTCAGCTATCTGTGATTGACAGGTAGATCGAAGCGGAAGCTGTCATGGGGCCCCCTACTGGCAATGCCTGAATGGTCAGGTGTGTGGCACTTACTATTGCGAGCTGTGTCGGCTGCTGCTGGTGTAGCACCTGCCACACAGCTCGCATACTTCAAAGTCTTGCAGGGCACAGCTGCTAATGGGAACTGAGTTCCTGTTGTGGAAAAAGTACAGGACTTGAGCCCTGGTTTGAACACTGTTTACATATGTGGGCATGACTTACGCATGCGTTCGCTTCTGCGCACGAGCTCGGAGGGACAGGGAGCTTTAAAAAAAAATGTCCTTATTTTACACTATCCCTTTAAAAAAATTGGATCACTTTTATTCCTATTATAAAGGAATGTAAACATTCCTTTTAATACAAATAAGTATGACATGGCCTCTTTAGTGAGAGATCTGGGGTCAAAAAGACCTCAAATCTCACGTTTACATTTAAAAGCAAAAAAAAAATGTAATTTTGCTTTTAAGAGGAGAAAAAAAATCATCCCTTTAAGGCCTGGAAGGCGAAAGTGATGTAGGAGATCCTCCAACGGCTATCTTGCCCTCACTCGGCTTCCTGCCCGGGCACCAGATACATCAGATTGGGTCACGTCTAACCAACAAGTCGTAAGCCTGGAGACGACCGGGAAGCGATGCCTATGAAAGTGATCCTGTGGTGAATCCGCCAACAGGACCACTTTTAGTACAAAAGGCCAAAAAAATGGCAAAATAACAACATAAATGTATCGTGACCAGTCCTGAAGTGGACAGTCTGAGTAGACAGCAGAGCTTTCAGAAGAGCCCAACAGGATACAGCATACTACAGTAGTGGTCAGCTACAAGACCCGTCACCCTGCACAAGGAGAGAGAGAATCAGAGAGCGGTCTTTTTTTCACAGGAAGCTCTTGTACAGAGGAAAAGTTTCACACTGGATCACTGCAGAAATACATAAAACAAGATTCAAGTAAATACTCATACATCTTGTATTTAGTCAATATTTGCTTATCCCGGAAATGCAGTCACTTATTTAGGCAGCCTTAGGTACTGCAGCTGCCTGAACACAATAGCCAGTGGTGGGGATTCCACTGTCCATACTGTTTAGCATGGATGGCTGTTTAGCTGTACTGCACCCTACCCCCTAAGCCGCTGCTGGATTTGTAGTTTGATTGTCCTCCAGTGATAGTTATCAATAAATAAAAGCCCAACAGGAAAATAGAGTTTAGAACAGCCATTCTCAACCAGGGTTCCATGGAACCTTGGGGTTCCTCCAGGGGTTGCTAGGGGTTCCTTGAACTGTGGCTAATGAACCCCCTATTTGATGATGCCTACAGAGTTCAAGGTTCAGCACCACTTAGTAAAGCCAGCAGCATGACACCAAATATCTTTTTAGCTGTCTTTAAAGGTGACATTCTAAACACCACTTTAAGGGGGGCATTATTCCTATTGACCACTAATATAAGGAGCATTGTTCCTATTTAGCCCTGATGATTTGGTTTTAGTAAGGGTTCCTTGAGACATGAAAATTATTTTTGGGGTTCCTCTAGGGTTAAAATGTTGAGAAAGCCTGGTTTAGCAGAAAAGAACAGTAACAATATACAAACTCAGGGATACATTTAGAACCAAACACAATTGTAACAGTCCTCCATATGAGCTAAGAATCAAAGAGTCCCTGTCTAAGTCCTAGACATATGCAATTAATTTCAGTCCAAATGTAAATTTGTACAAATTTTTGGTTATTCAAATATTTGAATGTATCAGAATCTCAGAATAAAATGGTTTCATTGAAATTAGTTTAGTTTATTCACTTTTTAATTCCTAACGAATTTGAAATGTTCGGAACAATTCGAATTTGGATCGGTCGTTAAAATTCTGCGTGAAGAATAGCTAGTTGTTAAGCGCTTCCCGACTGCCGCGCGCTGATATACGTCAGCAGAATGGCACTGGTGCCCAAAAAGGGCATACCCATAAATCCCTTTGTAATCACGGGATAGCGGGCGTAGTCCCGCCACGCGCCGTGGGAGCGTGCCCGCATCGAGGAGAGGCAGAACATGGAAATGCCTATGCAAACAAGGCATTTCTCTGTTCTGCCTAGTGACATTACAGGGATCTTCTGTTCCCTGTCATCGGGAACAGTGATCTCTGTCATGTCAGTAATAGCCCACCCCCCCCTACAGTTAGAACACGCTGAGGGAACACATTTAACCCCTTGATCACCCCCTCATGTTTAACCCCTTCCCTGCCAGTGGCATTTATACAGTAATCAGTGGCTATTTTTAGCTCTGATTGCTGTAAAATAAATAATATATAATAATAAAAATGACAAAAAAAATCTATCCCCTATTTTGTAGACGCTATAACTTTTGTGCAAACCAATCAATATACACTTATTGCAACTTCTTTTACCAAAAATATGTAGAAGAATATATATTGGCCTAAACTGAGGGAAAAAAATAGTTTTTTTTATATATTTATTGGGGATATTATAGCAAAAAGTTAAAAACTATGCTTTTTTTTCAAATTGTTCAATCTTTTTTTGTCTATAGCGCAAAAAATAAAAAACGCAGAAGTGATCACAGAAAGCTCTATTTGTGGGAAAAAAAGGACATCAATTTTGTTTGGGTGCAACATCGCATGACCGCGCAATTGTCAGTTAAAGAGACACAGTGCCGAATCACAAAAAATGCTCTGGTCATTAAGGGGGTAAAACCTTCCAGGGATGAAGTGGTTAAAAAGTGGGCTGGGAAGCCAGCCGCCACATCCTTAACAACAGATGAGTCATCTGTCTTCCCCAGTGACAGATGATTGTAAAGAAAAGAATGACGGTAATACCGTAGGAAATTCATGAAAAAAAAAAAAACAACGTGCGCCCCCCCCCCAATCCATACCAGGCTCTTAGGGTCTGGTATGGATTTTAAGGAGAACCCCAAGCCAAAATGTTTTAAAAAAAATGGCATGGGGTCCCTTCCCAAAATCCATACCAGACCCATATCCGAGCATACAGTCTAGCAGGAACCATACCAGGCCACATGCCCTCAGCAAGGGGGGTGCATTGGGGCACTGTGCCCCACCCCAAAGCACCCTGTCTCCATGACGGTGACAAGGCCTCATTCTCACAACTCTGGGCTGTGGTTGTGAGGGTCAGCGCACGGAGGGCTTATCAAAATCTGGAAGCCCCCAGATTCCACCCCCCCCCCTTGTGTATGAGTATGGGGTACATACTACCCCTACCCATTTAAAAAATAATTGATAATAAGTGAATAAAGACACTACACCATTTTTTGACAAATTCTTTATAAAAAAATCAAAAACATGTCCTCCCCCATGTAGATCGTTTGTCAATCACACCACCTGCCGGACCCCAAAAAAGAAAAAATAGTAAAAGTAAATAGCTAAAGGGGCAGAGACACCCGACAGATGTGACATCACCGACCCAGCATGCTTTGCTCACTCATCCCCCTTTTCTGGCCTTCCAGGCTGCATGCTTGGATAAGGGTCTGGTATGGATTTTTTTTTAACTGTGGCAACAACCATCTATTCTTCATACAGAATTCAAATTGGTTGATCATTTTTCGACAAATCTGGATTTGAATTGTTATGAAAATGTGGAATTCATTAGAAAATGAACAAAACTAAACTAAACGAATCAACAAAACAAAATTAGTAACATAATGAATCTATCTGAAACGAAACACATTTTTCCATTCTACACATGTCTCTACTAAGCCCCTGGCCAATGGGTCAATAAAGAGCCTGCCCACATAGGGCCATGGTTCTCCTGTAGGAGTGCTCTATGAGGGGGTCAGTGAAGTGCTGTAAAACTCAGGTAGCCAACGAGCCTTTTATCACAAATACAGTTCTGGTCTCCTGTAGTCCCCTGTAGGCCATGCCATACACCCACACACACACACACAGGGCTCCCCTCTCCAGCCAGCAATAGCTACGTCAGAGGCCTTCTCCCTAGCTACAATCTTCGGTATGAGGCTCTTCCCTATACTGCTCTGCCACAGTAGCTCCCAGTAGCCAATCTCTCTCTCCTCTGGAGTAAGCAACCTCTCCCCGATCTACACCACTGGCATAACTATCTGCAACTGTGTCTACATAACACTCAGCTCTCAACACCAATTTGCACGTAAAATGCATGTGTAAACCATGAGTCGCTGGAGTTACAGCTTACATAGAGCTATGGACTCCCCATGTGATTGTGCTGATTTACCCTGTCATGTACAATGAATCACATGCTCCTCTGTACATTAAAGTAAAGGGTATTTTCTTTGGTTCTCAGTAGGGTTGCCACCTCATCCCTTTAAACCTCGAAAACATATGAATTAGACAGGTTCTGAGGCTAATTTAATGCAGATAAGGCACCAAGTGAGTTTAATTATCACCTTAATCAGCCACAAAACCTGTGTAATTCATATGTGTTTGGCTTTAAAGGGATGAGATGGCAACCCTAGTTCTCAGTGCTGAGTAAGGATGAGCTCAGGCGTGTTTTTAACAAAGATCTGCCTAATACTGCTCAGCACTAGGGATGAGCTCTGGCGTGTTCACATACGCCATGTGCAGAGCCTGCCAGGAAGTCGGCACAGTGCTGTACTAATCACAGGCAGCTAGACATTGTCCCGATAAGGGTCTGGTATGGCTGCAGAGATTGGGCAATCAGAGGAGGTTATTTATAAAAGGGGTTCGGTGCCACTGTAAATTTGCTCAAATGGGGTGTGTACATAAAATAGAGGTACGCCTCCACCATTAGCCTATCACAGAGCCACAAGAGGTGTCATATAGATATCTTGTGGCTCTGTGATAGGCTAATGGTGGAGGCGTACCTCTATTTTATGTACACACCCCATTTGAGCAAATTTACAGTGGCGCCGAACCCCTTTTATAAATAACCTCCTCTGATTCTGGTTGCATCCCCTTAGGGGGTAGTAACTTTTAGGGTTGGCGACATTGGTTGTGAGTCCTTCTATTTACGCCTACATCTCATTTGAGCCTCCGTAGCGCGGCCTGGGATCTGTAAGGTCTGAGCACACATTCTTTTGAGAGATTGGGCAATGTCTCACTGCCTGTGATTAGCGCAGCGCTGCGCCGACTTCCTGGCGGACTCTGTACGTGGCGCATGTGAACACGCCGGAGCTCATCCCTAGTGCTTATTAGGCAGATCTTTGCTAAAAATTTGGTTTACATTTTAACACCAGCGTTCTAGTGCCATACCTGCATAAGGATTAGGTGGACTACTTTGAGCGTCTGTGTGTACAAGCTCTTCCCTTCCACTTCAGTAGAAGCCATCACTCAGGCTTATCACCAACACAAGCATTTCACACTTTTTTCCTGTATCAGCACACCTGTCCACCTGATACCATCAGTCCTATACAAGCCAGGTAAGAGGTTTCTATTGAGAGGACCTGTTGCTTATCTCAGCCTGAGTGTTTGTTTTGCCTGGATGTCTGTAATGAAACAAAGAGGATTTAATCATGTTAAACAAAAGAGCTTTACTGAATGCTGGAGTGGGTGGATGGAGAATGCTTTCTGTTCTTTTCACTATGCTCCCAGTTCAGATTTCATCAGCCCCCTCCTCCCTTTCCTCACCTAAGGCCTGGCATTTAAGGGTAAGACCCCCAGCTCACCATGTTATGACAGGTGTGTTCTTTGGTGCTTGTTGGACTTAAGGTATGAAACCCCTGCTTAGAATTAAGAAGTTGTTACATGGGTGAATGCTTTCATTGTGCTGCCAATCCAGCGTGTGATGAGAGGAACTGTAGGACTAAACCCTCCAAAGCCAGCCATACTTTGAATTAACAAGAGATGGCCTTGACAGGTTTAAACATTTAAAATGTTATCGGTGAGCATCCGTGGTTGTCAGAATAACCGAACAGTGCCTGCATCTGGTACTAGCCGGCCAACAATTTCCCATTGGGACTTTCAAACAAAAGTTGATTGAAGAAGGTAGTACTGACTTGGGCACCCATGGCTCAGATTTCAGATGATTTTTCATGTTTTGTGATTATTTTATTGTTTCATTACAGAAGGTTACCACTGCACTATTTTCGTGTTTAAAGGCCAAATCCAACTTTAGCAAAATGTTACATCCGTATTTAGGGTATAGCAAATGTTAAGCAACCACCCACATAATTAGCTTGCAGAGATCTGTCACAGCACCACACAGACTTGTAGTTATCAATGGAAGACAAGTAATCAGAGCACCCATAGACCATTGACACTTCCTTCAGCTTTCCAGTTGACAGCCCGTACAGAAGAATAAGCAGAGAGCAGGAGAAAAAGTTTGCAGGAGCCTGGCATTGCACCCACCATTCACTTATCATGGGCGCAATGCTTTGCAGGCTCCTGTAAAATAATAAAAATAAATGCAAAAATACATGCATTTATTGCTTTTGTCTTAAAGGGGAACCCCACCTTTAAATCCAATCATGCAAGTGTAGCACCCTGGTATTTAGGCAGGGTTGCTAAGTAAATTTAGTTTCCCAGGCAGTAATTGCCCTGGTTAATTGTTAGAACATCCACTGATTGCTCTCTAGTCCTGGACTTGCTGCACCTTCTCTCTTCTGTTACTAGGTGGCGTTATGCTGGTGACATTAGGTAGACAAGGGCTTAGCAGGGTCAGGTTATGAATGAATGGGGTGTCTCAGCCAATTGGCGGGGGTTTCCTTAATCCCTTGACCTGCTGGGAGAGCCTATTTATTTCTGTGCCACCTGGACTGCTGTCTGGGTGGACGTGTTATGCTGCCCTGGGCTGCTAAGCCGGAAGCCTAGACTTATCCCGGGGACATCTGGCTGCTAGGCTGTCTGAGGCCTATCTAGAAGCAGCGCAGGGTTGGGACCGCAAGATTGGAGTCCAACCGAGAGTAACGGTTCTGCCAGACGGGGAACCCGTTGTGGTTGGAGATAGAGGGGAAGCTGTCGCCACTAACGGACAATCCACCTTGTTATGGGAGACCACTGAATGTGGAGACCAGTGAATAAGCTGGAGTCAGTACCAGAGCAGTCTTCTCACCAACCGGGGACGGTGAGGAAGTGGGAAAACTTCAGCAAGTGCCAAGCCAGGGACCCAGCGGGACAGCAGAGGTAACGCTTGAAGAGTATCTATGGGTGCCAATCTAGGGGCCCAGCAGGGAAGTGGGGGTGACGCTTGAGGAAGATGCTGAGTAATGGAAGTGGAAGATCGCTGGGGATCAAGTGGCAATTGCATCTGAGGATCTAATGAGGAACTAGGAGCTAAGTAATTGAAGACCCACAGTGAGAGACTGTGAGAGACTGTAGCATGCAAGGAGAACTATTCTGTGTTACCAATAGTTAAATACAATTACCATTAGCGACTGTTACAAGATTTGTTGCCATAGGAGAGATTGGTCCTACAGAAGTGATGTCCTGCTGGAGGCCTTCCACCATATAGCTGTCTACCAATAGAAGTCTTGGAGTCTGCCAATTTTTATTGCATCTACTTAAGGGTGTCCTGGCCCTAACCCTTTCTCCCACAGTTCTTGTTCAAGAGAAAATAAATCTTTGCATTCAAAAAGTGTCTGGCGTTCATCACTTCAACTTGCATTACACCCACCATGCCTTGTAACCCACTCTACACAGAAGGATGTCAGCTCTTCCTGACCCTGGAGGTCACCATTAGGCCTTTAGAGGTCCGGGACCTTTCTACACAAGTTTATCCCATCGCTGCTAAGGTAGGCCATACACAGTGCAAATGTCTTTCCTGCAACCATGGCAATTTGCACAGTTCCCCCCATCAACACACACAGTGCTGACAGGGGAACCCCCCTCCTGCTGAGCAAATGTCTGCTCCTGGTGTGGGGGGGGGGAGAGCCGTCAGAAGACAGTGATTATCGCTAGCAGTTATAGCAGCTGCTAGCGATAATTGCAAGAGAATCCAGCAGGCTGGTTGTACCCAAGTTAATCAATCAACTTGGTACATTCAACATGCCCATTAACAGTTAGAATTTCATCCAGTTCCTGTTGAACTGGCCAAAAATTCGAACCATGTATGACCAGCGTAAGAAGGCCTTTTCCAGTGGCAGGGCTTTTCTATGTTCACATTCCCCTTCTGAGATCCTGCCAGCTTTAGGCAAAACAACATCCTTCTACCATGGGTCCTTGTGTCCCAACCAATGTTAAAATATAATCTGGCCATACACTAGTACATTCAATAATGCCATCAGAGGCTTGACAAATTTCATTCAAAAGTATTTCAAATCTTGTTTGCTTTTACCATTTGATTTTTGGAAGGAACATAAAGAAAAAAAAACATTTTAATGGTTAGAAATGTGTTTATTCGAGAACATTTTTTCAATCCTACTACTTCCTCTATTTTTTTTTTACCTGCTGTCAAAAACAATCAATTTGAACATATTAACTATTAAAAAAAAAATGTTCTGAAAACAAATTTTGTGCAAACAAAATGCTACCCAGGTATGACCTGCTTTACACTGAGAACAGACATGAATGTACAGGCACAGAGCAATGTTAAAAGTACTGACTGCAACTTTTTGCAAAGAATAATGGACACGATTATTGGAGGCTAAAACCGATAATTTTCCACTGTTAGGCTTCTGTCACATTAATGGTGGTTGAGCTGCAGTCTTACAGCCCCAGCCACTGGTCACACGCTGCACTGCCTGACAAACTTGATCATTCAAGTCAACAGGGCTATGCCACAACCACGAGTGATGTATTACTCCCATTTAAAATCTCTGTTGGAAAAAAAAAAAAAACAGGCATTCATGGGGCAGTGGTGGCACCACATGAAAAACAATCAACTGCGCATTCAAAGTCGTATTGTGAAAAGCAATACACTGCGCAAAGTATGGGCTTGAGTGAGCTTAGTCTGAGGCCGCGTACACACGGGCGGATTGTCTGCCCAACTTAGTCCGCTGAACCGTGTTTCAGTGGACAATCCGCTCGTGTGTGGGCTTCAGCGGACTTTTTCAGCGGACAGTCTGACGGACTAAGTCTTTCGGAATTTCCGTAATTTTGTCCGTCCAAACTTGGTTTCAGCGGACAGTCCGCTCGTGTGTAGGCAAGTTGGACGGACTAAGTATGGCGCATGCTCAGAAAGGATTTACACGCCGAAGGTTGCATTGCAGTGTATTGGACGTCGAATTTCTAGTCCCGTCGTACGTGCCGTACACGTCATCGCGCAAGCTTTCGGCGGACTGTCTGCTCATCGTGTGTGGTCAAGTCCGTTCATTCAAAAGTTGAACGGACTGTCTGTCGGATTGTCTGACGAACTTAGTTGGGCAGACAATCCGCCCGTGTGTACGCGGCCTTAGGCTGGGTTCACACTAGTGCGAATTGGATGTGGGGTTTTTTCCCTGCATCCAATTCGCATGTCATGAGATTGTGAACGGCTCTCTATGGAGCCAGATCACACATCTCCGGAGCAGGTCTGGTGTGAATTGCACAGGAGGTCTGTGTGTCTTCTGGTCCGTTTCAGGTCCAAAAAAAATAGGGACACAGCACCGTACCCCTGCTTTGAGCTGCTTCGTGCTTCAGTGTGAACCCAGCCTAAAGCTGGATACACACTTTAAAATTTCCTGTAGATTCTTTCCTTCAGATTTAGCAAAACCTTCTAACATGAGGTCAAACCTTAAGACCCCTTTCACACTGGGGCGTTTTTCAGGCGCTTTAGCGTTAAAAAAAGCGCCTGTAAAGCGCTTGAAAGAAGCCTCATCTGCAGTCCCAATGTGAAAGCCCAAGTGCTTTAAGAACCCTTTCACAATGTCTGCGCCTGAAAAACGCTTGTAAAGCGCCGCTTAAACTAGCAGCGCTTTACCAGCGTTTTTCGAGCGTTATTGGGGCGCTTTTAACCCCTGCTAGTGGCCAAATAAAGGGTTAAAAGCGCCCACAAAACGCTGCTGCCAATAGCGTTTTTCAGGCGTTTTTCTGGCGTTTTACAGGCACTTCCCATTGATTTCAATGGGAAGGGGCGCTTTATTCACCGCTCGAAAAGCGCTGCAAAGAAGCTGCTTGCAGGACTTTTTTTGACGCCCTGCCAGCGCAGTGCCTTGGTGTGAAAGCACTCAGGCGTTTACATTGGGATTGCAGTTGCAGCTTCTTTCAGGCGTATTTTTTAAAGCTGAAGCGCCTGAAAAACGCCTGAAAAACGCCCCAGTGTGAAAGGGGTCTAAGACTGGATTCACACCTATGCATTTTTAGTGCTTTTTGCATTTTGCAGATTTGCACTATGGAACGTGTTCCATAGGAAACCATGTTAAATGGACTGTAGTTTAAATCTGCAAAAAGCACAAAAAAATGCATGTGTGTGAATCCAGCCTAAGAGTTTAAATTTGTATGCAATCAGGCAGGCCCTGGTTTTGGTAAATCTGAAGACAAAAATTTGCAGAAAATCTAATAGTGTGTATGGGGCTAAAGTTTCTTGGCAATAGCAGCATGAATTAAAAAGTTCACGCAAGCTCTTCAGTGTCTTTTATAGAACAAGGCGATCTTACCTCACATGTTACAAATTTGCTTTAATTAGTAGCAGGTTAAAGGAACCCCACTAATGATTTCACCTGTAAGTTGCAGTGTTCAAGTGAACCTCTGAGAATAGAACAGTGGACGCTGCCCTTTCTGACTTGCTTTTAGCCTAAGTTCACATTGCCGCGGGTTAGAAATCGTGCGAGTTCAGCTGAACCCGGCAATGTAGTCTGACTTCAGGGGCGATTTGACAGATTTGTTTGGGTTCCTGCACAGATGTCTATACAAATCACCTCCCGAAGTTACCAAAAATAGTACAGGAACCACTTTTGGGAATCGGTGCGGCGCTGCACAAATTCAGACGGTGCCATTGCCGACTTGTCAAATCGCAATGCCAAATCATACCAATGTGAACTAGGGTTGCCACCTCATCCCTTTAAACCTGAACACATATTAATTACACAGGTTCTGTGGCTCAGGTGGTAATTAAACTCACTTGGTGCCTTATCTGCATTTAAAGCGGAGGTCCACACTAAAGTGGACCTTCCGCTCATCGGAATCCTCCCCCCCTCCGGCGCCACAATTGGCACCTTTCAGGGGGGAGGGGGGTGCAGATACCTGTACAGTACAGGTATCTGCACCCACTTCCGGGATAGCTCTCTGCGGAAAGGGGCGTAGATTACGCTCCTTTCCGCAAGTGCCCGCCCCTTTCCGCAAGTGCCCCGCTGCCTGCTGTGAAAAACACAGATCCCAGAGGCAGCGGGGACCGTCTTTATTGCGCAGCGCGACTCGCGCATGCGCAGTAGGGAACTGGGAAATGAAGCCGAAAGGCTCCATTTCCTGATTCCCATACCCAAGATGGCGGCAGCAGCACCCGAGAGACGATCTAGAGATCGGCTTTGGGTGCCGACATCGCGGGCGCGCTGGACAGGTAAGTGTCACTATTTTAAAAGTCAGCAGCTGCAGTATTTGTAGCTGCTGGCTTTTAAAAAAAAAAAACGCGGAGTCCCGGCGGACTCCCGCTTTAATTAGCCTCAGAACCTGTGTAATTCAAAGGGGTTTGGGTTTAAAGGGATGAGGTGCCAACCCTAATGTGAACATAGGTTGAAAGTGGTACTCCAGGCAAACATTTTTTGGAATGTTTGTTGTAGCCTATGTTAGGTATTTGTGCTGAATAAGGAGAATTTAAGGGAAAGAAGATTCAGGAAATGTAATCTGAAATGTTAGAAAATATCTGTTATATCCACATATACGTACATAGTGGCCACTGGGTTTCCCGATAAGGGAGAGACCCAGGAGAACAAACAGCAATAGTGCAATAAAATGAACTAAAAGACTTGCAAGCTTTACAGCTGACCCATTAGGGCTCTTTCAGACTGGTAGCCATATCTCAAAAGGTATTCAGGAGGCACTACTGCCACGTCCTGATGCCTGTTTTTTTTTTTTCTCTTCAAAATGCCAAATGTCAATTTCACATTGCAGGACCATGACGCAATTTCCCATGCTTTCAGGGTGGCCCCATTGATCTCAATAGGCAAGTCTGACAGGTAGTGCCGGTGTTATATCGAATACTGTCCCCCGTCAGATAGTGTGCACTTGCGCAGTACGGAGGACAAGGAGACGCTGAAGGTCTCCGAAGATGAACGGCACCTGTGCATTGAGTCCAGGTTCAAGCCCCACCATCCAAGTGGACATAGAGTTGGAATAAAAAATATCTGAGCGAAGCAAGGCCATGCCCGAAGCGTGGCGAGCGAAGCGAGCCCTCGAGGGACACTCTTACTAAGTGCTACCGTATATCCACTTGGATGGTGGGGCTTGAACCTGGACTCAGTGCGCAGGTGCCGCTCATCTTCGGAGACTTTCAGAGTCCATACTGCACAAGCCCTGCGCCCGCGCAGTACGGGGCAAACGCTATCCGATGGGGGACAGATTTTGGCAGAACACCAACTGTTAAACTCTGTAGCCTAAGTTAAAATTGCAGAGAATGTCATCGGGGGTTATTTACGAAAAGGCAAATCCACTTTGCACTACAAGTGCAAAGTGCTCTTGAAATTGCACTTGGAAGTGCAGTCGCTGTAAATCTGAGGGGTAGATCTGAAATGAGTGGAAGCTCTGCTGATTTTATTATCCAATCACGTGCAAGCTAAAATGCTGTTTTTTTTATTTTCCTTGCATGTCCCCCTCAGATCTACAGCGACTGCACTTCCACTTTGCACTTGTAGTGCAAAGTGGATTTGCCTTTAGTAAATAACCCCCAGAGTGTCATTGTGTATAGCCCTGTCAGGCTGTAATGTTAGACTTCCAGGGGAGCAGTAAAACCACACCTCAGTCACCTGCATTTATAGCCCCCTCAGTCACCAGTGTGAAAGAGTCTTAAACGTGGCAACTCTAAGGCTGGGTTCACACTTGTGCAATGCGGGAACCAGTGCGATTCCAGTGTGGGTTCACATGTCACTGGCAGGCAGTTTACAATGTCCACTGCGAAGCCACAGCTTGATGCAAATATGGAACATCACAAAGTATGTATTGAAATGTGTAATCCGCAAGGTATTTGAAGAAGAGACTGTGCTGTGAAGTTAGCACTGAGAAAGTCATCCAGTTGTCATTGTCCATATATTCCATATGTTTGTGTTATCCATGTAAAGCCAGCAAGAACAAATAAATATAAGTACAGCAATGTGAGTCTGGTACACTTGTTTGTTTAGCATCAGTTTCAGCAACTTTATAATCCTCATGATTGTTAAACGCTCATACATCTTGCAATAAAATCAGTAGGGGGAGATGGGTGTATTAGCATAAATAGCATGCCATGAAGTTCACACAAATTCCACAGTGTTGTAAATAGTAATGAGACCCAAAGTCTTCTGCAGTAGTATGCACTTCAATTTTATGCAAGAAATCAGGAATTATCGTACCAAAATGCTTATCCACGCAATGGAAACAGCAGTAGGCATAGTTATATATATATATATATATATATATATATATACACACACACACACTCATCGGCCACTTTATTAGGTACACCTATTCAATTGCTTGGCAACACAAATTTCTAATCAGCCGATCATATGGTAGCAACTCCATTCATTTAGGTATCTAGACGTAGTGAAGACGACTTGCTGAAGTTCAAACTGAGCATCAGAATAGGGAAGAAAGTGGATTTAAGTGAGTTTGAATATGGCATGGATGTTGGTGCCAGACGGGCTGGTCTGAGTATTTAAAAAACTGCTAATCTACTGGGATTTTCACACACAACCATCTCTAGGGTGGGTTTGAGGTTAGAGGAGAATGAGCAGACAGATAGAAAGGCAAGAGTAACTCAAATAACCAGTCTTAACAACCAAGGTATGCAAAATACTGAACACTGAACTTCAATGGCCTCCCCAGTCACCAGATCTCAATCCAATAGAGCATCTTTGGGATGTGGTGGAACGGGAGATGAATGGATGTGCAGCTGACAAATCGGAAGCAACTGCATGATGGTATCACCTCAATATGGAACAAAAGGAACAACACCTTGTTGAATCTATGCTATGAAGAATTACGGCAGTTCTGAAGGCAAAAGGGAGTCCAATCCCGTACTAGCATGGTGCACCTAATAATGTGTACAGTATATGATATTGATTATCTTAACAACTGAGGGTTGCTGTAAAAAAGCATTCAGCATGTCAAAACGATGGACAAACTCTACAATCACCTTGCCCAATGTAGTCTGCACAATGTTCTGATAGGTGCACCATGCCACCCAATATGTCCCCTTAAGTTGTGGTATGCTCCACATGAACCCCCAAAAAAGATTGGTGCATATAAAATGTGATAATACCATGCAGGTCTTTTGTATGGTGTAACAACCATCTTTGCTAATTGTTTACGTACAAAATGCTACATTTTCAAATGGATTGAAATGCGATGTCCACATAAAAGATCGAATTTGCAATGTAGCAATCACACGCAGGTATTAGTTACAATTTCTTTTTGAGAAGTAGAGAGATAAGAATGCTTGATCAACATGCATATGAAGCTGTAAGGCCCCTTGAACACTGGGGTGGTGCGGGCATCAGCGGTAAAGCGCCGCTATTTTCAGCGGCGCTTTACCGTTGTTTTAGCGGCGGTATGCGGCCACTAGCGGGCGGTTTTGACCCCCGCTAGCGGCCGAAAAAGGGTTAAAACCACCCACAAAGCGGCGCTTTGCCGGCGGTATAGCCGCGCTACCCCATTGATTTCAATGGGTAGGAGCGGTTTAGGAGTGGTGAATACACCGTTCCTTCACCGCTTCAAAGATGCGGCTAGCAGGACTTTTTTCAACGTCCTGCTAGCGTACCGCTCCAGTGTGAAAGCCCTCTGGCCTATTCTGGCACTTCTCTCCTACATGTAAAAATCATAATTTTTTTGCTAGAAAATTACTCAGAACCCCCAAACATTATATGATTTTTTTAGCAGACACCCTAGGGAATAAAATGGCGGTCATTGTAACTTTTTATCTCGCACTGTATTTGCACAATAATTTTATAAAACGCCTTTTTTGGGGATGAATTAAAAAATAAAAAAACAGTAAAGTTAGCCCAATTTGTTTGTATAATGTGAAAGATGATGTTACGCTGAGTAAATAGGTACCTAACATGTCACGCTTTAAAATTGCGCACACTCATGGAATGGCGCCAAACTTCGGTACTTAAAAATCTTCATAGGCGATGCCTTGAAATTTTTTACAGGTTACCAGTTTAGAGTTACAGATAAGGTCTAGGGCTACAATTACTGCTCGCACTCTAACGCACGTGGCGATACCTCACATGTGTGGTTTGAACCGCGTTTACATATGTGGGCTGGGCTAGTATTTAGTATTTTTTTTTTTTTTTACTTAATTTTTTTTATTTTTACACTTTTTTTTTACATTAAAATTTTTTTGATCACTTTGTTTCTTATTACAAGAAATCTAAACATCCCTTGTAATAGGAATCTATTGTGACAGGTCCTCTTTATGGAGAGAGGCGGGGTCAATAAGACCCCACATCTCTCCTCCAGGCTGTAAAGAATAAGATCGGAAAAAAAAATTCTCCAATCTCATGCTGACAGCCGCGATCGTGGCTTTGTTTACAATGCGAGGTCTGGAGGTGACGTCATAACGTCGCACCCGGGCCTCCGATGATCATAGAGATGACTGGTGACCATATGGTCACCGGAAATCTGTATGTTCATCATCTGGCAGTGGGCGATTCTTTCTCCGGGCCCCCGATGGCACGGGAGAGGCCGGAGAAGCACCAGATGGCGGAGGGAGGGGGGGAGAGTCCCCTCCCATCGGCTATAAGAACGATCAAGCGGCGGATTGCCGCTATGATTGTTCTTATCCAGGGGTCAAGTCCTGGGGAAAAAAGTGTGGGAACTCCCACCCAAGATCCACTCCCCTACCAAAAAAAAAAAAGATACGCTCATATGCATATATATATTTCACATAAAATACAGTGACTGCAAATGCGACATGCTACAAGAGATGACCAGACTGCGAATGTGACTACAGGAGATGACCAGACTGCGAATGCGACTACAGGAGATGACCAGACTGCGAATGCGACATAGTACAGGAGATGACTAGACTGCGAATGTAACTACAGGAGATGACCAGACTGCGAATGCGACTACAGGAGATGACCAGACTGCGAATGCGACTACAGGAGATGACCAGACTGCGAATGCGACTACAGGAGATGACCAGACTGCGAATGCGACTACAGGAGATGACCAGACTGCGAATGCGACATAGTACAGGAGATGACCAGACCGGGAATGAGACTACAGGAGATGACCAGACCGCGAATGCGACTACAGGAGATGACCAGACTGCGAATGCGACTACAGGAGATGATCAGACTGCGAATGCGACTACAGGAGATAACCAGAGTGCGAATGCGACTACAGGAGATGACCAGACTGCGAATGCGACATAGTACAGGAGATGACTAGACTGCGAATGTAACTACAGGAGATGACCAGACTGCGAATGCGACTACAGGAGATGACCAGACTGCGAATGCGACTACAGGAGATGACCAGACTGCGAATGCGACTACAGGAGATGACCAGTCTGCGAATGCGACTACAGGAGATGACCAGTCTGCGAATGCGACATAGTACAGGAGATGACCAGACCGGGAATGAGACTACAGGAGATGACCAGACTGCGAATGCGACTACAGGAGATGATCAGACTGCGAATGCGACTACAGGAGATGATCAGACTGCGAATGCGACTACAGGAGATAACCAGAGTGCGAATGCGACTACAGGAGATGACCAGACTGCGAATGCGACATAGTACAGGAGATGACTAGACTGCGAATGTAACTACAGGAGATGACCAGACTGCGAATGCGACTACAGGAGATGACCAGACTGCGAATGCGACTACAGGAGATGACCAGACCGGGAATGAGACTACAGGAGATGACCAGACTGCGAATGCGACTACAGGAGATGACCAGTCTGCGAATGCGACTACAGGAGATGACCAGTCTGCGAATGCGACATAGTACAGGAGATGACCAGACCGGGAATGAGACTACAGGAGATGACCAGACTGCGAATGCGACTACAGGAGATGATCAGACTGCGAATGCGACTACAGGAGATGACCAGACTGCGAATGCGACTACAGGAGATGACCAGACTGCGAATGCGACTACAGGAGATGACCAGTCTGCGAATGCGACTACAGGAGATGACCAGTCTGCGAATGCGACATAGTACAGGAGATGACCAGACCGGGAATGAGACTACAGGAGATGACCAGACTGCGAATGCGACTACAGGAGATGATCAGACTGCGAATGCGACTACAGGAGATGATCAGACTGCGAATGCGACTACAGGAGATAACCAGAGTGCGAATGCGACTACAGGAGATGACCAGACTGCGAATGCGACATAGTACAGGAGATGACTAGACTGCGAATGCGACATAGTACAGGAGATGACTAGACTGCGAATGTAACTACAGGAGATGACCAGACTGCGAATGCGACTACAGGAGATGACCAGACTGCGAATGCGACTACAGGAGATGACCAGACCGGGAATGAGACTACAGGAGATGACCAGACTGCGAATGCGACTACAGGAGATGACCAGACTGTGAATGCGACATACTACAGGAGATGATCAGACTGCGAATGCGACATACTACAGGAGATGATCAGACTGCGAATGCGACATAGTACAGAAGATGACCAAGTAGCTAGTTTTAAAATTTAAACATGTCCTCAGCCCCTTTATGGCACCTCCTTTACATTCCTGTCCTCACCCCCTTTGTAGACCCCCCCTTCACATTCCTGCCCTGCCTCCCTTTTATATCACCCCTCCTCATTCCTTTCTGTTTCTGATACTTTTCCCCCTCCCTCCTTCATAACAGTGCCCTCTTCCCTGTCTTACCTTACACAGGACACAGCAGATGACATCGGAAGTGCAGCAAAGGGATGGACAGAGGGCGGGACCTGCCCCAGTTAACTGATTGGTTGATAGAATGCAGAGCAGTTCTATTAACCAATCAGTTAACTGAGCCAGCCCCTGCCCTCCGTGCATCACTGTGCTGCTCTTCCGATGTCAGCTCTGTGAAGACAAAGCAGCTAGCAGACTGTGTTAGAGCCTCGGGCGGCTCTGGTCCTGCAAAGGGAACGGCGTTCCTGCTGTGAAAAAAGTGCGGGGACGCCGTTCCCACGCGTTCCCGCAGGACTCGAGCCCTGTTCTTATCATGCACAAAATTGCCGGCCGGAAAGATTGATATCTGAATGATGCCTGTAGCTATAGGCATCATTCAGATGTCACCGCACATATTAGAAGACGTCGTTTTACTATGGCCGCGTAGGGAAGTGGTAAGGACTTACCATGTCTTGTTCTGCAAGGTGGCTATTTTGGTAGATGGGCAGGAGTTTGCGTTCCCATTTCGGAACTGCCCCTTCCCCCCACCAATAATTTTTAATCTGATTACTGATGGGGGAAATGATTAAAAAACAGAAGGAGAAAGAAAAGCTTTACACAGACAAAGATGCAGAAAGATCCTTGCACTGCACATCCTCAGGTACAGCTTTCTCACTAATAAGAAGCATGAGCAACAGAGTAATGAATGAATTACAAAACCTCATGCCAAGTCTTGTGAGTCTAATCATCAGGGGCAGCATTGCCCTAAAGCTTGCATACTGCAGATATACACCAAGGAGCTCAAGGCACAGGATGTGCACTGCTATTTTTCAGGAGGACTTCTTGAGAGTAATACTTGGGCACAGTTTCAAGATATTCCTTATAATATAGAATATCTTTATAGAATATCTCCACTTTTTGAGTTCAGGTCCATTTGAAAATGGACCTTTGTCTCTGCAAGTCCCCAGTAGGGTTGCCACCGCATCCCTTTAAAACCAAAGACATTAATTACACAGGTTCTGTGGCTGATTAAGGTAGTAATTAAACTCACTTGGTGCCTTATCAGCATTAACTTAGCCTCAGAACCTGTGTAATTCATATGTGTTTGGGTTTAAAGAGATGAGGTGACAACCCTAGTCCCCAGAGCTCATCATAATGTGTAAGCATCCACAGCATTCTTGCACTTTATGGCACACTTAACTCCAAAATGCCCTGCTCCAGCAATGTGAGGTCTGTGCTTCCCCTGGTCCGTCTTTCCACATTGCTTCCATCGTATCCCTGTCCTTTCCTGCACTATTGGGTCTTCTCTATTGACCAGAGAGGACACAACCATACAAATGGGAATTACTTCCACCCACAACTTACTTCTGCGAACCGTAAGATTATACATTGAGTTGTGCGCAAACTGCAGTCGGTGTGCAAATGTTCACTTCCAGTCTACTTTAAATCAATGAATTTCTGATCCCAAGCAGAGAAATCTGGCAGGATCTTATTGTGTCTTGGTCTTTTCTATGACAAATATCTCCTGAAGTCTTGCAATGCACAGTGATATTATTACTTAAATCAGCCCCAAATTTTCATGGCAAGTGACAATCTCCCCCCACACCACCACATCATACCACCACATTACCGCCTAGTGTTTCAGTAGTAAAAGATAGTAAAGCCTACTCCTAAATTGTCATATCAAGATATTACGAGATAAGAGGTCTTTCTTTAGAAAGAAAACTTTTTAATAAATAGTAACACATTCTTAATAGGGGGCATAAAATGACTCAGAAAGAACATAATGTAATATTTTCAATGATCATGTCAAATAAATTCCTGAAAACATCAAGCCTTTCTTCTAAGCTGCCTTTTAGGTAATACATTGATCAGCACAATTTGTAAGTGAATGGTAGGACTATGGATAATTATGGTCTATTAAGACTAATGTAGGTGTTACTTGCAGGTAGCACTGAGCGCAGCATACATCCTATCCATTATGGTCATTAAGTATGTATTTGTAGTAGTTCAACCCATTCAAAGCACACTATTATGATGGGAATAGTATCCCACTAGAGTCTATAGAGGTTCTTCTCAGTTTTTTTACTCCATGAAGTAATGAGTGCTGAATGATTGGCTACATGATCCAATGAGCATTGACAGGATACATAGACTGACTTTTAGTGGTGTATGCCAAAAACCATCCCCTGGGGCTCCATACAGGTGTGTATACACCTGGAGCTGGAATGGGCTTAATCACCAGTTCACTAATTACTGCTGTGCAATTGTCTTCAGTTTCCTATGTCCAAACATCCCTCATCCCTCTAGCTACTTATCCTAAGGGCCAACCTTTTGGTTTAAGGGGGGATTTCATGTGAATCCATAGCAGCAGCGATTCAGTTCACTTTCTGACCTTTACAGTGCCAAATGCTTGTAAAAAATCTCATATATAACACAGGCACATATAACGGTGGAAGGACCATGTGTATCATTTCAGAAAAAAGTCTGCAATAGGGCTTAAGTATAGTTTGAAAGGTCACGTTTGCTAAATCGATCTGGAGCATGCACATAATTTGCAGAAATAATAAATTATAATTTTGTCATAAATTATTTTCATTCCTAAATGTGGTTTACAGCAATAAGTTCTATGTCTCCCTAAATAATAAAAAATACAGGGCTTATTTACACTATGTGCGGGGACTGGCGTTTTTTCATGCTGGATAAATGCCAATCCCGCAAAGGCATGTGGAAATGCTTAGAAATGTAGATATGGTGCTGGCACTGCATGTCACCGTACTGCAGCACAATGCACTGCAATTAGGGTTGCCAGCTCATCTCCTTAAAATCTAACACATATGAATTACACAGATTCTGAGGCTAATTTAATGCACATAAGGCACCAAGTGAGTTCAATTACCACCTTAATCAGCCACAGAACCTGTGTAATTCATGTGTTCAGTTTGGGGATGGGGTGGCAACCTTAACTGCAATGCTGTACAAAGATATGAAGGAAGTGCCACTATGTTACATAGTTAGTAAGGTTAAATAAAGACACCAGTCCATCCAGTTCAACCTGAGTGAGTGTCTACAATTGTCCCTATGCCTGTATATTGCTCACTCACATCAGTCCCTACCCTCAGGGAGCCCACAATCCAAGGTCCCCATTCATATACTAGGACCAATTTTGGACAGAAGCCAATTAACCTACCTGCATGTCTTTGGAGTGTGGGAGGAAACTGTAGTACTCAGAGGAAACCCACGCAGGCACAGGGAGAACATGCAAACTCCAGGCAGGTGGTGTCGTGGTTGGGATTCAAACCAGTGACCCTTTTTACTGCTAGGTGAGAGTGCTAACCACTACACCACTGTGCTACCCAATATGTGATATTACAAATAAAGTTAAAGTAATAATAAACCCAAAATGCAAAATCTTACATTTTGTAGTTTAGCAATCAGATGGGGTGACTGTGATAGTTTTATTTTTTTTAAGCTTTTTCCTTCAGTTTTCACCTGGTGATCTGGCCAGTAACACACCTCTTGTATTAAAGCACCTCCACTCTGTATAAATGAGCAACAGAGATACCACTGGACAGCTGCACTAGCAGCCTAGAGAGAGGGGAGTTTTAGATGGACTAGCAGATTTAGATACACTAACAAATTGAAGCCAAACTCCAGCTAATACAGATAAAACAAATGAGCAGTGCCAAGAACAGTACAATGCAATTCCAAGTAAATTTTATATCAAACATACACAAACAACTATATTAATAAAGTTTTATGTGTTAAAGTTGTATCTTCTGGTCCACTGAAGATGTCCTGTTGTATGAAACGTACGCAGGGTGGAGATATATGGACGATGTCACGTTGCTGCTGCGTGCTGGATGTTGTGCAAAGGCTTGTTATGTGACTTTGTTTTTCTTTCTTTTTGTGTAATGGATGCTTGCTGGCACTCTTTTACATAAATACTACACTAAAAGCATATTTTATTGGCTCATATGGTGAGCTTTTTCATTTGATAGAGTGCGGTGTGAATTCACCTGCTCTCTAATTTTTGAAACATAACTACAGGCTAAGAAAAAAAAAACTACCTTTGCGGTGGGGCCCCTGGCAGCAAGGGAAGTTCCCACATGTTTGCTTTTGGCTAGGATAAGGTGACCAGATTTTTAAAATTAAATCCGGGGACATTTTTTTTACTAGTAATAGCGCAAGATCAGCGCTCTCTGCCCATCGCTGCTGCCGCCTGCCTCACGGCCTGTCAAGTCTTACTCTCCGGACCCCAGCTGCTACTGGATGGGGAGCAGAGGAAAATCACTCCATCGGGGAAGGCAAGGAGATAAGCAGGTAGGCGGCTGACTGGGACTTGAGCCAAGGCAGAAGAACATGCGAGCAGAGCTGGATGGGCATGCACCCGAAACTGAACAAATAGTCCCTCCGCTCTGACCAGCACATGATCATAAAAAAGGGGCACAGATAATGGAAAATGTAATGTAATGTAATTCAGATTTACAGACTTGGTCCGGGGACAGTGTCCTCAATCCAGGGACTGTCCCGGAAACTGGGGATGTCTGGTCACCCCAGCCTAGGAGTAGATAAATAAGGTGCAATGCTTACCTTATTGCTCGCTCCAGCAGGGTTCCTTCAGAGTTTGTTCTGGTACTGTGAAGCATCCTCTCTAGAGTCTTTCTGGCCAACATTGCACTCTTGCCTTCTCTACATACAATGTAGGGTTAAAATTATTATTATACAGGATTTATATAGCGCCAACAGTTTACGCAGCACTTTACAATATAAAAGGGAGACTATACAGTTATAATACAATAAAATACAAGAGGATTAAGAGGGCCCTGCTCAGAAGAGTTTACAATCTAAAAGGTTGGGGCAGGTATTACAAAAGGTTGTAACTGTAGGGAATGAGCTGATAGAAGTGGTAAAAGATTAGCTGGAGATGTGATAGGCCTCCCTGAAGAGATGAGTTTTCAGGGATCGCCTGAAGGTAGCAAGAGTAGGGGATAGCCGGACAGGTGGAGGTAGCGAGTTCCAGAGGATGGGAGAGGCTCTGGAGAAATCCTGGAGACGAGCATGGGAGGAGGAGATGAGAAAGCTTGAGATTAAGAGGTCTTGAGAAGAGCGGAGAGGACGATTTTGGTGATATTTGGAGACAAGATTGGTGATGTAACTCAGGGCAGAGTTGTGAATGGCTTTGTATGTTGTGGTTAGTGTTTTGAATTTAATTTGCTGGGTGATTGGGAGCCAGTGTAGGGATTGGAGGAGTGGGTTGGCAGACACTGAGCGGTTGGTAAGGTGGATAAGTCTGGCAGCAGCATCCATGATAGACTGGAGAGGCAGGCCAATGAGAAGGGAGTTGCAATAATCAAGGCGAAAAATAACAAGGGAGTGAATGAGGATCTTGGTGGTTTCCAAAGGGAAAGGAGGAAAGCAACAGGGCCAGCCAGAGTGAGGGTAAGGTGGGCAATGCAGCCTTTTCATCTTCCATTTTTTTTCCTCTTCCAGCTGGGAGTTGGGCTTTTTATAATAAGAAAAACATATTCCTCTTTCTGAACACAGGAGCTCCTTCAAAATTTTACCCGCAGCCCCACCTGCTGCTGAATTCTAGTATTGAGGTGTGACCATAACAAACCAGGTTATTTTTTTTTTAAACAGGTTACAACTCAGCCAGAGCTATCAATAAATGTATAAAGGGGTCCTACGGAATTAATTGGGAGTTACAAAAAAACTTGCAAAAAAAGATTTCCGTTTCTCTTGGAAATGCCCTGTAATTGTGGTTCAACTCTGAGCACTAAAATCTGCAATCTGTTTTGATACATTGTTACCAGTAGTATACATTCTATTGCTGATGCTGCTTGTGATGCTGCTGGTGATAAAACTAGTTTATCATAAACTGGGAAAAATGTACATGCTAAACACATTGAAAGCAGGAGATGACAACTGATTACAACATTTGATCTGCGTATTTTTCTGTTCTTATCTCTCTACTGTGGCATACAGCTGTGTTCATTACTTGCTGTAAAAACCTAAACTCCCACCTGGAGTTCTCTTACACTAACATGAATAATGGAGGTCTAGATCTGCCAAATTAGAACTTAAATCTAGATGCAAATTGCACTTTAATGGGTGTATTCACATCAGTATGCTTAGTAAATAATCTGTTAAAGTGCACCTTCAGGAACTTTCCATATCAACAATTGTTACTTTCCTTTATCTAATAAATGTCTATAGACCACTAGCAATATTTATACAAGCCGCACCAAGAGGGTTTTCTCATATGATAAGCAAAACGTCCCCTAAACTGTCCAGTTATTTATTATACATGGAGAACATGTTCTTTGTAGATAATTGCCTTGTGAATGGTGCCATCTACTGGCAGGTGGCTATAAAGAATGTCCAATCCTGCATTCCAATGAATTCCTTTGTTCTCACAGGCTTGTAATTCAAATGTGTTTACATTTTATTGTTTATGATAATAATGAATAAGTGTGAGTAATGGCACAAACTCTCGGTGGATAGGAAATATACAAAGCAGTACATTTAAAGTCTCCTGTGGTGAGCTAATCCTTACATAAAATTATATAGAATAAGGAAAGAAGGACTCTGGTCTTTTGGAAAAGCAGCACTTGCACAGATCTCTAGAAATAATTCATTACTATTTTTTCATCCTAGTCATTGTTGCATTTGCAGACAGGTTTAACAAAGAATTTTTACATTTTCAATTAATTATAATTAAATAATATTACTTTTAAAGTAGAACTATGCAAAACTTTTTCCTGGTCCCCCCCCCCCCCATGGTAGCATACCTGTGATAAGCTCTGCCCCAGACTCCTCCCCTCAAGATAGTGAATATAATATAAGACCAATACCCCCCCCCCCCCCCCCATAGCATTTTATGTTTGTTCCTCATACCTTATGGACGGTGGCGTTTCGTGTCTTTGCCTCTGCCGTGTGTGGGTTCCATCTGGGTTCAGCCTCTCCCAGATGTGGTCCTTATCCTTGGGCTGCTAAAAGCACTGATAAGGTGGGGAGCCCCTTCTGAGGGTCTTTTGGGGCAGCAGCAGTCTCCTAACCAGGAGCATTAATCCTGCATTCTGGGTATGGCTGGTACTGTGCTGTGTGGGCAGGTAAAGTAGCCCTCCTGTTTTTGTTTGATATAACACTGTCATGTTTGTTAACCACTTACGCTTCGGAAGGATTTACCCCCTTCCTGACCAAGTCCTTTTTTGCGATACAGCACTGCGTCATTTTAACTGACAATTGCGCAGTCGTGTGAAGTTTTAACCAAAAAAAATTTATGTCCTTTTCTTTCCTCAGAAACCGAGCTTTCTTTTGGTGGCATTTGATAAGCTCTGTGTTTTTTTATTTCAACAAAAAAAGAGTGACAATTTTGAAAAAAAGCTCTATTTTTTACTTTTTGCTATAATACATATCCCCCAAACAAAATGTCTTCCACAGTTTAGGCCAATATGTATTTTTCTACATATTTTTCGTAAAAAAAAAAAAAAAAAAAAAAAAAAAAAAAAAACGCAATAAGCGTATATTGATTGGTTTGTGCAAAAGTTATCACATTTACAAAATAGGGGATAGTTTTTTAACATTTTTATTAGTAATTTTTTTATTATTATTAATAGAGGCGATTTTTATCATGACTGTGACATTGCAGCGGACAGATCGGACACCTTTGACACTATTTTGGGACCATTGGCATTTATACAGCGATCAATGCTTTAAAAACGCACTGATTACTGTGTAAATGTCACTGCCAGGGAAAGGGTTAAACACTAAGGGGCGATCAACGGGTTAACTATGTTCCCTCAGCATGTTCTAACTGTAGGGGGGTGGGCTCACTAGAACATGACAGAGATCACTGGTCCCGAATACTGGTAGCGGTAGCAGTAGATCCCTGTCATGTTGCTAGACAGAACAGGGAAATGCTTTGTTGTACATAGGCATCTCCCCATGCCATGATCACAGGCCACCGGCGGACATCAAGTCCACGCGGAGCTAGCCGAGGATAAAGTCGTTTTGCGCACCCGTGCCACTTTGCTAACGTGAGCTGGTCAGCAAGTGGTTAAACTTTAAAAGTTTTTCCCTTTGGTTTTCCTCTCTTTCCTCTCCTGTTGGCTTCCCTCAGGTCTGGTGGCGTCCTTCGTGCTGTGCGCCAAGCGCTCACACGCCACTGTCATAACAAACATAGTCTCGGCGTATCAGAGACTTTAGGCGGGACCTGGGTGGTGCCTGGCACCGTACAGTGCATGCGCGATGAGCAGGCAGCTCTAGCACTATCTTCCTGGAGGGAAACATCTTAGATTTTGCCCTCACAATAGGAGGAATGGAAGAGCGTGGATTAGGGTGATCTCGTGCCCCCTTGTCCTATTTAGGATGAGGGGAGGTTAGTATGGCAGCCTGCTTTTGGTCATCAGGTTGTCTGTGCTGAGTGCTCCCGAATGCCCTCAGATCACTGGTGCTCTGGTGGGTGATATATTTTTTATTTAAAAAAAAAAAAAAAGGAGGGGGAAATATAAGTCTAGCGGTTCTCTCTATTTTCTTTCCCTTTTTTTTTTTTTTATATGCTTTCTAACTACTACTGCCTTCCCTGTAGCCGCCTTCAGATCAAGACCCTCGCTTACTTAGGTAAGGACATGCACTTCGGTTCCTCTTTCCTGGAAAAAAATAATAATAATTTTGTTAAAAGGAAATTAAGAGTGCTTTTATGCTGTTACTTTTTATTCAGCCCTTTTTGCCAAAATAAGTCTAACAAGACTTCTGGCCGACATGGAGGTCATTCCCATCCAAGTCCTGAACACAGCCGATCATCTAGATCACGGCATCATTCTGATGAAAGATCTTCATCTAAGAGACACCGATCGGCAAATTCTCCCAAATGAGAAAGTTCTAGAAGGTGTCGGGCTTGCGGAGCTGTCCCTATGGCAGATAAGTTGGTCTGCAAGGACTGTTTCCAAAGCTAAGCCGCTCAAGGGGACGCTGAAGCTCAACAAGTGACAGATTTGATCAAGAAAGTCGTCAAAGACTCATTAGTGGAGCTAATGGGATCAACACCTTCCCAGCAGGCTGTGACAAGTGGGCAGGATCAAACTTTGGATGTAGTGCTTCCAGGTTCTTCAGCCACCCGTCCTGTAATGTCTGCATCATTACCACTTCCTACAACTGCAGGAGATAAAGATGGGTCCGAAGATTCAGCCGTTAAGACTGACCTGTCAGGATTCAGTTTTTCTTTGGTTCAGCCGTCAGCAGTAAAGCAAGTAATAGGCTGGGAGGAGGTTGAGGAACCTCCTAAGAAGTTGAAGTCTTATTTTCCATTTCTGAAGAAGAGACTTTCCTTTTTTCTGCTTATGGAGAAAGTGAAGGACCTCATAGAGGATGAATGGAAAAAATGGAAAAAACGATTTTCCCTGAATCGTTTGAATAAGCTTTATCCCTTGATCAGACTCAGCTCTTTTGGACACTTCTTCGGTGGCTGATTCTGCAGTAGTTCACTAGCCAAGAACATCACCCTGCCAATGGAAGACTCAGCCTCCTTTAAGGATAATTTAGATAGGCACATTGATTCAGATCTTAACTAGGCCTACCAGTCGCATGGAAGCTCCTGAAGATCAGCAGTGGCGTTGACTTCAGTTTCAAACGCTATTAGAGTCTGGACTGAAAACATAGAGGTGGCCATTCGGCAAGATGTACCAAAAGATTATATCATAAAGGCGCTGGAAGAGCTCAAGATATCAGCTGATTTTGTGGGGGAAGCAGCCATGGATTCAATAAGATATTCAGCTAGGGCTATGCTGCAAGACTTCACCATATATAAATCTGCCCTTCTAAAATACAATTCCTACCTCCATGCTGCCAAACAAGCCTACTTTGTATCTCTTATTAATACTTTGTCATCCAATCCCCGTCGGCTCTTCTCAACTTTTAACTCTCTGCTCCGTCCCCCACCCCCTCTACCCACTAACTCACTCACTGCCCAAGAGATTGCCAATCACTTCAAAGACAAGATTGATGCAATTCGCGAGGACACCTCCGCTGTGTGTACATCTTCCCCATCCAACATACCTGGCCTAATAGCACATTCTACACTCTCCTCTTTTGAATTGGCTACTACTGAAGAGGTTGCAAAACTTTTCTCAGATGCTCACCTAACCAATTGTGCCTTGGACCCTGTTCCCTCAAAACTATTAAGGTCACCCTCTAATTCTATCCTATGCTCCCTCACTCACATCTTCAATCTCTCCCTCTCAAGTGGCACCTTCCCCTCCCCTCTAAAACATGCGCAGATCACCCCATACTTAAAAAACCCTCACTGGACCCCACCAACCTGAACAACTTAAGACCTATCTCATTGCTCCCATTCACCTCTAGAACGCTTAGTCAACAACCGCCTTAGCTCCTGCCTCAGTGAAAATAACCTTCTTGACCCATTACAGTCTGGCTTTCGCTCTCAGCACTCCACGGAAACTGCCTTACTAAAACTCACTAACGATCTACTAACTGCTAAAACCAACAGCCAGTACTCCATACTCCTACTACTTGACCTCTCTGCTGCCTTTGATACTGTTGACCACCCGCTCCTCCTCAATAAACTACATTCCCTTGGCCTCCGAGATTCTGCTCTATCCTGGTTCTCTGCCTATCTATCACAGCGCTCCTTCAGTGTCACCTACAACTCTGTATCCTCCTCTCCATTGCCTCTTTCTGTGGGGGTCCCCCAAGGCTCTGTTCTTGGACCCCTTCTCTTCTCTATTTATACCTCCTCCCTTGGTCACTTGATAACCGCCCATGGCTTCCAATACCACTTATACGCCGATGACATCCAAATCTATCTGTCTACTCCTCGCCTCACTCCTCCAGTCTCCTCTCGCATTACTAACCTGCTAACTGACATATCAGCATGGATGTCACACCATTTCCTTAAACTAAACCTCTCTAAAACTGAGCTATTAATAATCCCCCCTGCACATGCCTCCCTCCATGACTTTTCCATCAAAATCAACAATGCAACCATCAGGCCCTCCCCTCACGCCAGGGTACTAGGTGTAACCCTAGACTCTGACTTGTCATTTCTGCCCCAAGTCCAATCGTTGTCAAAAGTTTGTAGATTTCACCTCCGTAACATCTCTAAAATTCGCCCCTTTTTAACAAATGAAACTACCAAGCTCCTCATTCACTCCCTTGTTATATCTCGCCTTGACTATTGCAACTCCCTTCTCATTGGCCTGCCTCTCCATAGGCTATCTCCTCTTCAGTCTATCATGAATGCTGCTGCCAGACTTATCCACCTTACCAACCGCTCAGTGTCTGCCAACCCTCTCCTCCAATCCCTACACTGGCTCCCAATCACCCAGCGAATTAAATTCAAAATACTAACCACAACATACAAAGCCATTCACAACTCTGCCCCGAGCTACATCACCAATCTTGTCTCCAAATATCACCCAAACCGTCCCCTCCGTTCTTCTCAAGATCTCCTACTCTCAAGTTCTCTCGTCTCCTCCTCCCACACTCGTCTCCAGGATTTCTCCAGAGCCTCTCCAATCCTCTGGAACTCGCTACCTCCACCGGTCCGGCTATCCCCTACTCTTGCTACCTTCAGGCAATCCCTGAAAACTCATCTATTCAGGGAAGCCTATCACGTCTCAAACTAATCTCCTACCACTTCCATCAGCTCATTCCCGACAGTTATAACCTTCTGTACCACCTGCCCCACCCTTTTAGATTGTAAGCTCTTCTGAGCAGGGCCCTCTTAATCCTCTTGTGTTTAATTGTATTGTAACTGTATTGTCTCCCTTTTATATTGTAAAGTGCTGCGTAAATTGCTGGCGCTATATAAATCCTGAATAATAATAATAATAATGTGGTTATAGTCAAACAGGCCTTGTGGCTAAAACCATGGGCTGCAGATGCAGCCTCTAAGCAGAAATTGTGCAAGATCCCCTTTGACAGGAGGGCACTATTTGGGGACAGGCTTGAAAAAGCGATCCCCCGGGTGACTGGAGGGAAGTCAGGATTACTTCCTCAAGACAAAAGGATGAGACGTTCATGAGTATTCTCTTCCAAGTTTCAATCTTCTAGGAACAAGAATTTCTCACAGTTCTGTCAAAACAGAGACCCTAAAAAGAATTGGAGAAGCACTCAAGACACTTTTTAAAATCAAGTAAACAGAGGAGTCTTCCCAATCCCCAGGATGGGGCAAAATTTTTGTGACGGGAGGCCATCCCAAGTGATTCCGGTCGGGGGCCAGGTTAGGTTGCTTCTCCGGGGTCTGGTCCAACCGTTGCAAAGATCCTTGCATGGTATCCACTGTCCGTTTTTGGGCATTTCTGGACATTTTCAGACCATTTCCTGCAAGATTCATTTGCTCTAACGAGAATTCCAGTCACCCCGTAGAAGGCAGAAGAGCTGCAAAAGTTTCTACTCCTGTTGCAAGTTCAGCAAGCAGTAGTTCCTGTCCCTCCCTCCGAGAAGTTCACAGGGTTCTATTCAACCCTTTTTCTAGTCCCCAAAAAGAATGGGGAATGGAGACCGGTGGTGGATAGGGATGAGCCGAACACCCCCCGGTTCGGTTCGCATCGGAACCGCAAATTAGTACGAACGTTAGAACCCCATTGAAGTCTATGGGACTCGAACGTTCGAAATAAAAAGTGCTAATTTTAATGGCTAATATGCAAGATACTGTCCTAAAAATGGTTTGGGGACCTGGCTCCTGCCCCAGTGGACATGGGTCAATGCCTAAAATGTTTTAAAAATGTTTTTAAAAATGGCCGTTTTTGGCGGGAGCACTGATTTTAATGACGATTAAAGTGAAAAAAAAAGTGAAATATTCCTTTAAATATCGTGCCTGGGGGGTCTATAGTATGCCTGTGAAGTGCCACATGTTTCCCGTGTTTAGAACAGTCCCTGCACAAAATGACATTTAAAGGAAAAAAAGTCATTTAAAACTGCTTGCGTTTTTAATGTAATATCTGGTTCTGACAATATGGATGAAAATCATTGAGAAAAATGGCATGGGTAGCCCCCCCTGCCCATTACCAGCCCCTTTGGGTCTTGTACGGATATTAAGGGGAACCCCGTACCCATATTAAAAAAAGGAAAGGCGTGGGCCCCCAGGCCCTATATATTCAGAACAGCAGTATACAGGCAGTGCAAACAAGACAGGGACTGTGTAGGTTTGTTGTGTTAAGTAGAATCTGTTTGTAATTTTGAACTGGTACATTTTTAAAGTGTAGCTCCAGTCAAAAAATCTATTTTTAAGCTTTTTGGAAAACATAGGGAAGGGTTATCACCCCTGTATAATTTGTTTTGCCGTCCGTCTTTTTTCATCTCACTTCCTGTTGTCTCCCTCCATTTGCAAGTAGGAGACGTTTGTAAGTTGGATGTTTTAAAGTAGGGGCCTGCCCTATATGCTCTGCAGAAATGGCGGAACAAGGTGTTGGTGTTGCTACAACATTGTAAGCCCTCAAAGTGACTCTTGGTGGGTGCTGGAGTGCCCTGCTGTGAACGATTATATCAAGAATTGTAATTACATACCATTGTTGAACAGTGGTAGAAAAATTGGGCCTTTGGTGGTTGTGGTGCTGGTGTTACCACAACACTATAAGTCCTCACAGTTACTCTCGGTGGGCACAGGAACGGGCCCTGCTGTGAAATATTATATCAAGAATTGTAATTACGTGCCCCTGTTAAACAGGGGCTGAAAAATTGGGCTGGTGGCACTGGTGCCACGACACTGCAACCTCTCCCATATACTCTAGTTGTAGTGCAGGAATGAGCCCTGCTGCAAAGCATTGCATCAAAAATTGTAATTAAATGCCCCTGTTAAACAGGGGCTGAAAAATTGGGCCTTAGGCACTGGTGCTGGTGCCACAACACTGCGAACTCTCCCATATACTCTAGTTGTGGTGCAGGAATGAGCCCTGCTGCAAAGCATTGCATCAAAAATTGTAATTAAACGCCCATGTTAAACAGGGGCTGAAAAATTGGGCTGGTGGCATCACTCAGAACCAAAAATGTTCTTCCAACATATCAGCGGAGGAGGAAGAGGATAGACAATCAACATAACAGGACAGTCACTCAGCATCAGCATAGGCAGTCTTGAAGGGATGTGATATTTAAAAAAATATTCGGTTACATCAGCTTCAGGTGCTTGGTAGCTGTGGGTGATCCAAGACTGATTCATCTTTATGAAGGTCAGTCGATCAACCGAGTCGGTGGACAGGCGCACCCTGTGATCGGTAACAAAGCCACCAGCAGCACTGAAGGTGCGTTCCGAAAGAAAGCTGGATGCAGGACAGGCCAGTAGCTCAATTGCATACTGTGCAAGCTCTGGCCAGTGATCCATCCTCAAGACCCAGTAAGCCAGAGGATTTTCGGTGGGAAAGGTGTCCAAGTCTGACCTTGCCCCTAGGTATTCCTGCACCATGTAAATCAGACGCTGGCGATGGTTGCTGGAACCTTCTCCTCCGCTCCTTCTGACCGATGCCTCAGCAACACGTTGTCCAGGACCAGTCTCTGGGAACGCGTTGCACAGACCTTTCTGCAAGGCCTCCCAGAGATGTCTCATTCTCTGCTCCCTCTGCGATGGCAAGATAAGGTCGGCAACCTTACCCTTGTACCGTGGATCAAGAAGAGTGGCCAGCCAGTAATGGTCGCTCTCCTTGATCCGAAGAATACGAGGATCCTTCCGCAGGCTTTGCAGGATCAGGGAGGCCATGCAGCGTAGGTTAGCTGAGGCATTCGGTCCGGAGTCCTCTCGGTCTCTAAGGACAACATGATCCGCAGCTACCTCCTCCTAGCCACTTACAAGTCCACGGGTTTCTTGGGACTGTAAATCATCCCTACAAGACTGCTGCTGCTGCTGATGCTGAGTGCCAGCCTCCACCTCCATGCTGACACAATCATCCTCCTCCTCCTCCTCTTCCTGTGTGATGGGTGGGACAGCAGGAACACTGTCTGGATAAAGGGGGCCTTGAGAGGCAAGGAAGTCCTCCTCTTCCTGCCTCTGTTCTGCCTCAATTGCCCTGTCCATTATTCCACGCAGCGTATGCTCCAAGAGGTGGACAAGAGGTACAGTGTCACTGATGCATGCACTGTCACTGCTCACCATCCTTGTGGCCTCCTCAAACGGTGACAGGACAGTGCATGCATCCCTGATCATGCCCCACTGGCGTGGTGAGAAAAAACTGAGCTCCCCTGACCATGTCCTGGTGCCGTAGTTACACAGGTACTCATTGATGGCCCTCTGCTGCGTGTGCAGCCGCTGCAGCATGGCCAACGTTGAGTTCCACCTGGTGGGCATGTCACATATAAGGCGGTTCTTGGGCAGGTTCAACTCCTTTTGGAGCTCAGCCAGCCGAGCACAGGCATTAAATGATCGGCAGAAATGCACACAGACTTTCCTGGCCTGCTTCAGGACATCCTGTAAGCCCGGGTACCCGGGTACCTGCCCAAGAACCGCTGCACCACCAGGTTAAGGACGTGAGCCACACAGGGCACATGGGTCAGTTGTCCCTGTCAGAGGGCAGAGAGGAGGTTGGTGCCATTGTCGCAAACCACCATTCCTGGCTTAAGCTGGCGTGGCGTCAACCACCTCTTGGCCTGCCCCTGCAGAGCTGAAAAAATATCTGCCCCAGTGTAGCTCCTGTCCCCCAAACAAACCAGCGCAAGCACGGCATGGCATCGTTTTGCCTGCATACTTGCGTAGACCCTTGAACGCCTACGGAGCACCGCTGGTTCTGAGGACAGAGCACTGGAAGAGGCCATGGAGGAAGAAGAAGAGGAGGGGGTGGAGGAGAGAGGTATGTCACAACCAGTGGTAGCATTTTGGAGGCGTGGTGGTGGAACAACCTCCAACACTACTGCACCTTGTCCTGCATCCTTCCCAGCTGCCAGAAGAGTGACCCAATGGGCCGTGAAAGACGGGTAACGTCCCTGTCCATGCCTGATGGACCATGAGTCAGTGATAATATGCACCTTACCGCTGACTGCCCTGTCCAGTGAGGCAAGGACATTGCCTTCCACATGCAGGTAGAGAGCCGGAATCGCCTTCCGTGAGAAAAAGTGGCGTTTGGGGACCTGCCATTGAGGAACCGCACATTGTACAAACTCACGGAAGGGGGCCGAGTCTACCAACGGAAAAGGCAGCAGTTGAAGTGCTAGCAATTTAGCCAAGCTAGCATTCAACCACTGGGCATGTGGATGGCTGGGAGTGAACTTCTTTCGACGGTCCAGCAGCTGGGGCAGGGAAATTTGCCTGCTATAATCGGACGTGGGTGTACTGCTAGAAGAGTGCCCGGAAGCACTTGGCTGTGACACACCTAATTCTACACCTTCATTCCTCTCAGAGCAGGTTTCAGAGAGGAATGACGGTCTAGTGGGGTTGGAGATCCCAGCTGATGAGGAGCAAGGAGAGGTCCGCTTTGTTCTTTGGTGTGGGTCTTTGAGGTACGCTTGCCAACGAGCTGCATGGCAGGTCAACATATGTCTGGTCAAGCATGTGGTGCCCAAGCAGCTGATGTTTTGGCCACGCGAGATACGCTTGAGACATATGTTGCAAATAGCAGCGGTGCGACCTGATGCACTCGTCTCAAAAAAGGCCCACACCAAAGAACTTTTAGAATAATGCGCAGAGGCAGCGCCCTGCACAGGCGGAGCTCTGCGGTGTGATTCAGTCGGTGTGCTGCCCCTAAGCTGGCCCCCGGAGGGCATCCTGCCTCGTTGGACATGTGCCTCCTCCTCCTCTCTCCTACCAGGCACCCACATGGAGTCAGTGCCCTCATCATCCCCTCCCTCTTCATCGCTGGAGCAAACCTGGCAGTATGCTGCAGCTTGTGGAACATGACTGCCAGATTGCTGTCCATCTTGAGCATCCCCTCTCTCTGCGCTCACGCTACTGCCTTCCTCTAGCTGAGTATAATCATCAGAGCCTACAAAACACTGGGCATCCTCCTCGAGCATGTACCCAACACTGTGCTCAAAGAGTTCAGGGGACTGCTCAGGAGGACGTGGTGGGTCTAGGGAAGGAGTCACTGATGATGACATTGAGACGAGGGAAGATGATGCGTTGGCAGCTGCTTTGCTAGTACCCTTAGCCTGGGTGAGAGAGGATGAGGAGGATGAAGAGGGCTTGGCATGATGCGGCTCAACACGTCCAGCTGCCGAAAATAAGGACAAGCGTGTCCCATGGCCACGTGCTGATGATGACGATGCACCGCGTCCATGACCAGCACTGTTGTCTCTAGACACAGAGCCTGCTTGCCCTCTTTTATCGGCTCGCGCCTGTCTGCCTCTCCTTGTTGGCCTTCCAGACATGGTAATGGCCTGAAGGGAGATGGGAAAACCAGCATTTGGGTAGTGTATATTGTGCTGGAGGCACACAACACCTACTAACTCCTGCAGATGCCTTTATTATAGAACAGGAATTAAAGGGTAGATACTGGTGTATACTGTGCTGTGCTGGAGGCACACAACACCAAATAACTCCTGCAGATGGCAGATGGCTCAATTAGAGAAGAGCTATATAGGTGGATAATGGTGTATACTGCGGTCAGGTCACGCAGACAACAACCACAATCTCCTACAGCTGACTGAAAGCTCTATTACAGAAGAGCAATATAGCTAGCTATATAGGTAGATATAATGGTGTATAGTGCGCTCAGGGCACGCAGACAACACGCACAATCTCCTACAACTGTCTGCAAGCTCTATTACAGAAGAGCAATATAGCTAGCTATATAGGTGGATATAATGGTGTATAGTGCGGTCAGGGCACGCAGACAACAAGGAGCCCTGATTAATCCCCAACTTGGACTGGCAGGGGGCAGGCCTCCTTAAATACCTAGGATCAGCCCAGCTGGGGAGGAGTTGTTTGGGAGGAAGCTGGAGATGGAGTGCTACGCTGTTGGGGCCTTGGAGGGAGCTCTCCAGTCTGGGGGGGTAACCGTGGGCCTTGGCTCGGGTGCAGACGGAACCCTCTGAGAACACTTAGAGGTATTCTGAACTGGAGGTACTGGAGCAAGGAGAGGACAGTGGGAGAGAGCACTGGCAGGCAAGTCTCCAGGGAAAGGAACAACAGGTTGTAGCCAAGAAGGCTGTTGAGTCCTGCACATTCAAGAGGACTGGGGAGGCACCCGAGAGGACTGGAAGAGAGCAGTCTGGGATGGATGCAGAACCAGAAGAGTGGACTGTGGAAGCATGGGCAGGAGAGAGAGGCAGCTGCAGCCAGGTAGGCTGGCAGGGCCTAAAGAGGTGGTACTGGGAGTAGTAGCCATGTGTAGGACAACTAGCACTAAGGGCTGTCATATTTTTGCTACATCATAGGGATCCTAGGTCCCTACCTGCAAAGGGAACTTTCAAGGCCTGGCTGAGCCAGTGTCAGGCTTAAATCTGTGCTAGTTGGTCCTGGAAGTACAAGTAAGTGATGTTCTGGAGGTGTTGAGGAGGAATAGTCTGAAAGCAAGTGTTGTGCTGGAGTGAAGACTGGAGTGTATATACAAGGAGTGTTTATAGTTGGTCCACGCTTTTTTTTTTTTTTTTTTTTTTTTTTTTAATCAATGACTTTCAATGATTGTCCTCTGTATTACGGGAAGCTGACAATTCATTATAGCCGCGCGTGCTTTTAAATGACTTTTTTTCCTGCAGAAATGACACTTTGTGCAGGGACAGTTCTAAGCACGGGAAACATGCGCCCCTTTACAGGCATACTATACACACCCACAGGTACGAAATTTAAAGGAATATTACACTTTTATCGTTTCACTTTAAGCATTATTAAAATCACTGCTCCCAAAAAGCCATTTTTAAAACTTTTTTTTGCATTGATACATGTCCCCTGGGGCAGGACCCAGGTCCCCAAACACTTTTTATGACAATAACTTGCATATTAGCCTTTAAAATTAGCACTTTAGATTTCTCCCATAGACTTGTACAGTGTGTTCCACGGCTTTTCGAATTTGCCGCGAACACCCCAAATTGTTCACTGTTCGGTAAACAGGCGAACAGGCAATGTTCGAGTCAAACATGAGTTTGACTCAAACTCGAAGCTCATCCCTACCCACATCCTCTATTTAAAGAAGCTGATCAATGAATAAAGAAGGCAGATCTTTCATTCATCCGCCCATCCTCCGTTCTTAGATCACTTTTTATCCATGGAAGTTTTATTACGGCTTAAAGGACAGACATAGTTGGCACTCTTGATGACTTATGCATATGACAGGTCCCTCAGCCCTATTAACCCCCATCACAAAGAAAGATTACTGGGGCAGGGAGTCACTGGAGGATGAAAGATTTTAACAAGATGTAGAACCCTGATGTCTAGGCAGGGTTGTTCCTAAATTTACTTGCCAGGTATCATTGCCTTGGCCAATTGTGAGGGATCAATTTATTTCACCCTAAGTCTGGAATTGATGCACTTCTCTCTTCTGTCACTATATGGTTGACATTAGATAACACAAAGGCATTGCAAGGACAGATTAGGAATAGATAGGGTATCTTAGCCAATGGGCAGGGATTTTCTTGGATCTCTTGGCGTGCTGGGAGGGCCTATTTATTTGGGTGAAGTCAGGTGATCGGGGTTCTGTGCCACCTGGACAGCTGTCTGGGTGGATGTGTGTTGTGCTGCCTGGGCTGCTAGGCCAGAGTTTGGGCCTATTCCTGGCCACATTTGGCTGCTAGGCTGTCTGAGGGCCTTTCCAGAAGCAAGAGAGCAAGTTTGCGGTCAAACCAGAAGTGATGGTTCTGCTGGCCAGAGAACCTGTCGTGGTCGGAGGTAGAGGGGAAGCTGTCGCCACTAAGGGACCAACCACCTTGTTACCAGGGACCACAGTGAGTAGATGAAGCAAGTTCTCGGAGCACTATTCTCACCAACCCGGAATGGTGAAGAATCGGGAAACTTCAGCAGGTAGGGTGACACATGAGGAGTATCTGAAGTGCCAAGCCAGGGACCCAGCAGGGAAGCGGGGTTGACGCTTGAGGAAGACGATTGATTAGAAGAGATCACAGGATTTAGTGGCAATGAATCAGCAAGTCTAGTGAGAGAAACTGGGAGCGACTGTATAAAAGTAAAGGAGTTCATTACAATTTGTGTTAGGAAGGAACTGTTCTAAGACTGTTGCCATAGGAGACGGCGCTCCTACACATGCAGATGTGGTGTTTTGCTGGATGCCTTTCCCTGCATGGCTGTCTATCTGTAGAAGTCTGCTAATTGGCATTGCACCTTCCCAAGGGTGTCCTGGCCCTAAACCCTCTCTTCCACTGTTCTGTTCAAGAGGAAATAAATCTCTTTGCATTCAAGAAGTGTCTGGCGCCCATGAATCTACCTTACATTACACTCACTATGCCTTGCAACCCACTCTATACAGAAGAATGTCAACTGTCCCTGTCTCTGGAGGTTCTCATTAGGCTTTTCTACATAAAGAAGGAACAATCAGCACAAGACACATCCCACTGACTGTACTATCCCTTGTGCTGTGTTTTAAAAAAAAAAAAATTTCTAAACTTAATGGAGTCTGATACTTTTTCTGACTGTATACACTGATAACCTATGTACAAATCTCTACTGAACTGTACTGTATAAGTGCCAAATTGCTGTTTTGTATTTAAAACTCAAGAAATATCACCTGTTAAAAAAAAAAGAATGCAGGCTATATATTTTTTTTCTGTTTTTACTATGTGTGTATAGTTAGTACTGTAAAGATGTCCGGTGTCAGCGACATACTGTGAAAACAGCAGTCCACATCTCCAGTGTGCTACAAGACAGGACAGCTTTTACAGTACTATGCACACACACACATAGTAAAATGTAAAAATCATTATTCCATGCTGTGCTTTATCAAGTTAAAAGAAAGGGAGGGGCAGAGGCACAACACAGAAACTGGTGTCTGTCAAAGACACGGTAATGATGTAGCTGGAAGCCAGAATCAAGGTTCCCGCAGTACTTCCCAGAAGCAGCTTAAAGGATCTTACAGATAGTTATTCAAGTAGGAAAACAGTTGCTGATGAAACAGGAATTATAGAAGAGTTTTACCAGTCAAAAATGAAAAAACATCTTTGTGCCAGGAGTTGAGCTTTAGGTTTTGTACTGGCAAAGTCAGAAATTGAATATAACTGTCTGCCTTTAACTTTATTGACTGATCAGTTTTCACCGACGGTAACTTCTGCTTATGTATTCTTTAATAATAGGCCCAGTTTGAATTGCCCATATACATAGGTGTGCGCAACCTATTGCATTAAGGTGTGCACGCCAAAGCTTAAACACGCACACCTTTTCTCTGCAGCCTCAGCTGCTTAGGGCAGTGAAGGAACTGGTCTGTGCTGAGTGTCTTCCTGTTCATTCACAAACTGAAGCAAAGTGAACACAGTTTACTATGCTTCAGTTATGAATGGGCACAGTGAGCGAGTGTATTCATTTAGAAAAGGAAGGGGCTGGTATATTACATATTTGCTAGCCCCTTCCCCTGCTCTCCATCATAAAACATATCTCACAGCAATCAGGGGGGGAGGGAAGGAAGTTAGCAGCACTGCAGGGCGTAGTAGGGGGAACCGGCCCCCGCACATAGTGAGTAGGGTCTGCCCAGGCACACCCCCTGTGCACGCCTATGCCAATATATATCAATATACTAATTGGTTTTGCCTGGAAGCCATGTGATGAAATCTACAGATTCTGTACATTCTATGTCACCTCCACAGCCATGTTGCTGCTCCTCCTCTGCCCTTTTGGATTACTGCAGGGTAGATGATAATGCAGCCCCTTAGCAAAAATGTTTAGTGTAATATTAAAAAACATATTTTGAGGTATTATCACTTAATTTAACCACTTACAGACCGGACCATTTTGCTGGTCAAAGACCAGACCACTTTTTGCGATTCGGCACTGCGTCGTTTAACCACTTGCCGACCGCCGCACGACGATGTACGTCGACAGAATGGCACGGGCAGGCATAAGGGCTTACATGTACGTCCTTGCCTGCCCGCGGGTCGATCGGGCCCCCGCCCGGTGCCTGCGGCGGTCGGTATTCGTTCGGGAGCGATCCCGGACGAGGGGACGGCCATTCATTCATGGCCACCCCCTCGCGATCGCTCCCGACGAATGAAAATGCTCCGTGACGTCACTTCCTCTCCTGTAATGAAAACACAGGAGAGGAAGTGATGTAATCTCTCCTCCGTGTCGGTATTTTTCGTTCCGACACCGAGGAGAGAGGATCGGTGAGATGCACCAACACGACACTGCACAGTAGAACATGCCAGGCACACTCACACCCCCCCGATCACCCCCCCGATCACCCCCCCAATTACCCCTGCCCCCCAGTCACAGTGACACCAATGTCATTTTTTATTTTTTTTTGCATTGGTGTCATTTGTGACTGTAATAACTGTTAGGGCAGTTAGGGTTAGCCCCCTTTAGTTCTAAGGTACCCCCCTAACCCCCCCAATAAAGGTTTAACCCCGTGATCACCCCCCGTCGCCAGTGTCACTAAGGCTGGGTTCACATTGCAGTGGTTTATGAGAACGGATGTGATTCGCACCCCACTGCAGTGCAAATCACATCCGATCTCTGTGCGATTCGAGTTCAGCCATACAGATAGTATGGCTGAATTCGTGTCGCACCCGCCGCACCCGCCGCAAACTCGCACGGGACCCTTTTTTTGGTCCGCAGCAGAATCGGATCGCATGGGTGTTCACACCATGCGATCCGAGTTTGCAGATCGCACTGCGATATGCGAACTGATCTGGGGGTGTCATTAACATTTCACTGACACTCCCAGCAGTTTGCATAGGGCAGTGTGAACTGCCGCCGGGAGGCATGTGATGCGGGAACCCGCCGCGGATTCGTGGCGTTCCCGCATCGCTCCAGTGTGAACCCAGCCTAATAAGCGATAGTTTTTCTGATCGCTGTATTAGTGTCACAGGTGACGCTAGTTAGGCAGGTAGGTATTTAGGTTCGCCGCAGCTTTTTATAGCGCCAGGGACCCCCATATACTACCGCATAAAGCCCCCTGATTGCCCCCTAGTTAACCCTTTCACCAGTGATCACCATATAACTGTTACAGGTGACGCTGGTTGGTTAGTTATTTTTTTATAGTTTCAGGGCACCCGCCATTTATTACCTAGTCTCACTAGTGTACCCCTAAATTTAGGGGTGTCTACTTTCCAAAATGGGGTCATTTGGGGGGGGTTTGTGCCATCTTGGCATTTTATGGCCTTCAAAACTGTAACGCCCTTAGAAAGCCTGAAGGCGGTGCTTGGTTTTCGGGGCCCCGTACGCGGCTAGGCTCCCAAAAAGTCCCACATATGGGGTATCCCCGTACTCAGGAGAAGCAGCAGAATTTATTTTGGGGTGTCATTTCACATATGCCCATGGCATGCGTGAGCAATATATCATTTAGTGACAACTTTGTGAAAAAAAAAAAAAGTTTGTAATTTTCCCGCAACTTGTGGCAAAATATAAAATATTCCATGGACTCAACATGCCTCTCAGCAAATAGCTTGGGGTGTCTACTTTCTAAAATGGGGTCATTTGTGGGGGTTTTGTGCCATCTTGGCATTTTATGGCCTTCAAAACTGTAATAGTTAGTGAGGAGTGAAGTCAAATATTTACGCCCTTAGAAAACCTGAAGGCGGTTCTTGGTTTTCGGGGCCCCGTACGTGGCTAGGCTCCCAAAAAGTCCCACATATTGTGTATCCCCGTACTCAGGAGAAGCAGCAGAATTTATTTTGGGGTGTCATTTCACATATGCCCATAGCATGTGTGAGCAATATATCATTTAGTGACAACTTTGTGTAAAAAAAAAAAAAAAATTTTTTTTTGTCATTATTCAATCGCTTGAGGCAAAAAAATAAAATATTCAATGGGCTCAACATGCCACTTATCAATTTCCTTAGGGTGTCTACTTTCCAAAATGGGGTCATTTGGGGGGGTTTTGTACTGCCCTGCCATTTTAGCACCTCAAGAAATGAGATAGGCAGTCGTAAACTAAAAGCTGCGTAAATTCCAGAAAACGTACCTTAGTTTGTAGATGTGACAACTTTTGCGCAAACCAATAAATATACAATTATTGACTTTTTTTTTACCAAAGACATGTGGCTGAATACATTTTGGCCTAAATGTATGACTAAAATTGAGTTTATTGGATTTTTCTAATAACAAAAAGTAGAAAATATCATTTTTTTTCAAAATTTTCGGTCTTTTTACGTTTATATCGCAAAAAATAAAAATCGCAGAGGCAATCAAATACCATCAAAAGAAAGCTCTATTTGTGGGAAGAAAAGGACGCAAATTTTGTTTGGGTACAACATTGCATGACCGCGCAATTACCAGTTAAAGCAGCGCAGTGCCAAATTGTAAAAAGACCTCTGGTCATTTACCAGCAAAATGGTCCGGTCTGAAAGTGGTTAACTGACAATTGCGCGGTCGTGCGACGTGGCTCCCAAACAAAATTGACGTCCTTTTTTCCCCACAAATAGAGCTTTCTTTTGGTGGTATTTCATCACCTCTGCGGTTTTTATTTTTTGCGTTATAAACGAAAATAGAGCGACAATTTTGAAAAAAATGCATTATTTTTTACTTTTTGTTATAATAAATATCCCCCAAAAATATATATAAAAAAAAAATTTTCCCTCAGTTTAGGCCGATACCTATTCTTCTACATATTTTTGGTAAAAAAAACCCGCAATAAGCGATTACTGATTGCTTTGCGCAAAAGTTATAGCGTTTACAAAATAGGGATAGTTTTATGGCATTTTTATTAATAATTTATTTTAATTTTTTTACTAGTAATGGCGGCGATCAGCGATTTTTATTGTGACTGCGACATTATGGTGGACACATCGGACATTTTTGACACATTTTTGGGACCATTGTCATTTATACAGTAATCACTGCTATATAAATGCAGTGATTCCTGTGTAAATGGCACTGGCAGTGAAGGGGTTAACCAGTGGGTGGCAGTGTAGGGGTTAAGTGTTCCTAGGGGTGTGTTACTAACTGTGGGGGGGGTTGGGCTTTAATTTAGTGAACACTGATCTCTGCTCCAATCACATGGAGCAGAGATCAGCGTCACTAGTTGCTAGGCAGAATGGAGAAATGCTGTTTACAACGGCATTTCTTAATTCGGCCGCTCCGTGAGACAATCGCGGGTATGCCCGCGGCGATCGAGTCCATGGGTCCTGCGACCGGACTCACAGGGGTCCCAACCAGCGTGGGAGCGCGCCGGCGGCGCGCTCCCGATGGCAGGGTGGAAAATTTAAAGGGACGTACAGGTACGCCCATTTGCCTGCCCGTGCCATTCTGCCGACGTACATCGGCGTGCGCTGGTCGGGAACTGGTTAATAAAAGTGAACATGTGACCAGACAAAGAATATTTTAAAACTAATTGTCAGAGAACCTACAGTGCTAATACTTGTCTCCGTGCAGCAGTGGCTAATTCCCATTCTGCTAATGCCAATGGCCATTGCCAGAAAACTCACAGTGCTAATACCTGTCTCCGTGCAGCAGTGGCTAATTCTCATTCCGCTAATGCCAATGGCCATTGTCAGAGAACTCACAGTGCTAATGCCCGTCTCCGTGCAGCAGTGGCTAATTCCCATTCTGCTAATGCCAATGGCCATGCAAAGCGTCCCCGACATAGGCGAACGAGTTCTGTAACGAACGTGCGTGCACGCGCACCAATGCGAACGTGTGTGCGCACTCGCTCACCAATGCGAACATGTGTGCGCAATCGCGCATGCACATTCACCAATCCTGGTGCATGGCGTCCTATATAAAAAGAGTCTCTGCCTGATACCAGTGCTGGATCGTCTTCAGCTTGTTCCTGATTGCTGTTTGACCTGTTACCTTGCTCCTGGATCACCCCTGCCTGTTATCTACCTTTCCTGATTATACAGACCCCGGCTTGGATTCTCTACTACGACTATGCTTCCTGATTCTGTACCTCGCTGCCAGCCCGTTGCCAACCTCTGCCTGTCCTTGACTACGAACTTGCTTTCGGTGTATGTACCTTGTTGCCAGCCAGTTGCCAACCTTTGCCTGTTCCTGATGTTGCAGTTGTTCCTGAATCCATACTTACCTGCCTGGCTTCCGCTGAACAGTTCTGGTGATCAGTCTTCATGCCTTCCTCCGAGAGGATCCTGTATCTCCGAGCTCCAGCCTTCAGGCACCTGCACCCTTTTGTTGCCCCAGCACTCCCTGTCCTCACTACCAGGGGTGTTGGGACCCTAACCATGCAAGAGGCCACCCTCAGCATTTTGGACTCCGCTGTAAGGTATGTGACACTAATACATTTGTAACAAGTGGTAAATGTACTTTAAAATGAGTCCTCAATGATCTTTATAGCTGTATACATTGTGCAGTAATCCATCCTCAACACTCACAACACTGCAGTTATCCAAGTTTCTCTCCTAGCAGCTCAGCTTTCCCTGCCTCCCCTACCAGTGTTCCTGCTCTGTGTGTACATATTAGAGATTAGAAGGCTGAAAGGCTGATGGAAGGGTGAGAGGAGGGAGCTGAGCTGCAGAGAGAACAACTTGAAGAACTTCTGTGCTTCTTTGAATTTTGAGAATGAATTGCTCCAAAGTGAGACATATAGTAGGTAGCAGTAAACACCATCCTTTCTAACCAATTCCCCCATTATCCAAAAATAGGGTCAGAAATAAAATAAGTCAGAGCTTAAAACAATATACAGTCAGGTCCATAAATATTGGGACATCAACACAATTCTAATCTTTTTGGCTGTATACACCATCACAATGGATTTGAAATGAAACAAACAAGATGTGCTTTAACTGCAGACTTTCAGCTTTAATTTGAGGGTATTTACATCCAAATCAGGTGAACAGTGTAGGAATTACAACAGTTCATTTGAGGGCTCATTTTAAAGTACATTTACCACTTGTTACAAATGTATTAGTGTCACATACTTTACAGTGGAGTCCGAAATGCTGAGGGTGGCCTCTTGAACAGTTCCAGTCCCAACACCCCTGGTAGTGAGGACAGGAAGTGCTGACGCAACAAAGGGTGCAGGTGCCTGCAGGCTGAAGGCTGGAGCTTGGAGCTTGGAGCTACAGGATCCTCTCGGAGGAGCAGATTCCAAATGCAAATAGTACACTTGAAATTAACTCTGAACCTTTTAAATGTAAATGGGATAATGAAGGAATAACACACCTGGCCATGGAACAGCTGAGCAGCCAATTGTCCCATTACTTTTGGTCCCTTAAAAAGTGGGAGACACATATGCACATATACAAACTGTTGTAATTCCTACATAGAGATGGACAAACTTCTGACGGGACGTTTCGCGAACGCGAACCGCGAACGCGGCCAAAAGTTCGTAAACCACAATGTTTGCGGCGGGCCCCATTGACTTCAATTGCAGGCGAACTTTAAAAACCTACAGGTCATATTTTCTTTTTTTATCTGTGAAATTTTGACAATTCAGGACTCAGGAGCGCATGAAGGCAATGGAGGAGAGGAAAGGTCAGGGTAGGCTATGAAGAGGGTGCAGGAGATGATCACCAGCACCGGGATATAGAGCACTGACACCAGCACCGTGATAGAGTGCACTGACACCAGCACCATGATATAGAGCACTGACACCAGCACCTTGATAGAGTGCACTGACACCAGCACCGTGATAGAGTGCACTGACACCAGCACCGTAATATAGAGCACTGACACCAGCACCGTGATATAGAGCACCGACACCAGCACCGTGATATAGAGCACTGACACCAGCACCAAGATAGAGAGCACTGAGACCGCACCAGCACCGAGATCGAGAGCACTGACACCACACCAGCACCGAGATAGAGAGAGAGCACTGACACCAGCACTGAGATAGAGAGCACTGACAGCAACACTGATACCAGCAACTCGCTGCTGGGCCCCAAAAATATGACACTGCTCAACCTCTTCAAACAGGAGGGTATGGGCATATAGTACGGTGTGCTTTTTTTGTACAAGGAAGTGAGCCAAATGTCGAAAAAAGGTCTGTGTGCTCGAATTAAATAAATCATTTATAGAGATATACATGGTCTACTGGTCACATGTGTTGAATTCCTCCGAGATCCATGCCTCATTCATTTTTATAAATATGAGGTAGGACACTGGACAAGGGGCAAGCCAACAGTTCCATTGCAAATTGGGCAAGCTCTGGCCAGAGGTCAAGCCTGCCCACCCAGTAGTCCAGGGGTTCATCACTCCTCAGAGCGTCCACATCGGCCGTTAACCCGATGTAGTCGGACACCTGTCGGTCTAGACGTTCCCTGATGCTGGATCCGGATGAGACCTGTCGATGGGTCGGATGAAAGAATGACCTCATATCAGAAGTTACCAACACATCTTCAAACCGGCCTCTTCTTGCAGGCGCTGTTGGATTGGTACCCGCAACTCTTTTTCTGGGAGTGGGAATTCCTCCTCTGCCAGCGCACGCAAAAGCAGAATGCAGCATTTCTCGAAGCAAGACCTGGAAGTGCTCCATTCTGACAGCCCTGTGTGACAGTGGTAACATTTCCGCCATTTTGTGTTTGTACCGGGGGTCTAAGTACGTTGCCACCCAGTACTGGTCCTTGACCCTTATGCTTTTTATACGGGGGTCCCTGTTAAAATGCTGGAGCATGAAGGCCCCCATTTGCACTAAACTGGAAGCGGTGTGTTGGCCTGGCTCCTGCTCATCATCAAGGATAATGTCGTCCTCCTCGTTCTCCTCTCCCCATCCACGCACAACAACAGGGATCCCAGAAAGGTTTAAAGCATGCTCTTCTTGCTCCTCTTTATCCGCCCCGGCACCATCCTCCTCTGACTCCTCTTCAGACTCCCGTTGTTGACTTGTCTCAGATAGAGTAGCCTTCCGTGGGAATTCATCCAGCCTTGCGACTTCCGCATCTTCCTGCTCCTGCTCCTCCACGGCTTGATCAATGACACAATGCAATGCACGCTCCATAAAGAAGGCATAAGGTACCATGTCACTGATGGCACCATGGCTGCGACTGACCAGTTTGGTGATCTCATCAAATGGCTGCAGAAGTCTGCATGCGTCGCGCATGAGCAGCCACTGGCGCGGTGAAAAAAAACCAAGCTCCCAGAACCTGTTCTGCCGCAGAGTTCATACAGGTAGACGTTAACTGCACGTTTCTGCTGGAGCAGCCTATCAAGCATATAGAAGGTTGAGTTCCATCGCGTCGGGCAATCGCAAATAAGACGTCTGACCGGCAGATTGTGTCGCCGCTGAATGTCAGCAAGGCGAGCCATGCCCATGTAAGATCTTCTGAAATGGGCCGAGATTTTCCTTGCCTGCCGCAAGATGTCCTGGACCCCAGGGTATTTGACAACGAATCGCTGCACGACCAAGTTTAAAATGTGTCCCATGCATGGCACGTGCGTAATTTTGCCCTGTTTCAATGCGCTAAGCAGATTGGCACCATTATCACACACCACTTTACCAACTGTGAAATTGAGCGGTGTTAGCCACTGATCTGCCTGTGAACGCAAAGCTGAAAGGAGTGCCGGGCCAGTGTGGCTCTTGGCTTCCAGGCACAATAGACACAGCACAGCATGGCAACGTCTCACCTGGCATGTCGAATAGGTTCTGGGAAACTTGGACGGCGCAGCGGAATAGACGCTAGCAGCAGAAAAGGAGGAGTCAGCCGAGAAGGAGAGGGAGGAGGATGGAGTAGGAGGAGAAGAAGAGGCAGGCCTGCATGCAATCCGTGGTGGTAAAATCAAATCTACATGAGTGCCACGGGTTACATGCTTGACGGCCATCAGAAGGTTCACCCAGTGGGTAGTAAAAGTGATATACCTTCCCTGCCCGTGTTTGCTAGACCACGTGTCTCTGGTCAGATGTATCTTGGCACCGACACTGTGTGCCAGAGATACATTCACTTGCCGCTGAACATGGCCATATAGCTCTGGGGTGCCCTTCTGTTAGAAATACTTCCTTCCTGGGACCTTCCATTGTGGTGTTCCAATGGCCACAAATTTTTCGAAAGGCCTCAGAGTCCACCAGTTTATATGGCAGTAGTTGGCGGGCTATCAGTTCTGACAAGCCAGCCGTCAACCATTGGGCAAGAGGGTTATCCGGCATCATCATTTTTTTACGCTCGAACATTTGGCCCAGGGAAACCTGCCTTTTTGCAGAAAAACGTGAGGATGGCGTAATGGAAGGTGGAGTGGAGGACAATTGTGAGGAGAGAGGACAAGGAGAAGTAGAAGACAAGGCTGGACGGTGAGAGCCTGGAGTGTGGCTTTGTGTGTTCCGTTGCTCCCACTGGGCTCGGTGATGGCAGCTCATGTGCCTTCTTAAGGGGGTCGTCCCTAGGTGAGGGTTGGGCTTACCGCGACTTATGCATTGACTGTAAAGATTGCAGATGGCAACACTATTGTCAGCAGCGGACACGTTAAAAAAAGCCCACACTGTGGAGCCATGTGCCGGCGTCCTGGGAGCGCCAGATGTGCCCGTACATGGTTGATGCCTCGCTCCTGATACATTCGCAGTCTGCTTTGTCCCTCCTGTGCAATCTAAGTTCTTCCTGCTTCTCCTCCCTATCTGCTGGTCCATATCTCCCTCTGAACTCCCCTCCTCTTCCTCTCTTGTGGGCACCCACGTGACATCACTAGACACATTATCATCGACGTCACCTTCCCCACCGCTATAATTAGAGATCTCAGAGTAGGCAGCAACAGCGGAGACCAACCTCCTCCTTGGGCTGATCTGGGTACTGTCGTCAGACTGCTGAGTGGCGGTTGTTGCTACCTCCTCTTCCTGATCCAATGCCAAGAGTGGCTGCGCATCGGAAATGTCTTGATATGGATCGGAAAATAATTCCTGTGACTCAAGTGAAAGGTATATGGTGGTGGTGGTGGTAGTGTCTTTGGGGGTGCACATAGCAGAGAGTGAAGAAGAGGGTGCAGATCGAGAGGATGAGGAGGGTGCAGAAGAGTAAGGCTGAGTGAGCCACTCAACCAAGTCTGGTGCGTCCTTTGATGTAATCGCACGCACCTTCTGCAATTTGCCCCTTTGGTTCAAGCCTGTTGCTCCTGCCCTACCCCTACCACCCCTGCGGAAGGGCCTGCCTCTTCCTCTGCCTTTCATTTTTTAAATGACCCTGTGACAAAAGTCTCTAGAGAAGTGCAGTATGTATGTGGAAGAAGGTATATAACAACCCGCTTCAATCTCGTTTTTGGGGGCCACTGGTCTATCACACCAGTTATAATACTTTTATTTTTTATTGCGTTTGTCACTCTTTGTAGTATCGCTGCAGAACCGCTCAGCAGTCACAATGCTGCACAGTGGAAATGCACTATACTATGCTTTCTATATGTGCAAGTATTTTATACCTGTATTACACACCCATATACCAAATAGTACACCTATACCAGTCCTTACAAGGACCTTTGTGAACCTAGTAGCTAGTGATTTGCAGACTGTCCCTCAGTCCCTACACTGATAAAGGACTGCTGCAGAATAGGGCAGTAATCTGCAGCACAGCCCTGCACCAGCACCCTATATATTGTACACTTATACCAGTCCTTAAAAGGACCTTTGTGGACAAAAAGACAGCTGCAGAATCGGGCAGCAGTCAAGTATAATATTCTTTCTATATTTGAAAGAAAGTATATTATATGTGTACAACCCTATATACTGTACACCTATACCAGTCCTTAAAAGGACTTTTGTGGACCTAATAGTAATAGCTAGTGATTAAACTGACTGTCCCTGTTCCACACAGCGTCCTGTCCCTACACTGACAAAAGACAGCTGCAGAATCAGTCAGCAGTGCACTCAGCAATCACCAGCACAGCAGTGCACCAGAACCCTATATACTGTACACCTATACCAGTCCTTAAAAGGACCTTTGTGGACCTAATAGTAATAGCTAGCTAGTGATTAAACTGACTGTCCCTGCTGCACACAGCGTCCTGTCCCTACACTGACAAAAGACAGACTGCTGCAATCACCAGCACAGCAGTGCACTGAACCCTATATACTGTACTACACCTATACCAGTCCTTAAAGACGAAGTAAACCCTGATGAGTTTACTTCCTCTTTCATTCCCTGCAAAGGACTACTATGCATCGCATAGTAGTCCATTATGTGTCACTTACCTGACACAGGAGCCAGCGAAGTCACTGCTGTCCCCTGTAGTCCGGCGCATCCATCTTCTTGGTGGGTCTCGCTGCTCCGCCACTGTCATTCGGCAGCCGCCACTCGCGGCATATCGCCGTTGACCGCGGCGCGCCGCTGTCTACGGCACATGCGCCACAGACAGCGGTGCCTGTCTTTTGGCAAATATCTCCTAAACCATGTAGGTTTAGGAGATATTTCTTGAACCTACAGGTAAGCCTTAATCTAGGCTTACCTGTAGGTCAAAGTTGGTTGTAAGGGTTTACAACCACTTTAAAAGTACTTTTGTGGACTTAATAGCTAGCGATTTGTGTCACTACAGTCTCTTCCTGCTCCACACAGCGTCCTATCCCTAAACTGACATTAAACAGAATGTAAAATGGCCGCCAGATCAGGTCTATTTATAAGGTAGGGGGAATGTCCAATTGTCCATGTGCTGAAATGTCTCAATTGGCTGTCCTGTACCCCATGATGTATGTGTCATCATGGGTCAAAGTTCTTTCACACTGTAAGCACATATGTCCGCCGGGCGAACAGCGGCAATAGTCCGCCGATCAGGCGAATCGCGAACACGCAAAATTTGCCGCGAACCGACCGCAGGGCGAACAGTTCGACCATCCCTATTCCTACACTGTTCACCTGATTTGGATGTAAATACCATCAAATTAAAGCTGAAAGTCTGCAGTTAAAGAACATCTTGTTTTATTTCAAATCCACTGTGGTGGTGTATAGAGCCAAAAAGATTAGAATTGTGTCACTGTAACAATATTTATGGACCTGACTATACACTATATTACCAAAAGTATTGGGACATCTGCCTCTACACGCACATGAACTTTAATCATATCCCATTCTTATTCCATAGGTTTCAATATTGAGTTGGCATTGTTTATTTTGAGAATCTTGCAAACAAGAAACACATCTCAAACTTTTTTTTTTTGTTTACAAAAATCCAAAAATAAATATTTGAAATTCTTTCTTTCTTTTTTTTATGCATGCTTAAGATACTGTATCCATGATTAAACATATTAATAATAATAAAGGCTTACTTCAGCCTATAATATATGAACAAAGTTTTTTTTTTATTCCAACCAAGAGCAATATCACTGTATTATATTACACATAGGGGGAAATCCACTTTGCACTGCAAGTGCACTTGTAACTTCAGTCACTGTAGATCTAAGGGGGACATGCAAGGAAAATAAAAAACTGTATTTTAGCTTGCACGTGATTGGATGATAAAATCAGCAGGGCTTCCCCTCATTTCAGATCCTCCCCTTAGATCAACAGCGACTACACTTCCAAGTGCACTTGTAGTGCAAAGTGGATTTGCCTTTTGTAAATAACCCCCATAGACACCTATATATAGTATAATACAAATCACTAAAAAGCACAGACATCTTCAAAAATTCTACACATTCTCAACTTGATTAACATTCAGACCAAGAAACATAGATTTATCATGTGTATGTAGCCTTTCTTCAAAATTATGTTTATCCTTGAAAATGTAAGGCCGCGTACACACGCGCGGACTGTTCGCCCAACTTTGTCCGTCCAACAGTTTCGGCAAACAGTCCGCTCAAACTTAGCATGGACGGACATGGCCACACACGACGGACGAACAGTTTGCTGAAACCGTGCGCGATGACGTTTCGGCACGCATGACGGATCGAAAATTTCGACGTCCAATACACTGCAATGCAACCTTCCGACGTGGAAATCCTTTCTGAGCATGCGCGAGACTTAGTTGGCCGAACAAGCCTACACACGAGCGAACAGTCCGCTGAAACCTTGTTTCAGCGGACAGTTTTTCGGAATTTCCGTAAGACCTTGTTCGGCCAACTGTCCGCTGAAACTGTCCGCTGAAGCCCCACACACGAGCGGACTGTCCGCCCAAACACTGTTCAGCGGACAAGGTTGGGCGAACAGTCCGCCCGTGTGTACGCGGCCTTAGTGTCCAGAGAGAAAACAGGGAAAAAACCCAACACCCAGAGATCAACAAACAGCAGCTACAGGCCTGATATTCCTCCACGCCTTTATCCAGAACCTTTGCTGAGGTAATTACAGCCGTGTGCAGCAGGGCGCATACGCTATAGCGGGGTTTGCTCGCTCTGTGAATTACATTCCGGCAGGCTTCGGCAGCAGACAGCGGATCACCATCTGAGGGTGTTGAGGCAGGCTGAACCCCATCAGCAGGCATTGAAGCAGACTGAACCCTATTGGCAGGCATTGAGGCAGGCTGGACTCCATTGGCAGGCATTATCACGTACCTGGTGCTGGAGGCCAATAGAGAGAGGACTTCCCTTGTGGCTAAGTTCCATATTCTCCTGGAGGTGAAACAGGAGGAGTCAGGCCCAAAGTAGCACGGGTCACCTGCTGGAATGCTTGCAGGGGAACTCAGGCGTACAGCTGATAGTGATGTCTGCAAACAGGTGGCACCTGTGGGAGGTAGCAGGTCTTTGGTAGCACAGAGACAGGAGAGAAGTCATTTTGAAGCCAAGATCAGGTGCCAGGTAGGTTTCAGAGCAAACGTGGTCAGGTGGATAGCCCGGGTCAAACACAGGAAGAGAAGATCCATTAATCAAGCCGAGATCAGGTCAGGAGGTGGGCAGGAGACAGGTTCAGGACAAGCCAAGTCTGTAACAGGAAATCACAGGACCAAGGGAATCACAGGAACAATGCACTGGATGACGAGAGGGATGGTCCAGAGGTAGAGATAGTCCATGCAGAACATATTCCAGAGGGTAGTATTGGGGGCATTAGTGGTAGGTTGACTAAAGCACCTAAACCCGAGGCAAGTATAGTAACAAGTCCTATTTGCAACCTCAGAACACCCAATAAGGAGACAGTATGCGACCGGTCTAAACTACGTGGCATGTTCACCAATGCCAGAAGTCTGGCAGACAAGATGGGAGAACTAGAGCTACTGTTGTATGAGGAGGATTTAGATTTTGGTTCAACGGCTCTCATGATTGCCGGGCTAAAGAGGGTAAAAAAAGAGGGAGGGGTATGCCTGTATATCAAAAATGATGTACAAGTGAATGTGAGAGATGACATCACTAAAGGAGCAAGGGAGGAGGTAAAATCCTTATCGGTAGAGCTGCAAAGGGATAAAACTAAGGGGAAAGTAATACTTGCCGTATGCTATAGGCCCCCAACCAGAGGGAGGAGGCAGAAGCAGACCTCCTATCACAATTTGGATTAGCAGGAAGAATGGGAAGTGTCATCATAATGGGGGATTTTAATTATCCAGAGATAGACTGGGTGGAAGGAACCGCTCATTCATTTAAGGCTCGCCAGTTCCAAAATGTCTTGCAAGACAATTTCATGGGTCAGATGGTAAACACATCAACTAGAAACAAAGCATTACTAGACCTACAGATTACCAACAATACAGACCTGATCACGGATGTGGAAATACGGGGTAATTTAGGAAACAGCGATCACAGGTCAATTCGTTTCAGTATAAATCACATTAATAGGAAACATAAGAGGACTACAAAGACACTGAATTTCAAAAGAGCCAATTTCCCTAAACTACGAGCCGTGCTGGAAGATACAAATTAGGATAAAATCTTAGAAACAAAGAACACGGAGGAGAAATGGGTATGCTTTAAGAGCATATTAAATAAGGGCATTAGCCAGTGCATCCCAATGGGAAATACATTTAAAAGAGCTAATAAAAGTCCTGGGTGGCTTAACTCCAACGTAAAAAATGCATATAAAAGCAAAGGAGAAGGCTTTCAAAATATACAAGGCTGAGGAATCATCATCAGCATTCCAACTTAGCAATGAATGCAACAAGAAATGTAAGGGTGCAATCAGGACGGCAAAGATAGAACACAAAAGGCACATTGTGGAGGAGAGCAAGAAAAATCCCAATAAATTATTTAAGAACATAAATAGTAAGAAAGGGAGGTGAGATCATAAAGAATGATGAAGAGAATTTATTCTTCTCAGTCTTCACAAGGGAATCGAGGGGGGCTTCAGTAACCAAAACTGCAATGTTTATCCTCATGACACGTCACAGGAAGCACCCTCATGGCTAACAGAGGACAGAATTAGAAATAGACTTGAAAAACTCAACATTGATAAGTCACCGGTGACCTGGTGGCTTGTACCTGAGGGTCCTTAAAGAACTCAGATAATTGCCAGACCATTAATTCAAATTTTTACTACCAGCCTACTGAGTGGAATGGTACCAGCTGATTGAAAAAAAAAATCAATGTAGCACTAGACATGTGCAAAAGGAAAAAATTAGTTTAGTTTAGTTTTAATTCGTTAATTAATTAATTTCGTTTAGTTATATTCGTTAAATTCCTTAAATTAGTTTTCGTATTTCATTTAGTTTTCTACCGAATTTGAAAAAATCGGTCACATTCGAAAATATTTAAACCAAATTTGAAAATATTTCTACTGAATTCAAAATTATTTCAACATGATTCGAAATTATTTCAACCGCATTCGAAACGATTTCAACCGGATAAGAAAATTATTTTGTGACCCGATTTTAGGGCCATGTATCTCGGGGTCACTTGGAGCTAGAAACCCCAAATTTGGATATGTTGTGTTTGCATACCAAATTTGGTGTTTCTAGCTATAAGTGACCCCGAGATATGTGGCCCCAAATTCGGGTCACAAAATATTTTCAAATCCGGTTGAAATAATTTCGAATCATGTTGAAATCATTTCGAATTCAGTAGAAATATTTTCGAATTTGGTTGAAATATTTTCGAATGTGACCGATTTTTCGAAAATCGGTAGAAAACTAAAGGAAATACGAAAACGAAAAAAAGTGCTTGACATTTTGTGACCTGACTTTTTGGGAATGTATCTTGGGGTCACTTGGTGCTAGAAACCCCAAATTTGTATATGTTATAGTGCTAGTTCTATTGTGTTTGCATACGAAATTTGGTGTTTCTAGCTACAAGTGACCCCAAGATATGTGGCCCCAAATTCGGGTCGCAAAATGTAATTCTCTGCTGCAGCAAAGTACTTTCATATTGCCCATATCTGGGGTCGCTTGGTGGCAGGTGACGTGGCAAGTGGACAATCCACAACTTGGTCACATGTAACTCGTGGCCGGTCACATGGCACTTGTGTTAAGTCACGTGGCACTCGTGTCCGGTCACGTGGCACTCGTGGCCGGCCACGTGGCACTCGTGTCAGGTCACGTGGCACACGTGTCAGGTCACGTGGCACTCATGGCCGGTCACGTGGCACTCGTGGCAGGTCACGTGGCACTCGTGGCAGGTCACGTGGCACTCCTGGCAGGTGTCGTGGCAAGTGGACAATACACAACTTTTGGCAGGTGACGTGGCAAGTGGACAATACACAACTTGTGGCTTGACGTGACAAGTGGACAAATACAATACACAACTTTTGGCAAGTGGACAATGACATACAGCATATGCACTTGCCTTGCTATTGACATCTGTGACTTCTTCAATCAGGCATGCTGACAACTTCATTGATATCATAAATATAAATTAAATAAGATGTGTGTGTTTTTTTTGCACTGTACACTGCAAGTATGAAAAGTTGATGTGACAGATATATATATAAGTAAGTATAAGTAACTAACCATCTTCCAAAATTTCTAATTCAAATCAAAAAGATTAGAACAGAATAGAAAAAAAATAATTTAATAGAATAAAATAGAAAGAATATACAACCATCTTCTGAAATTCAAATTTGAATAGAATAAGTTTGAATTTCGAATAGTATGAATTCAAATTTTTAAATGAATTAATTTTAAATTTGGATAGAAAAGATTATAATAAAATAGAAAATAGACTAGAAAAACGATAGAACAGAACAGAATAGAATATATTATATTTTATTCTGTTCTATTGTTTTTCTAGTCTATTCTTTTATATTCTATTAAAATCTTTTCTATTAAAATCGAAATCATTATATACTAAATTTGAATTTCGGAAGATGGTTTTTTATATATATATATATATATATATATATATATATATATATATATATATATATTTCCGACATTTGAATTTCGTATAGAATGAATTCGAATTTGAATATAAAAGATTAGAATAGAAATAGAGAATAGACTAGAACAATAGAACAGAATAGAATATAGATACTATCTATTTAATTAAAAAATTTTTTTGCAAATTACCATTTGTTTTAATAAGATCTCCTGCAGACCATTAGCATCTATTTCATTTTTTGCAGATCTCCTGCAGACTATTAGTATCTATTTCATTTTTTTCACGAGATCTCCTGCAGACTATTAGCATCTATTTCATTTTTTTTTTTGGGGATTACTATTTATTTCCATCAGATTTCCTGAAGTATAATAACATATATTTCATTGTTTGCAGATCTCCTGCAGACAAATTTGGATATGTTGTAGTGCTAGTTTTACTGTGTTTGTATACCAAATTTGGGGTTCCTAGCTATAAGTGGCCCCGAGATACATGGCCCCAAAGTCGGGTCGCAAAATGTCATTTTTCGAATTTGAATCGAATTTCGTTTGAATTCGTTAGCATTGCAATTCGGTAATTCTGATGCATCCGAATGTCCGAATAATGAAAATTCATCTGAATTTCAATTCGGAACTAAATGAAATGCACATGTCTATGTAGCACCAATATTTAAAAAAGGGCCAAGATACATCCCTGGGAATTATAGACCAGTTAGCCTAACCTCAATTGTTTGCAAGCTCCTGGAGGGGGAGATAAGGGACTATATATACACAAGATTCTAGTAATGACAACTGTATCATTAGCAGTAATTAGCATGGATTCATGAAGAATTGTTCTTGCCAAACCAATCTATTAACCTTCTATGAGGAGGTGAGCTGCCATCTAGATAAAGGAAGGCCCATAGGTGTTGTGTATCTGGATTTTGCAAAAGCATTTGATACAGTTCCCCAAAAACGTTTACTGTACAAAGTAAGGTCAGTTGGCATGGACCATAGGGTGAGTACATGGATTGTAAACTGGCTACAGGGGCGAGTTCAGAGGGAAGTGATAAATGGGGAGTACTCAGAATGGGCAGGGGTGGAAAGTGGGTCACCCAGGGTTCTATCCTGGGACCAATCCTATTTAATCTATTCATAAACAACCTGGAGGATGGGATAAACAGTTCAATCTCTGCATTTGCAGATGATACTAAGCTAAGCAGGGCAATAACTTCTTCACAGGATGTGGAAACCTTGCAAGAAGATCTGAACAAATTAATGGGGTAGGCAACTACATGGCAAATGAGGTTTAATGTGGAAAATTTTTAAATAATGCATTTGGGTGGCAAAAATAGGAATGCAATCTACTTACTGGGGGGAGAACCTCTGGGGGAATCTAGGATGGAAAAAGACTGGGGTTCCTAGAAGATGACAGTCTCAGCAATGACATGCAATGCCAAGCTGCTGCAAGCAAAGCCAACAGAATATTGGCATGCATTAAAAAGGGGATTAACTCCATAGATAAAATCATAATTCTCCCGCTCTACAAGACTCTGATCAGGCCGCACCTAGAGTATGCTCTCCAGTTCTGGGCCCCAGTCCTTAGGAAGTATGTGCTGGAACTGGAGAGAGTCCAGAGAAGCGCAACAAAACTAATAAAGGGTCTGAAGGATAATAATAGGGTAATATAATAATAATAAAAATGATTCAATAATGTAATGAAATCAAAAACACTGAAATTTGCTCAGTTTCAGAATTGCCGCTGTCATTACTTTCAGTGTTTGATGACGAATTTCCCCACAAATCACTATCACTCAATTCTGCAAGTGGTCATCGAATACCAGAAGCAGCCGGAAACTCCATAACATCAAGCATAGTTATTTTGAAGCCTTCACAGTGAGTACAGTCAGCAGCAGACTCGTTTTGGTGATAAGCCTTGTTCACAGCAGATGAGTGCTGTGAACAAGGCTTATCACCGAAACTAGTCTGCTGCTGACTGTACTCACTGTGAAGGCTTCAAAATAAATACACTTGATGTTATGGAGTTGACGGCTGCTTCTTTTATTCGATGACCATTTGTCTATTGGTGTGTGGGAGGACACCTCAGCTTGGACACCTTGACTGCAAACTTCAAAAGTAAGATTTTGTTTCCCACTGCTCTGAGCCATACAATCTTTGATCAAATTCTGCAAGTGATTCTAATTTATTATCGCTGTTTTCTAGCTGGTCTAAAACTGCTTTTGATGTAAAGAGACACTTTTCTGGATGCTATTGACAATCTCCAGTTTCCAGGCAGAAAGAACAGTATATATAATATAAAACTGCATGCAGGGCACTGGACAAACTACTAGGGACAAAAGGGATGTGAAAGGATTTGATACAGTAATGTTATCTGTAAGATCACAGTGAACTGTATGTGTAATGTGTTTTTCACTTTTTGAATTTGGTGCCATTCTCCTTCCCCATGTGTCGCAACGCTCACAGGGAACGAAGCTCGGCACTGTGATAGATCCAGCGGAGGACACGGCTCACACACACAGCAGGGAGACATCACAGGAACCTGGGGACAAGGTAAGTGACTTTGCCTGGATCCTGCGATGCGATCCCGAGTGTGGCTCGGGGTTACCACTTTTGGTACTGAAAATTCACCTCGAGCCACACTCAGAATTACCGCTAAGGAGGTTAATGTGCCACAGCTTACCTTCTCCCTAAACCAGGCCATTCATTAAATCCAGTCATAATGTAAATAAAAAAAATATACATATATGTTAATTTAGGTCAGTGACAAGAGTTCTGCACATTGCAGTCTGAAAATTACATTTTGGAACAAGAAAGAGTACACTCAACATTTGGAGATCCTTGTCATTGCAACCTAGATGGTCAACAATTGCCCAATAATGGCAAGCCATGTTTGAATTTGGAAGAATCCTCTGTAATTAGTGACTGGCTAATGGTACCTGTAGGCAAACTAAGAAAGATAAAGCAAGAAATGAACACACATTGAATCATATTTGCTTCACTTAATTACATTTCAGCAGATTTTGAAGACTTAAACCAATAGGTGGTTTTGTCAAGTTAGGCGTTCTAGCAATCTGGCTGACAGCAGAAGATCTGTGTGCAGTCCGGCACACGCACACGCTCACGCGCGCAGCGTGACGGCACTTGGCACCAGAAGCACTATTTAAAGGAGACTGTCATGATGCCATCTTGCTGTCCGGTCTACAGCTTTCCTGAGACCCCTTGCTGCCTATTATCCTGCTTACCTGATTCTTGATACCCGGCTTATCTTCTACCTTCCCCGTTTGCTGTCAGTCTCTGATCCCAGCTTGTCCTGAAGTCTCTTTTGCCTGCTCCTTGGTCCTTCGCTGCCCGCCTGTTACCGACCCAGCCTGCCACACGACTATGCTTTGCCTGGTGCTCCTGTACCGTATCTGCCCGCCAGTGTACGACCCATCCTGTCTGAAACCTGCTTGTGTTCCGGACTACAGGACACCTCCCAGTTGTTGCTGCCTCCAGCTGTCAGTCTGGTCCTCCTTGCTGATCCTCCTGAACTGCTATACCCCCTTGCTGTCTGCAGTCTTCAGTTACCAGCTTACTTCTCCTGCAATACAATACACCTTGTTACCAAGTACAGCTTCCTGTTGTTCCTGCCTCCTACAGGGTCCCTGCTCCAGTCCGCAACTGGTCTCCTCGCAGCACATCAGAAGTCCGGATCAGCCCCTGCACCTGCTACCCTTTGCACTCCCGAGCCCCTGTTTGCTCTATCAGGGGTTCTCGAGCCAGAGGTATACGAGAAGCCGCTTCCTGCATAAGTGGGCTCAACCACCAGGTACGTGACAGGTTTCTTACGTTTCTCTGTGATGAGATGGACGTATACTCTGGAGGTCTGCACACCTGCCTTTTACCCCTATTGGATATTTTATTTATCTTGTGTTATGAAATGTGGAACAGAAGACCATATTGTACCAAGAGGAGTGAAAAGTCACTAAGTTACAGGTTTCATAGAAATAAAGACTGTCCATGGAATTCTACATTTTTAAAGTGAATCTGCACTTTGCCTATGTACTGCAAGTACCGTAATGCAGACCTATGTGTATTTTTAATGTTGCCCATTCTTTTTTGGCACATGTTCCCATGGCAGTGCTTGTCTACCCATTACTTTTTTTTTATAAAAGCTGGCAAAATATTCTTGAAATAAGATTAGAAAAAAATTTTAAAAAATAGCAAAATTCAACTCCCATAGACTTCACTGTTGCTATGTTCGATATTCTCAAACTTCCCAAGGGCTTCAGTGCATTAAACGTTGCCCAGTTTGCTCATTACTACACCACTAAGCAGAGGTGCAGTCGGTCTAATGCTGTGGCCATGAGAGATCTAGCATCTGAGTCTATCAATTAGCCAAGGGCTATGTTAAGGAGGCATTAGATTTTTCCTATCTTCCCTTTGCCCCCTGCAAGAGTGGCAACCCAAGTTAATGCAGAAAATGTTTGTGTCACCCAGGTGACTATTTCTAACCTCCTGCTTGAATACAGGGGCCAGCTGACGCCAAACTAAAATTTCGCACATCTAGGGTTTTCCAGTTTCCAAGTGAAGCTGGGGACTGGGGTTCATCCCTGGTGAGTTGTTTGATAAGCTAAAAGAACAAAACAAGTGATTTATGACCTGTTTAGGATTATCGTACCTTGGCGTTCATAAGTCATACAGGTATCTTTTGGAATTCAGTGCTGCAGGACTATCGGCACAGAATTAAGCTATGATCGGCATATCCTGAAGGGGGAAGGTCTGGTACTCTGTGTTCGATCTGGTACTCTGAACTTGGAGTTTTCATGAAGTATTACACTGAAGAGACTGGCCATGTTGTCTGCTGCCCGGCTCTGAAATATTATCAGTCTGTTTGTTGTTTTAATAGCTGATTAAATGTACTCTCTCTCCTTTTGCAATAGCACTAGGAGGTGGTGGCCTTAACTGGAGGGGAATGTCGGAGGGTAATTTTAAGATATAGAGTTCTTCTGCAGGGAGTCCATAGCAACAGCTGCTCCCTCTCAGCTTATGGGGGAAGTTTCACTCTTTAAGGGTAAAGTGACAGTGAAATGACCTCCTGACCCACTGAGCACTCCTCCATTGCAGCCAACACCAAAATATCCAGTAATAGCTGGTATTGGAGCCTAGGCCAATTGGCGATGTCACCTATGCATTGTGTGATGGTGTGCAGGCCTAATGAATGGCTACTAGACCAAAACACTGTCACCCCGGAAGAGGGGGGTCACATGTTCCCTTTTACCCCAGAGTACTGGGTAAATTTTGCTGGTGAAGCTAGAGGGAGGAGTGGAAGGTGATTGCTGGAGATGTAACTATTAGTGAGTTGGGTGGGATCCTTTACATACACACCATCAAAGGGCAAAGTGACAGTGTCTCATTAACGATAAGTCTTAAAACATGTGAAAAGGTGTATGGAGCTTCATCTACTGCCTGGGAATATAAATATAAAACTGCTATATGCAAATTTTGAATACTTTATAGTTACCTAAAAAATACAATAATTACAAATTGGTATAATGAAGTAAAATATATCAAGCACTGTACATTCACTCCTAAATCTTAAACAATAATTTAAAAGAGTGAGTGTACTTCCTCTGAAGACGCAGGAAGCAGCAGATTTGTGATCCCTATAGACAGATACCAGGTGCACAGACCGCGAGAAACATTACCAGAGGTGAGCAGCACATACACATGGGAACAAACTCTTTCTGTTTATATGTACCCAGAACCAAAAGAACAAAGAACACAGTAAATACTTGGCCCCCTGAGCTTGCCATCTAGACAGATGTCTCCTTAACAAACTGTCTGTCGAGCATTTTAATCCTTTGGTGCTCTAAACAAGACATGTGGATGCTGGGCGAAATGCTTCAGTACTGTGATGTAATATATATTCCAAGTGTGTGTTTATGTAACACTGCTGTAGGTTGATCGTTATTTTAAATACATGTAATTTCATCAGCTGTCTTTTTCCAAACATTGATCTTCTGTAATCAGCCGTAATAAGAGGTTCTGTGAGACATTTATGAAAACTTGTGTAAAGGAATAAATTGGTGTTGTAGACCAGCGAGATAAATAAACACATTTTTTTCATAGGTAAAGGCGTCTTAACAAAATATTTCTTTATTGATAACACACCCATCTTAAATAAAGATGTCCTAAAAATATATTTAAAAACCCACCCTTCTTATTCTCTAAGTAACATACAGTAGCTGTTGTCCATTCTTCATTTTCGGAGATTTATATAATTACACCCTATGGTTCTTCACTTCAGTGAATACTCTTGGGATCATGGGCAGAGATGAGAAAACAGATTGCACACAGTATCAAAAGGCCGCACAATGATAACAGTGGGGTGACATGTGGGGTGCTCACCCATGCTGCTGTGTAGCCCTCCCAACCTCTCCTGTGCCACTCCTGCCCTGTTACAGAGCTAATCATAGGGTTTCATCATCACACATATAAAAGCACAGAAGGAGCAAATATTTTCCAGCACAAGCTGGAAAACTGAAAATTTATGTCAAAATACTTACCGTAATTTTCCTTTCCTGATGGACTCCATGGCAGCCAACGTGTGGGTTTAGTCCCGCCTCCATTACTCTATAGGACGATACTCCCATAAATCTTTGCTCCCTGCCAGAGGCCGTGTTCGGTAACTATCCTACTCCAGCCATTTGGGAGGGAACTCCTGCTGCCATGGAGTCCATCAGGAAAGGAAAATTACGGTAAGTATTTTGACATAAATTTTCAGTTTTCCTGACAGACTCCATGGCAGCCAACGTGTGGGAAATAACTCGCCAAAACACAGCCGGGTGGGCAAAATGCTGCATAACAAAGATTTATTTGACACCGTCAACCGACAAAACTTTAACACCAAAGTCAACTGAGGATAGAGCCGCCGGCTCAACACAATAATGAGACATAAAAGGTGTGTATTGAAGACCAAGAAGCCGCCCTGCATATCACGTCAGGAGCCACACGGTGAGAGGCCGCCCACAAGGTAGAAAGACTTCTGGTCGAATGCGCCGTCACCGCCTGAGGAGGAGCCAAGCCCTTTTCTCTGTACGCCCACTGGATTGCTTGAACTATCCAAGCCGCAATTGACCTGACTGATGCTCTAGTGCCCTTGTTCTTCCCACAGAACAGAACGAACAGGAAGTCCAACTGCCGGAATGGAGCTGTAGCCTCCAAATATAGCTTTAATGAGCGACCAACATCAAGTGGATGAACTTCCTAGGAATCCAAGGATCTGCATGTGGGTAGAGAGATTTCCTGATTTTCATGAAAAACCGAGGTGACCTTAGGGTTTGACCCCAACATTGGAACTAGGACCACCCTGTCCGGAAAAAAAGTTAGAAAGGGTTCTTTGACTCCTAGAACCTGAATCTCTGATACTCGCTTTGCCGAGGTGACCGCCACCAGGAATGCAGTTTTCAAGGTGAGTTCTCTGATGGAAAGAGCCTTATTAAAATGAGAAAAAAAGTCCAGAACTAGAGGCAGATCCCATTTAGGGAATCTGGGTTTTCTCTGGGGTCTCAATCTTACTGCGCCTTTGAAAAACTGCTGGATAAGGGCATGCTTGGCCCACGGAACCCCTGTAAATGCGGAGGTAGCCGAGACTTGAACCCGAAGGGAACTAACTGACAAGGGTAAGTCTAAGCCTGATTGCAGGAAACCCAAAACGTCTTGAACTGCAGGTGAAACGTAGGAACTAGTTCTGGAAGACATATAAGATACAAATTTGGCCCAGATCCGTTCATACACTTTATTAGTACTTTTTCTCCTTGCACTTAAGAGGGTGGAAATGGCCTCCTTAGGACACCCTAGTGCTCCCAGCCTTCCCCTCTCAAGAACCAGGCCCTCAACTGAAGGTGAGCCGGACATGGATGGAGAATCGAGCCTTGGGAGAGCAGGTCCCGTCTGGATGGGAGAGGAACTGGGTCCCGAAAACTGAGGAGGAATAGGAGAGGAAACCAAGGCCTGTTGGGCCAATGCGGAATTATTGCCAACACCTCCACTTCCTCCCATCTGAGTCTCTTCAGGAACTGAAAAATAATTGGAATTGGAGGGAAGGCGTATGCCTTGTGGAACCACAACTGCTCTGTTAGGGCATCTATCCCGTAGGCCTGCGGATCCTTGAACTTCGAATAGAACCTCGTTAGCTTCCTGTTGAAACGGGAGGCGAAGAGATCTACTTCTGGAGAAATCCCCAGGGATAGAACCCACTGAAACACATCTTCGTGAAGGGCCCACTCGTTGTTGTCCAAGTGGACTCGTGAGAGAAAATCCGCTTGGACCTTGAGAACTCCAGGCACATAGGCTGCTGTTAGGTTGGCCAGATTCTTCTGGGCCCAACGCATTATTGAATCCACTTTCCGCAGCAGAGACCGACTTCTGGTGCCCCCTTGCTTCCTTACGCAGGCGACCGCAGTTGTATTGTCCAGCCTGAGGACTACGGATGCTCCCACTATCAGATGCGGAAAGGCCAACAATGCTAGGAAGGCTGCTCGTAGTTCTAGCACATTTGACACTATTCCCCGAGAGGGAAAGTCCCAAATGCCCTGAGCCACTTCCGATAAACAATGCACCCCCCAGCCCCTGTTGCTGGCATCTGACGTCACTGTAATCCATTTGATTGGAAGAAGGGAGTGGCAATTCAACAGGTTCTCCCGACGAAGCCACCAGAGGAGGGAACCTCTCATGGTCTGAGTAATCTCGATGGACTGGACCTTTTCTCCCCACCATTGGCGAAGGAAACCCATTTGAAAGGGGCACATCCTCCACTGTGCACACTTCACCATCAGTATGGTGGACACCATGGTACCTATGATCTTTAGGCAATGAAGAGCACTGAGACGAGATGAAGAGAGGGCCAGGTGGGTCCTGTCCCGTACTACTGCAACCTTCTCCTCGGGTAGAGAGATAGTACCTTTTGCCGTATTGAACAGAGCACCGAGGAACACGAGAGACTGTGTAGGAACTAACTGGCTTTTCTCCAAATTCAGGAGCCACCCGAATTCCTTGAGGGTTGCGATAACTTAATCCCTGTGTTTCAAGAGACAATCCCTGTCCTGAGCCAGAAGAAGCAAATCGTCCAGATAATGATGAATCCAGATTTTCCTGATTCTCAACAATGCTACAACTGCTAGAAGGGCCTTCGAGAATGTGCGAGGGGAGGTTGACAGACCGAAAGGAAGGCAGGTAAACTGTAAATGAAGCTGGCCAATGGAGAAACGAAGAAACTGTTGGAACTCTGTGGCCACCGGGACGTGAAAATAGGCGTCTTTGAGATCTATTGAGACAAGCCAGTCCCCTGGCTGCACTGACTGTTGAATCGTGGACAGAGTTTCCATTTTGAATTTCTCCTTTCTTATGCAGCGATTTAGACGCGTCAAGTCTATTACGGGTCTCCACGTACCGTTCTTTTTCTGGACCAGGAAAAGAGGGGAATACATTCCCATGCCGCGTTGGTTGTCTGGAACAGGAATAGCGGCGCCTTGATCCAACAAAGATTTTATGTAGGCTAAAAGAATTTGTCTTTTTTCTTCCGACCTTGGAATGGATGTGGGAACACACTTGAGTTTGGGGACACTGCTGAACGACCAAGTGTGCCCGAAGGAGACCGTCTTGACGGTCCAAAAATCCTGGATCGAGGCCGCCCAGACGTGCCGAAAGTGGAACAAACAATCTCAAAAGGACTTAGTAGGCTCCTTTTCTCCCATCGAACTGCCCTTTGCAGATTTTTGGAGAGATGTCTGTCTGGACCTCCAAGATCTGGAGAATTCCCGTCCAGGCCTGTAAGTGCGTGCCTCCCTGGCATGGTCTTGACCCTGCTTTCTTGGGAACGATCTCCTTTGACTCTGCAGGCGCCTATCCTGGGGGAGAAACCCCAACTTACCCCCGGTGGCCCGAGTTATAGCACTATCCAGCTTATTGCCGAAAAGGGAAGAACCATCAAAGGGAATACGGCACCAAACCTGCTTAGAAGCGGGATCGGCTAGCCAAGGACGGAGCCACAGGGCACGCTTGGCAGTTACAGATGAGAGCATAACTCGAGCCACCAGTCGGATAATATCGATCGAGGCCTCCCCCAAGAAAGCCGAAGCCAGTCTTAGTTCTTGAATGGGAGAACCCTTGGCAAGATCTTCTGAGACGTTTCTGAGTGTTTCATCAACACTATCAGACCAAACTTCCATCGCTCTAGACAGAGCCGCTAAGGCCAGAGCTGGTTTACAGGCCATGCCAGCCGTAAGATAGATCCTCTTCAGGTCAGAATCACTTCTCCTGTCCAGAGCATCCTTAAAAGAGACTGTGTCCTCAAGAGGAAGGGTCACATGTCTGACCAGTCTCATTACTGCTGCATCCACCAGAGGGGAAGACTCCAAATATTTAACTTCTTCCTCCTTAAAAGGGTAAAGTCTCTGGATCTCAGATAGAAGAGAATTCTTTTTCTCTACCTTGCTCCACTCATCCTAGATCACTTCTCCCAACTCTGAGAGGAAAGGGAAGCTAATACGCTCCTTCTTTAATTGTTTAAAAAACTTTCTTTGCTTCGCCGGAGCCACTACCGGCTCTTCCCAGTTCAGCGTTTCCTTAATGGCTTTGACCAAAGGAGGATGCAAGGAAAAGTCAAAACCCGAACCAGACTCCTCTTCTTAAGATTCACTATCTAAGAGGAAAGCAGACGGATGGCTAGGCAAAGAGGAATCCCATGTGTTCTGGGCCTGAGTATCCCTCCCCGGAGACCTTGGAGACTCTATGGGAGACAAATGGGGGGCTTCAAATTTCTTTAGACTGTCCTTGACCAATTTTTCCACCATAGACCTCAGCTGTTGGTGAGAGTCACTCCTTTCACCTGTCGCTTTGACATAACAGGCATCACAAAGGGACTTGTCAGCAGGAACCTGCGTCCTGCACCCCCAGCATAAACCTTCAGCTGCGTGACTTGGGCAAACTGTAGAAGGGCGGGAAGGTTCCCGGCTATGGAGACTAGTTCTCGCAGGAGAATCATGACGTCTGGATCTGGAAGAGGAATGCCGGCGGTGGGACTTAGACAAATCCCTTCCTCGGTGAGAACTCCGACGTTGAGTAGACCTAGAAGGGCTGAAAAAGGGAGAAACCAGCAGTGTTAGCGGAACATCCCCTAATGTTCCACTGCCCCCCCGGCAGGTAACCCAAAAAAAAGTACCTGCTACGAGAGGGCTGGCCACTAGCAGGCGGCGAGGCATCCAAGGGATCCATCAGGGCTGGAAATAAAACAGCCTCAAGTAAACACAGAGAACAGCTAGGATAAGCAAAGATAAACTGACCTTTCCCCATAGACACATACCTAATGCTGAAGAAATCAGGGCTCAGGAATGGCACTGCAGGCTTTACAAGCAACCCAGAGGCTCTGCAAGCTGTTCTCTGTTTTTAAAACTGCCGCCTTAATGATGTCACGAATTACGCTATGAAAACGCTAGTGTGCATGCGCGAAGCCCGCAACGCGCATGCGCGAACCAAGCCTCGTCCTCGCGCCGGTCTCGCGCATGCGCAGAACGACCGAGCTGCGAACGAGGAAGTAGCTGGGTGGCTGGAACGCAAGGAAACCAGCCGCCCAGCTTGCCAGATACACCGCAGAGCGATGTATGTGGGACACAAGAGGCACAGAGCACGAAAACAAAAACATACAGAAAATGACACAGAATGGCTGCCATGGACAAACATAAAGTTCACCACTCCTGTACACGGACACCAGCCGAGGTAGGTCCCCAAACGCATGCCGGACTTCTGGGGGGGGGGGGGCGATAGTCACCTGCTAGTAGCTAGGCTCATGACTAGCACGCGGCTTCACCTGTCAGTGACCAGGCATACACCTCTTCAGCGCCTCTTCCATATGCCCCTTTTCCATACTCCGCTAGCAGCTAGAGCTTATTGGAAATATGCGACTCCAAGTCGCTCGGCCGGTCCGTATCACAGAAAAAAATGCAAGTGTTCAGGGTAAAAAGACACATGTTAGGTCCTATGGAGGAGGACAAAAAAAGAACACGGCCTCTGGCAGGGAGCAAAGATTTATGGGAGTATCATCCTATAGGGTAATGGAGGCGGGACTAAACCCACACGTTGGCTGCCATGGAGTCTGTCAGGAAAGACCAATTTCACCAGTTTGCTTCAACACCAAAAATGTTGGCATTAATAACCTCCAACCCTTAAACATAAAATATAAATATATCCCACAACATTGAGGCCTAATGCCACATACACACGATCGTAAATCCCGCCATCAGAAGTCCGATGTGAGGTTTTGGTCGGAAAATGTGACCGTGTGTATGCTCCATCAGACTTTTGCTTGTGGAAAGGAGGAAATGGAGGAAGAAGAGGTGAAAGAAGTGGTTGAATTTGTCAGCACAACAGGTCAATGTCACACACCACAGATTCAGGTAATAGATGGATGCCTGCATATTTATAATACATGGTGTGATTTTTTATTTTACGTGATGTACATGTTGTGGACAAACAATCTCCTAATTTCAACACTGAAAGCGCACACATAATAATCCAGGACATAATAGTGTGTTGTCAGGATTTAGACATCATAAAAGGAAAAAACCAAGGAGATTGAACAAAGAATGAATAACATGATTTTTTAAGAACATTTAACGAAACTTTTAATATAGTTTAAAAGCCAAATTTGGAAGATGCACACAGTGTGTCAACATGTGCTATCTGCCATCAGGGGATTTCAATGTATGCGTTTTGTGGGTGCAACCCCTTCCTCCCAACTCTAGAAGGTGAGAGAAAGTGGTTGCAAGATTTTATCATATTAATTTTTTTTTTTATTTTGAAAATATTTAAAAATTTGCTGGCATAGCAATGGCCCCCCTACCCGTAAAATAATCAACATATTTTTGACTTCACGGGCACTTTGGGGGGCCAAGCCAGGACGGCCAGCTTCCAGGGCTGTCAGGGTCATTTCATTAAGTCCAGCCTCAGGCCCAACCGAGGCAACATAATTAGGAAATTTTGCTTTAAAAAGTTGTGCAGTATGCAGCATGATAATACAAGTAAACCCTCTTCTCTGGGGTGAGGGTCCTCTGGGGGAATGGCCTCATCATGTGATCACCCAGACCAAATGCTTCATCAGCGATAAAAAAAAAATCGGAGTCCTTCGACGTTCTCTTCCGGAGGTGGCAATCGCAAGACACCACTCTGGAGACGGTGGTAGAACTCAGTCTGGTCAAAGACTATACCATCCGACATCCAGCCATTCTTCCCCACATCCACATATAAAAACTCATATGTCGCTGACACCACCGCCATAAACACGATACTATAAAACCCCTTATAGTCAAAATAGTATGACCCCTAGTGGGGTGGTGGGATGATGTGGATGTGTTTCCCATCCATTGCCTATCCACAGTTAGGAAAGTCCCACCGCTGGCTGGGTCTGGTCAACGACTCCACCATCCGACATCCGGCCATTCTTCCCCACATCCACATATAAAAACTCATATGTTGCTGACACCACCGCCATAAACACGATACTATGAAACCCCTTATAGTTAAAATAGTATGACCCCAAGTGGGGTGGTGGGATGATGTGGACGTGTTTCCCATCCATTGCCTATCCACAGTTAGGAAAGTCCCACCGCTGGGCAAAAGGGGAGTAAAGAGATCTGAAAAGCAGGAGTCGCGAATCGTCTCTCTACTAACACTAGATAAACATGAGATTAGCAGAAGGAGCCCAAAGGGTGGCGCACTGGCTATTGAACTTCCTCTTTATAGTCCCATTGTACGTGTTGTACGTCACCGCATTCTTGACGGTCAGAATTTGGTGTGACCGTGTGTATGCAAGACAAGCTTGAGCGGAATCCCATCCAAAAAACCATCATAGCTTTTTCCGACCAAAATTCAGATCGTGTGTACGCGGCGTAAGGCTCGGGTCACAGTTGTGCAATGCGGGAACTAAGACGATTCCTGTGCAACTTCCTCTTTGCACCTGAATCACCGGCAGTTCACATCAACATCTGTGATCCGCTGCGGGTGTCAATGTAAAGTTAACCACTTCCCGACCAGCGCACAACGATGTACGTCGGCAGAATGGCACGGACAGGCAAATTGGCGTATAGATACATCCATTTAAAATTGCCGCCGTGCCATCGCACGTGCTGGTCGGGACCCCCGTGAGTCCGGTCGCAGGTCCAGCAGACTCGATCGCCGTGGGTATACCCGCGATCGTCTCACGGGGAGGCTGAATGGGGAGATGCGGAAGTAAACAGCATCTCCCCGTTCTGCCTAGCAACAAGTGACACTGATCTCTGCTCCCTGTGATTGTTCACTAACACACAGCCACGCCCCCACAGTTAGTAACACGCCCCTAGGACACACTTAACCCCTACACTGCCACTCCCTGGTTAACCCCTTCACTGCCAGTGTTATTTACACAGGAATCAGTGCATTTGTATAGCACTGATTGCTGTATAAATGACTTCTCCCAAAAATGTGTCAAAAATGTCCGATGTGTCCGCCATAATGTCGCAGTCACAATAAAATTTGCTGATCGCCGCCATTACTAGTAAAAAAAAAATTATTATTAAAAATGCCATAAAACTATCCCCTATTTTGTAAACGCTATAAATTTTGCGCAAACCAATCAATAATCGCTTATTACCAAAAATTTGTAGAAGAATACGTATCGGCCTAAACTGAGGAAAAAAAATGTTTTTTTTTAATATATTTTTGGGGGATATTTATTATAGCAAAAAGTAAAAAATAATGCGTTTTTTTCAAAATTGTCACTTTTTTTGTTTATAGCGCAAAAAATAAAAACCACAGGGGTGATAAAATACCATCAAAAGAAAGCTCTATTTGTGGGGAAAAAAGGACGCCAATTTTGTTTGGGAGGCATGTCGCACGACCGCGCAATTGTCAGTAAAAGCGACGCAGTGCCGAATCGCAAAAAGTGGTCTGGTCTTAAGCCAGCAAAATGGTCCGGTCTGAAAGTGGTTAATGACACCCCCAGATCGGTTCACAGATTGCAGTGCTAACTGTAAAATGGTGCAGGAATCGGATCGCATGTAGGTGTGAACACCCATGCAATCCGATTCCAGTGTGGACCAAAAAAAGGGTCCTGCACCATTTTGGTGCGAATAAAGTTTGTATGGCTGAATTTGCATCTCTCACACACATCGCATGTCATCTGCACAGCAATGCGGTGCGAATCACATGAGATATCTGTGATCCCACAAGTGTGAACCCAGTCTTAAAGACAAACCTTTTTTCATAGATTAGGAAATGTAATAAAGTGGAAATTCAGAAAATTAGACACAGTGGGGTTGATTTATGAAAATCGAAACACTCAGAATCTGGTGCAGCTGTGCATGGAGGCAAATCAGTTTCTAACTTCAGCTTGTTCAATCAAGCTTTGACAAAAAATGTGCTAAAGTTATGTCATCTCAGGCAATCAAGATGGCCAATGATTCCAAACCTGGAAGAAAACTGGGTGAAGATGGAAGCACGGAGGAATGAGACTGTCACATTTCATGGGGAATCCCATTTTACAAGACAAGAGTGCCTTTATGTACAAATATGCTGAGCAAACTTGCACAATATGGCAAAATTTCATGCTGGGGCCAAAATTTGTGAGAGATTTACCTATCTGTGTGTTTTGCTTCAGAAATTTCCCCGTTATGTTCCCACCGCCCATTAAAGAGGAAGTAAACACTGATGGGTTTACTTCCTCTTTCATTCCCTGCAAAGGTAACGCATAATAAACTACTATGCATCACATAGTAGTCCATTTATGTGTCACTTACCTGACACAGGAGCCAGCAAAGTCACCGCTGTCCCCTGTAGTCTGGCGCATCCATCTTCTCGGTGGGTCTCGCTGCTCCGCTGCTGTCATTCGGCGAAGCCGCGATGATGTCACTCCCGTGCATGCGCACGGGAGCCGCCACTCGCGGCATATTGCCGTTGACCGCTGCGCGCTCAGTGCGCCTGCTGCCCCGGTCTACAGCGCATGCGCTGTAGACAACGGTGCCTGTCTTTCAGCAAATATCTCCTAAACCGTGTAGGTTTAGGAGATATTTCTTGGACCTACAGGTAAGCCTTAATCTAGGCTTACCTGTAGGTCAAAGTTGGTTGTAAGGGTTTACAACCACTTTAATAGGAATAGTCCATGTCTCACAGGCAATGACATAGACACCTGATGAAGGACCCCTCCAGGTAGACAAGGAAGACTTGAGCCAGTGGTATCATGTGATCATGAATTCAGGTAAGGTGAAAAAGGGCATTTTGATCATTTTTTTGTTTTTTTTTAACTAAAGGGATTAGATAGAGTGGTTGGAAGAAACAGTTGGGAAGGGGCTTTAAATTACCATGTTGCTAAGCATAAAATGAACTTCCATAAAAAAGTTTGCTGAATATCTAGGCAAAAATCTGATATTGCTTACTAAACACCATTGCTGATTCACTCCCAGAGTGCATCTTCTCTAAACTTCTGAGTAGGAGAGTGTATGTACATCCTGAGAATCTCGCATGCACTGTTCAGAACAGACAGCACAAACGGAAGAAGGAACGGGAGCAGATAACTGTCTCCCCGATTGTGCATTTCTTTTTGTGGACATATGAAGGTGTCACCTGGAACCATGCTATGTAAAGATGACTCTTTGGGTCTCTGTATGGGGATAATTTGGAGAAATGAAATGCAAAGCAAAGCAAAGAAAGGTTCAAACACAGATCAAAGACTGTAAGTGCAGAGGTCTGCAGCACTATTTGATTTATAAAGGTATAGAGGTATAGGTATAAAGGTAAAGGTTTAATAACACTTTAAGAATTAACTTGTTTTGCTTAATTTTAGTCTATTTGTTGAGAAGCGCAAAAAACAAAAATGGTTTACCTTGTCAGAAATTCAGAGCTGTCTCGTATCCTCTTCGCACATTCTGTGTTACTTCAAAAGAGTTTTCCTAATTCTTATCTTGGACTACAGAATGATTAGCCTTTATGTTGTGGAGATCTGAGAGTGGGACAGATTACCTGGGTAACAAAAGGCACTGGGCAGGACAGAGTCCAAAATGCTATGGTTTGTTGATGAGGATTCAAGTTCAGGACGAGGTAGAGTTTGATCCAAACTTTGCATGTTTGGGATAATTGGGAACTATAGATTTTCTGCTGCTACTGCTAACCAATTCCCATAACGCATTTCATGAACTGTGGTCAGATGGTATATAATGCGGTTCATAAATGTGCCAGTCCCCTCCCTAAAAAATAAAAAGTCAGCTCTCACGTTAGCCATTTGTCAGTGTATATTGGAGTTGGTTGAGATGGAGGCAGCTGACAGTAAGGCAGGTCCATGCAAGATTCATTTTCTTTTGTTCAACCAGTGGGCTGAACAAAAGAAAATTAACCGATTCCTCCATCCACCTCAAATCCCTTCCGCAGGGCAATTTGAACACCATCCTTCAGTATGGAAAGTTCACACACGTGTCTTGCCTGGCTCCTGATGACATCATGTATGGTAAAACTAGTAGGGCAGAGTTTATGTCCAGCGATACCACGCTACTCTGTTCTGCAGATTTTTACGTGAGAACCTTTTTTATCCACTTTTTCAATAAAACCACCCTGGTTTTAGGCAATGTGGTGACTTTTTGCCTTTTTTTTTTGAAAACTGACAATTATATTGAAATTCCACATTTTCCAACAGAAAAAGACAAATATAAAAAACGAAAGGCACACATTGTGATAGGTGGCATACATCAGGCGAACTATCCACACACATTGTGCCCATAGAAAAACAAGGTTGAGGCATGTAAAACAGATAAAAGAAAAAAAAAACAATGCATATCAGCAACCAAACAATGGAGTAGGATTCAGTGCTTCTGTATTACCACTAACTTCGAACTTGTTCAAGTGCGTGTCAGTAAGCAAAGGGGATTGAAAAAAGGGTAGAAAGGTTAGATGGAGCCAAGGGGGCTAGAGAGAGTGGTGGTAAGGAAAGAAGAAAAGTTTAGAGGGAGATAAAGGGTAGGAAAGAGGAGGACAACCCCCCGACCCTGGGCCTCCGCACTGCCCGAGGATATCGACCACATGTCAGCTGATATTGGGGGCTTCTAGCATATCCCACAACTCCCATACTCGGTTGTGTGTATCGAGTGTATTGTTTAGGGAAGCTGTCAGATATTCCATCCGCTTGATGTCTCTGATCTTGGAGTGCAATTCAAATAAAGAGGGAGGTTCCTTCCTTTTCCATTTCAGGGCTATCAAGCATCTCCCAGCTGTTAGCACTTGGGCCAAGAGTTTTTTTTAGAGGATTTGGAAAAGGAAGGAAGTGGAAGGCCTAAGAGGAACATTTAAGGATCGAATGGCACCCAGGAACCAAAGATGGAGTGGAGAAGAGAGTGTACTGTCTGCCAGTAAGGGACGATCAGTGGGCAGGTCCAATAGGTATGATACAGCGTCCCCACCTCTTTACAACAGCGACAACAAAGGCAATCGGCAGAGGGGTATATAGAATGGAGCAGGTCAGGGGTTGGCACTAGTGAAGTAAGATTTTATATTCATTTTTTTTGTTTAGCGTACAAACAGAGCTCTTAGAGGCCTGCGACCAGATAAGTTGCCATGTCTTCAAGGGTATATCCTCACCCAAGGCCTGCTCCCACTTACGCATATAGGCATGCCTTGGTCCAGTTGGTGACAAATCTGTGATCAGGAGTTGATAGGTGCGCGATATCATACCTTTAGGGGACGAACCCTCTAAGCAAATTTTCTCAAACTTGGTTAAGGGGGAGAGTTGCAGGTTTGGTACCAGAGAATGTGCAAAGTGGTGGATTTGTAGGTAACTAAATAGGTCTGTCTGGGTAAATCAAACTTATCTTTCAGTTCCTGGAAGGACCTCAAAGTTCTGGTTTTGGTATCCACCAATTGACCGCACCGAAACGAGGCCCAATCCATCCAGAAATGGAACATCTCCAAGGTCAAGCTGCCCGGGACATTGGGAGTAAGCAGAAAGTAGGTGACCAGAGAGGCAGTGGAGGTGAGCGGGTACATCCATTTAGCACGTCACCATAGCTTTTGTAAGAGCGCCATTGATCCTAGTAGTTGTAACCCACCAAGAGGCACATCCGTACTCCATAGAATAGAATTTGGGTGGGTAGGAGCCAGCCACAGCTTTTCAATTTGTGTCCACCTGTTGTATGCATGAAGGGTACACCAGGAGGCAATTGGGTGCAACTGGGCAGCCAAGTAATACTTGGCTACATTGGGTAATGCAAGGCCGCCTTGGCCATGGAGGGCATATAAAATTGATTTAGCAATTTCGCTCGTGTAGTTCCAGAGAAATGTTATCAAGTCACCTTGGAGGGACCTGAAATGTGCAGCTGGGATAGGTATAGGTAGTGTCTCAAAGAGGTTGAGAAGTTTGGGTAGGATCGCCATCTTAATGGTCGCCAGGCGACCAAAAAGAAATAGCTTTAGGGATTTCCATTTGGCCAGGGAGGCTCTGATGGATGTGGAAAGTTGGCCTTGTATAGAGTTTCGTAGGAGGGTGTGAGGTGGACACCGAGGTACTTTAATGTGGATGTCTTCCATGAGTAGTTAAATGATTGGGAGAGGGCAGACAGTGTCTGAGGAGTCATATTGAGGGGGAGGGCTTCCGTCTTAGAGTTGTTAATTTTGTAACCTGATAGAGAGCTGTAATGATCTAATTCTACATGTAGGTTCGGGAAGGAGATATGGGGCTGGGTAAGTGTGAGCAGGACATTGTCCGCGAATAAAGAAATCTTAAAGTCCCTAATATGGACTGGGATGCCATGAATATTTGGATTTTGTCTAATGTGGGCTGCCAGGGGCTCAATACATAGGGCATAGGGGAGAGTGGGCAGACCTGTCAGGTACCGCTGGTGATAGGTAACGTGGGAGAGGAAGCAAACTGAGTCTTGACTAGGGTCGAGAGGGATGAGTATAAGTGGGTAATAACTTGAAAACACTATTTTATTCATTTTTGAAAAACATCCCACTAGCATTTCTGGATGTGGCCATCTTGAGTTAGGGCAAGTGATACATGTAGCATCTACTTCCTGAAATCCATCTGCACTTACCGTAGCATGCATGCAGGAGAATGAGAAAACCACTTCCCCTCTCCTGAAGGCTCCAGGGATGTATGACATAATTTGCGTAGGCAAGAAACCAGGAAGTAATTGAAGAAATGTAAAAAAAGAAAAAAGGTTAAAACAAGTAAATATGACATACTTTTCAGTTTACTAATGCTGGCAGCATGAGGATTAAAAATAATGTTGATTGGGAAAGTGAAGTTCTACTTGTAGCCTGGAATCAATAATGTCCTACAGAAGGCCAGAAGAGTGTATGGCCATTTCAGACAGTAATATGCAGCCAGCATTTACCTGTTTGAAATTCACCCGCAATACTGCCTGTCTAACAACCACAGGATATGCAATATGCCCACATGCTGAACTTGACCTTACCTAGAGTTCCCATAAAAATGCAGGCTCTCTTCCTCTGTTGAACAGGGTTAAAATCAGAGGCTGCAAACAGTCTGTCCTGATTTCTCCTGGTCTTCTCTAAGATGATCACCACTTCCTCTATGCTGGGAGTGGTGGCCAACAGGATGAGCCCAATCAACATCCTCCCCCCTTCCTTCTATCCTCACAAACTGCTAATGTGTAGGGTAATGTCTACAGGTTTGAAACGATCAGTTTGTAAATGGATAGAAAACTGTCTGAAAGACAGAATTCAGAGAGTAGTGGTTAATGATTCTTACTCTGAATGGTCTAAGGTTATCAGTGGTATACCCCAAGGTTCAGTGTTTTGGCAGAGGTGTTTTGGAGAATCCCAGCTAGTGACTAGAAGACACTGAGCGGTGTCTTACCTCACCAGTGACATCGGTCCCATCGCGGCTACAAGATGGCACTCTTGTCCTCTAAACTCACTGAGCTTGGTTACCATTCCATGTTGCCAGCACACAACACAGACTGGGATGTTCTCACCCCGTGTGCCTCTCCATTCAGGTAATGGCTTACAGCTTCTCCCCAGCCAATGAGAACAGAGGGGTGTGGACTGTGGAAGGCAAAGTGGAAGCCCAGTACTGGAGCGTGGCTGTGGGGCCCTAGGGCATATCAGAGCTGGACTTTGTGGAGGATATGATAATATGACAGGGAGGCTGCAACCCCTTATGCTATGCCTACAGGACCCTTGCCTTTTAATAGCTCTATAAATGATATTGGGTCTGGGATTAAAAGTACCATTTCAGTCTTTTTTTTTTTTTTTTTCTAATTGAAAATTTGTATTAAGGTTTAAAAGTTACAATGCAGAAACACGAAGCACTAAAACAAGAGGGGGTAGTGGGTTAAACAAACACAGAAAGGGAGAGGGATAGGAAACAAGAAAGCATCAACAAACATTCATAGGTAGTGTGAGTGCATCCTGCAATTATCAAACATAAGGCTAAGCTGGTTGACCGACCAGGGTTGAGGCTCAGCTCTAAGAGAGCATGTGCCCAACACAGTGGCAGTACCTATAGACCTATATGTAGGACCCGGTCATTAATTAAACAGGGGGGGATAGTAAAAAAAGAAATAAAGAGGAAAAGCGTAGAGGAGAATAGACGTGGACCCCGGTGAGGGGGGTGCCCCAAGCCGTCAGGGGGGTTCCACCTGAAGATACCAGCCCTCCCATATTGCTGTGTGTCTGGCCATGTGATTTTCTAGTCGGGCCGACAGACTCCATGAGCTCTACGTCTTTAATTTTGGCGTAGAGATTTGAGAGTTGGGGGGTGTCGAGTCTTCCAGTCTAATGCCACTAAGCACCTTGCCGCCGTGAGGATATATTTGGCAAGTTTTTTATATGCAAGTCTGGTGAGATTGGGAGGGAGAAGACCCAGTAGGAACAGCTTAGGGGAGATGGAGACATCCACCTCCAACAGCTGATGGAGAAGACCCCACAACGAGCTCCAGTAGGGCTGGAGAGCTGGGCAGCTCCAGTAAATATGGAATAGTGTGCTTCGGTCACAGAGACACCTCCAACAGCGGTCCGAGGCCAATGGGTATATGGCGTGTAAGCGAGATCGTGTAAGGTATCAACCATAAAGTACCTTATAAGTGTTTTCTTAAGAGTCATTGTGCAGGGAAGAGTTCCTCCCTGATGTTTTCTTCCCGCTTGCGCATGTAGCTATGTTTCCCCAAGGAGAGTCTGTCACTGGAGTTTACAATTTTGTAGATATCCGAGGTCAGACCTCTCTATGAAGGGCCTGAAAGGACTTCTCTTTAAAATGCGCAAAGCATGGAGAACTGTAGTGTCGGGGCGATAGTGAGGGCATAATGCCGTATCTGAAAGTACCCGGAGAGAGCAGTACAAGACAGGGCGTGCTTGGCTCTAAGTTGGTCAAAGGGTAGTAACACCCTGGTTACTGGGCTTACTAGATGTTCAAAGTGAAAAATATTTTGGGTAATTTAGGGTTATAGAGAAAGGCTGTGACTAAGAAGGCCTCAGATTGGAGGAGATTAACAGGGTTCAGTTGTTTTAAAATGGACCACAGAAGATTCATGCTGTGTAATAGAGAGGTAGAGGGGACATTGGCATTTGTGTTCCACAGTAAGTTGTTCAGGTGGATGGGGGCTATCCATAATTTATCTATTTGGGTCCATCTATTGTAGGCTGGGAAGGTGGCCCAGGATGCGATTGCTCTCAACTGGGTAGCATAGTAATAGCAAAGGTGGTTTGGGAAGGCCAGACCACCCTCGTTCCGGGAGGCAGAGTATTGAGCGAGTAACGCGGTGCCATTTGTAGTATCATGTGAAGTTTAAGAGATCAGTCTGGAGTTTCCCAAGTTGAAATAGTGAGATGGGAACTGGGAGGGTCATAAAGCAATACAGTATTTTAGGTAATGTGGTCATTTTGATCGAGGCTATACGTCCGAACCAATATATTGGGTAGTGTCTCCATTTAGACAAAAGGGACCTGATTTGTGCAAATAGGGTTCTAAAATTTGCGTCATATAGTGATTCTTAGCGGGGGTGAGGTGTACTCCTAGGTATTTAATGGTGTGTGTCTTCCAAGCGTAGGGGAAATTGTTACCGCAATCTCTGTCTCACACGCGATCGGTGTGTGAGGAGGAGAGCCCGTTACCATGGTTTGTTTACATTCTGTGACCGGCTGTGATTGGACACAGCCAATCACGTGATAAAGAACCAATTTCATTGGCTCTGTCAAGGCCCATCTGAGTACCCGTCACAGCCCACCTCAGTATCTGTCACAGTTCATATGAGTGCCTGAATAACTGCCACAGCCCATCAGAGTACCCGAGTGATGCAACGACGTACCCAAACAAAATTGATGTCCTTTTTTCCCCCCACAAATAGAGCTTTCTTTTGGTGGTATTTGATCACCTCTGTGGTTTTTATTTTTGCGCTATAAACAAAAAAAAAGCAACAATTTTGAAAAAAAAAATAAAAACTTTTTGCTATAATAAATATCCCCCAAAAATTTAAAAAGACAAATTTCTTCAGCTTAGGCCAATATGTATTCTTCTACATATTTTTGGTAAAAAAATCGGAATAAGCATATATTGATTGGTTTGCACAAAAGCTATAGTGTCTACAAAATAAAGGATAGATTTATGGCATTTGTATTATTATTATTTTTTTTTACTAGTAATGGCAGCGATCAGTGATTTTTAGCAGGACTGCAACATTATGGCAGACAGATCGGACACCTGACATTTATGATTTTGGGAACCAGTGGCATTATTACAGTAATCACTGCTAAAAAATATGCACTGTTATTGTACTGATGACACTGGCAGGGAAGAGGTTAACACTAGGGGCAAGCAAGGGATTAAATGTGCTCCCTCAGTGTGTTTACTAACTATATGGGGAACTGTATGACTGGGGAAATACACTCATCCATCTTCCTGCATAGAAGAAATACAGGATCTGTGTGGTCTCCTGTCAGAATGGAGATCTGCCTTGTTTACACAGGCAAATCCCTGTTCTGTCACTGTGGGGGAACGATCATGGGTGGTAGGTAGATATCTAGTCCGCCCCACCCACTGATATTGCTTCCCGCCCACAAATCGCTGTGTATTAGCTTACGTACAATGACAGCGATTCGCGGGAACCAGCCACAATGCAAATGCGCCGGCTGGTCCTTAAGCGGTTAAGGAAAACCTGCTATACTGAGTCTTGCTTCTGAAATGGCTAGTTTTCCGTCAGTTACGGACCTGGAATACAAATAAAGACTTTTCTGATCCTTGCACTTGAGCTAAGGCATTGACTTGAACTATTGTAGCATAACAGCCAAGCTACTATATTTCTTGCCTGGCAGATCTATGTAAAATATTTTGTGCTGTGGTAAAGCCCATCAGGATTAAGATATTCCTTCCACTTTCTCTGACGTGTTTCTATATTTAAAAAAAAAAAAGAGGGAGATGTAAGTGACGAGGACACCATCTATTGGTTGTCCAGAGAAGGACTGATTTCAGCAGAGGGGATCACCACTCTCGGGCTCCATCTCAGAGTTGGATTAACAGTCTCTCAAACCTGAAAATGGCCCTGGGGTGGAAGCTTGATGAGGGACTTAGGTGGGCTTCACCAGGTAGTGGACAAAAAAAAAAAGGGTTTGACAAGGTGGGTGGTAGAAAGCTAGTTTTTACTTTAAGTGGCGTAATCAGATTTTAGAATGGCAGGCAAAAGTTTGCTGGAATTACCTGCCTGTACCTTCTGTTCTCACAAAAAATTGAATTTATTAACGTACACTATATTGTCAAAAGTATTGGGATACCTGTCTATATACGCACATGAACTTGTCCTAATAAAATGGCATCCCAGTCTTCGTCTGTAGGGTCCAATATTGAGTTGGCCCGCCCTTTGCAGCTATAACAGCTTCAACTCTTCTGGGAAGGCTGTCCACAAAGTTTAGGAGTGTCTATGGGAATGTCTGACCATTCTTCCATAAGCGCATTTGTGAGGCCTGGCTCACAGTCTCCACTCTAATTAGTCAGGACTCTTTGCAGGCCAGTCAAGATCCTCCACCCAAAATCACTCATCCATGTCTTTATGGACCTTGCTTTGTGCACTGGTGTGCAGTCATGTTGGAACAGGAACGGGCCATGCCCAAAATGTACCTACAAAGTCGGGAGCATAAAATTGTCTAGATATGCGGACACCTTAAGAGTTTCCTTCACTGGAACTAAGGGGCCAAACCCAACTCCTGATGACCTCACACCATAATAATCCCCCCCCACCAAATAATTTGGACCTGTGCACAAAGCAAGGTCCATAAAGACATGGATGAGTGAGTTTTGGGTGGAAGAACTTGACTGGCCTGCACAGAGTCCTGACTTCAATCTGATAGAACACTTTTGGGATTAATTTGAGCGGAGAATGCGAGCCAGGTCTTCTCATCCACATCAGTGCCAGATCTCACAAATCCACTTCTGGAAGAATGGCCAAACATTCCCATAAACACACTCCTAAACCTTGTGGACAGCCCTCCCAGAAGCTGTTATAACTGCAAAGGGTGGGCCAACTCAATATTGAACCCTACAGACTAAGACTGGGGTTACATTAAAGTTCATGTGCATGTAAAGTCAGGCGTCTCAATACTTTTGACAATATAGTGTATAATGTATGGACTGTTGCATTGTACATCTTTTTTTAATCTAGAATTATAATAAATCCACAATAGATTATCAAACTAAAATTTACCGCGTGCATTTTATATTATCAATCTTTTTTTGTGTAAAAGTCAAGCATTCAATACGATAACTATATTTTTGGAACCACATTAAATGTTTTCATAAAAACAATCATCATTTGACAGAATAGGCAGTTAAAACAACTCATGCCATCCATCAGGGACCTGACCTTGTAGGTCATATAAAGAGAGTTTTTTTTTTGCATTAGAGGAAGTTATAAATATTGGCGATGAATATGTATTTTAAAAATATAAACATACTGATGCTGTGACTGAATAAAAAAAAATGAGCATGTGTGTATTCATTTTTTAAGGTATGACTGATACTTTGAAGTCGATAGACTTTTTTTTCTTATCTGCTCCGCATGCCCCTTTTAATGCAGTGTTTAGTTACGTACCGTGTTCAGGGACACCAGAGAATCTGTTCCTAGCTCCTGTGACATCATCTATAAGATCCCTAATGTCTCCTCTACACTAGAGCTGCCCGATTAATCGGTAAAAAAACGCAATCTCGATTCACTCCCCTGACGATCTCTCTTGACTGAGAGTAGGCGATTCTTTCATATAAACAAGTGGAGAGATTATCTGCTCACTCTTGTCAAAAGAAAGCACCCCTGGGCAATCTGCCAAGTGTAGAACTTGAAACATTGTAACTAACTTACTTCTTTGATCAAAGGGATAGAACTTCTTGTGTAAACAAATAATCTGGGCAGTCTGCCAAGCTTTCAACCACATGTAAATGCAGGAAGTTTAACCACTTAAAGTCTAAATCTTTTTCTGACACTTCTTTCTTAAGTTAATCAATATTTTTTGCTAGAAAATTACTTGGAACCCCCAAACATTATATATACAGTGCTTTGCGAAAGTATTCGGCCCCCTTGAACTTTTCAACCTTTTGCCACATTTCAGGTTTCAAACATAAAGATATAACATTTTTTTTTTTGTGAAGAATCACCAACAAGTGGGACACAATTGTGAAGTGGAACGAAATCTATTGGATATTTTAAACTTTTTTAGCAAATAAAAAACTGAAAAGTGGTGCCTGCAAAATTATTCGGCCCCTTTACTTTCAGTGCAGCAAACTCACTCCAGAAGTTCAGCGAGGATCTCTGAATGATCCAATGTTGTTCTAAATGACTGATGGTGATAAAGAATCCACCTGTGTGTAATCAAGTCTCTGTATAAATGCACCTGCTCTGTGATAGTCTCAGGGTTCTGTTGAAAGCGTAGAGAGCATCATGAAGACCAAGGAACACACGAGGCAGGTCCGCAATACTGTTGTGGAGAAGTTTAAAGTCGGATTTGGATACAAAAAGATTTCCCAAGCTTTAAACATCCCAAGGAGCACTGTGCAAGCGATCATTTTGAAATGGAAGGACTATCAGACTACTGCAAATCTACCAAGACCTGGCCGTCCCTCTAAACTTTCAGCTCAGACAAGGAGAAGACTGATCAGAGATGCAGCCAAGAGGCCCATGATCACTCTGGATGAACTGCAGAGAATTACAGCTGAGGTGGGAGAGTCTGTCCATAGGACAACAATCAGTCATACACTGCACAAATCTGGCCTTTATGGAAGAGTGGCAAGAAGAAAGCCATTTCTCAAAGATATCCATAAAAAGTCTTGTCTAAAGTTTGCCACAAGCCACCTGGGAGACACACCAAACATGTGGAAGAAGGTGCTCTGGTCAGATGAAACCAAAATCGAACTTTTTGCCCACAATGCAAAAACCATATGTTTGGCGTAAAAGCAACACAGCTCATCACCCTCAACACACCATCCCCACGGTCAAACATGGTGGTGGCAGCATCATGGTTTGGGCCTGCTTTTCTTCAGCAGGGACAGGGAAGATGGTTAAAATTGAGGGGAAGATGGATGCAGCCAAATACAGGACCATTCTGGATGAAAACCTGTTGGAGTCTGCAAAAGACCTGAAACTGGGACGGAGATTTATCTTCCAACAAGACAATGATCCCAAACATACAGCAAAATCTACAAAGGAATGGTTCACAAATAAATGTATCCAGGTGTTAGAATGGCCAAGTCAAAGTCCAGACCTGAATCCAATCGAGAATCTGTGGAAAGAGCTGAAAACTGCTGTTCACAAACGCTCTCCATCCAACCTCACTGAGCTCGAGCTGTTTTGCAAGGAAGAATGGGCAAGAATTTCAGTCTCTTGATGTGCAAAACTGATAGAGACATACCCCAAGCGACTTGCAGCTGTAATCGCAGAAAAAGGTGGCTCTACAAAGTATTAACGCAAGGAGGCCAAATAATTTTGCACGCCCCACTTTTCATTTTTTTATTAGTTAAAAAAGTTTCAAAAATCCAATAGATTTCGTTCCACTTCACAATTGTGCCCCACTTGTTGGTGATTCTTAACAAAAAATAAAAATGTTATATCTTTATGTTTGAAGCCTGAAATGTGGCAAAAGGTTGAAAAGTTCAAGGGGGCCGAATACTTTCGCAAGGCACTGTGTGTGTGTGTATATATATATATATATATATATATATATATATATAATTTTAGCAGAGACCCTAAGGAATACAATGGCAATTGCAATATTTTATGTCACACTGTGTTTGCCCAGCAGCCTTTCAAATGCAATTGTTTGGGAAAAAATACACTTCAATAAATAAAAAATAAAATAAAACAGTAAAGTTAGCATACATTTTTTGTTTTAATGTGAAAGATGATGTTACGCCGCGAGAATCGCGATCTATCTTCTAAGCAAAAAAAAAACGTGATTCTCATTTTAGCCAGAATCGTGCAGCTCTACTCTACACTCCATTGTAGCTAATAGAGGAACAAGAGATTGACAGCTCTAAACCAGGAAGTGCTGAGAGATGAGCGCTTCTGGGTTCATTCTCTACAGGGAAGATATTCACTTATCTAATGCCACGCACTATGTATGACCCGGGAGGGACAGCTAAGTCTGGCACACATTAATGAACGTTTAATCAAGTAATAAGGTGCCGGTACAGACACCCAAATCTATTCTACAAGAAAGCTGATATATCAGTATAAAAAGGAAAAACAACGTTTATACGTTGGCACTGCCCAGTACTTACATCTGTTGGCAGCAGAACGGCTACAGAGTATCAAAGCTCAAAAAGAAAGAAAAATGATATATTCCAGCTTGCCAGTCTCTAGATGTGGTGACTGCAATAGTTTTTATTTTTGGCAAGTACAGAAAATAGTAGTTCTTGCTAAAAGTGCCCTGGTCACTTTCTGTTAGGTTAAAAGAAAGTGCAAGTAACATTATCTTTATTGTGCAACTTACTCGTCCCAAAAATTCACAATGTAATGGCAGCCAGGATAGTGCCGTATAGACTGTGCTCCATAAATTCAAGCCGGGGGGGGGGGGGGGGGGGGGGGAGCATAGATAGAAATAGGCATAAAGTATGTTATTTTCAGTCACCAGGTGAAAACGAAAAAAACAAAAAAAATGAGAAAGGAAAACTAAAGCAGCCACCACAGCTAAGTTGCAATATGACATGTTTGTTTTGGGTTTAGAAAGGCTTAACCTGCAATGTAGTTTACCATTGCATCCTGATGTCAGAAGAAACATGTAGGGCTCTTTAAAACAGGTGGTTGAGCAGCGGTTTGGTAGCCCACCTGAATTGTTACAATACAGCCAGATAGGGTTATCCAAATGCTTCCTCTGTGATACTTTGGATCACAGCTGCAACATTTTTAATTTAAATGCGGCGTTTGACAGGCAGCACCACCTATCAGACTCGCCCAATGGGTTTAATGAGTCCACAACACAACTGCGAGCAAGAGGCGCAATCCCACAATCTAGAATTGCTGTTCAGCAATTTAAAAAGAAAAGTAAACCACAAAAAAAAAAAAAAAAAAAAAACACACACACACAAGCATTCAGGAGGCTGCAGTAACATCTCCCTAATGCCAGTCAGCCACTGCTGTACTGCTCTCTAAAATCCACTGCGGATTGCTTTTCAGAGGGTGGTAAGCAGTACCACAGGTCTGAAAGAAGCCATGGTATTTAGATGTTTGCCGTTTTATTAATTATATATATATATATATATAAAAAAAAATAAGATTGAAACCTTACATACAGAACATATCCACTTATCTACCTATTGTTGAAAAATCAGGACATTTCCAGAGAACAAATCAGTGATTGTTAGAAATGTAAGCACAGTTCATTATTAGGACATGAAAAAATGTAAGAGGAGTAAGAAATTATTACAGTAAGTGGATAATTATTCAGTTTTAGAATATAACAAAGGGTGGGGTTATGCTGATTCAGAGGGCTGTGATAGTTGATGACCCAAATGCATTGTTTTGCAATTCAAAGTGTGGCCACAAGGTGGCAAACCACGCAGGCGTCTGGGAATTGATTTCCTGTGAAGATACACACACACACACACATATATATATATATATATATATATATATTTTTTAGTCTTATCAACTTTATAGTTTGATGCCCACAGGTGCCCAAAGAATCTTTTTTTTTTTTTTTTTCACAAAGGAGTTAAGAACGCAGAGAATAGTAGGCAGTATGAGCACAATCCAGCAATCTCACAGTCCTTTGACTAGTTTCTACCTAAACAGGAGGGCTCTAGCGCTACTGTTGATGGCATTGGAGAAAGGAGAGGGAGTCTCATACTGACAATCCTTGACACAACAGAGGTCAAACCTGTACAAAAAAAAAAGACGTTAAATCATGATAAACTATTGCACCAACCATATTTTCTATGTGCCCTCTCTAATTTGCTGCTATTAAACAGGTCTTATGTTGCAACAACAGTTTGTGCAGTGCTTTACAATATAATGGGTGATAGTATAAGTACAATACAGAAGGAATAGGAGGACCCTGCTCATGGAGCTTACAATCTAAAAGTGGACTGTCTGTACAAAGTGCCCTATTTATATGGCAGTTTTTGCCATACCATGGTCCTGCTGCTCCCTATAAAGAAAAAAAAGAAAAGAAAAGAAGCATATTTATAAAGCACAACAGTACACTTCACAAATGTGCAGTATGCCCTGCTTGCATGGAGCTCCAAATCACACAGAGCATCCAATAAATGGGGAAATAGCCAGAAGGCGGAGAGTCCATTGATGACACATGATCAGCCTCTCATCCAGTAAGACACTGAAGGAGCACTTTAATATTTTGAGGGAAACAGGAAAGAGCAGCGTCTTAGACCAATGCAAGTATGCCATAAGGATCCTACTTGGAGGTCAGCTTTAAGTCATTGGTGAGTTTCAGAGGGGCAGATTCTACAGAGTAATGTGGACAGTAAGGCAGTCAGTAAAGCCTCATACACCCGATCCGATTGTTGACAACAAAGCGTCAGACTTTTGTCCAAACGGTGTGTGCAAGGAACTTGTTTTGCATACAAGTGGTACACAATTGTCGGCCAACAAACACGAACGTAGTGACGTACTACGTGGAATTTTAGCTCTTGAGCGCCACTTCTGCTAATGTCATGTTTGACAAGCACTGATTCCGAGCATGCGTGTTTGTACTTTCTACTTGTGTACACACGATAGGAAATCTGACAATAGACCGCCGTCCTCTGAAAATTTACTAGCCTGCCATCCAACATTTTTTGGCAGAAAGTCGGACAATTGTCTGATGGAGCGTACTAACGGTCAGATTTTAGGCCAACAGTCTGTCATCAAAAAATTCCCTGCCGAAAATCCAATTGTGTGTACAAGGCTTTAGGGGCCAGACCGTAAGGGGCTGAGGAGGTTATCATTAGCTTGCTTTAGTAGGCTGCGGGGAACAAGATAAAAGTTATAGTAGAAAAGTGTGGAAGAGAATTGGATGAGAAGTTATACGGTAAAGAAGAGTGATGAAACCAGTTTTGGCAACATGGAGGGTGATTTTTATTTTTTTTTTAGGTGGGCAACTTTATAAAGGGTGAAGTCTTCCAGGGACTTATTTTTATTCCAAACTTGATCAAAAAATGAGGCTGTCTTTCAAGGTGGTAGGACCTAATTCTGCGTGAAGTGAGGGAAGAGAATATCTCCAGAGAGAAGGAGATTGAGCTGTAGTAGACAAAAGTGACCTTGTCTGAGCCAGACAGATGTGAAATTTTGTCAGAGGTAGTTAAATGCAGAACAGAATATGGACTGAAGTAGCAATGGTCTCTAAGGGTAACTGTTTGCAGCAATAGGGGGTCAAAGACAGGGTGAGCGCAAAATGGATGACATTTATTTCAAAGAGGTGTTGGAGCGGTTGCAAGAGACCAGAGGATAAAGACGCACATCTTGGATTGAAAATCAGCCAGTTCAGCAGGAAACTGACGAATATTTATCCGTGTTTGGGCAGAGAGATTGTACAACCACCCTGTTGAATTTTTGCTGCTCGATCATCATCAGCAGCAGTGTGTATCAGTGTTCTCTGATGGCGGGGAAGTCTCCCCGCTTTCAGAATACAAAGGCTCAGTGGGAGGATTCTCCCATCCACATCTGGTTGAAAGCATTAAAAAAAAAAAAAAAAAAAATTGACTCAACATCCTTGACATAAGCAGCCCATAGATTTCATAGCGAGTAGGAATGTCCATTGTGTCAAGCCAAGGTTAGCTTGAGAAGTTGCGTGGTAGCTGAGGTAGAACATTAATATAGGGATGGTAAAGTCATCAAAGAAGCATGACAGAAGCCTGGAGGATACATCACAGCAATTCTTAGCCCTTGTACACACGGTCAGGCATTCCGACAACAAAATCCATCAGATTTTATCCGACGGATTTTGTCCGAAACTTGTGTTGCATACACACGGTCGGACAAAGTTGTCGGAAAATCCGAACGTACATAGCGTGATGACATTATTTCATTATGACGGGACTACGTTCAGGCTAGTAGCCAATAGCTTTGGTCTAGGAATTTGATCTGAGCATACGTGGCACTTTGTCCGATCGGAATTCTCTACACACAATCGGACAAAGTCCGATCGGATCATGTTGTCGGAAAGTTTTATAGCCCAGCTCTAAAACGTCTGTCGGATATTCAGACGGAAACAGTCCGATGGAGCCCACACACAGTCGGATTATCCGACAACACGATCCGATCGGACATTTTCCGTCGGAATGTCCAACCGTGTGTACAAGGGCTTAGAGAAGCTGGATGGAAAAGACAAAAATAAGAGCTAAAAAAAAAAAAAAAAAAAAAAAAAAAAAAAAAAGGAAAGGGATTGAGAGCTTTCAACTCCACTTCCTTTTGGTTCTAGGGGAAGGAGTACTGTGCAGTCCACCATGTAAAAAGACAGTCAGGGAAGCAGTCATTGCTAGCTTGCTTTGAAGTTTGCTTCAAGCTATTTTTTTTCCCTTTATATCCCTCCTTTACTACTTGGTGAATCGCTGACCCAGAAAAAGCATGTGCAATGCAGATAGCCTATTGCAGTGATGGCGAACCTTGGCACCCCAGATGTTTTGGAAATACATTTCCCATGAAGCTTATGCACTCTGCAGTGTAGTTGTGCATCATGGGAAATATAGTTCCAAAACATCTGGGGTGCCAAGGTTCGCCATCACTGGCCAATTGAATCCTTTAACCACCTTAAGACCGGACACTTAATCCCCTTACTGCCCAGGCCTTTACAGATTTCACCGCTGTCACACTGTGAATCAGAATTAATCAGTCATGCAGCACTACCCAAATTCAATCTTTATAATTTAAGACAGAGCTTTGTTTTGAATAAATAAATAAAGTCGCGCTATGGAAAAATCAAATCTCCTAAGTGATAGAAATATGTGAAATAAATTAAAAATAAAAATAAAAATTGGAGAAAGGAAAGGAAATATACTGGGTTAGAGCTGCCTGTGCCTGAAGCCCTCACTTCCTTATTGGGGAGGAGAGGGAAATAAAAATGTGAAATAAAAAGGTTATGGCGCTAAACCCTATTAGTGATGAGGTGAGTTAACTTATCAAATCCTTATATAAAAAGAGAAAGAAAAAGAAAAAAGCTATTGGTGATACCGTGAAAAAAAATATCCTAAAGCAATTTTATCCAAAACAAATTGTGTGTGATTAATGTGGAGTCAGCATTCATGTTCCATTATAATAAAAACAAAAAATGAGTATTAAATTATCATATGCGTGTCAGCCTACTAAAAACATGTAAACCTTCATTAAATGTGCAAATTAGTGGAAATAATGTTAATATTCAACAGTATGTTAGTGTAAAACAGATTGTGCAAACATGTGCAAAAAAATGTGCAAAAAAGCAACTAAAGGTCAGGACAACCAAGGATCAGAAATAATTTAACCATAAAATCGCATGAAGTCGCTAAATGTGCGAATAGACAATATTTTCAACCAATAATCGCATGAAGACGCATCTGTGTCCAATATAAGTCCAAAATTAATATTTGGCTTGATAGTGCTGCCTCTTCAGACTATTGTTGTAATTGTTACAAAAAGTCAATGGGGGGTATTTGATTTACTCGTGCAAATAGTGCGGGCTTTCAATTAGAGAACTTCATCCCCGGTGCGCCACTCTGTGCTATAGTATGTGAATGCTCTCACCAGAGTTAATGCCCCTGTGGGGCTGGATGGACCTTCACAATGTAAGCCACTGTGTCGCTCTCTGGCTGCTGCTGGTGCACTGGGTGAAGCTTCGTTGTTCCGTCCGTATGGTATCCAACGTTAATTATATAAGGGAAGACATATCCATAGTGTAATACGTTCTTAACCAAATCGTTCGTTTATTAATATTAAAATCTACTCACATTTTACATTAAAAGCATGTGCATATAGGAAAAACTCCGCCGTTCGTCTCAAACGAGTGCACACAACGTGGCCACGCCCTACGCGTTTCGTCACTACTCCAGAGGACGTCGTAGTGACGAAACGCGTAGGGCGTGGCCACGTTGTGTGCACTCGTTTGAGACGAACGGCGGAGTTTTTCCTATATGCACATGCTTTTAATGTAAAATGTGAGTAGATTTTAATATTAATAAACGAACGATTTGGTTAAGAACGTATTACACTATGGATATGTCTTCCCTTATATAATTAACGTTGGATACCATACGGACGGAACAACGAAGCTTCACCCAGTGCACCAGCAGCAGCCAGAGAGCGACACAGTGGCTTACATTGTGAAGGTCCATCCAGCCCCACAGGGGCATTAACTCTGGTGAGAGCATTCACATACTATAGCACAGAGTGGCGCACCGGGGATGAAGTTCTCTAATTGAAAGCCCGCACTATTTGCACGAGTAAATCAAATACCCCCCATTGACTTTTTGTAACAATTACAACAATAGTCTGAAGAGGCAGCACTATCAAGCCAAATATTAATTTTGGACTTATATTGGACACAGATGCGTCTTCATGCGATTATTGGTTGAAAATATTGTCTATTCGCACATTTAGCGACTTCATGCGATTTTATGGTTAAATTATTTCTGATCCTTGGTTGTCCTGACCTTTAGTTGCTTTTTTGCACATTTTTTTGCACATGTTTGCACAATCTGTTTTACACTAACATACTGTTGAATATTAACATTATTTCCACTAATTTGCACATTTAATGAAGGTTTACATGTTTTTAGTAGGCTGACACGCATATGATAATTTAATACTCATTTTTTGTTTTTATTATAATGGAACATGAATGCTGACTCCACATTAATCACACACAATTTGTTTTGGATAAAATTGCTTTAGGATATTTTTTTTTCACGGTATCACCAATAGCTTTTTTCTTTTTCTTTCTCTTTTTATATAAGGATTTGATAAGTTAACTCACCTCATCACTAATAGGGTTTAGCGCCATAACCTTTTTAGAGCTTTGTTTTGGTTGTATTTAATCACCACAGTTTTTTTTTTTTTTTTTGCTATATTAAAAAAAAAAATTGTTTTGTTTTAGTTTTCTGTTTTGCAAATAATATCTCTTGACAAATTTAGGCTAAATTGTATTATGCTACATTTCTATGGTAGAAATAACCCAAATCAGTGTATATTATTTAGTCTGTTAAAATGTCAGGACAGTACAAGCACCCTCCCAAATAACCACTTTTTTGGAAAGTAGACAGTCCAAGGTATTTAGTAAGAGGCATGGTGAGTTTTTTTTGGGAAAATTAAGAAATTAAAGTAAAAGGGAAAGCTCCCTTGCTAAACACTAGCCACAACAGTAGAAAATCTGCATAGTTCAAATATTAGGAGTGGCACTACCAGAAGGGATGTACCTAGCCAGCTGGGATGGAGCTGGGCTACTCCAAGCTTTGTTTTTGTTTTTTTAACAGTTCGACAGTTTACAGAAGTGACTGTGAGATTCCACATTCAGCTCAACAGGCAGACCATTGTCAGTACAGAACAGGATATTGGCGATTGTCTAGCTTAGACTACGGTTTCTAATCTAATCAGCCATTCAGAAAATGCATAATATAAAAGTTAAAGATATTTGACATACTAATTATTGGCATATGTTGTTTTGGTGGAATTCCACTTTACATGTTTTTTAGTTTATACAGTTGTTATTCACAGCATAGGAATACGCTTTGTCACAAGTTTTTTCGAAAATGCCGAAAAGAAAATGAAATTTTATTTACTTTTTTACAGAAGGTTGTCAAATTTTATGAGACGTTTCTCAGACCCAGCATAAGCATACTTGGAATTACAACCCAAAATATTTTACAGGCATACCCCACTTTTAAGTACACAATGGGGTTTATTTACTAAAGCTGGAAAGCGAAAAATCAGGCTTCTGCATAGAAACCAATGAGCTTCCAGATTATATTACCAAAGCTTAACTGTACGATCTGGGGTTAGAAGCTCATTGGTTTCTATGCACAAGCGAGCCCGATTTTACACTTTCCAGCTTTAGTAAATAAACCCCATTGTACTTAAGAGCCTGTACTACTCTTTTTGAGTACGGCAATACCCCGCGTGTGAAACGTTTTGAGTGTCTGGACGGATTATGTACCAAACATTGAGGTTGATGTACTAAAACTGGGAGAGTGCAAAATCTGGTGCAGCTCGTTTTTTTCTTTTCTTTTTCAAAGCTTAATTGAACAAGCTGACACGCAGCTGCACCAGTTTTTGCACTCTCCAGTTTTAGTAAATTAACTCAATTGCATCCTGTGTATCACACAAATCAACCAGTTGTGTCAAATCCATTGTACTGCAATGGTCGCCTCTGTAAAAGTGGTCAGGGAATAGCCTAGTTTAGAGTCACCTATAGCAGCCCTAGTTCTTAGCCTACTGTTATGTGGCTGCCCCAGGTATGCCAAGTTCTCTGGCCAGAAAGAACAGAAGGCTGAAGAAAGGAAGAACAAATGAATTCCTATGACTCCAGTTGTCCACAGGAACATAATCAGATGTGCAAATATGGGTCAGTTCAGGCAAAGACATGGTCAGCAATCAGGCAATGGATCGGTCCAGGCAGAGCTATTGTTAAAAAAGTAAAAACAAACAGGCCAGGGTTAGTACAGGGGTCGGCAGAAGAAACACTGCACTGGTGTGGCAGTGATCAGTAACAATGTTGCTGGGTGCACTGGCCTGGTGACAGTGGGAATTGTGTAATGGTAATCAAGAATACTGCTGCTGACCTAAACTGTTCAGTGTGAAGACAAGCTGAGACACCAATGCTGGCTTACAGTGGTGTGGTGGTAATGAGGAACACTGTTGCCGACAAGAAAAAACTGTTGCTTGTGGCACTGATCCGATGGCAATCAAGTACAGTAATTCTAGCTATACTGGTCTAACCAATGTGGCTGGTGTGATGGTAATCAGAGAACCGCGACTGGCTGCACTAATAGGGTTTGTTCACACCCAACAGCTACCTCCATTAGCTGCAGAGGGCAGGGGTACACATGCAGCGGTTGTGATGCTTCACAGCTGTGGCAGGAATTCTAAGCCATTAAGCTGTGATCGCAATTCTTTAAAGTGCATAGAGGTGCTTGTGTGGGGTCCAAGGGGTTAAAAGCAGGTTGTCAGTGTTTGCATATGTGAACAAGTCCTTATGGTGACACTGTCTTTTGTGTAGGTCAGGGATATGCAATTAGCAGACCTCCAGCTGTTGCAGAACTACAAGTCCCATGAAGCATAGCAAGACTTTGACAGCCACAAGCATGACACCTAGAGGCAGAGGCATGATGGGACTTGTAGTTTTGCAACAGCTGGAGGTCCACTAATTGCATATCACTGATCTATCAGGGATATGGTGACTGATGTAGTGGCGATTAGGGACACTGAGTGGCAGCACTGATCTGGTGACAGTGTACTGCTGTGGTGGTGATCAGAGACTGGCATCAGATATATGGATATCAGAGCAGCCACTCAATGCACATGATCACTGCCACAGTAATACACCATGTCACCAAAATTTTTTTATTTTTTACATACTTTTACTAGAACAGTACAATGTTATCATAGTGACAATGTACTGCTCTGTGGAGGTGATCGTGATTTTTTTTTTGTATTACACCGATTGCTTCCACAGTATGATGGGTGTAAAAAAAACATTAACATCTGCAGCCATTAAGTTCTACTGTGATTGGCCCCAGTATCAGAACACATTAGTACTCAATAGCATCATGAATGACAGCCTTATATACCAATAGTAATTTGATTTGTTACAGCAATCAAATGGTACCAGGACCAAATCACAGCCCATATGACCTCCCAGAATGACACTTGTCCTGCCTGTCTATATATGTACAGTGGGCTATGGTTTAGCAAGAAAAAAAATGTTCCTTTCCTAAAGCCAAGACTAGCCATAGATGACTTGGGCTAATTGAAAAAAGTTCAATGGATTACCCCTTTCACACAAGCGAGGTGGATGAAGCAATCCTCTCTACTGTGTGCCATTGTAGTTCTGATAGCAGGACTCAAACGCTGTCAAAATACATTAATCAGTAGCTGCAGATCGACAAAAGTTTTCCAATGGCCAAACATTTATCAAAATTTGGCTAGTCCATGCTGAATCGCTTGAATTTCAACCCATCTATGGCCAGCTTAACCATTTGACGACCAGTGACGTACCTGCAGCTGCAGGCATTATTCCATTTTTATTTTATTTTTTTAGACCAGGATTGCTTTTACAGGCAGCAGGAGGGGACATTCCCCCTTCTGTGGCTTTCTCACACTCTCCCATCCCACCAAGAGACCAGTCGGCACCTCCGACGGCTGACCATTTTTGTAATCAGAGACCAGAACGGCTCTGATTAACACTATGGTATAGGAAATCGTAAGATGAGCATTCATCGCTTTCTGGTTTCTCTGGATGCAAACAGCACCATTTTTAAATAGGGAATGCATCTGATCACACTGATGTTCATGTGATCAGATGCTTTTAAGGGCAGGGGAGACATCTGGGGTCTAATAGACCCCAGATCTCGCCATAAAGCGTATCCATCACTGCTTATTGCGATTACAAGGGACATTTTATATTGCCTGTGATAACAATAGAAATGATAAAAAAAAAAAAAAAAAAAACTTAAAACAGTGTAAAAAAATTAAATTGTAAAAATAAGAATTTTAAAGTGCAGCCCTCCCCCCATGCCTTGCAGCAAAGATGACCGCATGCATCGGTCCTACACGCACACAAACAGGGACTGTCCCAAACATGTTTAGTATCACTGCGATCAGATCAAGGGCAGTAATTGGAGCAAAAGACCTCCTGTGTAAATCTCAAGTGGTAACCTGTAAAGGCGTTTAAAGCATCGTCTATGGATAGTAAAAGTTACTTAGATATCAAACATGTCACGCTTTAAAATAGACAACAAACTATTTACTTGGCATAACATCATCTTTTAAATTTTACCCAACAAATGGGTATTGTGCTTTTGTTCATTAAAAGTAAAAAAAAAAAAAACTTGTATTCCCCCCCCCCCCCCCCCAAAATTGTGTAACCACTGTACAAATATCGTGTGACATAAAAAATTCAACACCCACCAATTTATTCTTTAGGTCCTCCGCTTTAAAAAAAATAAAAAAAATAAATTATTATTATAATTGGGGGTTCTATGACATTTTCTAGCTAAAAATACAGATTGTTGCATGTAAACAAAATGTGTCAGAAAAGGCCTAGTCTACTAATAACACTTTCTAGTTAATTCTGTAAAGCAGTTAAAAGATGATTGGTGAAAAGCAAATGGCATCTAAGGTAACAAGATTTATTTTTGATGCAGATTGATAAAATAGGAATTTTGACTTGACCATAAATTCCTGATCTATGAATACAGTACAGGACTTTGAGGACTTTCAGACATGTATTATATGCAACTGTCTTGAGATTGGGCACCAACACTTCCCACTCCACAAAACTCCAGTTTAGCAAGCAATAAGGAGCAATCAAGAGAGAAGAGGGGCCTGCGTCCTGTATTGTACTCCAAGAAAAGGAATTTAATGGCAAGTCAAAATTATTATCTTAATCGTACAGTACATTAGACTAATTCATAGACCACAGGCTGTACCCAAGCAATAAACTGAGGGGTGCTTTGGAGCCCTGGACAGTGATGGCTTTATTTAAGCTGTTAGTTGTCCAAGAAAACAAGACCTACTTTCAGAAAAGGAGATTTTCTTAGTTCCAAAGGAAGAAGTTTTGCGAGCTTAAGCTTAGGTTTCTTTTGCTGGTGTTAAAGGGTACACTTCCCTTCAGTGATATTTTTATTACAGTCATCTCCCTCATAAGACATAGCGTTTTTTTAACCCAGATTTGCAACTTTAGTAAATTCAGTAGCAGGCTTCTCCAGTTTTAGACATTAATGCATCACATTAGTTAGAACAAAGATGGTATGAATGGTAGGAACGTCAAAAGACTGAACCTCTTCACGCACCATATCATCCAAAAGAGATAGACTCCTTATATGAAGAAACAGCTGCAGGCATATCAGAGACAGACTGGAGGAATCACGGTAGTTTTTTTTTTTTTGGCAATAATCTGACATAGATGTGGGAAATTCCTGTGTGGATAGGACGGAAGAAGGAGCCAGGCCAGAGAGAGTTAAAGAAGACTTTGAAGAACATGTGAACCCAAGCAGAGAATGATCCAGGTTGTTGGCATTAGGTACAAAAAGGAAGAACTCTGCCCGAGAGCAGTTAGTGAACTGTAAGCTGAAAAGATCTGCCCTCTACACCAGGGATAGGCAACCTTGGGCCCTCCAGCTGTTGCAGAACTACAAAACCCATCATGCCTCTGGGAATAATTGTAACTGCAAGCCTTGCAATGCCACATGTGAAATGTAGTTCCACATCAGCTGGAGGGCCCCAGGTTGCCTGCCCCTGCTCTAAACCATACTGCTGTATAGAAAAGTCAGATATTCCCCAATGGTACTCGTAGAAACCCAACTGCAGTGGGGTTAGGTGACCTTCTGTGATCAAGTCACTGTAGGTAGCATAGAAGAGGACTGCTCTGGGACCCTCTCAGCAAGCAGTGAATCTACTCTGGTTGAGGATGGGATGAGGAGGAAAACTACACAAATTTAAAGAGGTGTCGTGGCCATTTTCCCCGAAGGAGACTCGCCAGAGGCTAACAGCACACCAGCTGATCTAGAAGACTGCAAAGGGAGCTCTCTTGGTTTTTGCAGAAAGAAGAAAAACGTCTTGATAAAAAGAGGAGAAAACAGTGCTTTTCTCACAGGAGTAAATATGTTCAATTATTCCAGGATACTAGCAAGAAACGGAAGCATGATGGAAGTGGAAGGGTTTATACTAAAAGTTGTATTTTTTTTGTTTGTGTCCAAATTCTTCTGTAGGAGGCAGTATAACCCATTTCTCTTAATGCACAAACAGGAAACCAGGACATACGGCATACAGTTTTCTCCAGTGTCATTCAAACTCTCCTTTGCCTATGGGAGGTGCAATCCACACAACGTATAGTATAGTATAGTATGATCCCCTCACTGACTCGCTACTAAAAAGCTATTCTGACATGCACGGTGTTTGTGTGTATGCAGCGTAAAAAAAAAAAAAAAAAAAAAAAAAAAGATTCAACACACAAAATACATAGGAAAAAAGTAATAACACAGTATTTTGGTTTTTATTTAGGATAGAAATGTAAGAATATAGTCTAAAATCTGCCAGAGGAGTATAATATGGAACATACTGAGAAAAGATGCTAAAATACACTGTATTTGACCTTTAGAAAAAATATTAGTAACTTTCTTTATATATAATTAAGCAAAACTGAGGACAAAAACCAAACCAAGGGCTACGTGAGGTGAAGCCAGAAAAACCTCAATTTAAATGCCCTAAAAAAAAGAGCACTGGTCTTTGATAAATTCTTTCAGTAGAGAGTGAGCCGTACACTTTGTGGTTTACAAGACAACAGCCAGGCACCCAGTTATACAGAGCCTCGAAATATCTCATCTTCATTGCTCTGATGAGCCAAGCCCTGGGCTAAGATGTTCGCTGTGACCTGCTGACCTCACACAGTATTTAACCTTGAAATCAAGAGCTTTTAGGTCATCCTTCAGGCTACAAATTAAATACAACTAACACACAGCTTCCTCTGGAGTTTACAATAAAAAAACAAAACAAAAAAACATACATATGTGACCAACAGAATTTTCCGCCAGAGCTGTAGATTGTGCCTGCAACACATTATGGAGTGACTAGAAAACAGGCCCAGCTGACTGCAGCTCTAATCCCCATCAATAAAACAGACAGGGTTCGGTTCCCTTTTTGTTTTCATGAGAAAGTAAACATTTCCCAATCATTTTAATGTAAATTTGAGGCGTGGTTGTGTGTGCAGAGAGATGATCTGTATTTTATTCACACACTGTGCTAAAATGGAATTTTCTGATCAAACATTAAAATGCAGTTGACCTGAGCTGGACCACAATGCATTGCAGGTTTGACAATCAGCTCAGAGCTTACAATGTAATGAAATCACAAAAAAATAAACAAAATGGAATGGTGCCTACAACAAAGTCTATCCCATAAGGCTCCAAGTGTCCTCAGCTTAGAAGGGATGCCCCTTCTGCACTGCTGTCCCCCATTAGGCTCTTGTGAAAGAATGTATTAGAGAGGTTGGTGAGAGGGATACAGCCCAGAGGTATTTTAAAGACTTGCAGAGTGATGCACACAGCCAGAATGGATTGATGAATACTGTACATTCAATATCTAACATCTCCTTTCCCTATTGTTCTTTTACTGGAGGGGGACATAGTGTGAAACAGTTTAGCAATGTCAGAGAATGCTGACTCTCTCCCCCAATGCTCTCATCTCTGCATCCTCAGGTTCAATGGATGGTTGGGGAAGGAGGTGGGGAGGGTACTGGATACAGTGCTCATCGGCGTATGCTTCCCAGCGGTGGTCGTCACTTTCATGGGAGATGTAGCGCTCCCCTATCTTGCACTCCAGTTCACGTAGATCCAGCCAGGTTTGGTAATCCTAAAAGGTAAAAAAAAGATTGGAATTAAACAAAAAAAGCTGCATTCAAAAACTGGAAATATAGTATTTACTACAAAGCAGGACCACAAAGCAAATCCGTGTTCATTTGGAATGTTAGGTGGCAGTCGCCCTTAACACAGGCATACGGGCAGCAGCACATGCTGCCAGACACTCTGATCAGTCCTGTAAGTGTGTTTAAATTGGTTCCTCTCCCAGATAAGCTAGATCTGTAAAGGTTTAGGAGGGCTTCACTCTCTTGCCTCACGGCAAAAATTATTCTGAACCCTAAAAAGCAGCCCATAGATTATGCAATCCATCAAGGGATGAAGGAAGGAAAATTGCACGATTTTCCCTTTGAACAGTCAGTGTTGATGGTGAAATCCCTCCCTCTGTGCTACTGTGTTCTGCCCGCAGGGAGCCTTCCCTGTGGGCAGAACACAATGATCACTGTTGGCTGCTATAGCCACCAGCAGGTATCGCATGAAAAAAAAAAAGGCTAGTTGTACGGCGGTTGACTGATGGATTAACTTCAGTACAACCAGCCTGCCCATAGAGGGATTGAATGACTGCAGGTGCCTGCTGAACTGACCAAGATGGATGGCTTAATAGTGTGCCCATATCTAGCCACTGATTTACATTAACCATGATTTCATTCACCATGCTTTGACAATTTACTTTTTGAATATTGTAAAGGGGTGGTCATGTGATTTACCCCCCCTTCTCTGCAACAAGGCCAGGGCTGGGGGTGGGGCTAAGCTGGTCACATGTCCTGTGATGTCACCTAAACTTTTCCAAGCACTCCCCCCAGGCATTGGACTGGCAATGAACAGTAATAATCATAGTCAACCACCAATGCCTTCAGGCAGATCAGATCCTTGACTTGCAGTACCAATCCTCTTTAAAATGCCTGGAAGGAGTGCCTGGCAAATACAAGATCACAGGACATGTGACCCACTAAAGCTTAGCCCTGCCTCAACAGTAAGACAAGTGTAGACACAGCTTACTTGCATTGAAGGAGGGGAGCATATGCAGTGTGTTTGGCAATGGTGCAGAAGCTCGCGGAGCCTGACACACACTGTTGGTGTCTGCAGGGTGCACCAGAGAATTAAAAAAATTATTTTCTAGCTAAACAAAGGGCACAGACAGTATACATGTTAGGAGGGTTTATATATATATATTTTTTTTTAGTTTAGTGACACAAAGGACAAAACCACATTAAGGGCTGGTTCACACCACAATTTCTGCATTCTGGATACGTTTCTGTATGCTAATTTTTGATGTGTTCTAGTGAGTCCTTTTTTTTCTTCATCTCAATCGAGGACAACTGAGAACATGTGTGTTCCAATGCAATTTTGATGCATTTTTATGCATTCCAGATAAAGAGAAAATACAACATGTTCTACTTTTGTTGACTGTACCGGTGTGAACTAGTGCCATTGGAACTCATGTTAAACACCATCCAATGTGTTTTTGATGCAGAATAAAAATGCACTGGACTGCATCTGATGTGAACCAGCCCTTACTGAAGTTTTACATAACCACTTGCCATCCGCCCTCTATCAAATGATGGCGGGACGTTGCGGCTCTCGTTCTGGGAGGACGTTATATGACGGCACCCCAGAATGGCCAATATCACCCGCATGCCCCAAAAACAATTAAAAGATATAAGTGGGAGTAATGCTCATCATAAGCATGTAGTCCTGGCAGTTATACTGTGTCCCACAGGCTCCTCGCATAATCCAGGCAGAACCTTTGCCCGCTAGTGTGATGTGCTGAATAGCTGTACATTCAGTAAAACCAGGAAGTAGTCTGCTCCATGCCGACCAGCTTGAGCCGGAAGCGGAAATTATGTCACCAGCACGGGGCCAGAGGAAGGTGTCAGGACTGTCTCTGTGGAATGAAAGGCTACGCTCTCAGAACTCACACCTCCTTCTACTGGCCTGTTCTTTGGAGGAAAGTTTTATTAAATACACTCTCCTGGGCATGACATCTCCTCCAGAGAACAGGCCAGTAGAAGGAGCTGTGAGCTCCGAGCTCGTAGCCATTCATTTCACAGAGACAGTCCTGACTCCTTTCTCTCGTCCTGTGCGGATAACAATTTCCGCTTCAAGCTGGTCAGCATGCAGCCGACTGCTTCCTGGTTTTCCTGATTGTACAGCTATTCAGCACAACGTCAGACCAGAACCTTTCCCAGGTACCCGGATCATGCGGGGAGCCTGTGGGACGCAGGAGAACTGCCAGGACTACATAATTATGATGAGCATGATTCCCACTTATACCTTGTAAGTGTTTTTAATCTTGTGCAATAAATGATGCTATTTTAATACTACACTTCCAGAGGTACCTCCCCCCCTTGTTTCTTTTATATAATTTGCAGAGTCGCTGGACACACTCTGAGGATGGCTGCCTCTTTTTAAATCACCCCCTTACCGTGATTCAACTTTGTTTTTACCTAAAGCCTGCCTAATCAAATGTAACTTATTATTACAAACTAAGGGCATTGCCTCCTGGAGCGCCAGATACCCTAATTTACCTTCACATGTAAATACAGAAGTGCTGTGAATCTGCTCTCCTCAACTCACACCGAGTGTCTGGCAAGGAGTGCCAATCAGCAGCATTTCCTCGCAGAGGAGACCTGGGCCAGTAATCAGGAAACTGATCATCAGTGCCCTGATTACAGGAAAGCCCCAGCAGTGCCTCCCGTCAGTGCCCACCAGTGCCGCATGGACAGGCAGAAGTGTCCATCAGTGCAGCCTCATCAGCGCACAGCAGAGGAGGAGAAAAATTATTTTTTTACAAAATTTACTGACAGAAAATAAGAAAAAAGATTTTTTTTTCTGTAAAAAAATAAAAATCCCAGCAGTGATTTAACAGCACCAAAAAAAAAAAAATCTCTACTTGTGTGAGGAAAGGGAAAAAAAAACAAAAACATATGGGTACAGTGTAGCATGACCGTGCGATTTTCATTCAAAATGCCATCGCAGTGAAAGCTTAAAAAATGGCCTGGCTAGGAAGGTGGTGAAAGCAACTTGGCCACCCCTTGAGTGTAGTCCACCTGGTAAAATACGTAGAATTCTTTCTGCTCCAAATCACAGAAAACACATCAATCCAGTAATGTTAAATAATTACTCATCATAATAATCATAAGCGTGGTTTCAGGGAAATGGCTCTGAATGAAGCTCTGTTTTGCTTTGTACACTGTTTATTGTTTTATGTGCTATTCACGCTATGCTCACCTGTAACCAGGTATGGTTGAGGGTTTTGTCCACACTGTAGCGTTTCCTCATCTTTACTTGCAGCAGGTTATTAATGAGGTCAATAGCTAGAAAAGGAGAACAGACAGTTGCTATCTTAACACAAAAATGTATGTAAAACTGCACAGGTCAAGAATTCTCAGTCTTTTCCTATATAAAACTACCTCAAAAAGAGAACCTTATATTGTGCATTGTTTTGTGACTGGCTAATTGACAATGCTAACAAGCATCAAATCCTTAAAAAGCAAGAGAAACTGGCTTGTTTAAATGATGCGCTCCCCCCAGCTTCATCTCCCTATCTTCCTGCTGATTTTTATTGTTTTATTCTATTTACCACTAACATTTGCTTTCAGAAATGGTGGTGATAGTTTATGTTAATCAATTAACAAAATAGAAAGTAAATGAACAGAAGAGAAATCCAAATCAAATCAATATTTGGTGTGATCGTCCTTTGCCTTGAAAGCAGCATCAATTCTTTTTGATACACTTGCACATAGAACTTGGCAGGTAGATTGTTCCAAACATCATGGGGAACTAACCACAGGTCTTCTATGGATGTAGGCTGCCTCTAGACCTTCTGTCTATTCATGTAATCCTAGACAGATGTGATAATGTTGAGATCAGGGCTCTGTGGTGGGCCAAACCATCACTTTAAGGATTCCTTGTTTTTTTATGCTGAAGATCATGATGACATTGGCTGTATGTTTGGGGTGGTTTTCCTGCTGCAGAATACATTAGGGGCCAATCACATGCCTCCCTAATAGTATGGCATAATAGAGAAGTATCTACTTTATATATCTTAGCATTGAGGACACCAGTGGTCCTGACCAAATCACAAACTCGATTTGCAGAAATGCAGCCCCAAACTTGCAAAGAACCTCCACAATGCTTCACTGTTGCCTGCAGACACTCATTGTACCACCCTCGAGCCCTTCATGAACAAACTGCCTCCTGCTAAAGCCAAATATTTCAAATTTTGGGCTCAGCAGTCCAGAGCACCTGTAGCCATTTTTTGGCACCCTAGTTTCTATGTTTTCATGCATAGTTGTAATGCCCAACTTTGTTTCCACATCCTATGCATTAAAACATTATGCCATAGCATCCAGGAGGTGTGTGATTGAACCCAAATTTATTCTGCAGCAAGACAACGACCCCAAACATACAGTCAATGCCAATTAAGAACCATCTTCAGCGTAAATAAGAACAAGGAGTAGTCCTGGAAGTGATGGTTTGGCTCCCACCAATCCCTGATCTAATCATCATGGATTCTGTCTGGGATTACATGATGAGACAGAAGGATTTGAGGCAGCCTACATCCACTGGTTTGAAGCAAAAGGGAAGTAACGCCAAATATTGATTTGATTTAGATTATATTTCTGTTTACTCACTTTAATGACAAAGTTACTGCCGAATAAACCAGCCCATAGCATAAATTAAAAGATTGAGCATAGAAGATGTACAGGTGTAATAGCTGAGGTAGTAAGTACACCGTTCTGTCTCTATAATACATATATAATGCAAATGCTAAAGTTTCTAGTTACAGGAATGTATTGTGTATAGAAGTTATATGTGCTTGATTTGGCCTGGGATAGATGCTTACCATCAGAGGAGGTCTCTCTCCAGGGATTTGGTGGATACATGAAGGCCGCATTCTGGATCTGGTCATGAATGTCTTCATCCTCATTAAATGGGAACGTTCCACTTAAGCTGACATAAATGATTACCCCCACAGACCACATATCCAGAGATCTATTGTAGCCTCGGTTTCTCAGAACCTCTGGGGCCAAATAAGCCGGAGTCCCAACCACTGAGCGTCGGAAAGACTTCTCTCCAATGATACGTGCAAAGCCAAAATCACACAGCTTAACCTGAGGTATAAAATTGTATCAATTACAACCGAGTTGAACTGAAGATTTACAAACAGTATAAAGAGCAAGAGTAAAAATATGGCGTACAAAGGAGATCGTTTGGGTACACCCACACCATTGGCACATTCTTGGTATCAACCTGTGCCCAAGCTGGTGCTAAGCCCTGACCCATTACTGCAGATAAGCCAAGCTTTCATCATCCTACTGACCACTGAGGCCGCGTACACACGAGAGGATTGTCCGTCCAACTTAGTCCGCTGAAACGTGTTTCAGCGGACAGTCCGCTCGTGTGTGGGCTTCAGCGGACTTTTTCAGCGGACAGTCTGGCGGACTAAGTCTTTCGGAATTTCCGTAATACAGTCCGTCCAACTTTGGTTTCAGAGGACAGTCCGCTCGTGAGTAGGCTAGTTGGACGGACTAAGTATGGAGCATGCTCAGAAAGGATTTACACGGCCGAAGGTTGCATTGCAGTGTATTGGACGTCGTATTTCTAGTCCCGTCGTATGTGCTGTACACGTCATCGCGCAAGCTTTCAGCGGACTGTCTGTTCATCGTGTGTGGTCAAGTCCGTTCATTCAAAAGTAGGACGGACTGTCTGTCGGATTGTCTGATGGACTTAGTTGGACGGACAATCCTCTCGTGTGTACGCGGCCTAAGGCTCTGGCATTAAGCTGTCAGGCATTGTTCACACAGAGCGTATGAATTCATACCCAGTGTGCGGGGTACACACAGTCCTCATACCGGATATGGATTCATACATCCCGTGTGACCAAGCCTTAAACTGCATGGTGGGAGCATTGCTGAGCTTCTAGTACAGCATAATTCAAAGCCCTACGCAAAAGGTGCACAAGGAATCCAGGGGCTTCCTGAGATGCACAGGAATCAATTAAAATAGAATTAAAGAAGTCAGTGATTCAGGGATATTAGTTTAGACACACTGATGTGCCTGACAGTTATGTTACACCCCTTTCACACTGGGGCGCTTTGCAGGTGCTACAGCGCTAAAAATAGCGTCTGCAAAGCGCCCTGAAAGAGCCGCTGCTGAGTCTCCAGTGTGAAAGCACAAGCCCCGAGGGCTTTCCCACTGGATCGGTGTGCTGGCAGGGCAGTAAAAAATTTCCTGCTAGCAGCATCTTTGTAGAGGTGAAGGAGCAGTGTAATCAATGGGGCAGCACGGCTATACCGCCGGCATAGCGCTGCTACAGCAGCACTTTGCAGTGGTTTTAACCCTTTCTTGGCCGCTAGCGGGGGTTTTCGAAGTACCCTGCTAGCAACCAAATAGCACAGCGAAATTGACGTGAACCGCCGCTAAAAATAGCAGCACTTTACCGCCGCCCCCACCCCAGTGTGAAAGGGGTCTTAGGGTAACTTGACGCTGGTTTCAAATTTACATTAAGATCTCATGTAAGCATTGACAAAGAGGATTGGTATGGCAGAAATAACCAAGAACCAGAAACTGCATGATGAAATGACCCAGTTTGTTTATAAACTATCCAATGAGTCCATGCACATGACAACATTATTCTAGAGTAGCCTTAAAACAAAATGCCAACCAAAAGGGGACATTTCGCCTTAAGTTCTCCTCTGCCCCTGCTCTGTCATACTTGCTGTATCATCCTTTGGGGGGCGTGGGGGTTGGGTGAGCAGGTACTTGGTTTTGACAAGTACCCACTTCTGCTCAGATTGCATAGGTGATCCAAGCAGAAGTTCTCCCACTTCCCTTCCTGCGGTCTCCTGGGACACATCACAGGTCCCAGAAGGCTGCGGGAAAAATCACAATGCACAGTGCCACGCACGCATGAGCAGTGGGCAGCCAGCTATGAAGCCAAAATCAGCATAGATGGCTGCCCACAGTTAGAATGTCAGTGCCTGGACCAGAAGCAAAATTGAAGAATCAGCTTGGGTGAGGACAGCGCTGGAATGCACGAATAGGTAAAGGTCCGTTTTAGAAAAGTCAGCTACAGGATTTGTAGTGGTTGACAGTTTTTTTTTAACCTGGTGGACAACTGCTTTAAATGCTCAAATCTTGTGTTTGGAGAGGAGTTTGTGTATTTTATGCTGTATGCACGTTAACATTTGTTTAACTTGTATGCATTCAATGCACATCACAAATGCACTCTATTGCTGCCTGCCTTGTGGCAACAAATACAAGGTGGCAGGATCTAAAAGGCAGGCAGCTTAAACCATCTATAGTCCTTTGGAGCTAGAAGGCCGATGGCACTATGGCCGATGCCACAACACAGGGCTGATGTAAATAATAATAGCATTTTTATAACAGCTTACCCGTAAAATCCTTTTCTTGGAGTACATCACGGGATACAGAGCCATAATGAATAACTTAATGGGTATATTGGCACCTTCAGGTGATGGACACCGGCATACCCAATCTAGGAAGTTCACTCCCTATATAACCCCTCCTCCTTCCAGAAGTACCTCAGCTTTTGCAGCAAAGCAATATTCTAAACCCCAAAAAGAGGGGCGGGATCTCTGTGTCCCATGATGTACTCCAAGAAAAGGATTTTACAGGTAAAAACACAAATACATAAAACCTGGCCTGTTAGTGTGCCCTGAGGACAGGGTTGATGACCACTGTACTAAGGTATGCATTTACTCCCTCTAGTGGAGACTTTAGGCACGACAACATATTTACTTTATGTAAGAAAAAAGCATAGGTGGACGTTTTACAGTTCCTAGGCTTTTTCCCTTACCTTTTCCTCACTGCAGAATACTGCTGTAACTGTATCCAAACTTCACCCATCATGGCAAGCTGTGTTAGCAAACCTTCAAGGACCGGGTCTAATATAGGGGGTCCACTGCCTTGGACCTGTATTTCACCACCCAGGAAAACTTTAGGTAATCTAGCATGCCCAAAAAAGTCCTGGGGTCCAGCCCTACAAAGAGGCGTTACAGGCAAAACCTTGTTCTCCTTAAACAAGACCCGAGTACCATCCACCTTGGCCTTAATGGCACTTTGGATGGATCCGGTCTATGGAGGCTGTTTAAATCAGCATGCGATCCCTCCAGCCTGGAGCTCTTCCGAGCAAATCTTCACTTGTGACCAACACCTTAGACACTGGCGAAAAAAACTGAGGTACTCCTGGGAGGAGGGGGGGTTATATAGGGAGTGAACTTCTGGGATTGGGTATGCCAGCGTCCATCACCTGAAGGTGCCTATATACCCATTACGTTATTCACTATGGCTGTGTCCCATGAAGTACGATAAAGAAAGTGCATAATCAGCAGGCACCTCTGGTTACACACCATTGATGTGTGCATGCTGGCCTTGACTGATTGAGTGATTCATGTTGCAAACACGCATGGAGAGGAGAGGAGAGGATAGGATAACCCGCCTTCAGCCATCCTTCAAGTGCCGTCATTCTGCACATGGAGCAACAGCAGCATGGATAACTCATTTAGGGCTGACCTATGTCCATTATTGCTAGGATGCAGGCAGCTCAAGCCCCCTAGAGTTCTAGCAATCAATAGTGCACACATGTGAAGTACACTTGTATGCACACACATTACAGAAACATTTATATGCACACGGAAAACATTTTATGCAGGATCCTAATGCCAGCTACTGGTAGTGTGATCAAGAGTATTTCCACCTGTTTGCATGAGGAATTAGTTTGTTTGGTTTTGGTAGCCTAGAAGCGCATCCTGTTTCACCCTTCTACCAGGGGCGGATCCAGGGGGGGTAAAAGGGTCAATTGCCCCCTCCGAGAATACCGCCAGCTGATGACAGCAAGGCCGGTTCCGCGGGTCCAATCGCGGTCGGTTCCGCGGGTCCAATCGCAGTCGGTTCCGCGGGTCCAATCGCAGTCGGTTCCGCGGGTCCAATCGCAGTCGGTTCCGCGGGTCCAATCGCAGTCGGTTCCGCGGGTCCAATCGCAGTCGGTTCCGCGGGTCCAATCGCAGTCGGTTCCGCGGGTCCAATCGCAGTCGGTTCCGCGGGTCCAATCGCAGTCGGTTCCGCGGGTCCAATCGCAGTCGGTTCCGCGGGTCCAATCGCAGTCGGTTCCGCGGGTCCAATCGCAGTCGGTTCCGCGGGTCCAATCGCAGTCGGTTCCGCGGGTCCAATCGCAGTCGGTTCCGCGGGTCCAATCGCAGTCGGTTCCGCGGGTCCAATCGCAGTCGGTTCCGCGGGTCCAATCGCAGTCGGTTCCGCGGGTCCAATCGCAGTCGGTTCCGCGGGTCCAATCACAGTCGGTTCCGCGGGTCCAATCGCGGCCGGTTCCGCGGGTCCAATCGCGGCCGGTTCCGCGGGTACCCGCGCTGAGTGGACGGGTGAGGGGGGGGGCAGCTGGGCGGCTTAGGAGGGCTGCTGGCCAATCAGGAAGCCAGCAGGCAGGGAAGCAGGGAGATGACATCATCTCTCACTGCCCTGCATCCCTCCAGTTCCGCCCTCACTGTGTAGGAAGCTGTGTGCAGCAGAGAGATTGCATCATCATCACTCTGGGACCCAACAAAAGACCACCTTAGCAGAAGAGTGACACAGTAGGTGACAATCCGCAATGTGTGGCAGACTACGTGGCAAGTGGCAATCCACAATGTGTGGCAGACTACGTGGCCAGTGGCAATCCGCAATGTGTGGCAGGTGACGTGGCAAGTGACAATCCGCAATGTGTGGCAGGTAACGTGGCAAGAGACAATCCGCAATGTGTGGCAGACTACGTGGCAAGTGGCAATCCGCAATGTGTGGCCGACTACGTGGCAAGTGACAATCCGCAATGTGTGGCAGGTGACGTGGCAAGTGACAATCCACAATGTGTGGCAAGTGACAATCCGCAATGTGTGGCAAGTGACAATCCGCAATGTGTGGCAGGTGACGTGGTAAGTGACAATACGCAATGTGTGGCAGGCTATGTGGCAAGTGGCAATCCGCAATGTGTGGCAGGCAACGTGGCAAGTGACAATCCGCAATGTGTGGCAGGCGACGTGGCAAGTGGCAATCCGCAATGTGTGGCAGGCGACGTGGCAAGTGGCAATCCGCAATGTGTGGCAGGCGACGTGGCAAGTGACAATCCGCAATGTGTGGCAGGTGACGTGGCAAGTGACAATCCGCAATGTGTGGCAGGTGACGTGGCAAGTGACAATCCGCAATGTGTGGCAAGTGACAATCCGCAATGTGTGGCAGGTGACGTGGCAAGTGACAATCCGCAATGTGTGGCAGGTGACGTGGCAAGTGGCAATCCGCAATGTGTGGCAGGTGACGTGGCAAGTGACAATCCCCAATGTGTGGCAGGTGACGTGGCAAGTGGCAATCCGCAATGTGTGTCAGGCAACGTGGCAAGTGACAATCTGCAATGTGTGGCAGGTGACGTGGCAATCCGCAATGTGTGGCAGGCTACGTGGCAATCCGCATCTGGTGGCAGGCGACGTGGCAAGTGACAATCCGCAATGTGTGGCAGGTGACGTGGCAAGTGACAATCCGCAATGTGTGGCAGGTGACGTGGCAAGTGACAATCCGCAATGTGTGGCAGGCTACGTGGCAAGTAACAACCCACATTTGGTGACAAGTGACATCCTCAGGGCTCCCACCGATTCTCCATTATGGTGAGTTGAACCATTTAATTTTATATTACAATGTATTAATAGAAATAATGCGCTTCAATCATCCTGACACCATAACAACCATGGTGCCGTAATGATTGAAGCGCAAATACCAGCCATTTCCCATATAAATTGCCCCCAAAAAAACATTTTATAGCAGTGCCCCTCCCGAGATTAGACTCTGGATCCGCCCCTGCCTTCTACAAAAGAAATTTCTTAACTTACCTGAGGAAAGGGATCTGCTGAAGCAAGCAGCACATTTTCTGGTTTCAGGTCACAGTGCACAATATTTTTGAAGTGAAGGTGTCGCAGTGCTACCAAAATCTTAAAAGAAGCAAAAGTTTATGTTTCAGAAACGCTTTATAGACTTTAATCAGGATGTGACAATAGAATAAACTTACACTAACCTGTGTAACCAGGAATTTGGTGATACGCTCAGGTAACCTTCCCTTTTCACTGGACAGGATCATTTCAAGCATGTCACCATGCAACTTCTCCATTACTACAAACACTCTTTCTGGAGTCTCAAACATGCACTCCAAGTTTACAACCCCACGGTGATGCAAATTCTGGAGAGAAAATACAATTATATGACATAATTTGTACAATAAATGTGCATTATGTTCTTTACCACCCTCATGTTCTTCCAAAATACACTGTTAATCTTGCGATAAAAAAAAAAAGATGCATTTTTATGGTTAAACAAGGAAACAGTTAAGCTGGCCATAGACTGAGTGATTTTCTTTTGTACCACCACAGGTCAGTGTTCATGGGGGAAGCCGTCCCTGCTGGGAGAACACAGCGATTATTAATAGCAGCCGCTTGCAATAATCTCATGTAAAATTGTACCCATCTATTGATCAGCTTGGGTACAATCAGCCTGCCCCTACATGGTTCAGATCTTAATTGGTTCCTGCTGAACCAGCAGAGATTCAAACCCTCTATGGCCAGCTTTAGATTCGCTCTTAGGTTTTTACGGTCTTTGGGTACCCACTGGAGATTTCGTCTCACTTCCTGCCCTAGTAACCGGACAAGAGGAGAAAATCCTACCTCACAGGGGTCACTAAAAAGAAAATTGAGGGGAAATCTCTTGAGTGGGGATAGAGACCAATAAAAATCTTGTTTTGCATGGAAGAAAGCCCCGAAACCAGAACATGTATATGTTCAGCGCAAGTTCAGACTCAAGTCATAAAATGATATGCGTTGTAGGGGTTCAAATGGTTCCCCTTCATCGGGGCTACAAATAGCACAAATCATTTTGATCACATACAGTATTGACTGGTGTCTAAGATGTGATCATAAAACTAAACAATAGATTGATATTGAGTGAAGGCCCTGCACCCAAACGGATGTCACATTGGGAGCAGTAGTTGTGTCTGTGCAGCCGCTGCATCCCATTCGACAGCAATGGGGCTGCCTGCACAGGGATGCACGGAACAGCTGTGCATCCCCATGGAGGTAAATAAAGCACTCACACAGGGTACAGATTCATATGCTCCATGTGAACTTGTCTTAATGCAACATGCCTCAAAACATAAAAATGTGCATTAAAGTGCACTGAACTGTGGTGTTGTTGGGCACTAAAGGCAGACTCCACAAGATGTCTGGGCTTATGTGTATAACTCAAAAATGTTTTGTTTTTCCTACTGCTTTGTTCCTGCTGTTAGCATGCCCCCTTGTCGTTTTCATTTCCTTTTCAACACAATGTTGACACGCGCGTGTTGCGTGCACCACAGCATTCGGTAACGCACTATTGTGCCTTTTGATGTGCTGAATTGGAAAAAATTGTGGACATCTAATTTTTTTGCCTGCTCTGATGCACTGGCTATTCATTTGACAGAATATTAAAAACAAACCTGAATCAACCGCTACCAAATTCGCAGACAGCAGATTATAGAACTGTCCCTGCTGTAAGACCTTTCACTATACAATACATATATGTATACAGTGCAGTCCCTGTGACCATCTGCAGCATATACAAAAGGAAAAGAAGTTTCCGAGTAAGTCAAATAAACGGGACACTACAGCCAATTTGAGCAGCTTTATTAGAAAACACACAATATACAAAAATTGTTGGGCAATAAGTGGGACCAACCACAAACCATAAAATTGTTAGAGACGTCTAAACCAGAGATCTAGCAGCTGCACATATGTCCATACAAACCAGCATTCACTTTTCAATCTCAAAGTACTGTATTTATTGGCATATAACACTCACTTTTTCTCCATGAAAATCGGGTGCAAATAGCATGTGCATGTTATACGCCAATACTTCAATTTTAGCTGCCTCAGACGGTACAGGGAGGGGGGCGTGATGAGCGCCGTCAGATTACATAAAACGAGAATCTCCTGTTTACTTGGCGCCCTCTGTAATAGGAAGTACCCATCTCCTGGGCCGCCATTGGACCATTGTTCTCTCTCCAGAGATTCTCCCTGTATGTAATCTGTCGGCACTCATCCCGCCCCCCTCCTTGTCCCCTCTAGGCTACAGATGGGCATCAATCAGGCTGCACTGATGGCAAAGGCGAGGCAGCTGCATTGATGGCAAAGGCGAGGCAGCTGCATTGATGGCAAAGGCGAGGCAGCTGCATTGATGGCAAAGGCGAGGCAGCTGCATTGATGGCAAAGGCGAGGCAGCTGCATTGATGGCAAAGGCGAGGCAGCTGCATTGATGTGGACTGATGAGGTTGCATTGATGGAAATTGTAAGGCTGCAGATGGGCACTGACCCTTATTTTGCTTCAAAGTTCCTTATTTAAAATTTACGTTTTTCCTGAAACTTCTCTCTTAAAATGAATGTGCGTGCTATATGCCTGTGCGTGTTATACCCCAATAAATACAGTAATAGTCCATGAATATTGGTAACAGTAGCTTCAGCAATTCAAATAATTAGAGGCTATACAGCCATCATAGTTCCAGCTGTGCTTAATGTGTCCAACAGACCAAGATTGGGTCAGAAAAGTGTGTTGGGTGAAGGCAAGTAGGGGAAGACAGTATGGATCATTTAAGGTGCCTAGTGTCCAATTGGGTATTGATATGAAACCATATACTGCATTGTAGCAGTCTCTATTAAAGGACATTGAATGGCACCTGCATCTGATGAGGTCAGGGCTGGCTCGCAGTGGTACCAAATTAAAAATATCTTGGAGAAACTTTGGGATGTTTTAACTTTGCCTCTCTGGAAATAGTACAGTGCCTTGCGGAAGTATTCGGCCCCCTTGAACTTTTCAACCTTTTGCCACATTTCAGGCTTTAAACATAAAGATATAAAATTTAATTTTTTTGTGAAGAATCACCAACAAGTGGGACACAATTGTGAAGTGGAACGAAATCTATTGGATATTTTAAACTTTTTTAGCAAATAAAAAACTGAAAAGTGGTGCGTGCAAAATTATTCAGCCCCTTTACTTTCAGTGCAGCAAACTCACTCCAGAAGTTCAGCGAGGATCTCTGAATGATCCAATGTTGTCCTAAATGACTGATGGTGATAAATAGAATCCACCTGTGTGTAATCACGTCTCTGTATAAATGCACCTGCTCTGTGATACTCTCAGGGTTCTGTTGAAAGCGCAGAGAGCATCATGAAGACCAAGGAACACACCAGGCAGGTCCATAATACTGTTGTGGAGAAGTTTAAAGCCGGATTTGGATACAAAAAGATTTTCCAAGCTTTAAACATCCCAAGGAGCACTGTGCAAGCGATCATTTTGAAATGGAAGGAGTATCAGACCACTGCAAATCTACCAAGATCTGGCCGTCCCTCTAAACTTTCAGCTCAGACAAGGAGAAGACTGATCAGAGATGCAGCCAAGAGGCCCATGATCACTCTGGATGAACTGCAGAGAATTACAGCTGAGGTGGGAGAGTCTGTCCATAGGACAACAATCAGTCGTACACTGCACAAATCTGGCCTTTATGGAAGAGTGGCAAGAAGAAAGCCATTTCTCAAAGATATCCATAAAAAGTCTCGTCTAAAGTTTGCCACAAGCCACCTGGGAGACACACCAAACATGTGGAAGAAGGTGCTCTGGTCAGATGAAACCAAAATCTAACTTTTTGCCTACAATGCAAAACGATTTGTTTGGCGTAAAAGCAACACAGCTCATCACCCTCAACACACCATCCCCACTGTCAAACATGGTGGTGGTAGCATCGTTTGGGCCTGCTTTTCTTCAGCAGGGACAGGGAAGATGGTTAAAATTGAGGGGAAGATGGATGCAGCCAAATACAGGACCATTCTGGATGAAAACCTGTTGGAGTCTGCAAAAGACCTGAAACTGGGACGGAGATTTATCTTCCAACAAGACAATGATCCCAAACATACAGCAAAATCTACAAAGGAATGGTTCACAAATAAACGTATCCAGGTGTTAGAATGGCCAAGTCAAAGTCCAGACCTGAATCCAATCGAGAATCTGTGTAAAGAGCTGAAAACTGCTGTTCACAAACGCTCTCCATCCAACCTCAAGGAGCTCGAGCTGTTTTGCAAGGAAGAATGGGCAAGAATTTCAGTCTCTCGATGTGCAAAACTGATAGAGACATACCCCAAGCCACTTGCAGCTGTAATCGCAGAAAAAGGTGGCTCTACAAAGTATTAACGCAAGGGGGCCAAATAATTCTGCACGCCCAATTTTAATTTTTTTATTAGTTAAAAAAATCCAATAGATTTCGTTCCACTTGTTGGTGATTCTTCACAAAAAATAAACATTTTATATCTTTATGTTTGAAGCCTGAAATGTGGCAAAAGGTTGAAAAGTTCAAGGGGGCCGAATACTTTTGCAAGGCACTGTAGGCTCACGACCATTAAAGACAGCGAGGAGAGACCGTAACCTTAAAGTGTTTGTTAACCTCCAAAAAATATATATATTTATCCTGCTCCCTTAAAGCAGATTAAACAGCACAGTGTTTGTGCTATGTAATCTGCCCCCTTCTAAACCGTAAAAAAAAAAAAAAAAAACCTGCCTGAACCTACCACTTCCTGTATCCCCCCCCCCTCTCTGTACTGAGTACGATAATCAGGGCTGCTGAGCCCTGACCACCGTGGTCAGTGAACATCCCTCAGTCATCCGCAGCCTGCTCTCAGTGCTCCTCTCTCCCCCTGCCTGTCAGCTCCTTGTTGTGCATCTCAGTCTCCACCCCACTGCCACTGTTAGTAAAAATCCAAAACTTTTAAATGGTCACTGCCAGCCCTTCTATTTTACTCAGGCATACCACACTGTATATGTCTTTTCTAAAAACAAGGCTTGTAAATACCTATTTAGAGCTTCAGGTCAGTCATGTGACTACCCAGCTTTGAGACAGGGCTTCTGCAGGAGTGGCTGGGCGGCCATGTGATCTCCACGGCTGACTTCAGAGGGAGATCTCGGCCCCTCCTGCAGAAGCCATGTATCGGAGCTGAAAAGCGTGACCAGCCTGAAGATCGCTTTAAATAGGTATTTACAAGCCTCGTATTTTAGTAAAGACATATACAGTGTCGTATGCCTGAGTATAATAGAGGGGCTGACAGTGATTTATATTTGTGCCTGAACAAACATTTTAATGACATGCTAGTCCATTCAGAATACCAGAGAACGCAGACTAAAAACTGATTAACTGATCTAACCCCTATACGTGGAATGCTCAGGTTGTGGGCATTGTCATTAGAGGTCGACTGATATATCGCCCGATATTTGCCGTTTTTTAATCGGCATCGGCCGATTGTGTAGATAAAAAGGCCGATTTAGAACTACAGCGCAACTTGCAAATTACTTCTGTAATAGAAGTAAATGCAAGTTACCTGAGTCTTCATAGAAGCAACTTTCCTCCTCTCTGGGCAGTCCAAAAGGACCACCGGGCTGCAAACTCCCGAAGACGACCCCCTACCCGAGACATGGGTGGGGGCAAACCTTCATGCGGTAGCACTTTTATTTGAAGGCTTGTGGTTCCAGGGATGTTTTTGTCCGTCCGTGGTCATCCTGTCAGGCTGGGGATGTTTTGTCGAAGCTCCGGACGGACAAAAAAAAAAAAAAGCTATTTTGGAGCGGAAAAAGAGGGCCATTGCCTACGGCTCCTTAGCCTTCCTGGCCTGTGGTAGTAAAGTACTCTTACCACCGGTGGCATTTTTTATCAAAAGAGGCTCCAAAGAACCGGTCGCCAAGGAAGGGAAGATCCGTCAGGGCTTTTTTGGATGCCTGGTCAGCAGACCAGCATTTTAGCCAAATCAGGGGCCTCAGCACCACAGCCGACACTGAAGCCCTGAATAACAAAGGGAGAGAATCCAGGACCACGTCACAGATGTACTTAAGGCCTTGCACTAGTTGGTCTGCTAGTTCCACGCAGACAGGAGAAGCCTGTTGCTCTGCCAATTCACGATGCAAAAGTTTTGCCCACTCAGATAGTGTCTGCGACACAAGTGCGGATGTCAGTACTGGTCGCACGACTGACCCCACAACCGTAAACAAGGAACGAGCCACTGCCTCGGCCTTCCTGTCCGTGGGATCCTTGAATGCAGGAGTCCCCTCAACCGGGATCGTGGTTGCTTTATTTAACTGGAGGAGCCGACCTTTTTTTCAGAAGGCTCTCCTCAAAAGGGTAACGCACCTCCCGGCATAGACACACACACCGCTCAGCAGCCACATGCAGCATCCCCCGGGGGGGGGGGGGAGATAAAGGGACAGGGGAGAGAAGACAGGGACTTGGGACAGAAGAAAGGGAGGTGAGGGACCCCCGAATCGACCTCCCAGGGAATGCCCAGCTGCTCAGCCCCACCGAAGCAGGGAGAACTGTACTTACCAGTCCTGAAGAGCTGGGAGACATTCCATCACAGACCCACTCACTAATGAGTACAGGGTGGCTGCTGGCCCTGCATACTGTGACGCAGACATCAGTAGCCCGGTCATATGTATGCCCCGGAGCATAAAAGCTTACGACCACCTCTGGAGCTAAGGTTTTGTTGTGGCCTGCCGAGTGCGTAGCGGCACACGCTCGATGGCCGGACTGGGGAGACTACAAGGATAAGGGTATCCAGCCTGTCACCCAGCCGGCTGTTGATAGTAGATCACAGAATCATTCATCTTGCACAAAAAGTTACGCTTCTGTATAAAAAAAGCACGGACCGATGGGCCCGCAGGGTTCCTAGGTCCTTCTCCTTCACTAGGCAAAATAAAACTGATGACTGCATGGCAGGGTGGAGGTTTGTTACCCAAGGGACCTTGGGCAACAATGCCTAGTAATAGGGCATAACAACCCAATGGCTAAGAGGGGAGCTGTGTCGGTCGGGGAATATAAGAGAAAAATTCTTTGTTTCTGTTAAAATTTATTCCAGAGTATTGGCGAGTATTCTACAGTGTTGCAGAGTATTGGCAGATCATTGCAGAGTACTGCAGATTATTGTCAATGAGCAGCGCTGTGGGCACTACACATCCAGCCCACAGCACTGCTGCCATCTCTCCCCCTCTCCCCTGACACTGTACAGATCGGTACAGAGAGGGGAGGGAGGAACCGGCATCATGTCATTGTTTACAAGTGATCGCTCCGTCATTTGACGTATCGATCATGTGGTAAAAGGCCGCTACCAGCGGCCATTTGCCACGATTTGCCGGGTCTTCCACTCAGGGGGCGCACGAATGCAAGATTCTGGGAGGACATTCATGGACGCCCTCTCAGAAAAACACGACCGCGCTGTAGCTGGTTTTTGGCTATGGCCCGGTCGGCAAGCGGTTAACCACTTAAGCCCCGGACCATTTGGCTGGCCAAAGACCAGAGCACTTTTTGCGATTCGGCATTGCGTCGGTTTAACTGACAATTGCGTGGTCGCGTGACGTGGCTCCCAAACAAAATTGAGGTCCTTTTTTTTCCCCACAAATAGAGCTTTCTTTTGGTGGCATTTGATCAACTCTGTGGTTTTTATTTTTTGCTCTACAAACAAAAAAAAGCTTCAATTTTGAAAAAAAAAACAAAGCATTATTTTTTACTTTTTGCTATAATAAATATCCCCAAAAAATATATAAAAAAGTTTTTTTCCTCAGTTTAGGCCTACATATTTTTGGTAAAAAAAAAAAAGTCACAATAAGCATTTATTGATTGGTTTGCGCAAAAGTTATAGCATCTACAAAATAGGGGACAGTTTTATGGCATTTTTATTGAGATATATATATATATATTTTTTTATACTAGTAATGGTGGCGATCAGCGATTTTTATCGAGACTCCAGTCTCCAGCCCTTACTGAAGAAGTCACGGTGGTGTAGCAGCCCATTTGACATAACGCATATAGGGGTAAGGAGTCGCAGTGGCAGCGTCATCCCGGGAGCGTCTTGTTTCTATGCATCCTGAGCCTGCACAGCTTAAGTGCTGCGTTTGTGAGTAACGTTTTAACGAGGAAATACATTGTTTTGATATACAGAGAGCACTAGATTTTGCCTTTTCTGTGCACCGGAACCCATTGAGGGAATTTGAACTGGCTGGTATCCATCCAAACAGCCAGAGGCAGCACGGAAGGAACAGGAGTTCCATGACCAGCTGATCCGTTTTTATCCCAGAGAGGGAACCTGCCTTTTCTGACCTCCTGGTGAAACAGGGGTCAGAACGTGAGGTGAGCAGCTAGGATATTGAGGTAGAGGAGAGCACTTGCATTTTCCACGTTTATGCATTGGTAGTGTGTAGTACGTTTTTTTTGTGCAGAAAACTCTGAGGATTATTTTTGTGCATTCGGACACTTTATTTTTAATCTTTTTATTTTTTGAATGTGTGGACTTTATCTTTATTGTTCACTATTCCCACTGAGGGAACACGTATATTTAATTTTGTATTTTTCACTATTCCCAGTGAGGGAACATGAATATTTGATTGTGTACTCAGTATCTTGCAAGTTAATCACATTCTTATTTAAGGATTTACTGGGAGTTATTTAGGAAGCGCAACACTGTTTTGTTATGTATATTTTATATGTGAAGTGAACGCATTTTCTGTGTGTGCAGCAGCCAGTTGGGGGATATTTTTTTCATTGTTTTTTGGTGGTTTTTTTTTTTTTGGTATATCACCTACCACACATATCACTATTTAGTGATTACGTTTATTACTTGCGCTGATAGAAATGTGTTATAAAGTGATTGAAAAGTCTCTTTTTTTCTATAAAAATAACAAACATCTTATACTTAACTGCTTTGTGCAATGGTTTTGCACAGGGCAGCACGGTTCCTCCTCTTCTCAGGTCCCTGACTGGAGCTCCTCGCTCCTCCCTCCTGTTGAGTGCCTTCACAGAAAGAAGCTTGCTATGGGGTTGAGCTGCAGCTTTGTGTATCCATTCAGACACAGAGCCACAGTTCGGCCCCACTCCCTCTCTCATTGGCTGACTTTGACAGCAGTGGGAGCCAATGGCAATGTTGCTGTGTCTCAGCCACTCAGGAAACAGAGTCCTGGATGGCCAAGGCACTTGTGGACATCGCTGGATCGAGATGGGGCTCATTTAAGTATTAGGGGGGCTGTTGCACACAGAAGGCTTTTTATCTCAATGCATAGAATGCATTAAGATAAAAAAAAAACCTTCTGCCTTTACAAACACTTTAATTAGTAGGATACTATTCACTAGCTAAACCAAAAACAGAACCTTATTAATACTAGATTCTAGAAGCTGGTCCGTCTCTTATATGTAACCCTATAGCAAGTTAAGTGCTAAAACAGAGCCTAAAACACTGGAGACCGGTATATAGGTGTAAACATCAATTAAGTATAAATGAGGGCTCATAATGATACAAATGAAGCTATCACATAACACAAGACAGGTGTGTAAGCTGGTTTACAAATACAATTATGTGTAGGCAAATTTCTAATGTAACAGTTACTCAGATGTCTAGGCTTAATGGAAAATTGGGTATAGTTTGGCTACAGTCTTTGTTCTCTTAAAACATTACACGATGGATAAAAATGAAGAGGATACAAATGGGCAGTATCAAGTTAAAGTAAACACACAGGAAAACAAACTGAACCAAAATGATTCCACTTCCTTCCCTAATCCAGCCTTCGTCTTGTGATGTGAACACTAAATGTTTTGTAGCCCAATTTCAACATCACTTAAAGTGGTTTTATAACCTCTTTTGTAAGTTTTACCTACAGGTAAGTCTACAATAAGGCTTACCTGTTGGTAAAATTAATATCTCCTAAACTTATACAATTTAGGAGATAATTTGAATGCCTGGCTGCTACCGGACCTTGCCGGGAAGAAGACTCCCACGCACATGTGCAGGAGTGATGTCATCGCGACTCTGGCCACTCACACCCCTGGAGCCGCGAACCTGGAAGAAATGCAGAGGGCAAAATGTCAGCTACCTCGGCTTGGAACGAGCTGCAATACAGGGGCTTCAATCTAAGGTAAGCATTTCATAATGCCTTTGCCTTGCATTATGCCTTAGAGTTTTTTTTTTGTTTTTTTTAAGATGTGCAGGTATACAACCGCTTTAATGAAGGGCAGAGCTGACCTAGATCAATATTGATGTATCCATTCCATGTGTTTTGTCATGGCCTAGGTTTACAGGTCATGTCGCCCTGTGCATTCTCCAGGTAAATGCAGATAGGCCTCAGTTTCCAAAACTTTTAGCCGTCATATAAACTTATTACAACTTTATTTTGTCTCATTATTAATTCTACTTTTCAAACATACACCTTTCCCACCCATCCTCATTATGAAAACACTTTAACTCTACTAGCTTTAATCTCACTCTAGGATAATTAAACACAACTGTTTCTACAACAAGGCTGTTCAGTATACAAGTCTTCAACTGGCTTCATGAACGGTATCAACACTGTACCCTCCCAATGTCAGTGATAGCACCAATTTGCAATGTATAGATTTAAAGCTCTGGGCATAAACTTATTTTTATCAGCTTGCTCTCCCTTCTGTCCACCTCTAATCAATTTTATTAGGCTTCCCCCTTACTCTTTGAAGCCAGATATAATCACATAAGCCCATCAAGGCTTGCTCCTAGTCCCCTCCAGAAGCCCCCATCTTGGTTAGGTCTATCATAGTGTGTACCCGGCTTTAGGTCCAGTATGGGGCAGATGTCTTCTTTGGCTCTGGGGAATACTTCCTTCTCCGGAACAATGGCTATGAGCCACCACCAACAACCCCCTCCCACACCCTTGAGAGAGGAGCTGCTCTAGAACAGCCTGAAGGTCTGTCTAAAGAGATTGGAAAGCTCGACAACATTAAGCAGGGTGAAGAAAGAGATAGACTTTTGGGAAGGAAGAAGTTTTTACAAGTTCAAAACTCCTCCCTAGATAATCTAGCGGAGAGGGGCATCCCTGGAGGGCTTAGAGAGGTCTTCAAGAAGAGTAGACTCAGTTTGGGAACAGTGGTCTGGGCTTATACTGCAAACTCACCCCAAGATATTAGCAGAGTGTAAGCAGGGAGGGAATACTCACCAGGAATGCCTAAAGCATGGCTAAGACCAGGAAAGGGGAAACTGGGTTACAAAATGGCGTTCCCATGCACAGTACACCTATTTGGGAAGAGGGTTAATAGGCTTGGGCTGAGAGCCAAAATAGTGTCACATTCAACAATGGCAATGGACAAGACCTCTGCTGCTGCTGGCTTGTGGCAGAGTTGCAGCAGGAACTCCCCTTGGGAACTACTAAGAGGCAACAGAGTAGCACTCCCATGCTCCCAGATAGGGCAAAGCCTTGACTTACCAACAGCAATGTTTCCTGTAGTACTCCCACAGTAAGGATGTTGGGGAAGAGACTCCAAACAGCCTTTACCCCCCCCCCCCCCCCCCCAGGGCCTAAACCTGTAAAACACCCTGGGGCTAACAAGAGGCCAACATTACAGGCTGAAACTTCACCTTCAACCTGGTAGGGTCAGGGTTCGGTCCCCCAGGACAGAGTCAAGAACTAAACGATCCATAAGCTGCAAAAGTGAGTCTCAGTGGCTCTGCAGCAGCTGAAGAATCTTGCTAGGTGACAATCTTGAGAAAAGAGCAACAGAGAAAAAGTAAATAGTTTGCTTCTCCCATAGTAGGGAGAAAATATTTGCACACTAGCAAAAAAAACAAGGTTTGCTGGAAACAGGAGTTGTAGTGGGCTGTCCTTACAATTTATTTGCCAGTGTCCAATCTCCAAAAGTAAGCAGCATAATCTTTCCACAATACTTTCATAACTGTACGATTAAGAGATAAAAAAATTTTTTATAGGGATATTTAGAGGGTTCACTCTGGGAAAAATGTAAAAAAAAAAAATGAACCCCTTCCAGACCAGCCGCCGCAGTTATACTTTTGACCACTAGGGGGCGCACAAACGTGCGTGCAGCCCGACCCCGGAGCCAATGCGTGTGCCCGGTGGTCGCGATAGCAGCTGGACACCCACGATCACTCCACCCTGAGACAGAATGGAGATATGTCAATATAAACAAACAGATCTACACGCTGTCAGGGTTGAGGAGAGCAAACTGTTTTTCATACTGTGTATGAAGGATGAGTTCAGGCGTGTTCGCAAACAGCATGTGCAGAGCCAGTTAGGAAGTCGGTACTGCACAGCGCTAATCACAAGCAGTGAGACATTGTCTCGATGCGTGGCTGCAGAGATCAGGAAATGTCTCACTGCCTGTGTTTAGCACTGTGCAGTGCCGACTTCCTGGCGGGCTCTGCACGTGCTGTTTGCGAACACGCCTGAGCTCATCCTGAACAACAATTACTCTCAACCCCCCCTCCCCAGTTAGAATCACTCCCTAGGTAATACAGTTAAACCCTTCCCCGTCAGTGACATTTACACAGTAATCAGTGCATATTTATAGCACTGATCGCTGTATTAATGACAATGGTCCCAAAAATGTGTCAAAAATGTCCCATCTGTCCTCCATAATGTTGTAGTCCTGATAAAAATCGATATTCACTGCCATTACTAGTAAAAAAAATAATAAAAATGCCATAAATCTTTTCCCTATTTTGTAGATTCTATAACTTTTGCGCAAACCAATCAATATATGCGTATTGTGATTTTTATTAGCAAAATATGTTGAAGAATACATATCGGCCTAAACTGAGGAAAAAAATAGCTTTTAAAATTTTTTGGATATTACAGCAAAAAGTACAAAACAGTTTTTTTTTTCAAAATTGTCGGTCTTTATAGCGCAAAAAATAAAAACCGCAGAGATGATCAAATAATATGGACGTCAATTTTGCTGGGGTACAACATCGCAAGAGCGTGCAATTGTCAGTTAAAGCGATGCAGTGCCGTATCCCAAAGAAAATGGCCTGGTCATTGAGCAGCCAAATCTTTTGGGGCTGTAGTGGTTAAAAGTCAGTAGCTACAAATCCTGTAGCTGCTTTTACTAAAAGTACACTTAACCTGTCCCAGGGATCCAGCGCCATTCTCACCCAGGCTAGTTCTTCACTAGCCTTTGGGTTCCTGGTGGCGGCATCATAACTGATGCCAGTGTATTATGCAGGGAAATGTGTCCTGTACACCCACCAATCGTCTCCAATTCAAGAAAATGGGGGTTGCTTGTGTGAGGGCCAAGGGGCTAAAGCAGGTGATGAAGAGGCGATACACCACCACCTCAACGCCTGTTAAAAGCTCTTGGAAGAATTATCCAAACACGAACATGGTCCACTGTGACTGGCACCATACCATGTGATTGCTGCGACCAATCACATTAGTAAACAAGATCATGAATGACAGCCTTTGTTTACTATTGCTGACTGATTAGTCACAGAGATCACATGTTACAGGGTTGGCCCTGTACTCAGGATCTGTGACACCAATTACAGATCATGCAACAGCCTGCCCCTGAGGGCGCACAATCAAGGAGACGTATGGGCACGTCGTCCTGGATCGTTGCTTATCCCCCCAAGCTGTATGTGTGTGTATGTATATATGTATATGTATATGTATGTGTATGTGTATGTGTATATGTATATGTATATGTATATATATATATATATATATATATATATATATATATATATATATATATATATATATATATATATATAGAGGCTGGGCGGGAAGCGGTTAATACTAAAAGTTCACCAAACGTCTTTTCCTTTCAGCTATTTTTTAAACTATATCGATTTACATAGCATAATATATATATATATTATCCAATCACCTCAAACCAAGTCCCAAGAAACAAACAATCAAACACCACTATCTCAGTCTCTAACACACATGCTTATTTCAGGTAATTCAGAATAACCTATCAATAGGTATATGAGTTGTGGTAGGTTCTGTTCCCCATTTTGCCCTCAGGAAAATATAATTATCTATTATGAGTGCATAAGCAGTTATATTGCAATCTGTACCTGTAATATGGCAACTTCGTTCCTTAGCTGGCTTTCCTGCTTAGTAGGAAAACGCAGTTTATCTATTATTTTTATAGCCACATCTCGGCCTGTCTTCCGATGCTTTCCTGAAATTAAGGAGCACATATTTACAAATAGATCAGCGAGCCATTTTTGAATGTTACTTAATTGGTGTAATATAGGCAAAGTATTTTTAACAGTGGGTGTAAACCATACCTCCATATACAATACCAAACTGTCCGGATCCAAGAACCTCATCTGGAAAAATCTGATATACAGAACTAATATCCTATGGACAAAGCAAACAGAACATTTTACATGATTATACCTTCAAGAGAGTAGGCAACATAGATATGCTTATAAAAATACTATTTAAAAACTATTTAAATCTAAACTCTAGGAATTCAATAGTACAATGTTCTGGGTTACTAATGGTTAGGTCCAAAAAGGTGCATGTCACCTTGTGCACTTATTACTTTAATTTACAACTGATATTTTTACAGAGACTGTGCTACTGCTCTGAACCTGTAGAGCACTTTGCGGCTAACAAACTAGTACACCAGATGTCTGGGACATCACATGCAGAATCTAGTCACAGCATGGACCAGGTTAGGTCTCCAAGGAAACACAAAGCATTAGCTGATCAACATAGCGGCATAACAAGCTCAGCAGCAAAACAAGACATTCATCCTTCTGCAACAGTAGTAGAGCTCTTTTTTTTAAGACTTCAATATCCAATTTGACATTTGTGTCAACAAAAGTCTCAAATTCCTAATCTTTAGCCACACTGTTCACATTGTAAATAGGTGAAGGATCTTAGTTAGAAGTACATACCACATTTTCTTGCACCTGGCAGTTAGACACGGAGATGCTTGTGGAAACATCACCTACAAGACAAACATCATAAGTAACATGATGCACACATTAACTTCAGCAATTACCTTTTCAATGCAATGCATTCCAAAATAAGTATGTTTAAACTTACTAATGCCAACCTATTTATTAAGTACAAGAAAATACATATAGGAAAATACTGTTCACAAAGGACTGTGTTGCCACTGGCCATATGAATTTGAAGGGTTTAATTAGAAAGGTAGAGTTGTTTAATATCTCTAACATTATTGATTGTTACGGTTGGGGGGGGGGGGGGGGGGGTACTTTTAACAATCTTATTCTTACACCACAGGTCCACTTGGTTATTGGATAAGCTAAAGACACCAAAGGCTAAATATTTTTCTCTACGGCCCTATTCACACCTGAGCTTAGCGTTTTCAGGAAGAAAATCGCGCAATTTTGCTGCGTTTTTTTAACCGCGTTTTGCCGTGATTTTGTGCAGGGCAAAAAGGTCACCAATGTAAAAGGAAGAAAAACGCCCAAATCTGTCCGATTCGAACTACAAAAAAGGGTCCAGAACTTGTTTGAGCTTCAGGCGACTTGGCGTGGAGATGTGAACCATCTACATTAAGAATAATAGATTTTTTTTTTTCCCCCTCCAGCGTTTTGTAGTTTCAGCTTCAAGCTACAAAAACTTTTTGCAGCATTTTGAGAATAGACACAATATATTTTTCATTAAAATTCCACAAAGTAATAAACCCATCTCAAAGAAACTTAAAAGGTTGATTCCGTAAACACATTTCAAGCGTTGTATTGTACGGCTTACAGTTCCAAAACACTTGTACCTCCAAATACTAAGACCCTCATTGGGTTGCTCAGTCCTCTCCGCTTCTTCAGTATAGGTCACATGGTGCACACACTGGGATTTATATGTCACTATTTGAGTTCATCTGGAAATAATATAGCAATTCCATGAATATATTGTTTGTACATAATATATGAAGAATTCAAACACTGAAACTAGATTGGTTATATCAGGATTACATATAAATGAAGAATACATATTGTTTGAAGAATTTGATGTTTCCCCATATAACTGCATTGCTCAGAGTATATGTCTCTTTGCTACAGTATCGCACAAAAGTGAGTACACCCCTCACATTTTGTAAATATTTCATATCTTATAATCATGACACTCCTACCACCATGCTTGACTGTAGGCAAGACACAATTGTCTTTGTACTCCTCACCTGGTTGCCGTCACACACGCTTGACACCATCTGAATCAAATAGGTTTATCTTGATCTCATCAGACCACAGGACATGGTTCCAGTAATCCATGTCCTTACTCTGCTTGTCTTCAGCAAACAGTTTGCAGGCTTTCTTGTGAATCATCTTTAGAAGAGGCTTCCTTCTGGGACAACAGCCATGCAGACCAATTTGATACAGTGTGTGGCTTATGGTCTGAACACAGACAAGCTGACCCTCCCACCCCTTCAACCCCTGCAGCAATGCTGGCAGCGCTCATACATCTATTTTCCAAAGACAACCTCTGGATATGATGCTGAGCTTTTGCACTTAACTTCTTTAGCAATCATCTTATAGCTTAGGACCCTAGGCCATCTTTATGTAGAGCAACAATTCTTCTTTTCAGATCCTCAGAGAGTTCTTTACCATGAGGTGCCATGTTGAACTTTCAGTGAACAGTATGAGAGTGTGCGAGCGATAATACCAAATTTAACACACCTGCTCCCCATCGACACCTGAGACCTTGTAACACTAATGAGTCACATGACACCAGGGAGGGAAAATCGCTAATTGGGCCCAATTTGGACAGTTTCACTTAGGGGTGTATTTACTTTTGCTGCCAGCAGTTTAGACATTATTGGATTTGTGAGTTATTTTGAGGAGACAGCAAATTGACACTGTTATACAAGCTGTACACTCACTACTTTACATTGTAGCAAAGTGTCACTTTTTCAGTGTTGTCACATGAAAAGATATAATAAAATATTTACAAAAACGTGAGGGGTGTACTCACTTTTGTGAGATACTGTATATATACGTCTAGAAAGGCAAACGCCTTTTACAACTTAAGGGGATGGTGGATTGCTTTTACCATTGGTCTGTAAATGTTTAAAATATATATATTTTTGTAATAAAATTGTATTCGATCATAACATTGGTGTTGTTGTCTATGGGGTATTAAAGTTTATTTACAGCGCCTTGCGAAAGTATTCGGCCCCCTTGAACTTTTCAATCTTTTGCCACATTTCAGGCTTCAAACAAAGATATAAAATTTTAATTTTTTGTGAAGAATCACCAACAAGTGGGACACAATTGTGAAGTGGAACGAAATCTATTGGATTTTTGAAACTTTTTAAATAAAAAAATGAAAAGTTGGGCATGAAAAATGATTCAGCCCCCTTGCGTTAATACTTTGTAGAGCCACCTTTTGCTGCGATTACAACTGCAAGTCGCTTGGGGTATGTCTCTATCAGTTTTGCACATCAAGAGACTGAAATTCTTGCCCATTCTTCCTTGCAAAACAGCTCGAGCTCAGTGAGGTTGGATGGAGAGCGTTTGTGAACAGCAGTTTTCAGCTTTCCACAGATTCTTGATTGGATTCAGGTCTGGACTTTGACTTGGCCATTATAACACCTGGATACGTTTTTTTGTGAACCATTCCTTTGTAGATTTTGCTGTATGTTTGGGATCATTGTCTTGTTGGAAGATAAATCTCCGTCCCAGTTTCAGGTCTTTTGCAGACTCCAACAGGTTTTCATCCAGAATGGTCCTGTATTTGGCTGCATTCATCTTCCCCTCAATTTTAACCATCTTCCCTGTCCCTGCTGAAGAAAAGCAGGCCCAAACCATGATGCTGCCACCACCACGTTTGACAGTGGGGATGGTGTGTTGAGGGTGATGAGCGGTGTTGCTTTTACGCCAAACATATCGTTTTGCATTGTGGGCAAAAAGTTCGATTTTGGTTTCATCTGACCAGAGCACCTTCTTCCACATGTTTGGTGCGTCTCCCAGGTGGCTTGTGGCAAACTTTAGACAAGACTTTTTATGGTTATCTTTGAGAAATGGCTTTCTCCTTGCCACTCTTCCATAAAGGCCAGATTTGTGCAGTGTACGACTGATTGTTGTCCTATGGACAGACTCTCCCACCTCAGCTGTAGTTCTCTGCAGTTCATCCAGAGTGATCATGGGCCTCTTGGCTGCATCTCTGATCAGTCTTCTCCTTGTCTGTGCTAAAAGTTTAGAGGGACGGCCAGGTCTTGGTAGATTTGCAGTGGTCTGATACTCCTTCCATTTCAAAATGATCGCTTGCACAGTGCTCCTTGGGATGTTTAAGGCTCCATGCACACTGAAGCTCAAAAAAGCTATTTCTGGACGCCAGATTGCTGGCAGAAAACGCTGGTTGAAAAACCTGCTTTTAACAGCGTTTTATACTAGCGTTAATGAGCGTTAATGAGCGTTTTACAGCGTTAGCGTTAATGGGCGTTCTTTATAAAAATACACAGAGGACACTCCAAAAATCCCACAATGCATTGAAAAATAGAATGCCGAACACTAATGAACGAGCGTTAATGAGCGTTAATGAGCGTTTGTCGTTTTTTGCCGCTGAAAAACGGCACTTTGAACGCGAATTTCTGGCGTTCAGAAAAAAGCCCATAAACTCCACTGCTCATTAAAGCTGAAAAACGTCCATGTGTGCATGGACACATAGGCTAACATAGAGTGGAGTTTATGGGCTTTTACAAAAAACGCCCAAACGCCAATAAACTGCAGTTTATCAGCTTCAGTGTGCATGGAGCCTAAAGCTTGGAAAATCTTTTTGTATCCAAATACGGCTTTAAACTTCTCCACAACAGTATTATGGACCTGCCTGGTGTGTTCCTTGGTCTTCATGATGCTCTCTGTGCTTTCAACAGAACCCTGAGAGTATCACAGAGCAGGTGCATTTATACAGAGACTTGATTACACACAGGTGGATTCGATTTATCACCATCAGTCATTTAGGACAACATTGGATCATTCAGAGATCCTCGCTGAACTTCTGGAGTGAGTTTGCTGCACTGAAAGTAAAGGAGCCGAATAATTTTGCACGCACCACTTTTCAGTTTTTTATTTGCTAAAAAAGTTTAAAATTTCCAATAGATTTAGTTCCACTTCACAATTGTGTCCCACTTGTTGGTGATTCTTCACAAAAAATTAAAATTGTATATCCTTATGTTTGAAGCCTGAAATGTGGCAAAAGGTTGTAAAGTTCAAGGGTGCCGAATACTTTCGCAAGGCACTGTACATAGTTTTCCAATTAGACATATAATAATATGATATGGTATACCCCTTTGTTTATTTTATAAAATGATTTGGCATTAGTCTGCTTCACATACATATAAATGTAATAAAAGCATACCATACTGGGAAACTTTTTGTTATACCCACTTATACATAATTTTGATGTAGCAAATTGCAATACTGTTATTGTTCTATACTGGATGTAATGTTTGAAAGAGGTATGCCCTTATGGAGAAAACCATGTCAACATATATAAAAGGGTAAAATAAGTATTGGACAGGCCACCATTTTCCTTGGTAAACATATTTCTAAAGTTGCTATTGATATGAAATTTTCACCACTTTGGTAACAACTAGGGCTGCACTGATAACAGTTTTTTAAAGACTTTTCTTCAAGTACTCGCTGATACCAATTAAAGCTACCTAGTCTAACTTTTTTTGTTATTTTATTTTTACTTACCACTGTACCTTTAACCTTTTTTTGCTCCATGTTATTGCTATTAAAAGGGATGACCAACATCCCTTGTAATAGCATGGGCCATGAAAGGTCCTCTTTATGGAGAGATCTGGGGTCTTTTAGACCCCAAATCTCTCCTCTGGCCTCCAATGCAGCTGATCGCACACAGATCGGTCTAAGTGACCACTACACTGACCTACCCAATCCCTACTTCCTGCACTACTCACACTCGCCTTGCAAATGCTTAGTATCGGCACAGATAACCATATCAGTGCCACCCTAGTAACAACCCATGCAAACCATACATACAAAAACCAAAACAAATAAGTTCAAACATTGAGTTATGTAAATAAAATGGAACAAAGGGAAAAAGTATTGAACACACTAACTGAAATTGATTTAATACTTTGTAAAAATCCTTTGTTGGTAATGACAGCTTCAAGACGCCTCCTGTATGGAAAAACTAGTTGCATGCAATGCTCAGGTGTGATTTCGGCCCATTCTTTCACATAGACTTAAAATCTTGAAGGTTCTGTGGCCCTCTTCTATGCACTCTGATCTTTAGTTATTTCTATAGATTTTCTATTGGATTCAAATCAGTCAACTGGCTGGGCCATTCTAGCAGCTTTATTTTCTTTTCTTGAAAACCAATTGAGTTTCCTTGGCTTTGTGTTTGGGATCATTGTCTTTCTGAAATGTCCACCCTCGTTTCATCTTCATCATCCTGGTAGATGGCAGCAGATTTTTATCAAGAATGTCTTGGTACATTTATCCTTCCTTCAACCACATGATTACCAGTACCGTATGCTGAAAAACGGCCCCACAACATGACGTCCCCACCTCCAAACTTCACTGCTGGCATGGTGTTTTTTGGGTGGTGTGCAGTGCCATTCAATTGGCATCCAAAGAGTTCAATTTTGGTCTCATTTGACTAGACTACATTCTCCCAATATTTCACAGGCATGTCTAAATGTTGTGCAGCAAACTTTAAACAAGCTTCAACATGCTTTTTCTTCAGCAATAGAGTCTTGCGTGGTGAGTGTGTATACAGGCCATGGCAGCTGAGTGCATTACTTATTGTTTTCTTTGAAACAACTGTACACGTCAATTCCACGTATTTCCGAAATTATTTTCACTGCTCTGTCAGAAATCTTGCAATGAACACCTGGTCATGGCTGGTTTAAGGTGAAATTATGTTCTTTCCACTTGCGGATTATGACCCAAACAGTGCCATCAGTATGTTTTGCAACAATAAGGCTGCAAAGGTCTTGTGAGAGCCCCTTTCTTTTACCTATCAAAAGAGGTTTCTTGTGTGACACCTTGGTAATGAGACACCTCTTCATAGGCCATCACATGAGACTGAACTAGCCGATATTAACTTGCACAAACAAGGGGCAGGATTGCTTTCTAACTACTGATAGGTTTCAGATGGCTTTCCATGTCTTTTAGCACCTCCCGTTCTTCATGTGTTCAATACTTTTTCATTCGACTTTATTCCACAGCTTAATTTCTGAACCTATTTGTTTTCTTTGTTACAGATATGTGGTGAAAATGACATGTCAATAGCACCTTAAGAAATATAATAACCTAGAAAAATTGTGACGTGTTCAATTTCTATTTTTACCCGCTGTACTTGGAGATGTAAAGTTCCTTTGTGAACCCCATTTATATGTAATCCTGATGTAACAATGAAGTGTACACCTAGTTGCAATGTTGGAATCCTTTATATATTATGTACATATATTCATTGGAATTGCTATACTGTTTCCAGATGGACTTAAAGAGGAACTGCAGTCTACTCATATCATTTGTAATAAAAACATCTTTGACATTCTGAAGCTTCCCTCCAACAACTTTACATATTATTTTATATATACTGCGATTCTGGGCTTGCCAAATATGCTTCAAAAAAATCTCCCTCCACTGAGTCTTGCTGAAACCATTTTACCTGTGGGCACCTGAAGCTGCTGCATGTTCACTTCCTGGATTTACAGACACACAGAGGCACACCTACATCTCTGCAGCTCTCATGGACCCTCTTAGGACTCATCGCCCTCCCTTGCTGGCAAACTTTTACTAGCGTGAGAGAGAAAGCTGTGCATGTTTTCATAACCCTAGGCTTTTTACCATTCAAGAAACAGGAAGTGGGCTGTATAAGGTATTTATTGGCAGAAAAAAAAATGTTTACCATCCAAAGCTAAAACAAGGGCAGAAGATTTAATAGATGGAAATTTGAAAAAATTATTGACGGTCCGTTGGCATATTTACATATTTATTGCAGTGTGTGTAGAATGTGACCGGTCCCCCAAAAAAAGTGGAGAGGCCCACGAAACGCATTGACACAAAAAGTCTTAGCATTTGGCCGTACAAGAATCTTGGAATGTAACCTGTGCCATACACAACTTGGAATATGTGTTTTACCAATCTTTTTGAGCTACATTTTATTACTTTTTGTATGAATAAAATTGTGGAATTTTAACGAATATATTGTGCCCTTCCAAAAATAAGAATGGCAGATCGCATTTTTATATCCTGGCAGCCTTGATTGAACAGAATCCCAAAACTTTAAAAATCCGTTTCAGAGCTGTGTGTACTAGAACAGAAAGTCCCTCCCTACTCAGCTTGCCCATTGCATTTCATTGTTCAGAATCAGCACTGACAAATATAAGTGGCAGCAGTCCACCTAGTAAACTGGGGAAGGTAATAAACCTCTGTTACAGTATGGAGTTTTGTTGGTCTAAACCAGGCATCACAAAATGGCGGACCGCGGTCCGGTTCCGGCCTGAGTAGCCATACTACCCGGACTGAAGCCTCGTTAAATAGTTGCCTGTGTCCTCTCCCCGCCGCTGGCTTGCCTGCCTTGTGCTGCTACGTTCACAGCATGGCAGACTCGCAGCGCACGGGTCTGTCCCTTTGATAGGATCGCTGCACTGCCCATTCCTCACACTGCCTGTCTTATTCACACAAGATAAGAAGCGCAGCCACTCTGGAAAAAGGACGGGGCTTTTTAAGTTAAGAATCGGGTGATTGGTTTCCAGGCAACGGGGCGGTCCCAGCAATCACTCACCATTAATCTGAAAAGTCCCACCCTTTATCCAGGGCTGCTGTGCTTCCTGTCTTGTGTGAATAAGAAGGCTCTGTGAGGAGGGGGATTGCTGTGCAGGACAGGAGTCTATTGAGGGGGGTCTGTGATGGGGGGTCTAAGATGAGGGGCCTGTGACGTGCACAGGAGGCTGTGATGTGGAGGATATCATGTGGAGTCATAGCACCAATATGACTTGGACCTCCGCTAGAAGAATTTTTTTCTGACAGGACCCCCCGTGAATTTTAATTCACTACCCCGGTCTTAAAAAATGTTTTTATTGATTCTAAGGACAGAACTGGTTTGAGCTCTAAAAGAAAATACAACATTTATCTCAGCTGCTGAAAATCTAAATAAGGTCCTCTCAAAACCTAAAGCAAAATAATTGGCTGTATATGCCTGTCCTGGTTTAAAAGTATATAGAAAGACAAAACGTTTTTCTTCATTTTGCATAGAGTGGGGAAAGGTGAACACCCATTTTTCCCCCTGTGTGCCATTGGTAAGACTGAGACTGTTCAGTCCTGCAGACAGGATGGGAAGGGAAGTCTCCTATTGGGGAGATTTCCCTTTTTGTTCTGGGGACACATAAGGAAAGCTAAAAGAAAAGAAAGCTCCACAAAGTGAGGGACAGCTGTCACCAGAACAAACCCCCCAGTTGCAGTGACAAGTCAAAAGTATGCATTTTTTCCTCAGTCTCAGTGAAAAAGTTGACAGGACAAATTGTGTGAATTTCCCTAATGGGAACACAGACAGCAAATAAAACATGAAAGGGATCTGTTCTATCAAAGTGTCAACGATAATTCTAGTTAGAAAGAGTACTGACTGCTATGAAGAGTGAACATCGTCTCCCATACATAGGCTGGCATAAGCAACAAATATAATGCCAAGAACACCTAGGAAGAAAAAACAAATGCTTCCTCAGTGCTTACGAAGATAACATCGAAGGGGTAGGTTCAGTGTATAAGATTAATTTTTCTGTCCTAAAAAAACCCAACATTTTACGCACAATAACTAATGCTTTGGTAAAGATTTAGACAGTAAAATAAGGACATACGGTGTTGGCTACTTGCTCCATTTGCTCCCTTAGGATTGACTGGCATCAGTGCATGCTGTATGGCGATTTCCCACATTCGTGCCACTTCCATTCCCACACCGCTGTTCACCACGCTATTATTTCCTGTCTCAGGCGCCGTCAGTGGAGGAAGGCTTTCCCCCACATAATATACAATATTAGCAGTCGTAATTTCAAAGCAATGAGGATTTGCACCGGGTGGAAGCAAAGAAAGGTTTTTAGCAGGTTCCAGGCAGAGTATCTCAGAAAGGGGGATTTCCTGTTGAAGAAGATAATTATTTTATGCAATTATATAAAACCCAGTGAAGTCAATCAAATGTTTTAAAAAAAAAAAAAAAAAATAATGATCCAGTGAGACCATTTTTCTAGAAGATAACCGATTTATATGTGAATTCCGCTCTGTGTGAGAATATAAACATGTCTGCCCTTTCAGAGAAAACTCTTACTAGTTTACTGGTATCTAAGATTATAAAAGCTATTGTGCATGGCCACCTGACAAAGCAGGCCCAGTGGGTGCAAATACACTGGATATAAAAAGTCTACACACCCCTGTTAAAAATGTCAGGTTTCTGTGGTGTAAAAAAAAAAAAAAAAAAAAAATGACAGATAAAATCACTTCAGAACTTTTTCCCATCTTTAATGTTGCCTATAAACTCGGTTGAATGACAAACTGAAATCTTTTAGATGGAGGGAAGTAAAAAATATGCTTGCCTAAGTGTGCACACACTAATAATATGTTGAAGGACCTTTTGATTTTATTACAGCATTCATTCTTTTTGTGTAGGAGTCTATCACCATGGCACATCTTGACTTGGCAATATTTGCCCACTCTTTGAAAAAAACACTCTAAACCTGTCAGATTGGGAGGGCATCTCCTGTGCACAGCTCTCTTCAGATCACCCCACAGATTTTCAATGGGATTCAGGGTCAGGGCTCTGGCTGGGCCATTCCAAAACTTTATTCTTCTTCTGGTGAAGTCATTCCTTTATTGATTTGGATATATGCTTTGGGTCGTTGTCATGCTGAAAGATGAAGTTCCTCTTCAAGTTCAGCTTTCTAGCAGAAGCCTGAAGGTTTTGTGTCAATATTGACTAGTTTTTGGAACTGTTCATATTTCCCTCTACCTCATCTAAGGCTCCTGTTCCAGCTGAAGAAAAACAGCCCCAAAGCAAGATGCTGCCACCACCATGCTTCACTGTGGGTATGGTGCCCTTTTGGTGATGTGCAGTGTTTTTGTGCCAAACATATCTTTTGGAATTACGGCCAAAAAGTTCAACTTGGTTTCATCAGACCACAACGCATTGTCCGACATGCTTTTGGGAAACTTCAGATGTGTTTTTGCAAAATTTAGCTGGGCTTGGACGTTTTTCTTCGTAAGAAAAGGCTTCTGTCCTGCCACTCTACCCCATAAGCACAGACATATGAAGACATATGAAGACAACGGGAGATTGTGGTCACATGTACCACACAACCAGTACTGGCCAGATATTCCTGTAGCTCCTTTAATGTTGCTGTAGGCCTCTTGGCTGCCTCCCTGACCAGTTTTCTTCTCGTCTTTTCATAAATTTTTGTGGGAAGTCCAGTTCTTGGTAATGTCACTGTTGTGCCATATTTTCTCCACTCGATGACTGTTTTCACTGTGTTCCATTGTATATCTAATGCCTTGGAAATTCTTTTGTACCCTTCTCCTGACTGATACTTTTTAACAATGGGATGCCTCTGATGCTTTGGAAGCTCTCGCCGGACCATGGCTTGTGCGGTAGGATGCGACCAAGAAAAAGTCAGGAAAGAGGAAAGACCTACTAGAATAGCTGAACTTTATTTGTGGTTAATCAGAGGCACTCTAAATGATGGCAGGTGCGCACTGACTCCTATTTAACATCTGTTTGAATGTGATTACTTAATTCACTTATGCAACCAGATTATTTTATTTTAACTCCCCCCCCCCCATCAACAATTTCTGTTTGTTTTTCTATTGAGTTGTATAGTATTTAGGTCACATTAAAAGGTGGAAAAAGTTCTGAAAGGATTTATCTTTGTCTCATTTTTTTTTATCACAGAAACCTGACATTTTAACAGGGGTGTGTAGACTTCTTATATCCACTGTATATAAAATATATGAGTTTCACTTTTGAACTGAATTACTGAAATAAATTAAGATTTACAGGTGCATTACATAAAATTAGATCATCAGAAAGTTAAAGGGAAGGCAGTCTTAAGCAGAATTCACCAGGCACTCAGCAAATTTTGCAGCGGTTTACAGGCCAATGCCAGTGAAGTGGAGCTTAGTTTTATACATGAAAACACAGCACTTGAAGTCAAACACATTTTTCATAGAATAAAAAAAATGGAGACTACCATTGTTTACTTCTATTAACATCCTTCACAGAATTCAAGACTATAACATTTTAACAAAGACGTTTTCTTCAATGGTTTAAGGGCCACATACATATACAATAAGGATATAAGTGTATGTACACCCATCCAAATCAGGTGTTTTAGTGAAGGGTACAGTTAATGCTAAAGCATGCTAAAAATGTTTAAGCCAATTAAGCCCTTTAGACTTTTAATTTTAGTTAATTTTGCACCATTATGACATGCCAAGTGTTCTCCTCACAAATACGCTATGGCTGAATTGGCACAAAGTTCTTGTGAAAAGCCCTCTCAGAAGGCCAAAGGCAGTTTTTTTTTTTTTTTTTTAAAGGGGGGTGTGGGAAGCATATTATAGCCCAAGGTTTTGGAATGTAGAGCAAGTTCATATAGGTGTGATGGGCAGGTGTCTGAAACCTTTTGGTCATGTAGTAAAACACTGCAACCTTGAATTATCAACTAAGCAGCAACGTCAAATGATCTAAAATTAGAAAGGCACAAATGGTGATGAGTGCATTTACGTTATACAGGTCCACAGACCTCTGCACTTACCTTTGGTGGAAAAAAAAAATGATCATAAGAAAAAGTCTGAGGCCAGGTTGTAGGTTCCATTAAATATCCTATTATTTTCCTGTGTGATTTCTGGTAAACGTGCTATTCATGCAGACACATGCCTGCAGAGCACTGCATGCTCATCTATGTACATGTCATATAAAACATAGTGCTGATGGCAGTTGGATTGTTCTCTGACCTCCAAATACTGCTTATTTGTATAATAGCAAGTTGTTTATAACTGCTTTAAATCAAATCACCCCCCCCCCCCATTACCTTGTAGTACTTGCTTCCAGTATCATTCTGAAATAAGGTTATACACTTGCTGTCCAGTCTCCAGTAATGCCTCTTTCTCTGTCATAAACGGAGGGAAAAAAATAAAGATGAAATGTTTTAGGCCTCATGCACACGAGACGCAGTTAAACGCGCGTTCAGATGCAGTTGGACAGTTTTTTCAACTGCACCTGAACTCATTCAATGTTATCCTATGTGTCCATGCACACAGTCTCGTTTTTTTCCGTTTATATGCAGTTGCGTTTAATCTCGTTTTTCCAGAAGCAAAAAAATGCGTTCAAAAACAAAAATTTCTGCGTTTCAGACGCAAAACGCGCCAAAACGCGGTAAAACGCGGCAAAACGCCGCTACCGCGTTTAGCCGCGTTTGCGTTTATATGCGTTTTTAAAGGTGACCTTTTTTTTTACATAAAAAATCTCAAAAATGATTGCAAATGATGAAAAACCATTAGAAAAATATTTTAAACAATTGCAATTGCAAGTGGACAATCCACAACTTGTGGCAAGTGACGTGGCAAGTGGACAATCCACAACTTGTGGCAAGTGACATGGCAGGTGGCAAGTGATGTGGCAAGTGGACAATCCACAACTTGTGGCAAGTGACGTGGCAGGAGAAGTGGCAAGTGACGTGGAAAGTGGACAATAGACAACTTGTGGCAGGTGACGTGGCAAGTGACCCGGCAGGTGACGCGGCAAGTGACTTGGCAGGTGACGTGGCAAGTGGAAAATCAACAACTTGTGGCAGGTGACTGGCATGTGACGTGGCAAGTGGACAATCCATAACTTGTGGCAGGTGACGTGGCAAGTGACGTGGCAAGTGGACAATCCACTTGTGGCAGGGGATGTGGCAAGTGACGTGGCAAGTGGACAATCCACTTGTGGCAGGTGATGTGGCAAGTGACGTGGCGAGTGGACAATCCACAACTTGTGTCAGGTGACGTGGCAAGTGGACAATCCACAACTTGTGGCAGGTGATGGGGCAAGTGATGTGGCAAGTGGACAATCCACTTGTGGCAGGGGATGTGGCAAGTGACGTGGCGAGTGGACAATCCACAACTTGTGTCAGGTGACGTGGCAAGTGGACAATCCACAACTTGTGGCAGGTGATGTGGCAAGTGATGTGGCAAGTGGACAATCCACTTGTGGCAGGTGACGTGGCAGGGGACGTGGCAAGGGACGTGGCAAGTGGACAATCCACAACTTGTGGCAGGTGATGTGGCTGGTGACGTGGCAAGTGGACAATCCACATCTTGTGGCAGGTGACGTGGCAGGTGACGTGGAAAGTGGTGTGGCAAGTGGACAATCCACAACTTGTGGCAGATGGCATGGCAGGTGACGTGGAAAGTGGACAATCCACATCTTGTGGCAAGTGACGTGGCAGGTGATGTGGCAAGTGACGTGGCAAGTGGACAATCCACAACTTGTGGCAGGTGACGTGGCAGGTGATGTGGCAAGTGATGTGGCAAGTGATGTGACAAGTGGACAATCCACATCTTGTAGCAAGTGACGTGGCAGCTGACGTGGCAAGTGACGTGGCAGGTGACGTGGCAAGTGACATGGCAAGTGGACAATCCACATCTCGTGGCAAGTGACGTGGCAGGTGATGTGGCAAGTGATGTGGCAAGTGACGTGGCAAGTGGACAATCCACAACTTGTGGCAGGTGACGTGGCAGGTGATGTGACAAGTGACGTGGCAGCTGACGTGGCAAGTGACGTGGCAAGTGGACAATCCAAAACTTGTGGCAGGTGACGTGGCAAGTGACGTGGCAGGTGACGTGGCAAGTGATGTGGCAAGTGGACAATCCACAGCTTGTGGCAAGTGACGTGGCAAGTGGACAATCCACAACTTGTGGCAGGTGACGTGGCAGGTGACGTGGCAAGTGAACAATCCACAACTTGTGGCAGGTGACGTGGCAAGTGACGTGGCAGGTGAAGTGGCAAGTGACGCGGCAAGTAGACAATCCACAACTTGTGGCAGGTGATGTGGCAAGTGACGTGGCAGGTGATGTGGCAAGTCACGTGGCAAGTGGACAATCCACAACTTGTGGCAGGTGATGTGGCTGGTGACGTGGCAAGTGGACAATCCACAGCTTGTGGCAGGTGGCATGGCAGATGACGTGGAAAGTGGACAATCCACATCTCGTGGCAAGTGACGTGGCAGCTGACGTGGCAAGTGACGTGGCAAGTGGACAATCCAAAACTTGTGGCAGGTGACGTGGCAAGTGACGTGGCAGGTGACGTGGCAAGTGATGTGGCAAGTGGACAATCCACAGCTTGTGGCAAGTGACGTGGCAAGTGGACAATCCACAACTTGTGGCAGGTGACGTGGCAGGTGACGTGGCAAGTGAACAATCCACAACTTGTGGCAGGTGACGTGGCAAGTGGACAATCCACAACTTGTGGCAGGTGATGTGGCAAGTGATGTGGCAAGTGGACAATCCACTTGTGGCAGGTGACGTGGCAGGGGACGTGGCAAGGGACGTGGCAAGTGGACAATCCACAACTTGTGGCAGGTGATGTGACTGGTGACGTGGCAAGTGGACAATCCACAGCTTGTGGCAGGTGGCATGGCAGATGACGTGGAAAGTGGACAATTCACATCTCGTGGCAAGTGACGTGGCAGGTGATGTGGCAAGTGACGTGGCAAGTGGACAATCCACAATTTGTGGCAGGTGACGTGGCAGGTGATGTGGCAAGTGGACAATCCCCAACTTGTGGCAAGTGAGGTGGCAAGTGGACAATCCACAACTTGTGGCAGGTGCCGTGGCAAGTGACACGGCAAATGCAAGTGTACAACTGCTCTCTATGCTGCTGCTGCTCACTCTGATCAAAATAGCAGAAATAGTTAAAAAAAATGCTTTGAGAGCTTGGGGAGGGTCTACATGATGTTATCTTTATAAACGCGTTTAAACGCAAACGCGTCTAAACGCGTCTAAACGCGGCATGCAAACGCGGCAAAACGCGCGTTTCTAAACGCGCGTTTCAGCTTTTTTTTAACAGAGGTTTCATCTGCGTCTCGTGTGCATGAGGCCTTGAATGAACAGATTTGAAATCATTTTGAGCATTTACCCATGGTTCAAACTGAATAAGGCTTTGAAATTGTGCAAATTCACTTGAACCCGCATGATTTCAAAGCGGCATGTCAATGCGAGTTCAGGTGTGACCTGGCTGACATCTGTGTGACTTCATGCACAGATGTCTATGCAAGACGCACCTGAAATCAACAAAAGTAGTGCAGGAACTACTTTTTCAAATCAGTGAAGCAACACAAAGTCAGCGTTGCACCTATTTGAACAGTTCCACTGCTGACAATAGGTGTGAACATGGGCTTAAATCGTGTGGGGAAATCTCTCCAACAGAGAGGCAGTCAAAAACTATTTTATTAGAGTGCAGGGTCTGAAATTCTGTCTAGGGATGAGTTCTGACATGTTTGAACAAGACTCTGAACTTGCTGGAGCTACCCCACCAAACATCTGTCATAGTGGACACATCATCATAGGAAGCAGAGCCATTCCCATCTCTACAGATGCACATATGCAAGGGGCATGTATACGCGCAACTGCAGGGTGGAGAAAGCCTCTCACAACCTAATTTGATAGCTTCTGGTGAGATTGCACAGGCTGGTTTGGACTGGGGGGGGGGGGGGGGGGGGGTTACACAGACAAAAATAACCTAACTGAAATGTTAATTCCTGCCCACCCACTTAAAAAAAAAAAAAAAAAAAAAAAATGGCTAGGGTTACCTTTTCAATATTAAAATACATCAATTCTCACCATAGTATCTTTACTGGTGTAATGCACCATCCAGCTTTCCTTCATAACACTGCTGCTTTTCCGCTTTGTGTGTTTGACAGACTGAACCACTCTCATCAAAGGAATGTTATTACTGGCTGAAGGGCTAAATGAAAAGAAAATACAGAAATCAACATATATTGCATGGCTTATCTTTGTGAGCACAACAGTAGTACTCTCATTGCTGAGCAAGGTTTCATTCCACTCTACACATCATTACAGTGATGACTATGGACATAATAGTATTTGATTGGACTTCTGCTTTAAAACCTGCCTTCACCCCCATTCTAAGCCCTATACTAAACTATATACTTACGTATTCTCTGTGCACTCGGGTCCAGTCACATGATCTCCTCAGTGGCTGACTTCAGTTAACAGGAGAGACTGTCGACGACGGTTGCAATGCCTATGAGGGGACATCAGCCATCGGCTTACTATGGGGCATCCATTGTCGGCTTTCCTTCCTCTACCCCGAGGGCCAGTTCACACCACATGCAGCCCAGTGCATTTTTATTCTGCATCAAAAACACATGGGAAGTAGGCAATATAGTTTTCAATGGCATAGTTCACACCAGTGCTTGCAGCTCCAGTCCTGTTCCAGAAAAAAAAAAAAAAAAAAAAAAAACCGAACATGCTGCATTTTTCCTGCACTGAAACGCTGAAAAAAAGCATCAAAACCGCACTGGCACACACATCCTTATTTCAGGTTAAGAAAAATGAGGGGGAAAAAATTGCACTAGACTGCATCAAAAATGCGCTAGAACCCATGAAAAATGTGTCAAAAAACGTGAAACCAGAAAAGCATCTGGAACGCATCTGGACTTCCTTTCTATGGTGTGAACTGGCCCTGAAGCCGAAAGTATACGCATCTTTCTTCTACAGGGTAGTTAGTATAGGACTTAGATTGGGGGTGAGAGCATGTTTAGGTTTAGATAATATTTGACCAGACTTCTACTTTAACCTGCATAAAAAAAGTAGAAGTGCTGACCACAGCAAACAATTAAACATTATTTTAGGAACCCAACGCAGGAAATTAATACCAAGAAACAGACAGACAGATTGCCATCGGTAAACCTACACATTTTCACTTCCTTCAGTAGTTGTAAATCCCCGGTAAGAATTGCATTGCCTATGTATGTATGTACAGTCAAGTTGCAGGTTTGGATGCTGTCACATGGTTATGAATGCCATTGGACAGAAAATGTCAGGCTATGGTGCCACTTTTAATTTCTGTCTTTTAACCCATTAATCCATAGTCCAACTAGCTAGAACTAAATTTCATTCCACTGCACAGTAGGGTGCTGCACCAGCTTGGACAACTTTAGGAAATCTGCATGGAGACAGCAAAGTTCTCCACATGGCAAAAATATTAAGCACCACAGTAGCAACACTTGCCGCCTGACCATGTAAAAATGTCGCCAAATGAGTGTTCAATACCTAGCTTGGCTAATATTATATTCTCAGGATCACATTACATTGCAGAAGCATTAGTATACATTTCTTTGTTAAACTGTTAACCTTTTCTTGAGCCAATATAGCCTACAACCACCGACTGATTTATACTGTCCCAGATATAGCATCCAATTTTGTCTGATTAAATGCTGCCTGGACTAAGTCTTTTGAGTAAGTACATTTCTAAAACATAAAATCGTATGCACTGTCTAAACTAGTATGGTTTTTATGACCATCAGTGGTTCAGATGAGCCATTTATTACCATAATAAAAAAAAAAAAAAAAAAAATATATATATATATATATATATATATATATATATATATATATATATATATATATATATCTTTCCAAAGCTCATTTCCACAAGAAATGAACTTGGAGGATCTCTAGAATAGAACCAATTCAATATTACACTTTACTGAGCAATAGCTAGATATGCCTAACGTTTTTGTTTTATCTATTCGCACTGTTCGGTGTTTTAGCTCAAAATTAAAAACCACCACATGCCGCTGTTGCACACCTGATCATACGGTCTGACGTGTCTTGATCTTGGTCGGGGTCCTGCATGTCTCCGTTCTCACTCTGGCATCCACTTCCACTGTCTGGTGTTAGAGGCTCATCAATGTCATCCATCGAACAGACTGGGTCACTCTCAATGTCACTTAATTCCTCCATTAAAACATCATCTGCTCCAGGGCTGCGCAAGTCTTCATATGCAGAAACAAAGTGAAAATAAGTCTTGCTATATTTTACATTTAAACCGTAACGAAAATTTAGGAAGGAAATCACTTTATGCTAACACTCCTAGCTCAAAAAGAAAGCTTTATTATGATAACAATGTAAAAGATGGGCTTGATAAATAATTGTATTAGTATGTACTTAACCACTTCCCACCCGGCCAATGCATATATACGGCCGGGTGGGAGCCGTCTACTTCTGATAGGACTTTCAGGAACGTCCTTCAGAAGTAGCGGGATCGCGCGCGCGCGTCCCCCCGCAGCGGCGCGATCCCCATGTGCTCGTGTCACCCGGACACGGCACATCTCAGATCGGCAGGAGGGCTCTGTGATTGGCCCTCCTGATCACATGACGGCCGTGTCCAATCACGGCCGTCATGTGATGTAAACAAACAGCCGGTTGCTAGGCAATCGGCTCTCCTCTCCTCACACGGAAGTCATCGCTGAGGAGAGGAGAGCAGAACGCTGCAGCCGGCTGATGATCAGTGAGTATGAGCTGCTTTTTACAGCTTTTTACTCACTGATCATCAGTCTAGTGTCAACACACAACACACCACACAGTACAAACACAGTCCCCACATATGTCCCCAAAACACACATGTCCCCAAATAATAAAAACACATGTCCCCAATAATAAAAACAAGTCCCCCACATATGTCCCACTAAAATCACATGTTCCAATGATTATCTGCACACATATGTACGTGATCACCTGCACACATGTACATGATCATTTGCGTACATATGTCCCTGATCACACAAACCAATTATTATACACTTAACGGAATTTTTTTTTACCAAAAACATGTAGCAAAATACATTTTGGCTTAAATTTATGACAAAATTTGATTTTATTGGATTTCTTTTCAAATAGAAAAAAGAAAATATAGTTTTTTTTCCAAATTTGCGCTTTTTTTGCGCTTATATCGCAAAAAATAAAAGTCGTGAATAAATAACACCAAAATAAAGCTCTATTTGTGCGAACAAAATGATAACCATTTCATTTGGGTACAGTGTAGCATGACCGCGCAATTGTCACTGAAAGCGCTAGAGCGATGAAAGCTGAAAATTGGGCTGGGAAGGAAGGGGGTGAAAGTGCCCTGTATTGTAGTGGTTAAGTTATATTAAAACGCAAATTTTTAGCAGCTCATTGACTCACTTATTAAATATGCAGCGTCTTTATCTTTTAATCCTTGTAAATGCTCCAGTTTAGGCTGTGTCGTGACCAAAGCCCTGAGATTCTTGTTTTGGCTCTTTTCTCTTACATTATCCTATGGAGCCACCCTCACATGCACTGGACTAGATTTGTGTCTCCCTACATTGTGAGCATCAATAAAAACTCACAGCCCCGTAAGCCTTGACAATACACTCCTCTGCTCATCCCTCCTCCCCGTTTCTGTCCCCAGACTGAACTCCATGTTGTTAACTCTTTTCTGTAAAGATAAGAAGTTTAGGGAAGCAGCACTGAGAAAGCAGGAACCAACGGCATTAAAAGTTGCAAAATCCAAGTGCTAGAGTCAGAATTTTACTAACTAGTCTACCGTGGAATGTTTAATTTATTGTGCTAATGTGTTAAGCTAAAGATAACAGTTTAAAAGGGAAGTAAAGGATTTTTTCCCCCAATCATACTTACCTAGGTGGATGCATCATCAGTCCGATACTGCATCTGTCACCCGGCGCCTCCACACTGAGAATTGAGTGATCAAACATCAGCCAATCGCTCAGGTTTCAGAGCTTTGTGAGCAGAGCTGTGGACTGTCAGTCACAGCTCTCTGCTCTTCTTCCTCCTCGTTTACTGAAGCGCTGAGCTGTAGAGGGGGCGAATCGGCCGTCTCAGGCTCTTAGCGGCTCCCTGAGAGGCTGAGACAGGTGTCACAAAAAGGAATTGCATTCCTTTGATCCATAAACGTACAGCCAAATGAGCTTTGGCTGGACTTCTCCTTTAATACCACTTTAAAGATATTAAAAGCCTTGCTTCTATGAAAAAAATGTATTTATAAGAGACACAGGAACCATCATATTCCTTTACTACATGTGCAGATTTTGCTCTTTGTTTTGCTGTGCCATACAATTGTTGTAATATACAATTTTCATGCAAATCTCATGTCAGCTGATTCACTAAAGCAATTAACTCCCTATGACTCTGATGCAGGGGCATAGTCCCAAAATATGTTAATGGAGGTGCTTCGGGCTGCAGGATACAATTTTGGTTTGTTTTCCTTTTAACAATAAGGGATGATTTATAGTGTCTCCCTCTGATGTATACCCAATGTTGCCTTCAAACTTTTTATCTTACCCTCTTATCGTGCCAGCTGCCGAGAGAGACTAGGCATAGCAACATTTGCTGTGACCTGGTACCCTACACAACATGCCATCTCTGGGTGTTTTGCCATGAATCAAGTTAATGTTTTTAAGCACAAATTTTATAATTTAAAATAAAGAAGTCTCATCTTCACTACCCAGTGCTGTTTTGTTCTTCCTCTAGGTCAGTGGTCATCAACCCTGTCCTCAGGGCCCACTAACAGGCCAGTTTTGCAAGATAACTGAAATACATCACAGGTGATATCATTTGCTGCTCAGTGATTGCCGTATTCTAGTCTGCATCTCCCCAAAGGTAATACATAAAACCTGGCCTGTTAGTGGGCCCTGAGGACAGGGTTGATGATCACTGCTCTAGGTCACTGAAGTCTTCTCTTAACAAGTGTCCATACAGAGCATTTATAGCAGCACTGAAACTTTGAGACGTTCACCCAATAGCCAATTGACAATTCTGTATATTTAAAGTGGATGTAAACTCTCACAAATTCCCAGTGAACGGCCTCAGATGATACACAGAGATGAAACAAATCCTCCTACATAAGTTTTATAGTGAGAATATAGTATAGTGCCAGGCCCATGTATATTTTTGTCATGAAGTGCCAACCATAAATTAAAGTAGTAGGAAAAGGGGAAATTGTATTGGATTTGGGCGTTAAATGGTCTCCCCAGACAAATAACAGACATATTATATAGCTTATTGAAATATAGAAAAAGACAATCAAAACATTGAGATTAAAACAATAGTGGAGTAACACATACGCCCCTATACATAAAAACAATGGTGTGTATACAACATGGCATACAGAGATATTACATAGAAGTAGCCAACAAGTTTTGCGGTATATGTATCCGCTTCTTCAGGGCTTGCTTGCTTTGTAGCCAACTCAGGATCTTAAAAAACTGTCCTGAACATCCAGATTAGGGGGAGACCAAAAAACGAACCAGCATAAGTGGCATGCAGAATCCTCAGGAGACCCAGAACTTTCCAAAATTGGGAGGCTCCCATTGAAGGACATCATCTTGATTCTTTGTTTATATTGTTACATGGGGTTATCCTATGCAATACCTTGGTTTACAATACCCTTTGGGACGGATTTGATAGTCATTTATAATGGACCCACCTTGGATGTGTGGGTTGTGAATCCAACCTTTTATGGAGTTCCGTCTGTCCTCTTGATAGAAGTAAAGGGTGTATCATATCCACAGTCAACTGTTATATGGTCTTTACCTATTATGTGGTTCTTTTTTGGTCTCCCCCCCTAATCTGGATGCCCTGGACATTTTTAAGATCCTGATTTAGCTACAAAGCAAGCCCCAAAGAAGCGGATACCTTTACCACAAAACATGTTGGCTACTTATTTTTTTTTTCAAATATTTTATTAAAACCACAAAAAGCCAGTCCATGTTACCACAGTAACCATGTGTAACCAATGACATTAAGTCAGATCATACATTACATACTCAATGTACAATCCGTGAGAATATAATTCCTGTAATGTAGCAACCAAGGGATAAACCAGTAGTAACAAGTCCCGAAATCGCCTTATCCACTTTCCATTTTCTAAATTGCAGGAGAGACAGAGAAGAGAAAAGATAAATGAAACTAAATCATGGAAAGAAAAGAAAGAAGGAAGGGGATAAGAAAAGAGGGGGGAGAAAGGGAGGAGGGCCCTGGGTAGGCAGTGGATATAAAGTTATCGGGCATCCACTTATGATAACTATGCTTGACAATCATGAGTTGAGCAGAATCAAACCATCTTCAGAGAGGATAAATGTATTCCAGAATCTCCATGACTCAGAGTACATTTCTTGTTTATTTTGTGCTGAAAGTGTGAAATCTTATTGATCTCTTCAACTATATGGAACCAGCATCTGACAGTGGGGGGTGATGCGTGTTTCCACTTGAGGGATGCATGCCTAAGCATCATTTACCAGATATCGTAAAATTGATTTCTTATATTTTTTAGCTGGAAAAGTTGTAACGTGCAATAAGAAAAAAGCTATAAGCTATGAGTAAGCGATAATTTCAGCGTGAAACGCATCAGCATTCCCTGTTCTACATTCCCTCTGCTGCTGTAATTCGTATGATGTTTTTTTGGTGGAAATAATAAAGGCACAACTTATTTTACCTGATCCGGAGTGCGGCTATCCAGAGTTTTTTCGGTTTCTTCACTAAGAAAAAAAGCTGGATCTTTGGGCATCTTGTAGTCAGTGAATTTTTGAATAATGTTCGATACTTCCCTCCAGTATGGTGCTATCCATTAACAGAAAATGTGTAGCATCGTACCTCCCTCCTCCTGACATCTCTAGCAACGATCAGGCATTTTGGGATAAAATAACATCTGTGGGGTATGGTACCACTGTGTCAGTATTTTGTAATTAGTCTCCTGAATCTTACTGCAGATGGATGACATCAATGCGAACCTTACCATATTTTGTCTTTGACCGATTGTGAACTTACATTTCATCTCCTTCTCTCATTTCCCCATCTAGGATAAGTGTGGTTGTTCCAGAAAGGTTCTCAGTAGGCCATAAATCTTTGAGAGGAATGATGAAGCTGCAATGCATTCCAAAACAGCAGGCAAAAGGAACCAGTGGGCTCCATTAATGCAGATTTGTGATGCCTGAAAGCAGATATTCTGTCGCAAGGTGGAGAAACTATGGTCTCAGACCTGAGAGGAAACTCGGATTCCCAAGGATGGGCATCAAGGGAGTCTGTGGGTGAGAGGGTTTTTTTTTTCTTCCCAACCACCTGTGTACAGGTATGTACTGTAGGGCCTATCAAGGGGTGTAGCTTGAGATTATCGTAGCACCACGGTGCCCCCTTGAGTAAGACGTTTGAGCTTGTTCAATTTGTACCCAGAGTTTGCTGGTTGAATGACGGTTCCAGTCTAAGTCGTCCTAGGTGCACAGACTAGTAGTATTTGAATACATCAGGAAGTGCAATACCTCCACTATGTTTAGGCAGGGATAGTTGAGATCTCTTGTGCGCACATATGAATTTGATGAATAAGAAGTGAACCTATTTAAAGTACTGAGACGGTATCTTGATCGGTAGGGTTTGAAAAAGGTATAAATACTTGGGTAGGATACACATCTTTAGAAGATTGCATCTACCAAACCATGAATACAATCCCCGATTCCGAGTCGCTTAGAAAATACATATTTTTTCGGGGGGCGGTGGGATTTGATTTCAAAGACCCGAGATAAGTAAGAAGGCTATACGTTCCAAAATTGTTTCAGAGCTGCATCCATCCACTTAAACTTAACGTTTGACTGCTAGGTCATACCCCATAGCTTCTGATTTGCTGAAGTTAATCCGTAAGTTAGACAGTCAGCCGTAGTTTTTAAATTTGTGGATAAGGTTGGGAAGTGACACCAATAGGTGAGGTGAGGGAAAAGAGCAAGTCTGTGTAAGCTGATGTTTTATGATGCCCATCCCCTACTCTAACTCTAGTGACTTATGGGTTTAGGCAGATTGTACAGAGAAAAGGTTCAAAGGACAGATCAAACAGCAGTGGGGACAGTGGGCAGCCGTGTCTCATCCCATTTGGGATGAGAAAGGGGTCTGACAAAATCTCATTGGATTTAACTTGGGCCATCGGATGTGAGTAAATCGTGGAGATCCAATGTAGCATGCGTTCCCCCAGGCCTATATGACATGAGACATAAGTCTGCGCCTATAACGCATGGAGTTAGTGTCTCCTGTGCAGTGTGGATAAGGTTTAACACTAAGTGTTATTGCGGGCTTCTCTAGTTGGGATGAATCCCACTTGATCAAGATATCAGCGGTTGTAGATTTTGTGTAATTCGAGTGGCAATCTTCCTAAACAATTCAGTTAAAGAGCGAGATAGGCCTGTAACTGCCACAGCAAGTGGAATCCTTTCCCTCTTTAGGGATTACTGTGACATGGGCTTTTAAGGTGTATATATAGGGAAGAGTGTTTCGGAGCCTACTTTATTGAACAGTTCCACCACGTGAAGACCCAGAAGTTGGAGGAATCTCCTGTATTACTGCAGTGAATAACCGTTGGGGCCTGGAGCTTTGCCCATCTAAAGCCCCATACACACTATCAGATTTTCTGCAGATTTTTTCCTTCAGATTTACCAAAACCATATAATATGAGGTCAAACCTTAGGTGTTTCAATTTGTATGCAATCAGGCAGACCCTTGTACTAAAAGTTTTTGGTAAATCTGAAGAAAAAAAATCTGCAGAAAATCTGATATAGTGTGTATGGGGCATTAGAGCCACTAAGTGCACCTTGAAGTTCGTCTAAGGTTATTGGGGTTTCCAAATCCTCTCGAACCTCGGGGGTTAGCTGAAGGAGTTGAGGAGGTGATAGTCTTCCAGTTGAGTCTGGGATGGGGAATATTCGGATAAGCTGTATAAAAGGAAAATAAAAGTCTCCAAAGCCCTGTGCAATCTGTTTAGGAAGCACTACTTTTTGGCCTTGAAGTGTAATAATTTGGGCGGTATATGAAGCTAATTTTTGTTCTCTAATCGAGCAGGCTAACATTCTCCCGCATTCATCTCCTGACTCATAGCGGAGTCTTCGGGCATCTTTGTATGGCAATCTTGGCATGGTATCTTAATAAATCCGTGGTCTGTTTGCGAAGGGAAAATCGGTTTTGTTCAAGCATTGGAGTTGGGGCATGTTTATCTTGGGCCTCTACTTTGTGGATGTTGTGGAGGAGAGATGAAAGTTTCTCTGCCCAATGGCGCTTAAGCCGCGATCTGTGTTTGATGAGAACACCTCTGATAACTGCCTTGTGGGCTTCTCATAGAATCCCTATATCGCAGTCAGGTTGTTTGTTGATTTCAAAGTACAGACACAGTTCTCGGACATCCTCAGAGGTCTGAAGGAGGTTTTCGTTCAGTTTCCACAAACTAGCCCTGTAAGACGAAAGCTCTGAGATTTTGTATATTAACTCAATTGTGCGTGGTCTGACCATGTGATCATACCAATTGCTGAACTTTGCGCAGCCTATAACTGCACATGTGGGATCAGAAAACAGTCTATGCGCATGTTGTGTTTGCAAGAAAAGGAATGTTGTAAATCGCCAGATGTTAATCAGCTGGGCCTTGTGAAGGGATTGTGCCACTCATTAGAGAACACCAGATCTGGCTAGGTTATTAGTAGAATGGTAAATAACTGGGTAAATCCTATATTTTTTTAAAAAATAATTTTATCATCTTTGAAGTGCGTTGGATAAACGCCATATCTGCACGTGCTTGTTTCAGATCATTTAATAATATATGTCTCTTTTGGGGGGTATTCAGCCCCTTGGCATTTAGCAAAACTATCTTAACAGTATCCATCCCAGGGTAAGGAGCAGGGATTTAAAGGGGGTTAGGAAAAATTGGTAGTTAGGTTCAGAGAGTCGCGTAGATAGGTACAAGGCCCTTGATGCTAAAGTGGCACAATACTGCCAGCAGCACACTTCAGCCATCGTTGTCAATGGAGAAATGCAACAAACTAAGTGGGGGAGCAGGTAGACAGAAACCAACAGGGTTTGCCCCCACCCAGCCCACTCAACCTGGCATGAAATAATATTACATTAATAGCAAGCATAATAGTGTATCCGTATTATCTTAACAAAATGAACATTTCCTCATTATTAGAACTGCAAGTTAGGAGAGTTACCCAAGACAGCATGGAGTCATCCTCCTATTCATTATCTGGACAGGTGGCCCCACCACGCCAGAGGACCTAACTGCGCAGTTGGCATATAGCAGACCGACACCCAGGGAGGTTATAAAAATTTCTAGTAGGAATCCAGGCACGGGTGATCCTCATGCCATCAACAGAGGATTTTGATCCTGTTACATGTTGGCTACATCTATGTAATATCTCCGTATGACGTGTTGTATACACACCATTGAAAAAAAAATTGCAGTTCTTTTTTTCAGCGCACTGAGCTGCTAGCAAATGAGCTTTACGAGATGTCTGTGTGACAACTCAAAGTTAAAAAAAAACAAAAGGAAACTGCACGATACACCAAGCTCAGCCCATCATCGCTAAGCTGATCACACCACACACCAGTCGCTGCGAGGCTGGTGTGAACCTACCCTAATGAATTGTCCAGTGCACAAAGGCACACTACTGGCCATACAGGTATGGCCTTCTGCCAAGGTTATGTCATCGATGAGCTTATCCAAAAACCTGCAAAACAAGCCCTAAGGTCTTAATAGACATCTCTTAACGACACCAGCAGAAAACGTAGGCATACTGGGAGGGGGAAGGGTTATGCTGGCCTGTCTTACATCTTTGATCGCCAGAGTCCAAATTTCCTGAAAGTGTCAGCACAACTCTACTTCTCTGAATACCATTATGTGTCCTATAAATGTACAATAAAGAAAAATAGGATTTTTTGTACTCACAGTAAAATCCTTCTCTCTGTAATTCACTGACTGACACAGCTTCTTCTCTTTAGACCATTGGGTTGTTATGCCACCTTCAGGAGAGGACTAGGAATTACATGTTAACATGCGATGATAAAACTAGAACTTTCTGGTTCCACCGAAGTCCCTTAGGTAACCACCCCTCAGCATGCTACAGTACGTCAACAAGCAGTATAACGTAAAGAAAAATATGAGGGGCGGGTGCTGTGTCAGTCGGTGAATTACAGAGAAAAGGATTTTACGGTGAGTACAAAAAATCCTATTTTCTCTTATATTCACAGACGGACACAGCTTTTCTTTTTAGACCATTGGGATGTCCCCAACAGTGCCAAAACGAGGGGTGGGAAAACAGCATAAAACTCCACCCATCATGGCATGTGGGAGCTAGTACAAATTTTACCAAAAAAACAAACAAAAAACAAAACAACCCCCCCCCCCCCCCAAAAAAAAATAAATAAAAAAAAAAAAAAAAAAAAAAAAAAAAAACCTAGTGTGTGGAAAAACCACCACAAAAAAAACAGGGTGTTCCTCAACAGAGAAGCACTACCCTCAAAATGCCAAAACTGCGTTAACGAATGCAAAACAGGCATCACCCGATGCACTGACATCTACCTTGTAGAACTTTGTCAACATGTAGACAGACGACCAGGTCGCCGCTTTACACACTTGAGCGACATACGCTTGATGGCAGAAGGTCCAAGACATTACGATTGCCCTCGTGGAGTGAGCCGTGACCAGAAAGAGGGGCACCTGCCCGTTTAAGGCACAGGCATGTACTACAATCTGTCTGATCTACCTGGAAATGGTGGCCGACGAGGATAACCAGATGGGGCGACTTGCAGGACAAGGCCGCCAGTTCCGAAACCCTCCAGGTTGAACTGATGGCACCTAGAAAGATCACTTTCTGGGAAAGAGTCAACAGGCGAAACTGATATTTTCAAGTGGCAGCTTCTGAAGCGCCGATAATACCAGGTTCAGATCCCACAGGGGTAATGGTGGACGCACCGGAGGGACTAAATGTCGTACCCCTTGAGCAAAAGTACTCACTAGAGTGTGAGATGCCAGGGGTCGCTGAAAAAGGACCGTCAAGGCTGATATTTGTCCTTTAATGGTGCTTAACGACAATTTCTGGTCCACCACTTACTGAAGAAACAGCAGGATCCTGGATATAGAAAAGGAGTGCGGATGCCATGCTTTCTCCTCACACATGGAGATGTAGGCCTTTCAGGTAAGAAGATATATCTTCCGAAAAGATTTCCGTGCTCTCAACATAGTTGGGATCACCGACTCTGACAGACCCCAGTTTCTCAACACCTGGCTCTCAATAGCCATGCCGTTAAGGCCAGCGATGGTAAAGCAGAATGGAGAATCGGACCTTGAGACAGAAGGTCCTCTTGCAACGGCAGTCGCCAGGGAGCGTCTGTCACCAGGCACACTAGGTCTGCGCACCAAGGACGCTGAGGCCAATCTGGGGCAACCAGTATTACTGGGATCCCCTCGGCTTCCACTCTGTAAAGCAGATGTGTAACAGTTTCAGAGGAGGAAAGGCGTAGATCAGCTGGTACTGATCCCACGGAGCCACCAGCTTGTCTGACGCGTCTACCCACAGATCGCTTATCCTGGACATGAATCTCAGCACCTTCCGATTGATATGGGAGGCCAGGAGATCCATGTCTGGTGTGCCCCACCACAGGCACAGTAGCCTGAACACCTCCGGATGCAACGCCCAGTCTCCTGGGTCCAGCATCTGACAACTTAGATAGTCCGCCTGCCAGTACTCCACACCCAGGATGTAAATGGTCGACAGGGCTGGTACAGGTCGCTCTGCCCATCGAAGTATGTGAGTGACCTTACGTGCGGCAGCCGAGCCTTCTTGTTCCTCCTTGGTGATTGACATATGCCACAGCAGTGGCATTATCTGACTGGATCCTGATCGGACACCCTTGCAGTCTCATTGACCATGTGGAGAGGCATAGCCTGATCGCTCTCAGTAAGAGCAGATTGATCAGCAACTTGGATTCCTCCGTCGACCAGAGGCCCCGAGTCGACTGAACTCCCATCACTCCACCCCAGCCAAATAGGCTGGCGTCCGTTGTGATCACCGTCCATTTCAGAGGTAAGAACGACTTCCCGGACTGAAGCACCGAGGGACCTCAGCCACCAGATCAGGGAACCCCTGACTAACTGGCTCCCCTGGATCTGTCGATCCAGGGACAACGGAGATCTCTCCCACTTTGTTAAGATCTCAAGATCTTCAGGACTCTGGTGTGGAAATGGGCATATGGTACTGCCTCGCACGCAGAAGCAAAGCGACGACCACTTGCGGTTCATCAGCAGTTTTACCGTGCTCCGAGAGTCTGCAACTTGTCTGAAGGGAGAAACTCTCGCTTCCCTGGAGTCCAGCAGCAAGCCTAAGTACTCCAAACCCTGAGTTGGTACCATCACAGACTTTTTTAGGTTTAACAGCCCCCCAAATTCTTGCAGGGTCTGCATGGCGATCGTCACATCCTCTTCCAACTCTTAAGCGGAAGAAGCTCTCAGGAGGAGATCGTCTAGGTAACCCACGATCGCGATCCCGCGTTACCGTAGCAACGCCAACACAGGAGCCAATACCTTGGTAAAGACGAGGGGCTGATACCAAACTAAAAGGGAGAGACACAAACTGGTAGTGGGCTTCCCTGACTGCAATCGCAGAAACTTTTGATGCCGGAGGCATATGGGTATGTGCAGGTATGCATCCTGGATGTCTAAGGACACCAGGGAGTCCCCTTGATGGAGTGCAGTGACTACTGAGTGAACTGATTGCATTCTGAACCTCTGCACTTTCACAAAGTGAATGAGGGCTTTTAGATTCAAGATTGTAGTTCCCAAGAAGGAAGGGGTATGTCCAAACAGGTTTGAGTAGAGCCCCTGGAAACGTTCCAATTCCGGAAGGGGTACAATCACCCCGCGATTCAGCAGGTTCCCTACTGCCCCCAAGAGGGGTCCGGGTATGCTGGAGGGGAAGAATCTGTTTTGCGGCCAAGAGAGAAAATCTATCTTGTAGCCGTAAGAAATCAGATCGCAGACCCATTGGTCGGACAGTTGAGAGGACCACAAACTCCCGAAGGCGACCCCCCACCCGATTCATGGGTGGGGACAAACCTTCATGTGGTAGCACTTTTGTTCGCAGGTTTGTTAGGCTTGCGGTTCCAGGGACGTTTCTGCCCTTCCGTGGTCATCCCTTCGGGCTGGGAACGTTTAGCTGAAGCTCCAGGCGGACATAAAAGCCGTTTGTGAGCGGAAAAAGAGGGCCCTTGCCTACGGCGTGGCTCCTTGGCCTTCTTGGCCTGTGAGAGTAAAATACTCTTACCACCTGTGGCATTCTTAACAATGTCATCCAAAGAGGCTCTAAAGAGCCGGTTGCCAAGGAAGGAAAGATCCGTCAGGGTTTTTTTGGATGCCTGGTCAGCAGACCAGCATTTTAACCAAATCAGGCGCCTCAGCACCATTGCTGACACTGAAGCCCTGGATAATAGGGGAGGGTATCCAGGGCCCCGTCACAAATGTACCATGCACTAGTTGGTCTGCTAGTTCCACGCAGACAGGAGAAGCCTGCTGTTTCCCAATTTGCGGTGCAACAGTTTTGCCCACTCAGTGTCTGCGACACAAGTGCGGATGCCAGTACTGTTCGCATGGTTGACCCCACAACCGTAAACAACGAGCCACTGTCTCGGCCTTCCTGTCCGTGGAATCCTTAAATGCAGGAGTCCCCTCTACTGGGATCGTGATTACTTTGTTTAACCTGGATACTGGGGGGTCCACGACAAGAGGAGCCGACCACATTTTGAGAAGGCTCTATTCAAAGGGGCAATGCACCGCCATGTATTTGGGGACCGAAAGGTCCGTTGCGGTCGACCCCATTCCTTGCAAATGAACTTAAAAAATAAGTCAGATACGGGAACACCTTAGGTGAATGGCTGGCTTATGGGACCCAAAAGGGACCGCTACATCAGCAGAGGGATCTGCTGGCTCCTGAATCTTCAGGGTATCACGCACAGCTGTGATAAGTGCTCCAACAAGCGCTTTGTCGCACACGGACCTGGACGGGCACTCATCCTCACTGTCCGAACGGTCCTGGTCAGCGGCATCTGAAATGACAGAGCAGGGGTCACCAGCCTCAGCAGGGCCCAAGTCTGTGTCAGAGCGGGGGGGGCCCAGGGGCCACTTTTTAGCACCTTGCGCCCACGCACCGCCTCCATCTTGGCAAAGAACGAATTGAGGAACGCCGACCAGGTGTCCAAGGGCACTGCGCATTCCGCAGGCGAAAAGGTTGCAATTGCCTGGACTTCGGGGAAGAAACACCAGTTTCTGAAGCCATGCAGACCCTACCCTGTCTGCCATCCGAAGGGGACTTAGGACAGTGACAGTCCCACCCTCCTTACTGCTGCCGGCTGAGGGGCTCTTTTCCGCAGGACTCACCACCCTGAAGGGTTCTATGCTATCCAGCAAGTAGTGCCTGTGGTCTCTGTAGGCAGGGAGAGTTGTACTTACCAGTGCTGAAGAGCTGGGAGACATTCCATTACAGACCCACATTCTGATCAGTACAGGGTGGCTGATGGCCTCGGCACACTGTCAAGCAGACATCAGTAGCCTGCTCATATGTGCAGAGCATAAAAGCTCACTGACCACCTCTGGAGCGGAGGTTTCGACATTTTATCACATGTTAATATAATCTGTAATGCCTAGTCTTCTCCTGAAGGTAGCATTACAACCCAATGGTCTAAAGAGAGAAGCTGTGTCAGTCAGTGAATATATGAGAAAAATCATTTCAACAATGTGACAGCCCTAAAATGGCCAAAGCAATCCATTAGTTTTAGGTGAACTGTAGCAAAAAATTATGCAAAGGTTAAACCACTAAGGCACCTTTCACAATTGTGCGACTTTTCCTGCGACTTTGGACAAAGTTGCATGACAAGTCGTACCCCATGATAACCATTCAGATCTGTGCGACTTTCAAGTCACGGGAGTGTGAAAGGGGCCCAAGCAAAATTGTACAGCCCAGATTCTGACTAGTGTAAATTAACTAATGATAACATTCTCACCTACAATAATAACTAGAGGAGGACATAGAGGATGTAGATGTGCTATATATATCAGGTGTACCAGTGCAATTATGAGAAGATATACAGGAATCTTCTCTAATATCTAGTTATCCCACTGGAACTCCTGTCTGTGATGGACAGCCTAGTAAGGAGTACAGGGTAAACTGTTGGGCACCAACATTAACATGTGATGTACATATGGAAAGAAAGCATAGTATATAATGCATTACATAAACTGGGCTATGGTGACCAAACTTTTTACAATGCTCACATTAGCCCTATAAAGTCTATGCTGCAAAGATAACACAAAAACTGAGAAAAACCTACCTCCATTTATTGCAACTTCCCCAAGGCAATTGGGAGGCACTTTAGTTGCACACCGTTTGTGGCAGTTGAATTTGCAGTCTTTGCATTGTAGTCCTTGCCGGAAAAGACCCTTTAACAATTTCTTGCAATACTGGCATACTGTTGGTCGAGTGTATGAGTGGATAACAAAGGTGTGAGGCACTTTGACCTTGGTAAGGAGGATCTTGTCCAACTGTATGGGGCGGCCACCATAGGGCTGGGTACTGGGCCTCTTCTCCCGCATGAAAGGCTCTGATGGCGATTTTTGCTGTGCACAGAATGGGATTGGTTATGCATTTTGACATTCACACAGGTCAAAATACACACAAGTTCAACATGCATCAAGTATACAAAACATAATATTCAACAGTGTAAAAGTAGATTTTCAACATGTTTGCCATCTCCACAGGCCTGGTTCAAAAGCCATCTGGTAGTCTTATCTATAAAATCGCTAGGTCCTTTGCTCTATGTACTTTTGACACGGGTATTATGAGAAGTAACCAGAGTGTGCCACAGGTACATAACGAAAAAATAAAAATCAGACACCCTTAAAAGGAGTATACCAATTTACACTGTAGAGTTATCTGCTGTGGGCACTCGCATATAGGAAAACATTGAGAGTTGTAGTAGTGCAAATCATCTATGACATCTATAAGAGGAGAAGACAGGCACATGCCAAACAGAAATGTTAACTTTTTGTGATACATGTTTGAGCACTGCTTGACATAATACAAAAGAAATTGTGTAATTAGGCAAGAATACATTGGAAAATATTTATATAAGACCAACCCTACTTTTCACAGTGAATGATTCAAAATTGGTTTGTGTGCCTGAACTGTGGACTGTTAAAAAAAATAAAATAAAATACAGCAGTCTTGGGGATCTCAAAGATGACAGGCCAACTCACAATTATTTAATAGAGATCTACAGCCCTGTTATCAGTGCTAATTTAGTCGACTAAAACATTTTAGTCGACTAAATTATTATTTTAGTCTACTAAAATACGACAAACTAAAACAACTGAAATGACTAAAATACGACTAAAGCGCCACTTTAGTCAAAAGACCAAATCTAAATTGAAATTTGACTTCAAAATTAACACTGGTCTGTAGTGCATGTTCACACCTCAATGTAATAATAAACATTCGATTTTTCACGCCAGCAGTATATGAGTTTGCAAATTGTAGAGAATCGTTAACTAATGCATTACAATTGAATTACTCCCATTAGATTTTAGATTAATAAAATTAGTTTTAGTTGACTAAAATATGCTGGAGATTTTAGTCGACTAAAATGTACTGGAGATTTAGTCATCTAAATATGACTAAAACAATTGCATTACACTAAAATGGGACCAAAACTAAAATGCCATTTTAGCCCTAAGACAGACTAAAACTAAAGCGAAATTTGCTGCCAAAATTAACACTGGTTATCAAGAGATCAACTATTAGAGAACTTCTAAACTTGAATTTTGAGCTAATTATACAAGAAGGCGTTTATATTTCTCCATTACTGAACTCACCTTAAATTAAAAAAAAAAAAAATAGGACTTTTTGGTTTAATTGTAAAATCAGTTTCTTTAACCAGTTCCCGACCAGCGTGCGACGATGTACGCTGGCAGAATGGCACGGGCAGGCAACCTGGCGTATGCCAGTCGGGCCCCCGTGATTGGAGCAGAGATCAGTGTTCACTAGCACACAGCCCAGCCCCACCCAATTAGTAACATGACCCTAGGACACACTTAACCCCTAAACTGCCACCCCCTGGTTAACCCATTCACTGCCAGAGTAATTTTCACAAAAAATAAATAAAAATGCTGATTGCCGCCATTACTAGTAAAAAAAAAATTATTAGTAAAAATGGCTATAATAACTATCCCCTATTTTGTAAACGCTATAAATTTTGCGCAAACCAATCAATCGCTTATTGAGATTTTTTTAGCCAAAAATATGTAGAATACATAAACTGAGGAAAAACTTTTTTTTATATATTTTTGGGGGATATTTATTATAGCAAAAAGTAAAAAATAATGTGTTTTTTTTTCTAAATTGTCGCTCTTTTTTGTTTATAGCGCAAAAAAAATTAAAACCGCAGGGGTGATCAAATACCACCAAAAGAAAGCTCTATTCGTGGGGAAAAAAGGACGTCAATTTTGTTTGGGAGCCACGTCGCACGACCGCCCAATTGTCAGTTAAAGCAACGCAGTGCCTTATCGCAAAAAGTGGTCTGGTCATTGGCCTGCAAAATGGTCCAGTCTGAAAGTACAGGGCGTAGGATATTTAGTGTGTAACCATGGGTTCTATACCATCAGATAACTGGACACTGAAATATAAAAATACAATAAAAATACAATAAAAAAAAAATAAAAAAAATATAAAAAATTTCAACAGCTTACCTGTAAAATCATTTTTGTATGGGTTATATGGCACCTTCAGGTGATGAACACTGGCACACACCAGACAGGAAGTTAAATTCCCCATATAACCCCTTCCCTTACTGGGAGTACCTCAGTTTTGTAGCGAAGCAATACACGTGTAACCAGAAACAGGGGAGGGACCTCTGTGTGCCGTGGCGTACTCCCAAGAAAAGGATTTTACAGGTAAAGCAGTTATAAAAATACTATTTTCTTTATCGTACATGGCGAGACACAAAGCCACGGCAATTACTGTATGGGATTGTCCCAGAGCAATGCCACCTGAGAAGAGGAGATGCAAACAAAGTAGGGTGCAATCAGACCTGAGGACCTATACTGCTGCCTGCAGTACACTGCACCCAAAGGCGATATCCTCATGCCTTCTTACATCCACCCGATAGAATCTGGTGAATGTATGGACTGAAAACCAAGTTGCGGCCTTGCAGATTTGAGCCATGGAGGCTTGGTGATGCACTATCTCACGAAGCACTAACAGCCCTGGTGGAGTGCGCTTTGATTTGAAAAGGTGGAACTTTCCTCTTCAAACCATAAGCTTGAATAATTACTTGCCGAATCCATTTGGCAATAGTGTATTTTGACGCTGCCTGTCCTTTCTAGGACACAACCTGAAAGGCTGGCATCTGTTGTCACCACCTTCCAGATAACTGGTAAGAAGGCTTTCCTTTACTGCAGATTCTTGGGTATCCCACCAACTGAGGCTCGGACACACTTTTGGTGACAAACGCATCAGAAAATCTAGTGCTTGGATTCTCTTGTTTCAAGCCAACAGGATACTGTTTGCAGCAGTCTCGAATGAAACTGAGCATAGGGAACTGCTTCGAATGAAGCCCCCATCTTCCCCAACAACCCCAAAAGGCGGATAGAAGGACCCTTCTCTGCCTTGACCACCTGAACCAGATCCTTAATGGCATTGATTTTTGCCTAGGGTAAGAACATCTTCTGGGCTTTATCTATAATCAGACCCAAGTAGTCTAATCTTCTTAATAGTGTTAAAGCTGGAGTTCCGCAGTTTTTCTTTTTTTTTTTTTTTTAAGTCAGCAGCTACAAATACTGCAGCTGTTGACTTAAAATATGGATACTCACCTGTCCAGCGCGCCCATGATGTCGGCACCCAAAGCTGATCTGACGCTCGGCTCTTGGGTGCTGCCGCCGCCATCTTCACTACAGGAATCAGGAATTAAGCCTTGCGGGTTCACTTCCCGGTTCCCTACTGTTCATGCTCAAGTCACGCTGCGCAATATGGACGGTCCCTGTTGTCTCTGGGATTCATGCGTTTCCCGGCAGACAGCGGGGAAGGGACAGGAAGTGGCGTAAATACCCATAGATTCTATGGCTATCTATGCTCTGAAGTGGGTGCAAATACCTGTATTATACAGGTATCTGCATCCCCCTCCCCCCCCTGAAAAGTGCCAAATGTGGCACAGAAGGGGTAGAGGGTTCCAATGAGCGGAAGTTCCACTTTAGGGTGGAGCTCTGCTTTAAAGAAGATTTCCCTAGGTTGGTTTATCAAGAGCAGGTCATCTAGGTATGCTATTATTGTTATACCTTGAGTCCTTAATCTGGCCAGAGGAAGGGCCAGAAGTTTTGTAAACACCCGGGGTGCAGTAACTAGACCGAAAGGCAAAGCTACAAACTGAAAATAAAGTTTTTCTACTTCGAAATGCAAATATTTCTGGTGAGCAGGGAAATGGGTACATGCAGGTATACAACCTTGATGTTGATTAATACCAGAAGTTCTCCTCCTTGTAGGATGGAGACTACTGAGCAGATTGATTTCATGCGAAGAGTGAATTTTCAGGAACCAGTTTAGATCTTTCACATTTAGAATGGGCCTGACATATCCATTTGGTTTTGGCACCATGAAAAGGAACCCCCAACCCCTGCACTTCTATGGGGACCCTCGTGAACACTTTTTGTGACAAAAGGCGGTCTAACGCCAGAGACTTCTCTTTCGCTGGATCTTTGGGGATATTTGACCTGAGGAAACAAGGAGAGGGGAATTCTCGAAACTCTAGTTTGAAACCTAGAGCTATTGTGGACACCACTCATCTGTCTCGAAATTCTTCCTGCTAGACCCCTGAGAACTGCAGAAGTCCTCCCCTCACTCGAACGAGTGGGGGCGCCCCTTCATAAAGAGGCTGTAGCACTTTATCTTGTGGGTTTCCTCCCCCAGGATTTCTTTTGTCCCTGGGGTTGACCCCGAGGATTACCTCTTGAACCTGATGGTGGAGGCTGTCGTGACTGCCTGGAGGCTGATGCCCCTGGCACTGGAGAAAGAGCCGTTTAATGAGGGTTGTTTACTCCTTTTTTTAACTGCCACTGGTACTTTTCTCACTTGTTATTTTTTTGGACATATTTGTCCAAATGATCCCCAAACAGCTTTTCACCACAGAAAGGAAAACAAGCCAAGAGCTTTTTGCATGGCGCTTCAGCTGACCAACTTTCCAACCATAGGATTCTACGCATATGCATCAACCCAAGCATAAGGAGAGAGGTTTGAAGAATAGAATCTCTGATTGCATCAACTGTAGGGCTGCAACTAACGATTATTTTCATAATCGATTAGTTGACCGATTATTGTTTCGATTAATTTGGTTAATAACCTTAAAAAAAAAGTGTGGTGTATAATTTAGTTAATATGTAAAGTTTAAAAAAAAAAAGGCAATTTATTCTTAAATATCTCTATATGCAGTGGTAAATATAAATAACTATATGGTTAGGGAGCAAAATATCAAATCCACTGAGAATAACAGACAGAAGAGATATACTGTATATATTAGAGGGGATATATACTGTATATACTATTATAGGCTGTATATGCCAGGGGTTGACAAATTTGCTTGGAATCTAGGAGCCAGCTAAAAAAGTTAGGAGCCAGGTCCGTGACGGCGATCTGGACCTGTCCCTGGCCTGACATGGAGACGAGTGAGGGGAAGATAGCCCCCAGCCCCCCACCTGTCTCCAAGTCATTGCCCATAGCTCTTAGAGGGACATTTTTAAATTGCATTTTAGTGTAAATATGAGATGTGAGGTCTCTCTGACCCCAGATCTCATATATAAAAGAGGACCTGTCATGCTTTTTTCTATTACAAGGGATTTTTACATTCCTTGTAATAGGAATAAAAGTGACACACATTTTTTTTTTTTTTTTAAAAGAACAGTGAAAAAAATTAAAATAAAAGTTAAAATAAGAAAAAAAAATGTTTTAAATGCGCCCTGTCTCGCCAAGCTTGCGTGCAGAAGCGAACGCATATATGAAAGCGGTGTTAAAACCACACATGTGAGGTATCGCTGCGATCGGTAAGAGCAATAATTCTAGCCCCAGACCTCCTCTGTAACTCAAAACGTGCAACCTATAGAATTTTTTAAACGTCGCCTATGGAGATTTTAAAGGGTAAAAGTTTGTCGCCATTCCATGAGCGGGCGCAATTTTGAAGCGTGACATGTTGGGTATCGATTTACTCGGCGTAACATTATCTTTCACAATATAAAAAAAAAAATTAGGCTAACTTTACTGTTGTCTTTTTTTTTATTAAATAAAAATTTTTTCCCCAAAAAAAGTGCGCTTGTAAGTCCGCTGTGCAAATACGGTGTGACAGACAGTATTGCAACGACCACCATTTTACTCTCTAGGGTGTTATATATATATATATATATATATATATATTTTTTTTTTTATTATTTATTCTATTTTATATATATATATATATATATATATATATATATATATATATATATATATATATATATATATATATATATAATATAATATATATATATATATATATTTTTTTTGTTTTGTTTAGGGGTTCTAAGTAAAGGGATGGAGAAAGACTGGCAGGCAATCCCATTAGCATTGTTGGTTGTAATTCCAACGGCCACCACAAGAGGGCGCCAGATTCCAGAAGGAACCATAGGATCACAGAAGGCCTCAAAGCCAGGGGCTCAATTACCGGCCGCCTGCGGCACGGCCCGACGCGATCGCGCGGGGGGGGGTCCACGGAGACGGGATACCCCCAGCTATGCTGCCCCAGGCGCAAGGTCGCTGATTCTAGTCGCCAATGCGACCTGGCGACCGGGTTTTGTCGAGCACTGGTATATGCTATATACTGCATATACCATTAGGAGAGATATACTGCATATACCATTAGGAGAGATATACTGCATATACCATTAGGAGAGATATACTGCATATACCATTAGGAGAGATATACTGCATATACCATTAGGAGAGATATACTGCATATACCATTAGGAGAGATATACTGCATATACCATCAGGAGAGATATACTGTATATACCATTAGGAGAGATATACTGTATATATTAGAAGAGATATACTTTATATAATATTAGAGGAGAGATATACTGTATATACTATTAGAGGAGATATATACTTTTAAAGGGTCAATCTGGTAAACATCAGACTCATTAACTTTAACCCCATTTTGTTACTGGCCGATTAATAGATTATGAAAATAGTAATCAATTAATTTCATAATCTATTAGTTGTCAATTAATCGATTAGTTGTTTCAGCCCTAGTCAATTGCAAAACACAAGATGCTGGCAGCTCAGCTAACTCCTGGGCCTACCGTTCAGGGAAAATCTTGAGCACCTGTTTCAAATGGTCTCTCAATGATTGACATACCCCAATTTCCGGCACTGCAGGTTGAGCCACTGAACCTGCCAAGGAAAAAATATCTTTAAACAGGAATTACAATCTCTTATCAGTTGGATCCGTAAACATTTGCACATTGTCAACGGACAAGTCAAACTTTTATTCACAGAGGATATAGTAGCATCAATTGCTGGTATACTCCACATCTTAGTGAATTTTTCCTCCATAGGATAAAACGTGTTAACTTTTAGGAGGGAAAAATGCTTGTCTGGGTGATCCCACTCAGAATATATAAGCTTTTCCAGCAATGAATGTACAGGAAAGGCATGCAAGGCTTGAGGAGGCTTTAGTGAACTCAAACAAGAAGTGGACTCTTCAACCGACTCAGTTAAGGATAGCTTAAATGTGGAGCGAACCATTTCAGTAAGAAAATCCACCAGCAACTTCTCAGCATGAAGCTAAAGAAGGTCCTTCCCCACTTGATCCCTCAGAAGAGGCATCAGTCTCTCCATGGTCCCCTGAGGGGGATTCATTTTCCCCCTCCCACTGTTCCTATGAGGATCCTGGGGGGTAGAAGGGGCCCTAATGCACTTCCTTCCACTCTGATGTAAGTCGCTAACTTTCCCTCTAATCCACTGATCATTGAGGAAAAAACTTCCTCAGTTACATGAGGCTGAAGTGTTGGAAGCAATTGCAGCTCCTGATGACCCCGATGGCTGACTCTGACCAGCCTCCCTAGATCTTTCGGAGGGCGGGGGGGGGGGGATCGTGTTGCAGAGGGGGGTCCTGAGGGTCACCCTTTTGTGGCCTTATCTTTTGCAGTATTTTTACCATTCCCTCTGGTTATGGTGCAGAGCATAAACAGCCAAGAAAATACACCTACTGCTGCGCAATAGTCCAGCAACTGCCGCTGCTATCAAGCTCAGCCTGATGCAAAGTAAATGTGTCCTAGCAATGTCTGTCAACCAACACTCAACATGCGACCCGTCTGATTTGTGTCCCTTCTTTAGCTGTAGGCACCTGAAAAAAGGTGCATTTTATAGCTACATGACCCACATTGTGGGGTGCTGAAGCACACAGACAAGCCCCGCCCCCTTTCCGCCAACCACCCACGCACCCCCTCCCTCATCTTTTTCAAAGGTACAGCTTTCCCGCGGGAGCGGGCTCTGATCCGCCAGGTCTTTTATGGAGGAGGACTGGGGTGGAGGAGAGGAGCAGCACCGCCAGATGGAGGACTGCCGTAATGCCTCCTTGGGAGAAGCTGTCCCGGTGGGGGAACATTCCCAAAAAGGAAAAAAAAAAAAAAAAAAACACCTTCCCTGCGTCTTACCTGGGGCTTGGGCTGGAGGAAGCATGCTGCCTGACGCCGAGGCGAGACTGACAAACATGGAATCAGTTTTGTGCTCTTGACAGCCCCCGGTGGCGACTATAAACATGACAACATTTACTTTAAAGGAGACATACCCACAAGATTTAGAAAAATTCCTTAGGAATCTCCCTTACCTTATCCAGCTGCAGGGTTCTGTGGCAACAGACCCAATCTTCACCTCTCAGGGTGGGCCCTGTTAAAAAAAACCTTCAGGGACTGGGGCCCTCTTTTTATCGGGGGAGCCAGAGCTCTGGGCCTGTAAAAAAGCACCCCGCCAGGAATATGACTGAAAAAAAACAAATACTGGATCCCGGGGTCCAGTTCTCTAAAAAGGAAGCGTTACAGGTAAAAGGTCGTTTCTTCAGACACAGACACTTTGAATGGATCCGGCTGCATTGCTTGCCCCAGCAAGGAATATTCCAGCGGAGCTCAGCACAGCAAATCTTTATTCGTGACCAACACCTAAGACACTGGTGAAAAAACGGAAGTACTCCTAGTAAGGGGAGGGGTTACATGGGGAATTGAACTTCTGGTCTAGGGTGTGCCAGTGTCCATCAACTGAAGGTGCCATATAACCCATAAAGTAATTACTGTGGCTCTGTGTCCCCTGATGTACAATAAAGAGAAGTCTGCAGGGACATGTCCTATATAACCATTCCTACTACCAGCTAGCCTCAGTTTTTTTAGCAAACCATAGGGAGATCATAAAGAACAGAGCAGAGTAGTACTGTACTCCAAGAAATGGATTTTACTGCTAAATTAAAAACTTTTTTTTTTTCCAATTTCAGGTCAGTTCAGTGATAAAGAACTTTTTTCTTAGCCGTACAGGACACAGAATCTTTAGACTTTAGCCATGGGATGTCCAAAAGCAGTTCAACTGAGGGGTGGACAACACAGCAAACACTAACACGCCCACATAACTAACTAGATAAGAAGGTTCAACAGAACCCAGAGAACAGCTTCTAATACTTTATGCTCAAAATTGGCATAAAAATCCATTTAGTAATACTTAAAAAGGAACTCCAGCCATTTGTAGAAAAATACAAAAGTCAGCAGCTACAAATCCAGTAGCTGCTGACTTAATTGAGTACTCATCAGCCCAGGGAACCAGCGCTGTCCTCACATGGTCTGCCATCTTGAGTGTGGGAAGCAGACTGCGATTTCCTGGGGGCTCACAGCTGTATCCCCACTGCGCATGGGCAAGACACAATGTGCATTCGGAATGATCCCGCAACCTCCTGGAACCTGCGACATGTCTAAGGACGTTGTGGGGAGGGAGAAACGGGCCGAAATGTTGGTTACCCACCTAGAAATTGGTACCCACTCCCTAAAAAAGTAAAAAAACTAAAAATAAGTACATTGGCAGGGGGAAAGCAGCAGAACATCCGATTTTATGGTTCTGCCTGTACAGAGGCATATCCAATGTAAGGTCTCAATATTCCAATTGGCAAGTTGGTTCCAGTAACAAATTCTAAGGTTGAGGATCCAAACCGGTCTCTATAGAGTCTATAATCTCCGTTGGAGGACTGATCCTTTAGGATATCATGCAGGTAACCCACAACATGCATCGCCTGAGAGAGGAGCAGAGTTAGTACCAAGGAAAGCACTGACAGGCCAAAGGAAAGGGTGTAAAACTGGTAATGCTTGGTTCCCACAACAAAACACATATAGCGTTGGTGAGGTGGAGAAATGGGAACAGCCAATTAAGCATCCTGGATGTACAGCGGGTAAAATAAGTATTAAACACATCACCATTTTTCTAGGTAATTATATTTCTTAGGTGTTTTTGACATTAAATATGTTCACTACATGTCGGAAACAACCCATGCAATCCATAAATTTGTATGGGCTCAAATCACACTGCAAAAAGTATTGGTTTCAGGTATCGGAGCATTTCCACAAGTACCTGTGCAAATGCTTAGTATTGGTGCAACCCTAGTAAAAACCCTAACAGCATTCCTTGTTCAAGATTGGGGCAATACATCTCTGAGAAAGGAGCAGGTAAACAGCAGCAAGAAGATTCATCTGTTTTTGCAGGAAATTAGGCAAGCTGGAGTCCATGATGAAGGGAGGAGGCAGCGTTTTAAACTCCAGCTAGGGATTTGAAAGTCAGGAAGTCCAAAGGGCCAACATGTGTACCCTTACCAGGACAAGTGGGTGACATCGTGACATCTCTTGCACAAGAGTTACACTGACCATCATCAAGGGTGTTTGCCAAGTTGATCATGCAGTAGCGAAAGGCCACCGATAAAAGCTCTAAGTGAAAAACAGTGAACAGAGGGATCTGGTAAATATGGAGCTAGTGTCTTTGGCCATCCCCTTAGTCCAGAAAGGAAGGATCGGCAGGTAGCCATGGAGGCAACTGCATGCTGCATGGCAGAGACGACCGTAGAAAGAATGGCCTTAAAAAGGGTATCTAACCTTTTCACTGGGTCCTCTTACATGGGATTATCCTCCACAGGGACCATTGGGGTCTTGTTAAGATGACAAATTGCTGCCTCCATCAAAGGGACTGATCATTTTGGGAGGAAGCCCTCCTCAATAGAATACTGCTGAGCAAAATGCTTTGGAGAAGCAATGAGCTTTTTTTTTTTTAGAGTCAGGCCAGTCATCATACATTCAGGTTTTAAAAGCAAGTGGATGAGCAAGATCTTGGGCTCATCCTCAGGCAGCATATCAGCAAAGTCAGTGACTGACTCAGGAGGGGAGATTGATACCCTAGAATCTACATCCTACAAAAAGGATAAACCAGAAAAATAACCAAAAAATCAGGACCCTTGGGACTTTTTAGGTACCACATTTTTGCATAAATCAATGATGTTAGAAATTTATATATGTATTTTATATTATTTTCACAAGTAAAAAATAATTATCCTATCAATATACACAATATTAATGCTGTAGTGGTACATATGTGTATTTTCCATTGATCTATATCTCATACGGTATTATCCTTTGATATAGCGACTTAGTAATCAACCTTAGTTGGCCTATAACTAGCTATACATCATCAGAAATTAGACCAGTAAAGAGAAAGGGAAGAATATCCAATATATATGTATATACAATGCACCTTATTAGACAGATATATATATATATATATATATATATATATATTTTTTTTTTTTTTTTTAATCCCTAAATTATGGCCTTGTAGGGTGCAGGGCTCAGCCTAGGAGTCAACTGATTCAGGAAAAAAAAAAAGCTGTAGCGAATATTGATAATAGACTCTTTAAAGCGGATGTAAACCCTCACATATACCCAATGAGGTAAATAGCCTCAGATGATACACAGAGATGAAACAAATCTCCTTACATAAGTTTTACTTGTATATCTGCAGTCTTGCCTTTTCTACACGCTTTTAAATGTGCAGATTGTGTTAGATATTTTTCTTCCTCATTCAGCAGTGGTAGGGGAGTTTGGGCTTTCACTGTGGGAGAGCTGATTGGAGGAAAGGGACACACTAACCATCCACCACCCCCCCCCCCCCCCCACATAAGTAGAGGAACAAAGGAAGATGCAGAGCTGCAGTCTGAATAGACTATCTCTCTGCTAGTCTACCTCCAAGATCCCTCCCGATACAAATTTTCAGCAGCTTTTATCACGTGTGTAGGAGATCTTGTCAGAAGTGACTCTGCTGATAACAGAGGAACAGAGCACCAGGGGCAAACAGCTTTGGAGATAAACATTACAGATATATGGGCCTAGGTCAGATCTCATGAATGGGGTTTACAAGCACTTTAAGAGAAAAAATTAACATAAAAGGAATAAAGCTTCTCCCAGTAGAGACACGCATCACCTAAGAACACTAGCAAGAATCTGAGGCTGAGTGGGAAGAGTTATATAGATGTCCTTGCAACTTAATTTTTCCCAGTGTTCAATCATTTGAAGGTAGCTGCATATACCCCATGGACTAGATCCATCCTGTGTCTTGTACAGTACAACAACCACTCAGTTACTAGTGCCTTTTCACAGGGGACACAAAATCATTATGGAATTTGATTAAAAAAAAGTAAATTTACTACATGTGCTCGCTCTTGGGCTGCTCTATATGTGCACCATATTGTGCAGCTAGGTCTTTTATGAAAAAAGGAATGGCGGTATTTAGATCAACTATGAAACAGAAGGACTACTCCCGCACACAACATACTTAGGCCTAGCGACACAAACTTTGGTTGTCAGACACCCTTTTTGTGCTCTCCACCAAGTTTTCAAGAACTGCGCTACCAGATCCTATGTGATCACTAAATCTTACCACAAAAAAAACCTTGGTACAAATTTTCATGTGGAATTCAAACATGTGGGATGGCAAATGCAGGATAAAACATCTAAATGGCTCTGAAATCTTAGGAGCTTTTGCATGAGGGATCTTACTTTGGAAACAAGACAAAGAGGTGGCATGTAGGTAAAGTACACAACGTCCTGTAAAAGTGGTCCTTGAGCACCAAGTTATAGTCTGTTCTTATGCATGCATTAAAGCACCAAACATTCACGTTTTTTTTTCTCTTAGTAAGAAAGTAGATTTTTTTTCAAAATGTAATTTGCAGCGTTACTACAAATTAGCTAAATGTTCATGTTAAAGGAAACACTGCTGAGAATCTAGGCATTGGTGTAAAATCAACCTACTGAACACAATGGATTTTCTAATGTTTGTGCATGTTTGCACTGGAAAATGCAGAATAATGACAAGACATCTGATGGAAGGAGCCCCATAAAAACACCTTTAAAACCATGTTATATTCATTTCAGTCTTGCTCCATAAAAGCAATGGGAAAATATAAGTTGGTACTTTCTGGGTGGTTCTGCAGGGTGAAGGAAAGGATCCTGCAGCCTTTCGGCCTCGTAAGCCTGATCTGTGGGCTACTTCCAAAGGATTTTGTTCCAGACTGAGCTTTGGCTGGAATTGCTCCAGGAAATGATTGCTAAAACCAGATTACATGATGGAAACTGTAGCTGATGGGGAGCTCAGTGAGAGGGGCCATAACCCATTCACTTCCAGAGAGAAATGATAAAGCTTTTATTAATCAACAACAAGAAAGCGGCAAAGTAGAGTTAAAGTGTAAACCATTCCAAGTGAAGTTCCTAACAGCCCATTTCTCAGCTGCTGAATGTCACATCTGGAGATGTGCTTTCCATCACCTGTTAACTGCCTCTAAATGAACGCTAACGAATGAAGTTCAAAGGGTTAAGAGAAATGTAGCTTAGCAGTCCAGCAAGGTTTCTGGTTCATCAGCCTGCATATAGCAATGACAGCTCAGGATTAAGAGACATTTGTGCAGCCAGGAAACAAAAAGAGGATGCGGTGTGGAGATGCGTGAGGTGCGATCGTTAAGTGTGGAGCTCGGCCAGCAGCAGGAACTAGACCTGAGCCAAACTAAACAGCAATGTATGCTGGAACAAGCTTAACCTCCCCTTCTATACACAGAAAGCCTCCTGTAATAATCTCAGACTCTGGTAATGCATAAAGCTGGAGGTAACTCTGGCTCTGCACATGCATAACATAATCACCACATATGTCTGCAAACATACAAATTCATTAAACTGAAAGTCAATGAATTCAACAACTGCCAGGGACATTCTGTTACAGCGTTTAACCCAATTATACAACAGATACAGTGAACCCGGAAAGTACTCACAGCACTTACATTTTTCCACATTTTGTTATGTTACAGCCTTATTTCAAAATAGATTAAGTTCATTATTTTCTTTAACCACGTCAGCCCCGGAAGGATTTACTCCCTTCCTGACCAGAGCACTTTTTGAGATTCGGCAATGTAGTTTTAACTGACAATTACGCAGTCGTGCGACGTTGCACCCAAACAAAATCGATGTCCTTATTTTCGCACAAATAGAGTATTCTTTTGGTGGCATTTGATCACCTCTGCGGTTTTTATTTTTTGTGCCATAAACAAAAAAAGTGACAATTTTGAAAAAAATGCATTTTTTACTGTTTGCTATAATATACCCCAAAAAATGTATAAATACATTTTTTTTCCTCAGGTTTAGGCCGATGCATATTCTTTGACATATTTTTGGTAAAAAATAATTGCAATAAGCATTTGATTGGTTTGCGCAAAAGTTATAGTGTCTACAAAATAGGGGATAGATTTATGGCATTTTTATAAAAAAAAATTTTTTTTAACTAGCAATAGCGGCGATCAGCAATTTTTATTGGGACTGCGACATGGCGGACACAGCAGACAATTTTGACACATTTTTGGGACCATTGGCATTAACACAGTGTTCATTGCTATAAAATGTAATTGATTACCGTAAAAATGTCACTGGCAGTGAAGGGGTTAACTAGGGGGCGGGAAGGGTTTAAACGTGTCCTGGGGTGTGTTTCTAACTGTCTGGAGAATGGGCTAGCAGTGACACGACACTGATTGCTGCTGTCGATGACAGGGAGCAGACGATCGGTGTCCTGTCACTAGGCAGAACGGGGGGAGATGCTGTGTTTACATCGGCATCTCCCCATTCTTCAGCTCCGTGACACGATCACGGGAATCCCAGCAATTTGCCCAGCCGTGCCATTCTGCCAACGCATATCTACAGGAGCCGGTTGGCATATGGTTAACCACTTCGTGCCGGGTGGACGTCCTGGGATGGCCTCCACTTTCAGCCGGCGATTCCCTGCATCATAAGAATGATCATAGCGGCTGTTCTGCCACTTGATTGTTCTTACGGGGGGCGTGAGGGGACGTTCCCCCCCCGCCGCCCCTGGTGCTTCTACAGACTCATCGCTTCCATCGGTGAGTCGGACACAGGATCCGCTGGCCCCCCAGATAATGATCATAGAGATTTCCGGCAGACCAGATGGTCGCCGGAGTCTCTATGATCGTTTGGAGGCTGGGCGCGACGTCACACCTGGCCTCTGCAATCAAATAATGGCGCCGCCTTGGCTGGGAAGCCGTGATCGTTTTTTTATTTTTATTTTAGGCTTCCCAGCCTAGAGGTGAGATGTGGGGTCCCATATCTCACTGTACATAGGTCCGATCGTGCCATATTCCTATTACAAAGGATGTTTACATTCCTTGTAATAGGAATAAAAGTAATCAATTTTTTTTTTTAAAGTGTCAAACTAAAAAAATAAAAGTAAAATTAACAATAGTAAAAAAACAATTTAAAGCGCCCCCGTCCCTGTGAGCTCATACGCAGAAGCGAACGCATACGTAAGTCCTGCCCACATTTGAAAACTGTGTGCAAACCACACATGTGAGGTATTGCCGCTAACGTTAGAGCAAGAGCAATAATTCTAGCCCTAGACCTCCTCTGTAACACAAAACGTAACCAGTAAAAAAAAAAACGTCGCCTATGGCGATTTTTAAATACCAAAGTTTGGCGCCATTCCACGAGCGCGTGCAATTTTGAAGCGTGACATGTTGGGTATCTATTTACTCGTGGTATCTTCATCTTTCACATTATGCAAAAAATGGGCTAACTTAATTGTTATTTTTTTTTAAAGCATGAAATTTTCTGAAAAAAACATGTTTGAAAAATTGCTGCGCAAATACCGTGCGAGATCAAAAGTTGCAAAAAACGCCATTGTATTCTCTAGGGTCTTTGCTAAAAAAAAAAAACATGTTTGGGGGTTCTATGTAATTTTCTAGCAAAAAAATTTATCATTTTACATGTAGGAGAGAAATGTCAGAATTGGCCTGGGCACGAACTGGTTAAAATTCTACTAACAATATCCCATGACAATGTGAAAGAAGCTTGTTTGAAATCTTTTCAAATTTATAAAAAAATAAAACAAAATCAGATGTACATAAGTATTCACAGTCTTTGCCATGACAATCAAAATTGAGCTCAGGTACATCCTGATTCCACTAATAATCCCTTAAGATGTTTCTACAACTTGATTGGAGTCCACCTGTGGTAAATTCAGTTGACTGGACGTGATTTGTCTATATAAGGTCCCACAGTTAGTACATGTCAGAGGACAAACCAAGTCATTAAGTACAAGGAATTGTCTATAGACCTCCGAAACAAGATCGTATCAAGGCACAGATCTGGGGCAAGGGTAAAGAAAAATGTCTGCAGCATTAAAGATCCCAATGAGAACAGTGGCCTCCATCATCCATAAATGGAAGAAGTTTGAAACCGGACTATTCTTAGAGCGGGCTGCCTGGCCAAACTGAGCAATCAGGGGAAAGGGTTTTAGTCAGGGAGGTGACCAAGAATCCAATGATCACTCCGGCAGAGCTTCAGTGTTTCCCCGTGGTGAGAGGAGAGCCTTCCAGAACAATAATCATCTCTGCAGCACTCCACCAATCGGGTCTGTATGGTAGAGTGACCAGATGGAAGCCACACATCAGTAAAAAGGCACATGTCAGCCTGCCTGGAGTTTGCCTAAAGGCACCTGAAGGACTCTCAGATCATGAGAACCAAAATTCTCTGGTCTGATGAAACAAAGATTAAACTCTTTGGCCTGAAAGCATTATGTCTGGAGGAAACGAGGCACTGCTAATCTGGCAAATAACCATCCTTGCAGTGAAGCATGGTGGTGGATGTTTTTTAGCAGCAGAAACTGGGAGACTATTCAGGATCGAGGGAAAGAGCAATGCAGCAATGTACAGAGACATCCTTGATGAAAACCTGCTCTGGACCTCAGATTGGGACAAAGGTTCATCTTCCAACAGGACAATGACCCCAAGCACAAAGCCAACAAAGGAGTGGCTACGGGACAACTCTGTGAATGTCCTAGAGTGGCCCAGCCAGAGCCCAGACTAACCCGTCTGAACATCTTTGGAGAGATCTAAAAATGGCTGTGCACCAACGTGCCCCATCCAACCTGATGGAGCTTGAGAAGCCCTGCAAAGAAGAACAGGGGTAACTGCCCAAAAAACAGGTGTGCCAAGCTTGTAGCATCATACTCAAAAAGACTTGAGGCTGTAAATGGTGCCAAAAGGTGCTTTAACAAAGTGCTGAGCAAAGGTTGCAAATACTTACGTACATGTGTGTATCATTTTTAATACATTTTCAAACATTTCAAACAAACTTCATTCACGTTGTCCTTATTGGATATTTTAGGGAAAATAATGAATTTAATCTCTTGTGGAATAAGGCTATAACATAACAAAATGCAGAAAAAGTGAAGCGATGTGATTACTTTCCAGATGTACTGTATTCTGGGTTTGGGTTTCCCACCAAACCTGGTTGCAAAATAGTTAGCACATCAAGCTTGCTGTGCTGGAGTCCATGTTTCATTTCTACTTTTTACCCAAATTTGCATTGCTGTAGTTTCAGGTCTCCTAAAAATGTACAGTGCCTTGAAAAAGTATTCATACCCCTTAAAACATTTTGTCATGCAACAACCAAAAATGTTAATGTATTTTATTGGGATTTTATGTAATAGACCGACAGAAAGTGGCACATAATTGTTAAGTGGAAGGAAATGATAAATGGTTTTCCACATTTTTTACAAATTATGTGAAAAGCATTTGTATTCAGCCCTGTTTAATCTGATACTCCCAACTAAAATCTAGTGGAACCAATTGCCTTCAAAAGTGCCCTAATTAGTAAATGGAGTCCACCTGTGTGTAATTTAATCTCAGTACAAATACAGCTGTTATGTGAAGCCCTCAGAGGTTTGTTAGAGAACCTTAGTGAACAAACAGCATCATGAATGCCAAGGACCACACCAGACGTGTGGAGAAGTTTAAAGCAGGGTTAGGTTATATATAAAAAAAAATCCAAGCTTTGAACATCACATGGAGCACTGTTCAATCCATCATCCGAAAATGACCTAAACTGACAGGCTGGCCTAGGAGAGCATTAGTCAGAAGCAGCCAAGAAGCCCAAGGTAACTCTGAAGGAGCTGAAGAGATCCACGCCTCAGGTGGGAGAACCTGTCCACAAGGCAACTATTAGTCGTGCACTTCACAAAACTGGCCTTTTTGGAAGCTTGGCAAGAAGAAAGCCATTGTTGAAAGAAAGCCATAAGAAGTCTCGTTTGCAGTTTGTGAGAAGCCATGTGGGGGACACAACAAACATGTGGAAGAAGGTGCTCTGGTCAGATGAGACCAAAATGTAACTTTGTGGCCTAAAAGCAAAACTCTGTGTGGTGGAAAACACTGCACATCACCCTGAACACACCAGCCCCACTGTAAAACATGGTGGCAGCATCATGTTGTGGGGATTCTTTTCTTCAGCAGGGACAGGGAAGCTGGTCAGAGTTGATGGGAAGATGGATGGAGCCAAACACAGGGCAATCTTATGCCGCGTACACACGACCGTTTCTTCCATCAGAATAAACTTTGCTGGTCTTTCCGACAGAGTTCTGCTGAAAGGGGCTTGCCTACACCAAAGGCCAATCGTTTAGAACGCGATGACATACAACACGCATGACGGGACTAGAAAAAGGAAGTTCAATAGCCAGTAGCTGCCCTTGCTTCGTTTTTGGTCTGTCAGAATAGCACACAGACAAATGTTTTCCCCATAGGAATGGATTCCATCGGAAAGATTTAAAATATGTAATATTTCTAGGTCCATCAGAATTTTTGAAAGAAAAAGTCAGGGGAAGCCCACACACACGATCGGAATATCCGATGGAATGATTCCGTCTCATCTTTTCTGCCAAACCTGTTAGTGTGCAAAAGACTTGAGACTGGGGCGGAGGTTCACCTTCCAGCAGGACAACGACCCTAAACATACAGTCAGAGCTACAACGGAATGGTTTAGATCAAAGCATATTCATGTGTTAGAATGGCCCAGTCAAAGTCTAGACCTAAATCCAATTGAGAATCTGTAGCAAGACGGGAAAATTCCCTGATGAAGTCACAAGGTACACAGCGTGAAGTAACGCGTAAGACGCAAAACCAGAAGACCACAAGCCGAAATTCCTTACAACGAATCGGAAAAAGAGCCTGGCCAGCTTTCAGCTACTTACATGTAAGCAGCCATTTTTATTATTAAAATTTATGCTATTTGGGTAATGCACTATTGGAGACCCATTTATTTTTACATGCGGATCAAATGGAGTGCAAGCTGATATTCATCTCCCATACCTAAGTGTTATTGTTGAACTGATTGACCTATTTATATGGAAGTGGGGACAAGATCGGTGATATTGATTAGAGCGCTTTTCCCACACCTATGAGGTAAGGGCACAGAGCACTTCATTGGATTCACAGTGCACCCCTCACTACTGAAATTGGGTGTGAAAGGATACAAATCTTGGATTTTCCAGTTGGCACTGAACTTCTTTGCACTTTAATTAGTTTTATATTTTGCACATAACTGTTTGATTAGCCCTTTAGTGCTGCTATTAGTGGAGTGCACTATATGAATTCACTTCATCACTGGACTTTATTGGATGCACTTTAGTATTACTAATAGCAGGAGTGCACTTTATATACTGGACTACTAGATGCACTTTATTTACTGGACACATTTGAAGTGACGTTGAGTCACTTATGGTTATAGTAATATTTGTTTATTTTATTATCTTTATATTTTGTGAAGCAGACTGATCACGGAGGTTATGCGCTGAGTCACGTACATTTATGTATAATATTTTTCATGTTTTTATGTGATTTGTGATCACTTTTTGATTTGGCAGCATTACCATATTTTTTAATTATTTAGTTATTATACTAGCGCAGAAGTCCTTTTCACATATTGTTTTAAAGACTTGAAAATTGCTGTTAACAGAAGCTCTTCATCCAATCTGACAGAGCTTGAGCTATTTTGCAACTGGGCAAAAATGTCACTCTCTAGATGTGCAAAGCTGTTAGAGACATATCCAAAAAGACTTGCTGCTGAAATTGCAGCGAAAGGTGGTTCTACAAAGTATTGACTCGGGGGCAGAATACAAATGCATGCTACACTTTTCACATCTTTAAAGGATCTGTAAAGAGTTTTGAAAACCATTTATTTTCCTTCCACTTCACAATTATGTGCCACTGTGTTGGTCTATCACATAAAATCCCAATAAAATACATTGATGTGTTTGGTTGTAACATGACAAAATGTGAAAAATGTCAAGGGGTACAACTACTTTTTCAAGGCACTGTACAGCTCATGTTCACTGTTCTCCACCTTAGACTGAGTGCAGTGACACTTGTGGATATTACAACGTGAATGTTATCTTCAATAGAAAATAGGCCAGTGCTATATAAACAAAATAAATACAATAACTTTATTCACCTAAATATTTCCCGCATACACTTGGGGAAAAAAGCCCAGATGTTTTTAAAAAAATAAATAAAAAAAAAATAAAAAAAAATAAGCAATATGTCTAAAGAAGATTTTCAAAACCTAGCCAATCCATCAAAAATTAAGACTATTGATAATACACCTGCACAACATATGTACAATATGTACACATGAAATCACAATGCTCTAACGTTCACAGAGTTCAGTCAATAAGCCAAATTGCAATTTGTAGTAACCCAAAGTACTTCAGCTTTAAAGTGGTTGTAAAGGTTAACTATTTTTACCTTAATGCTTTCTGTGCATTACGGTAAAAAACTTTTCATGTTCTGCCCCCCTACCCTTCAAAATACTTACCCAAGTCCCATCTTGATCCAGCATTGTGTGTTCTCTCTCTCCTCACGTTCTCAGACACAGCAGTGTGGAGCCATTGATTCCTGCTGATATCACTCAAATTCTGTAAGGAGGGAGAGCAGGGGGTGGCGTGGGGCCGGGCCATAGACAGACACACACACACACAGCGTGGCACGGAAGCATGCCCACAAAGGGGAATCTATAGCAAGCGGCTTGCTACGGAGCATCGGCAGGGAAACACAGAAAAGGCTTGGGGCAGCTCTTTGCAAAACCATTGCATATCTTCCCTGCTTTTAGCACAATGTTTTTGATAAGCTAATGGAATGTTGCTTTGTAAGGTGGTGTGCATTAACTTCCAAAGTGTATCAGCGATTAAGCAAAAGTAAAGATTCAAAAAAAAATTTTTGACGCTTTTCAAGTGAATGAGTAGGGGTAGAATGTACCCCTACTCATTCACATATGGGTGGTGGGCCAGGAACTGGAGGCCTCCTTGCTAAAGAGGGCTTCCAGATTATGGATAGGCCCCTCGCCCGCACACCCTGACAACCAACGGCCATTGTTGTCAGGAAGAGGCCCTTGTCCTCATCAACATTGGGACAAGGTGCTTTGGGGTGGTCCCAAAGCATCCACCCCCTATGGTGAGGGCAGGCGGCCTGGTGCAGTTCAGGAGGGGGATGCCGCTCGCTCATCCCCAGCCCCATTCCTGACCTGCAAGGTTGTGTGCTCGGATAAGGGTCTGGTATGGATTTTTTTGGGGGGGGGGGGGGGGCTTCTACAATGTTTTTTTGGCGGGGGGGGGGTTCCCCTTAAAATCCATACCAGACCTAAGGGCCTGGTATGCTCTTGGAGGGGGAACCCATGCTATTTTTTTTTGTTTTTTTACATTGTACATAGAGTGCCCCCTAAAGATTCATACCAGACGGTGCCTGGTATTGTCGGGGATTAAACTTGGATCCCTGCTCATTGAAGTTGGACTTCAAGTCAAAGGGAAATGTCAGATCCAAAGTGGTACAACTGTTGTGTCATACCAGTGAGAACCCAGCCTAGAAGGTCAACGAGACCCTTGCATCTTTCATCCAATGCTGCACTGACGTTTCTGGATTCTAAGTCAAGGGGAAAGCTAAAGAATTGTCAAAGGATCTGTGGGAAAAGGTATTTGAACTGTATAAACTAGAAAATGGGTATAAGAAGATATCCAAGGAAATGAGAATGCCCATCAGCAGTGTTCAACCTTTAATCAAGAAGAGGAAAATGAGGGGTTCTGTTGAAACCGGTCAGGTAAACCAACTAAAATTTCAGCCACAACTACCAGGAAAATTGTTCGGGATGCAAAGAAAAACCCACAAATAACTTCTGATGAAATACAGGACTCTCTGAAAACGTGGGGTGGCTATTTCAAGATGCACAATAAGGAGGCACTTGAAGAAAGATGGGCTGTATTACTATGCAAATGCCACAAAGTATCCCGCTTGCAATACACCAAACAGCACAGAGACAAGCCTCAAAGTCCCTTGGAGCGACGAGACCAAGATTTAGCTGTTTGGCCACAACCATATACACTACATCTGGAGAGGAGTCAACAAGGACTATGATGAAAGGAACACCATTCCTACAGTGAAACACAGAAGAGGATCGCTGATGTTTTGGGGATATGTGAGCTACAAAGGCACAGGAAATGTGGTAAAAATTGATGGCAAGATGAATGTAGTGCGTTATCAAAAAAAAACTGGAGGAGCATTTGGCATGGTCCGCAGCAGAATCGGATCGCATGGGTGTTCACACCATGCGATCCGATTCCTGTCCGAGTTTGCAGATCGCACTGCGATATGCGAACTGATCTGGGGGTGTCATTAACATTTCACTGACACTCCCTGCAGTTCGCATAGGGCAGTGTGAACTGCCGCCGGGAGGCATGCGATGCGGGAAAACGCCGCGGATTCGCGGCGTTCCCCCATCGCTCCAGTGTGAACCCAGCCTAATAAGCGATCGTTTTTCTGATCGCTGTATTAGTGTCACAGGTGACGCTAGTTAGGCAGGTAGGTATTTAGGTTCGCCGCAGCTTTTTATAGCGCCAGGGACCCCCATATACTACCGCATAAAGCCCCCTGATTGCCCCCTAGTTAACCCTTTCACCAGTGATCACCATATAACTGTTACAGGTGACGCTGGTTGATTAGTTATTTTTTATAGTTTCAGGGCACCCCCCATTTATTACCTAATAAAGGTTTAACCCAGGGCTCGACAAAACCCGGTCGCCAGGTCGCATTGGCGACTAGAAATAGCGACCTCGCGCCTGGGGCAGCACAGCTGGGGGTATCCTGTGTCTGTGGACCCCCCCAGCGTGATCGCGTCGGGCCGTTCCGCCGGCGGCCGAAAATTTAGGCCGCGGCTTTGAGGCCTTCTGCGGTCCTATGATTCCTTATGGAATCTGGCGCCCTCTTGTGGTCGCCGTTGGTATGACAAACCAGCAATGTTAATGAAGATTCCTCTGCCTGTATTATATTACCTGCCTCTTCTTCCCTTTATTTAGAACCCCCTAAACATTATATATATTTTTTATTCTAACACCCTAGAGAATAAAATGGTGGTTGTTGCAATACTGTCTGTCACACCGTATTTGTGCAGCGGACTTACAAGCGCACTTTTGTTGGGAAAAATAATTTAGTTAATAAAAAAATAAGACAACAGTAAAGTTAGCCCAATTATTTTTTATATTGTGAAAGATAATGTTACGCTGAGTAAATTGATACCCAACATGTCACGCTTCAAAATTGCACCCGCTCATGGAATGGCGACAAACTTTTACCCTTTAAAATCTCCATAGGCGACGTTTAAAAAAATTCTACAGGTTGCACGTTTTGAGTTACAGAGGAGGTCTGGGGTAGAATTATTGCTCTCGCTCTACCGATCACGGCGCTACCTCCTATATGTGGTTCGAACACCGATTTTTATATGCGGGCAGGACAGGGCGCGTTTAAAAATTATTATTTTTTCTGCTTTATTTTAACTTTTTTTTTTTCCACTGTTCTTTTAAAAAAAATGTTGTGTCACTTTTATTCTTATTACAAGGAATGTAAAAATCCCTTGTAATAGAAAAAGCATGACAGGTCCTCTTAAATATGAGATCTGGGGTCAGAGACCTCGGATCTCATATTTACACTAAAATGCAATTGAAAAAAAAATTGTCATTTGAAAAAAATAAAATGTCCCTCTTAGAGCTATGGGCAATGACTTGGAGACGGGGGGGGCGGCGACGGCGCTGCTATCTTCCCCTCACTCGTCTCCATGTCAGGCCAGGGACAGGTCCGGATCGTCGTCACGGACCTGGCTCCTAACTTTTTAAGCTGGCTCCTAGATTCCAAGCAAATTTGTCAACCCCTGGTTTAACCCCCTGATCACCCGGCGGGTGATACAAGTTTGAGGGTCAGATAAGGTCTGCGTCGCCCCAGGAAGCGTCAGGTTAGTGCCAGTACCACTAACACCCACGCGCAAAGCATACACCTCCCTTAGTAATATAGTATCTGATCAGATCTATATTAGCGTCGCCAGCAGTTTAGGTTTCCCAAAACGCATTGTTAGCGGGATCAGCCCAGATACCTGCTAGCACCTGCGTTTAGCCCCTCCGCCAAGCCCAGCCCAGCCCACCCAAGTGCAGTATCCATCGATCACTGTCACTTACAAAACACAACACACATAACTGCAGCGTTCGCAGAGTCAGGCCTGATCCCTGCGATCGCTAACAGTTTTTTTCGCAGCGTTTTGATACAGTCGCTGACAGCCTAGGTGCTTTCTTACCTGTGAGTCTCACTAGTGTACCCCTAAATTTAGGGGTGTCTACTTTCCAAAATGGGGTCATTTGAGGGGGGTTTGTGCCATCTTGGCATTTTATGGCCTTCAAAACTGCGATAGGTAGTGAGGAGTGAAATCAAAAAAAAATTTACACCCTTAGAAATCCTGAAGGCGGTGCTTGGATTTCAGGGCCCCGTACGCGGCTAGGCTCCCAAAAAGTCCCACACATGTGGTATCCTCGTACTCAGGAGAAGCAGCAGAATTTATTTTGGGGTGTCATTTCACATATGCCCATGGCATGTTTGAGCAATATATCATTTAGTGACAACTTTGTAAAAAAAAAAAAAAAAAAAAGTTTGTAATATTCCTGCAACTTGTGGCAAAATATAAAATATTCCATGGACTCAACATGCCTCTCAGCAAATAGCGTGGGGTGTCTACTTTCTAAAATGGGGTAATTTGGGGGGGTTTTGTGCCATCTTGGCATTTTATGGCCTTCAAAACTGTAATAGGTGGTGAGGAGTGAAATCAAAAATGTACGCCCTTAGAAAGCCTGAAGGCGGTTCTTGGCTTTCGGGGCCCCGTACGTGGCTAGGCTCCCAAAAAATCACACACATGTGGTATCCCCGTACTAAGGAGAAGCAGCAGAATTTAATTTTGTGGTACAATTCCACATATAACCATGGCATGTGTGAGCAATATATCATTTAGTGACAACTTTGTGAAAAAATAAAAATAAAAAAATAAAAGTTTGTAATTTTCCCGCAACTTGTGGCAAAATATAAAATATTCTATGGACTCAACATGCCTCTCAGTAAATAGCTTGGGGTGTCTACTTTCTAAAATTGGGTAATTTGTGGGGGTTTTGTGCCATCTTGGCATTTTATGGCCTTCAAAACTGTAATAGGTAGTGAGGAGTGAAATCAAAAATTTATGCCCTTAGAAAGCCTGAAGGCGGTGCTTGGTTTTCGGGGCCCCGTACGCGGCTAGGCTCCCAAAAAATCCCACACATGTGGTATCCCCGTACTCAGGAGAAGCAGCAGAATTTATTTTGGGGTGTCATTTCACATATGCCCATAGCATGTGTGAGCAATATATCATTTAGTGACAACTTTGTGAAAAATAAATAAAGTTTGTAATTTTCCCGCAACTTGTGGCAAAATATAAAATATTCCATGGACTCAACATGCCTCTCAGTAAATAGCTTGGGGTGTCTACTTTCTAAAATGGGGTCATTTGTGGGTGTTTTGTGCCATCTTGGCATTTTATGGCCTTCAAAACTGTGATAGGTAGCGAGGAGTGAAATTACAAATGTATGCCCTTAGAAATCCTGAAGGCAGTGCTTGGCTTTCGGGGGCCCCGTACGCGGCTAGGCTTCCAAAAAGTCGACCACATGTGGTATCCCCATACTCAGGAGAAGCAGCAGAATGTATTTTGGGGTAAAATTCCACATATAACCATGGCATGTGTGAGCAATATATCATTTAGTGACAACTTTGTGTAAAAAAAATAAATACATTTTTTTGTCATTATTCAATCACTTGATGCAAAAAAATAAAATATTCAATGGGCTCAACATGCCTCTTATCAATTTCCTTAGGGTGTCTACTTTCCAAAATGGGGTCATTTGGGGGGGGTTTGTACTGCCCTGCCATTTTAGCACCTCAAGAAATGAGATAGGCAGTCAAACTAAAAGCTGCGTAAATTCCAGAAAATGTACCTTAGTTTGTAGATGTGACAACTTTTGCGCAAACCAATAAATATACAATTATTGACTTTTTTTTTACCAAAGACATGTGGCTGAATACATTTTGTCCTAAATGTATGACTAAAATTGAGTTTATTGGATTTTTCTAACAAAAAGTAGAAAATAATTTTTTTTCAAAATTTGCGGTCTTTTTAAGTTTATATCGCAAAAAATAAAAATCGCAGAATCAGTCAAATACCTTTAAAAGAAAGCTCTATTTGTGGGAAAAAAAGGACGCAAATTTTGTTTGGGTACAACATTGCATGACCGCGCAATTACCAGTTAAAGCAGCGCAGTGACAAATTGTAAAAAGACCTCTGGTCATTGACCAGCAAAATGGTCCGGTCTGAAAGTGGTTAAAATTTTTTTTTTTTTAAATAAAAAAATAACACGAGAGCTTAGTAACCCTTTAAGAAATAAAAGCAAAGGAAATTAGGACTTCTGGAACATGTGCAACAGATAAACAGACTTGGGTGCCTGGGCTTTCCAGTATGTGAAAGTTACAATGACGGAGGGTGTTATAAATGCCGATTAGTGTTTGCTATCTACAGTGATGGATTTTTTTTTCCACAACCAACTATGTTTATTTATGTTAAATATGAACATTAGGAACACCTAGACTGAACGGTTAGATACGATCATTAAAGGCTAAAAACTGATGTGAAGTCCCTTTTACACATACGGACCGTTTGTCCATTTTTCATCCATCGGCAAACTGATGACAAACTTTATCTGTTTGTTCTTTAAAAAAGGGTGGCTGAACTGATGAAACGAACGATTCTCATATGTGAAAGGGGCCTTAAGCCCTGTACGCACGGTCAGACTTTCCGACGGAAAACGTGCAATTGGATCTTGTTGTCGGAAAATCTGATCGCGCGTGGGCTCCATCTGACTTTTTCCGTTGGAATTTCTGACACACAAAGTTTGAGAGCTGGATATAAAATTTTCCGACAACGATCGGATTTTCCGACAACTTTGTGCAACCGTGTGTATGCTAGACAAGTTTGGGCCCAAATCCGTCGGGAAAAAAAAAAAGACGGATTTTGTCGTCGGAAAGTCAGACCGCGTGTACAGGGCATTATGCCGCAAATTATTACATAATAGAGCTACACCATTCATTGTTAAAGAATCAAGATCACAATTCAACCCCCCTCGATCTTAAAACAGCATTTCCTCAATTCAGTGCAGATAGTTCTCTGCTCACTGCTGACAGCTGTCAACATACAAAAAATAAAATAAAAAAAATAAACAGGCAGCCTGCCAAGTTTATCACAACTTAACTTAGGTGGAGATAAAGAGAAACATTAGTGAATGTAGTACTTTGGATCAAAGGAATTAACTTCAGGTTTGTAAATGAGGTCAGTTTAATCACTTAAAGAGGAACTGCAGTCTGCTCACATAATTTGGCATTCTGAAGCTTCTCTCCAACCATTTTGCATAATTTACAGTTGTGCTCATAAGTTTACATACCCTGGCAGAATTTATGATTTCTTGGCCATTTTTCTGAGAATATGAATAACACCACAAAAACATTTCTTTCACTCATAGTTAGTGTTTAGCTGAAGCCATTTATCAATCAACTGTGTTCACTCTTTTTAAATCATAATGGCAACAGAAACTACCCAAATGATCCTGATCAAAAGGTTACATACCCTGGTGATTTTGGCCTGATAACATGCACACAAGTTGACACAAAGTGGTTTGAATGGCTATTAAAGGTAACCATCCTCACCTGTGATCTGTTTGTAATTCGTATGTGTGTATGAAAATTCGTTGAGTTTCTGGACTCCTGACAGACCCTTGCATCTTCATCAAAACACATGTGCGTGGAGTTATCACCAAAGATTCATAGCAGACACAGTGCCTGGTATTGTCAAGGATCAAAGTAGGATGCCTGTTCATTGAAGTTGGAAGCATGTCAGACTTCGAATAGCAGGGCAAAGTCAGATCCAAAGTGGTACGATGGTTGTGTCGTACCAGTGTGAATCCAGCCTAAAAGGTCAATGTGTTTCTGGACTCCTGACAGACCCTTGCATCTTTCACCCAGTGCTGCACTGACGTTTCTGGATTCATGGGGAAAGCTAAAAAATTGTCAAAGGATCTGGGGGGAAAAGGTAGTTGAACTGTATAAAACAGGAATGGGATATAAAAAGATATCCAAGGAATTGAGAATACCAATCAGCAGTGTTCAAACTCTAATCAAAAAGAGGAAAATGAGGGGTTCTGTTGAAACCAAACCACGGTCAGGTAGACCAACTACAATTTCAGCCACAACTGCCAGGAAAATTGTTCGGGATGCAAAGAAAACCCACAAATAACTTCAGGTGCAATAAAGGACTCTCTGAAAACATGTGGTGTGGCTGTTTCAAGATGCACAATAAGGAGGCACTTGAAGAAAGATGGGCTGTATGGTCGAGTCGCCAGAAGAAAGCCATTACTACGCAAATGCCACAAAGTATCCCGCTTACAATACGCCAAACAGCCCAGAGACAAGCCTCAAACCTTGTGCCACAATATAATTTGGAGTGATGACACCAAAATTTAGTTTTTTAGCCACAGCCATAAACACTTCATTTGGAGAGTCAACAAGGCCTATGATGAAAGGTACACCATTCCTACTGTGAAACAGAGGTGGATCACTGATGTTTTGGAGATATGGAAGCTACAAAAGGTACAGGAAATGTGGTGAAAATTGATGGCAAGATCATTCATCTTTCAGTATGTATTTCAGTATTTCATCATTCAGTATGTTATCAAAAAATACTGGAGGAACATTTGTATTCATCAGCCAGGAAGCTGCACATGGGATGTACCTCGACATTCCAACATGACAATGAGCCAAAACACAAGGCCAAGTGGACCTGTCATTGGCTACGGCAGAATTAAAGGTTCTGGAGTGGCCATCTCAGTCTCCCGACCTCAATATCATTGAGCCACTCTGGGGAGATCTCAAACGTACCGTTCATGCAAGACAGTCCAAGAATTTACAGGAACTCAAGGCTTTTTGCCAAGAGGAATGGACAGCTTTACCATCTGAGAAGATAAAGAGCCTCATCCACAAATACCACAAAAGACTTCAAGCTGTCATTGATGTTAAAGGGGGCAATACACGGTATTAGGAACTGTAAACTTTTGATCAGGGTCATTTGGGTAGTTTCAGTTGTGATTATGATTTGAAAAGAGTAAACACAGGTGAGTGATAATAAATGACTTCAGCCAAACACTAACCATGAGTGAAAGGAAAGTTTTTGTGTTATTCATATTCTCTGAAAAATGGCCAAGAAATCATAAATTCTGCCGAGGTATGTAAACTTATGACCACAACTGTATACTGTGATTCTGTACTTGCAGCTTTCATTGGCCCTCTTCTGACTCATCCCCCCTCCCTTCCTGGCAAACTCTCACGAGAGTGAGAGAGAGCTGTGCATGATGTCATTAACCCTAGGCTTTTTACCATACAAGAAGCAGGAAGTGTTCTGTATAAGGTATTTACTGGCAGAAAAAAAAAATAATAATTACTATCCAAAAGTTAAAACAAGGGCAGAAGATTTAATAGATGGAAAGTTGAAAAAAATTACTGAAGTTCCGCTTTAAAAACTAAACCTTTTTCTGACACTTAAAATCAGTATTATTTGCTAGAAAATTACTTAGAACCCCCAAACATTATATTTTTTTTTAGCAGAGACCCTAGAGAATAAAATGGCAGTTTCAATATTTTATTCCACACTGTATTTGTGCAGCAGTCTTTTAAACGCAATTTTTGGGGGAAAACACACTTTTATGAATTAAAAAAAAAAACCAGTAAAGTTAGCCCAATTTTTTTGTATAATGTGAAAGATGACGTTATGCCATGAGAATCTTGAGAGAATTGTGATCTTTATTCTAAGCAAAACATTTTTGATTCTCATTTAAGCCAGAATCGTGCAGCTCTACATAATAATATTCAAATGGACAGAGGTAAATAACTATTTAGTAATAGCTATTAATTATCATGCCCACACTAATTCTAGTTGCAATGGCATTTTCAGAAACTTCAATCAACAATTACTGTGACCCAATAGACACCTGCGCACATGACAGAACTCGCCCACACTCCCTGTCACTTAAAGATGCTCTACAGCAGACCTGATCTGAAAGTGCACTAACCAGCTAGAGTATGACTCCCATGATGTGGCATCAGACATATGGAAGGATGATGAGCTGGGAAAGATTCAAAGACATCACATACCTCATAGCTGGGACTGACAGGAGACTGACAGAGGAAGAAGGAGGCAGCATCAGAGGGAAAGAAGAAAGCCCAATGTTAAAATAAAAAAGTAAACAAAAAAAAAAAAATGAAAAGGCTGGTTAAGTTGACAGACAGAACAGAGGAATGATAGAAAGGACAAGATGATGTATTGATATGACAGTGACTGACCAAAGTAGGGCATGTACGCAATACAGAAAACACGAACCTGCCATCTATAAACCAAAAAGCCATTTAAAGGTCTGAATGCCTCAGTGATGTCACTTGTCTGCCATGTGCAAATCCATTTACTGGGACCAAGGACATCACTGTACAATCATTCTTACTATGTAGTCAGTACTTTTTAAATATCACTATTCGAAAACTTGACACCAGTGCAGAATGGACCCCTACAACTTTACTATGACTGCACGCTAAACCATTATCCCTCTATGAGGTCTGATCACTGCACCATTATCCCGGATTGTACACTGGATTATCATCCTTGATCTACCATAATCACCATACTTTGGCTGCATACTAAACCATTATTCGTGTACTACGTCTGTACATTAGACCATTACCTCTGTACTATGCCTGCATACTGGACGACTAAAACCATTTATCCTTGTACTAGGACTATACAACGATCAGCCATAACTATATGACCACCCACCTAATGAGTAGGTCCCCCTTTTGCCACCAAAACAGATCTGACCCATTGAGGCCACTAGACCTGGAAGGTGGTATCTGGCGCCAAGCCATCAGTAAAAGATCCTTTAAGTCCTGTAAGTTGTGAGGTGGGGCCTCCATGGATCAGACTTGTTTTTCCAGTACATCACACAGGCGCTCGATTGGATTGACATCTGGAGAATTTGGAGGCCAAATAAACACCTAAAATTTGTTGTGTTCCTCAAACCCTTCTTGAACCATTTTTGCAGTATGGTCAGCAATGTTTAGGGTAGGTGGTACGTGTCAAGTAACATCCACATGAATGTCAGGATACAAGGCCTTCCAGAAGAACATTGTCCAAAGCATCACACAGCCTCCCCTGGCTTGTTATCCTATACTGCATCCTGATGACATCTCTTCCCCATGTAAGCGACACATACACCCGATCATCCACATGATGTAAAATAAAACATGATTCACCAGACCACCTTCTTCCATTGCACCGATGTCCAGTTCTGATGCTCATGTAACCATTGTAGGCACTTTTGGCTGACATGGAATAATGTGGGACCAGCACACCGACTAGTCTGCAGATATGCAGCCCCATACATGACAAAGTTCAATGCTCATTTTTTCCGCTTTCAGCATATTGACTTCAGGGACATGTTTACTTGCTGCCTAATATATGCCACTGACTTCTAGATACCATTTTAACGCGATGATGATTATTCACTTAATCTGTCAGTGGTCAAAGTTATGGCTGATTGGTGTATACTGGACTGTTCTGCTCCGTACTGGATCTGTACAAAGGGCCATCATCCGTTTACTAGGTCTGACCAACAGGCCATAATGACACACAAATGCACATTAAACAAATCCCTTATCAAATGGTGTAAGTAAAGTAATACCAAACACTATGTGAACTAGCCTTAAGAACTGGCATTTGGAAACTTAAAGTGGTTGTAAACCTCAGACATAAAAATAAACAAAGAATTTCCCTCTATAGTGTGTACTTGTCTCAATTCAGACCACTACGTGTCATTGGTGTCTGCTGTTTTGTTCCCCTGCTATATGTATGAATCACTTCTCACAAGTTTGACACCAAGAGGTAAAAAGGTGACGGGGAGGGAGGGATCCTCCAGCACACTGCCTGTGATTGACAGCCCCAGCTCTGCTCCTGTATGCTGTGTGAAGGCTGGGTATATCCCTTCCCACCAATCAGCTCCCAGAGCTCTACTTGCTGAGAGTTACAGAGTAACTGCAGCACCCATTTCCCCCCCCATCCTGAAAAATATCTCAGACAAGTGTTTACAACCACTTTAAAGTGACATTAAACTCAAAAGCAAACATTACATTGCAGCTTACCAATTCTAAGGAGTAATGGCTGCATTTGTTTTCTTTTTTTAATATCATGCCTTTACTTTATATACTATATGCACTTCCTTTTTACTTCACATAGTGTATTGGAAATATTTTTTAACGCAACAGCAAATTAAAAGGAAATCCACAACTCCCTTTATGTTTGTACCAACCAAAACAGCCAACTTGTGCTGGAAGTGGACATGGTTTACGCCAAGGACCATACTAATTATTTAGTAGGTGCAAGCATGCCTGCCAACCATTAGGCTTCAGACAAGGGAAGCCTCAATCAATGGTTAGGGGTCTTGGTTGATAAAGGCAAAAAAGGAGATTAATAACCTTTATATGCTTGAAAACTGTAGGGACATGGAGGGTCCCCAGCAAGGTTAACAGCACCAGGAATATCTTGCTACTGCTAACAATGGAAGACTGGAACCTGCTCATTCAGGCAAATGGTGCTCATACAGTGAAGGTTGATCACAAAACCAACATTTCACCAGCTTCCATTCAGGCATTATAAACAGTAATCAGAAGTATAGAAAATGTGTCAGCAGTGTACATTCTACAACAGGCATGTTTTCACCAGTAATGCCCAAGCATCTCATGCCTTACTTACCAGCAGCGGCTCATCCAAGGTGCAGGAGACTGCCTCAGAAGACACAGTGCGTATGCTTGATAATCCCGTCAGCGACACATTTGATAACCGTCGTTTCCGCACCCCAGTGCAGTTGTTTGGTATCTTGAAAGCACATCGTTTGTGATAGTTAAGACCACATCCTACAGGAAAAACAGTATTTTCATTATTAGTCTTGAACACATGATTTGGGAGGCGGTTTACTTGTTAAAATGCCATTCCACAAGTTCTGACAGCTTCCAGACCTAACGAGTTATTGTTTAGTAAAAATACAACAGCTAGTCAGGACAAAGTAAAAATAAGGCCCCTTCCACACGGGAAGACCGATCGCGTCCGTCTGCCAGTTTTTTAGGTGGACCCAATTGGTCCTTAATGTATTAAGAGTGTCCCCACTTTGGATGAATGAGCACAGTGGGCACCTTTGGGCAGCAGAATTGTTAATCTGGGGGTAGGGGATTCCTAGATGTACTAGCAGATTTAGATGCACTTAAAAAATCGAAGCTTAACACCAGCTAGCACTTTTATGCAAATTATGTTTTTCTTTTGGGATAAAGGTTTTACATAAATAAATGACAGCTGACTACTGTAAGCACACCTGCTAACATTGAATGGTTTGTCTCATCCTTGAAACTGCTACATCTGAAAGAGGGCTTGTTCTTTTAAAAAACAGACTTTACTGGTATAGATGCATCGAAATTTGGGCAGCTGAAACAGATCGGTCAAAAACAGTCTTTTCGGCATTTTTCCGATAAAAAAAAAAAGTGCCCATAATGGTGTCGAAAATGCATGCAATTTTGCCAAGATTTTACTGTGCTTATGGTGTGTTTTTCATAAGTCATGTTTTTTTGTGTGTTTTTGGTGCTTTTTCTTCTTCTTTTTTTTTAAAAAATGACCAAAAAAGGCAGCAAGCAATTAACACAACAGAAGGGCAACGGACAAGTGTGAAGACATACATAGAATTTAAAGATGCCGATAATGACAAATTCATATACATTTAAATTCATAATATTAATTACATTTTTTTTTATTTTATTTTTTTATAAACGGTCAGTTTCAGCCAAGTGCATCCTGAATTTTCAGTAGCAAAATTTCCATTCGGCGCACCTCTACTTACTGGCCAGATCACCAGGTGAAAATAGGCCTGTCACCTGACCTGCAGTCCTTTTAGCTTTCCTGCCAGAGCAGACCTACAGTATGATACTCAATCACTGACTCCATACAGAATTAACCACAAAAACTGAGGCTGGTAGAGTAGTCTAACCATTTCAGTTGCAAGGGTAAGGGTCCAGAGCTGACCAAGCTACAAGAATTACATTTTCGTCTAAATGGTCTCTCAGATAAAAAAGAAAGAACGAACAATGAGTAGTAACCAACAAAAATCAGGTGTAATTTTACACACTTGTAAATGCAATTGGGCAAGTTGCAGTAAATTTATTACATACCCCTGAATAGGGAATTTTACAAGCACAAACAGGAATTCAATAAAGAACTTCGGACACTTTTCTGACAACATAGACTTTTAAAATGCCCTGCACCAGACTGAAACATCCCTGCCGCCGGTTTTAGCTTCACTTTATCTTACTTTACCTCCAGTTCATAGGCAATGAAGGACAACTCTAATCTAAGGTACAGAGACGGGCAAAGTGCCTGTCTCTGCACTCTGTAGCAGAGCTGTCACTGGTTGTCAAGGAAGATGATGGCTAGCAACCAGTGGTGCTTATAATGGGCAGGGCCTAAAGAGGAAGCGGAAAGACTAATTCCACATAAGGTCCGATTTCACCTTGTGATTGAAAGCATGCAGTGAGTATATTCTGCAGCCAATAACAGGCTGTCTTATTGGCCATGGAATCTTCTCACTGCCCATCAATCACAAGAGGAGAAAAAAAAAAACCTTATGGGGAACTAGTTTCTCTGAATTCCTATCCATCTCCACCTACAAAACTACTAAGCCGTCACGCTATCCATGTGAAAGCTGCAGAGGTGGAAGGGAGCTCAGCGACAGTGAAGATAGAGCATCTGTATGGAGTGCTTACCTCAAATTCATAGTACTCCCGACAGGTAAATGAATCTGTTGCCTGCACGGACGTATGTCATGCGGAGGCACAGTGTAATTCTAAACAGTGTCATAGGCATTCTTTATGCATTCCTTGAATGTCTTTCTTGGCTCCTCATATGTTGACATAATTTTACCAAAAGCACACTACCAGATCCACACTTTATCTGCACGATCAATGTTACAGCAGATGACTCTTACCTTCGCACTTGAGGCCCTGCCTCACCAAACCCCACAACATCTCTCCACAGTGGTCGCAGAAAGCCGGAGCGCGGTACGAATGGACATACAGAGTGTGAGGTCGGATCTGGAAATCTTCAAATGTTGCTGAAGCTGAAATTATAAAAAAAAAAGTCAAAAGTTTTAATAAATATTCTCTACAAAAGATTTCATAATTATTTCACAACAAATTACTTGAAGCAGAATAGCAACAGAAGCCTACATATGTATAGGTCTCATTACAGGTTTCCCAAGTATTTTTCCACATTCATAAATTAGAGATTAAACACTGTTTCGAAAGTTTATTTAAATGCACCCTCCTTAACAGCAATGTAATCAGACTAGGCCAGGTATGATATTTTATACAGGTTTTTTTTTTTTAGGATTAACGGTCAGTTCAACTGTTCAAATTATAGAAAAATAAAATGCACGGTGCACCTAGTATGAAAAATTGAAATGCAATTGCTTGGCATGCTTTAATGACACTTCCACATATGCTGAACATTATGTTGTGCTAAAATACATACAGCACCATATTCAGGCTGCATTGACCTAAACTGGGTGGGACTACAGCCTCCCACCATATTAACCATTGTTCAGCAACCTCCCCTCATGTTTCAATATGGATAACCATAGATTCAAGGCACTCAGGCAGGGCAGTGATGCAGTCACACAACGGAACCCTTTTCTGTACACAGAATGCCATTCAAAGCAAAAAGATTCACAAATTTATTAGTATAGCACACAGCTATACAACAGGAATGCCAAGTTGCAATTACTGTATTTCAATAACTAACGATTTGCAGTCATTTAATTAGCTGCTCAGGATTACAGGCGAAGCTTTGCAAGTGCACAGTACATTTGCCGCAGAGACTTCTAATAATCAGCCCCCCCCCCCCCCCCCGTCTAAACCTATCTCTACTTTATCGGAGAGTCAAAAGTCAAACAAAGGATGTGCACAGGTTGTTTTTTTTTTTTTTTTTCCGTTCAATTGACAGGTCTTCACATCCAAACAAGCGATGATGGATGTAGGGATCTCCCTCGGCACGCTATTGTATTGTGATAGCACAGAGTTTTGACTGCAAGAGCTGATCGAATACTGTTTGTTTAGCAGGACCGTCCCACAGAAGCTAAGCTAACAACTGGCTTCTGTTGAATAGACAGGAGTTCGCAATGTACCAAAACGCGAACAGTTCCTGCTGAACCAGGCGACTTTCCACAAAGTGTATACTCAGTTTTAAGCGAATACTCATCTCAAATTCCTCCCCGAATGAAGAAAACCAATTCCCTATCCATACTAAACATTGTGGATGAAGGAATCTCTTCTGTCATCTACTGTATTCAGTGACCAGGGCATCCACAGCTGTCTGAACATTGAGTGTATCCGATAGAATGCAGTCACTGCTTGGCTGATTATTTCCCAACCAGCTCAGTCAATTTTTTAATCAACTTCTGTCAAGCCGGTGATGCTTTCAGGGCCACCCACAGCACAAATTTCAGCTGATTCAGCAGGAATTTGTTAAATAAAATGGCCGTCAATGGACGGCTCAAATTGCAACACAGTACGAAGGTTCTTAGCTCTTACAAAGCTTTTTTTTCTTCATTATTTTACTTCAAAGTAGAGCTCTTCCAACATGTATTCATGGGTATTGTAAAAAAAATGAATAAAAAATTAGAATGTGAAATAATTAAGGAAGCACGCGTATGCTACTGCCTGATACGCGATGTGCAGGATAACGCCAATTCTCTTCTACAGTGAACACAAGAAGGTCCATTTATAAATGTTTTCACCCAGAATATACACAAATTTCATCCAAGATTCACACAATCAATTGAAATCAATAGGACAAAAAAAAGGTGTGAATCCTGGGAGAAATTTGTGTGAATTCTGGTGAATTAGAAAATTTACCACTTCCCTACCCACCCATAGTAATATGACGCCCGCAGATGGGATCTCCCATCCTGGGTGGGCGTCATATGAAGTCCTCCCATTCCCGGCCGTCTAGGGGGGCGTGCACGGCGTCGCTCGGGCCTGGTGAGCATGTTCCGCAGCCACTATGTCCGCCGGGCACCCGCGATTGCCCGGGAACACAGCAGGACCGTGGACCTGTGTATGTAAACACACAAATCCACATACTGTCAGAGGAGAGGAGACCGATGGGGTGTTCCCAGTACAGAGGAACACCGATCGGTCTCCTCTCCTTGTAAATCCCCTCCCCCCCAGTTAGAATCACTCCCAGGAAACATAATTAACCCCTGCAGCGCCCCCTGGTGTTAATACCTTCTCTGCCAGTCACATTTACACAGTATGCAAAAATAGAAAACTGCGCCAACCCTATACTAATGAAAATAATAATAATAAAAAAGATATATAATAAAAAAATTGTAAATAAAAAAATAAAAAAATAAAAATAAAAATAAAAATAAAAAATATGAAATATATTATCAAAATGTGTAGGTGATTATCACAAATGATTATAACAATAAGAACACCTTAAGTGCAAAATAAAACACAGAAATGCATCAAGAAATAGTGTCATAAACAAAAACAAAAGTCCAATCATAAAAAGTTCATATGTGAATCTGGATAAACGTTTGTGACACCACAGTGATTCAACACGATCCAAAAGCGCATAAAAGTGCCCGTCACCGTATATTGGATGCGCTTACCAGAAATTAGGCAAGTTAGGGCGTTTATATATACTCAATGGGTCCCATCAGAAGATATCCTCCTCTTTAGTGGGTCAACTCTTCATCTCATAGTAGTGCCCTCCAGATAATAATGATACTCCGTGATCCCAAATGGGGAGCTCAGTAATGCCCAAAAAAGAAAGGAGCTAACATGGCATAATATCGTTTGGATAGTTTATTAAAAGAAAAAAGGTAGCACACTTACATGTGTATGGATAATTTACAGCTTGTATAAACGGTATAAAAAAAGCCGGCCGGCAGAAACAGGAGCCCGTCCTCCTCTCAAACAGCGTGGTAGCGTCACTGCGTGCCCTCCCAGATGCGTTTCGTCACATCTGACGTTGTCAATGGGGAACGGGCAGCGCAGTGACGCTCCACCTCATAAAGATCCTATAGCGTACCAAGCCTCATTCTGAGATGTAAGGCTAGGTCATAACACGCCATTGTAGGTAATGGCAAATAGCCCTGAAACAGGTACCGCTGCTAATGATGCAACGGAACTCCTTATGATGTAAATCGCTAACAACCTCAACATGGTACAAGTGTATCAGATGTTTAAAAAATGAAAAAAAAGGAAAAAAAGGGGGATTTGCACCTGCTAAAAATAGCATAAAATTCAAGCTTATGCATGTTGGTGCGCCGCAGAGGCACAATGAATATTACATCAGCACCGCATCACATCCCAAGAAAAGGGAAAATGAAATCTAAAAAAGTGAAAGGGAATTAACCCAATAATGGGATAGGCAGCATTATATCCTCCAAGGGAATCAATGCAAAGGAAACATGCTAGATGTCATGTGTCCAGCCCATATATAACGATGGTCGCCAAAAATTATAAATAGCCAAAAGGAACCACATTCGTCAAGAGGTCTTATTGCTATATAATGGTCAAAAAAAAATTGCTATTAAAAAGTATTCCATGCATATAGATTTGCATGAATAATCGCAAAACACCATTCATGCATCTAAATCTAAACTTTTAATTGCATAAGAACAATATCCTGATTAATATCCAAGATTCTATCAGAAAAAGGAAAAAATTAAGAATCCAAGATTTAAAAAATATGGAATAAAAAACCAATAACTCAAAAATTAAAATATGTAATGTGTAAAGTGTGATATGTGTAACACATATGAATAAAAATGAGAAAATGAATATGTATCAACTAATAATGAAAGTTTCATACATCTAGACTCCCTGACCCAGTCCCACATCTCAGAACCGACAAGGCCAAAAAAGCTATCATAGTACATATGAGAGACAGATTCTACCCCCATGTTACATATGAGAGACAAATCTAACCCCCATATTACATAAAAAATGTATATGTATACATAAATGAGACTATCAACCTAAATAACCAAAAACAGAAATAAATTAGGAATTGTCAATAAAGGCATTGACGTCAGTGTCAATATTAAGACCAAAAGGGACATAAGTTTTGAGGCGATGAACCCAGGACATTTCGAGTTTTGAAATTTCCCTCACTAAAGAACTGCCCCGCCAGTGGGGCTTATATTTGTCAATCCCCAAAAAAAGGGTTTTGGAGGGGTCTTTGTTGTGGAATTTCAAATAGTGCTTAGACACAGAATGATTAGGGAAACCGTTAATAATGTTTGTTATGTGTTCATTAAGTCTGACCTGTAGGGGGCGTTTTGTGCGTCCAACGTATTGCAGCCCACAAGGGCATTGCAACATGTAGACCACTCCCGTGGTGACGCATGTGATGCACGGTTTGATACTGTGGTCTATTCCAGTAGCTGTACCACGAAAAGTGGTGGTCCGTCTCTGATTGCAGGAATTCAGAGAACAGACCCTACACTTTCCGCATTTATAAAATCCAGTAAGTTGGTCGAAAAAAACCCTACTCCTAACGGGAGGGTTAACCACATTGGGTGCTAAACGGTTACGTACTGAATAAGCCCCTCTAAAAACCACTTGAGGTTTCTCACTGATCACATTTTTCAAGGTGGCATCACTGCTGACAATATGCCAGTGTTTATTTATCAATTGTTTTATACTCTTCTGTTGAAGAGAGTAAGTGGTTATGAAGGGGACTTTTCCCTGAAAATCATTTACACGTGGACCCCTTTCAACTAACAGGTCACCACGATCAATGTTAGTCACTTCATTGAGGGTATTGGTCAAAAACTCCTGTGGGTATCCCTTTTCCAAAAATCTAGAAGTAAGTACCTCTGCCTGTGTACGAAATTCCTCTATTCTGGAGCAATTTCGTCTAAGTCTGATATACTGGCTTTTGGGGACTGCTCTAAGCCAAGGAATGTGGTGACAACTATCGATAGGAATGAAGGAATTCCTATCTGTGTCTTTAAAGAATGTCGAAGTGACAAAACGGTCTTCTACCACTGAAATGTTCAGGTCCAGAAAATTGATTCTTACCTGACTCAGCTCATAACTGAGACGGATACCCCTTTCGTTGTTATTCAGAGATTCTAAAAAGTTCCTCAAATCACTCTCCTGGCCATTCCAAAGGAGGAGGATGTCATCTATATACCTAGCCCACAATCCAATTTGAGGTATATTGTGGGCATAGATGACATCCTCCTCCCACTTGGCCATAAAAAGGTTGGCCAGGCTGGGGGCATATTTAGCCCCCATGGCTACGCCCATGATTTGTTTGTAGAACTGGCTCCCAAACCAAAAGTAGTTATGGGAAGCCGCAAATTGCAGAAGAGACATGATAAAAGATACCTGCTGGGTAGAGAGCCTAGGGTCTCTATCCAGATAGGAATGAACTGCAGCAAAACCCAAATTGTGCGGGATACTCGTATACAGGGAGGCCACATCTGCCGTGACCATCCATGTATCAGGTCCAGCAGACAGATTTTCTAAAAGGTTAATGACATGTCTCGTGTCCTTAACGTAGGAGGGAGTCATTTGGACCAAAGGCTGCAGATAAGAATATATCAGCCCACCCGGGAAGTGATGGAATCAATACCACTAATAATGGGTCTCCCCGGGGGGCAGACAGGGTTCTTATGTATTTTTGGTAGGTAGTATAGGATCGGTGTACGTGGGGCTCTAGGGAGCAAAAAATGGCTCTCTTTAGTGTTCAAAAAACCCGCTACATGCCCTGCTTTAACTACCTTTTGCAATTCCTTGGTGTAAGTGAATTTTGGATCAGAGGGTAATTTAATATAAGTATTAGTGTCGCCCAAAATTCTAAAAATTTCAGCCTCGTAATCAGCCCGATCCAACACGACAATGGCGCCACCCTTGTCGGCTGGCCTGATGACAAGATCTTTACTCTCACAAAGAGAGTCCAAACCTTCCTGCAGTTCCTTTTTCATTTTGCATTTCTTCACCTCCAATGCATCTAAATCTCTTAAGACAACATCTCTGAAAACGCGTAATGCGGCAGGGAGAGTGCCAGGAGGGTTAAAAAGTGAGGCATTGGCCAAGCCTGAATGGACTACCTGTGGAGCTACATTGTTTGTTGTATTATAATTAGATGTGTTGGATGATCCCATCATGTATCGTTTGATATTGATCTTCCTCACAAACTTATGTACATCCATATAAGTTTGGAATTTATTTAATTTAGCTGGGGGTACATACTTCAAACCTTTGTCGAGAATTAGTTGTTCAGACTCTGACAAAGATTTTGAGCTCAAATTAAAAATGCCCTTACCGGTTACATTCTGGGCCTTTTTAATTGTTCGGGCTCTCCTCCCCCCTCTGGTTCCTCTCCTCTTTCTCCCAATCTTTTTATGCCTTGCGTCGGTTTGTGAAAACCCCGACTGGTAGGTGCGTTGAGGCCTAAAGGACCTTCGGCCAGTTGTTCTTTATTAGGGACCTGATAGAATTTATTTCTAAAAGGTTCCTGGACTGGGACGAAAGAGGCTTGCGGATTGCCATCAGCCACAGGAGCATTAAGGTCACTTAGTGGGAAAAAGGAGTTCCCGGTGGGAATGCCATAATTCCACTCGGAATATCCTCCCATATCATAATAAGGGGAGGGATTATGATCCCAATAACTACCCCCCTGTGGGTTCCACCCATCATAATGATTATTAGGGGGACCTCTTCCTCTTGAGTTTGGATATTGTGCCCAACTTCTCCCTCGAGGTGGATAATTCATGTTGTGGGGGAGTGTGTATTCGACATTCCCATTCGCATGACCATTGTATGGTCTGGATGTACCAAAAGGTCTGGGTTGGCCCCGAAGGGGAAGAGAACCCCTATTGTTACCCCGTCCTCTCCGAGGGGAAGGGTATGCCTGGTTAGTGGTGTTAGACTGAACCTTATTTATAGATTGGGGTCTTTTTTGATTCGACGGTTGTAAAGGTAAATTTTCACATTTACACAGTAATCAGTGTAATTTTATAGCACCGATCGCTGTGTAAATGTGAATGGTCCCAAAAATTTGTCAAAAGTATCCGATGTGTCCGTCACAATGTCGCAATCATGAAAAAAAATTAAAAAAAAAAAAAAAAACGAAGATCGCCATTACTAGTAAAATTAAAAAAAAAAAAAAAAAAAAAAAAAAGGCATAAATCACTCATTTTGTAGATGCTATAACTTTTGCGCAAACCAATCAATACACGCTTATTGTGATTTTTTTTACCAAAAGTACGTAGAAGAATATGTATCAGCCTAAACTGAGAAAAAAATTAGTTAAAAAAAAAATGGGATATTTATTATAGCAAAAAGTAAAAAATATTGTGTTTTTTTCAAAATTGTCGGTTTTGTTTATAGTGCAAAAAATAAAAGCCGCAGAGGTGATCAAATACCACCAAAAGAAAGCTCTATTTATGGGGAAAAAATTATGACAATTTTGTTTGGGTGCAATGTTGCACGACCGCGCAATTGTCAGTTAAAACGGCGCAGTGCCGAATTGCAAAAAGTGCTCTGGTAAGAAAGGGGGTGAAATCGTCCGGGGCTGAAGTGGTTAAAGTTATCCTGCACATAAGTGCAACAGGCAGCAGCAAAGGCTTGCCTACCTAATATATTTTTACATTTATTTTGGTTTAGATTGCCTATGAATAACTGAAAACTGAGTGTCAGGCTATGTCTCAGCGAATCACCTTTGTGTATGAATGCTGGCCCTTCCTGAAAAACACACCTGAAATACTGGGCAGACAAAACCCCATAAAACATATATCTTATCAGCGGATTTTTGCTGCTTTACAAGTCTAAGAGTGACGCAAAATATCTAAAATAAACTAATCTGCAGTTGCTAAAAATAGAAACCCTCTGTAGTAAAAGTATACACGACGATGTACTTACTATGAAACACCCATGCTAAACAACTGATATCAATACAAAACAAGGGGAGTACTATACTTATAGAAAATCAGAGTTGTAATAAAAGTTTAAAGGCCAAGTTCACCAGTTTCTAAATGTTGAATACAGACCCTTATGGTAGTGCCATTTGTCATCTTAAACAAGCTGCTAGCAGGCTTTAGCACACCATGAAGCTTGCTGAACGCCTGACAAAGCCTGCTAGCAACTTGTTTAAAGTGACAATCAACACTCCCATTAGGATCTGTGTATAATATTCCCAAACAGGAGCTGAAGGAAACTTTAAAGGCTTAGAGAAAGTACTGCTATTTTATTTGCTGCATTTTCTACTATTGTATCTTACAAAATATTAAAAACTAAAAAGGCTTGGCGAAAGTGACTTAAAGCTTGCTGAATGCCTCATAAAAGTTTTCTGTTCACACTTCTCTTAACCACCGAGCCCCATTTTCAGACTCGGTGTTTACAAGCTAAACTGTTTTTTTTGCTAGAAAATTACTTAGAACCCCCAAACATTATACATTTTTTTTCTAACACCTTAGAGAATAAAATGGCGGTCATTGCAATACTTGGTTGCACCGTATTTGCGCAGCGGTCTTACAAGCGCACTTAAAAAAAATAAATAAAAAAAAATACACTTTTTGAATTAAAAGATGATACTGAGAAAGAATGTTATGCCAAGTAAATTGATACCCAACATGTCTCACTTCAAAATTGCGTCCACTCGTGGAATGGCGACAGACTATTATCCTTAAAAATCTCCATAGGCGACATGTCAAAAATTCTACTAGCTTCAGGTTATGTGTTACAGAGGAGGTCCAGGGCTAGAATTATTGCTCTCGCTCTACCGATCGTGGCGATACCTCACATGTGTGGTTTGAACACCATTTTTATATGCGGGCGCTACTCACGTATGCGCTTGCATCTGCACGCGAGCTCGTCGGGGCAGGGCATGTTTACATTTTTTTCCCCCTTATTTTAACCTTTTCTTATTTTTACACGGTTTTTAAAAGAAAAAAAAAAGTAAAAATTGTGTCACTTTTATTTCTATGACAAGGAATGTAAACATCCCGTGTAATAGAAAAAAAGCATGACAGGACCTCAAATATGAGATCTGAGGTCAAAAGGTCCTCAGATCTCATTTTTGGACTTAAACATTAAAAAAATAAAAATAAATAAATAAATAAAAAATAAGTTGTCATTTTGAAAAAAAACAACTTAAAAAAAATGTGCCTTTAAGAAGTATGGGCAGAGGTGATGTTTTGACGTCCAGCTATGGTATGTAGACAGTTGTGGGCCATCTTCCCCTCACTCGTCTCCATACCTAGCAAGGAGACGCGATCGCCTCCGCCGTTGCTGACGGCTCTGGTAAGCTGCGGAGGACACCGGATCGCGGCAGGTGGCCCCTCTCCCGCCACCGATAAAAGTGAGCTCACAGTGAATCCGCAGCAGAGACCATTTTTATCTTGTAGCCAATCGACGGCCGAACACAGGGATCATGTGGTTATGGCATCTAGCTTCTGCCATAACAACGATATCCGTCCCCAAAGTAGGGAAGTACATTGGCGTGCGGCAAGTGGTTAAGCTGCAGCCTGCCTGAAACAGACCATGTAATCAATAGTAAATACCTCGTGATTTTCCTTTTTTTCTATTAAAATAACAAACATCTTATACTTGCCTGATCTGTGCAATTGTATTGCACAGGGCAGCCCAGATCCCTGGCTACATTTCCTGGCCCTTTCCTTCTGCTGAGTGCCCACACAGCAAGCAGCTTGCCTAGGGGGGCACCGGAGCCAAGCTGTAGCTCAGTGTATCCCTTCGCACAGGGAGCTGCCGTTCGGCCCTTCACCCTCTCTTCTCTGATTGGCTAACTGCATATTATTGACAGCAGTGGGAGCCAATGGTGCCACTGCTGTGTCTCAGCCAAGTAGGGGAGAGAGACCCGGGAGGGCTGAGGCATATGAGGACATCGCTGGATAGAGATGGGCTTAGGTATAAGTGGGCAGAGGGATAGAATGCATTACGATAAAAAAACCTTTGGACTTTTCAACCACTTTAAAGAGGATCTTTCCTGCATCTGGGCAACACAAACCAAAAACACCATTTTTAATACTCAAAGCAAATTCACCCATCCATGCATGGCTCCATGCTTTCTTTTGTTGAGCAATCGCTTGGAAAAACAACCCCCTATCATTTCTGCCCGTGGCCATCTTGAGTAAGGGCAAATGATTCATGTAGCTTTTACTTCCAGGAATCCATCTGCCCTTAGTTCAAGCTCACATGTAGTGGAGTGTTCTTAGCTGATGAAGCCCCTCCTCCTCTCCTGAAGACTCCTGGTATGTATGACATTTACCTGGGCAAGAAACCAGGAAGTAACTGAAGAATTGTTAAAAAAAAAAAAAAAAAAAAGTTTAAAACAAGCAAATATGATATACTTAGTCATCTATTTACTAACGTTAGCATGAGGGTTACAAATAATCAATGTTGATTGGGAGAGAAAAGTTCCACTTTAAGCAGATTTGAGCACCATAGGAGCTGTGCTATCACAAGAGCAGCTGTCATTGAACATATATGCCATGCTACTGCCAGAATCCATGCTCCGCACACCCATACACTCAGCAAAAGAGACTAAACGGTCATGTGACCACTGAGGAAAATGTTTTTCTTTTTGAAATACTGGCCTGTAGTTGATGCATAGAAATGTTTTCAGAATATAACAATGCATATTATTTCATTAACTCGCATAGGCTTTAACGACCTCTACATTTTTTTTTTATATCTGTAAAGGTTATTTTACAGTTGTGTAGTGAGAGTGTTGCACTCCTCCCAGGTGCACCTTTAGTCCTCCAATGCTTTTTTTGTTGCATCATTCACGACTCAGACTCTTGTCAATGCAGGACCAGAAGTCCTTTACTGTAATGACATAAGAGGGCAAATCCACAACCCTTTAGTGTCGCTGACAGAAGATGAGAAGTCATTGCGTTTTGAAAAATGTACATGCTTTGAGTTTGTATCAGATTGAAATGCTTCTCAGATCATTCACATTCACTGTTCCCAGCTATCTCTGAACTACAGAATCCCACTTCCCCTTTTTTTAGAGAAGAAAGTTGATGAAGCTCTGTAGTCCTGAAACATGTCTTGTTCTCAGGTCTCAATGCTGCTCCTCCATAGATAGATGCAGTACATTAAACAATCTCACCCAAAGTGCATTCATCGCCAAACACAAGGAGAAAATTCAGGGAATAAGCTGCAATATATTTTTTGTTCATGGATTTAGATACAGTTACGTCAGTTTATGCCTGTTACACCTGCCATGTCCATAACTATAGTTAAAGCGGAGGTCCACCCTAAAGTGGACCTTCCGCTCATCGGAACCCTCCCTCCCTCCGGCGCCACAATTGGCACCTTTCAGGGGGGAGGGGGGTGCAGATACCTGTACAGTACAGGTATCTGCACCCACTTCCGGGATAGCTCTCTGCGGAAAGGGGCGTAGATTACGCCCCTTTCCCGCAAGTGCCCGCCCCTTTCCGCAAGTGCCCCGCTGCCTGCTGGGAAAAACACAGATCCCAGAGGCAGCGGGGACCGTCCTTATTGCGCAGCGCAACTCGCGCATGCGCAGTAGGGAACCGGGAAATGAAGCCGAAAGGCTCCATTTCCTGATTCCCATACCCAAGATGACGGCGGCAGGATCCGAGAGACGATCTAGAGATCGGCTTCGGGTGCCGACATCGCGCGTGCGCTGGACAGGTAAGCGTCACTATTTTAAAAGTCAGCAGCTGCAGTATTTGTAGCTGCTGGCTTTAAAAAAAAAAAAAAAAAAAAAAACGTGGCGTCCCGACGGACTCCCACTTTAACCACTTAACAACCGCCCATTGCCGATTAACGGCATCAGGGCGGTTGTTTAACTCTAAGAGGCCGTTAATTAACGGCCTCCTAGAATTCTGCTCTCACGCGCCCCCCTGGGGCGCGCACACGAGAGCATCCGTGACCGCTGGGTCCAGTGGACCCGGCGCATCACGAATCACGGTAAACGGCCGCTCATCGCGGCCGTTTACCACGTGATCGCTCCGTCAAATGACGGAGTGATCACTTGTAAACAAGCCGGCGTCATAACATGACGCCGGTTCCTCCCTCCCCCTCTCTGTACCGATCGGTACAGCGGAGGGGGAAGAGATCGGTGTCAGCAGCGATGTGGGCTGCATCTGCAGTGCCCACATCGCTGCTCACCGAAAATTAACCCCTCAAATCCCTGCAAATACTCTGCATTACTCTGCCATTCCCTGCAAATACTCTGCATTACTCTGCCATTCCCTGCAAATACTCTGCATTACTCTGCCATTCCCTGCAAATACTCTGCATTACTCTGCCATTCCCTGCAAATACTCTGCATTACTCTGCCATTCCCTGCAAATACTCTGCATTACTCTGCCATTCCCTGCAAATACTCTGCATTACTCTGCCATTCCCTGCAAATACTCTGCATTACTCTGCCATTCCCTGCAAATACTCTGCATTACTCTGCCATTCCCTGCCATTCCCTGCAAATACTCTGCATTACTCTGCCATTCCCTGCCATTCCCTGCAAATACTCTGCCATTACTCTGCCATTCCCTGCAAATACTCTGCATTACTCTGCCATTCCCTGCAAATACTCTGCATTACTCTGCCATTCCCTGCAAATACTCTGCATTACTCTGCCATTCCCTGCAAATACTCTGCATTACTCTGCCATTCCCTGCAAATACTCTGCATTACTCTGCAAATACTCTGCAAATACTCTGCAAATACTCTGCAAATACTCTGCAAATACTCTGCAAATACTCTGCAAATACTCTGCAAATACTCTGCAAATACTCTGCAAATACTCTGCAAATACTCTGCAAATACTCTGCAAATACTCTGCAAATACTCTGCAAATACTCTGCAAATACTCTGCAAATACTCTGCAAATACTCTGCAAATACTCTGCAAATACTCTGCAAATACTCTGCAAATACTCTGCAAATACTCTGCAAATACTCTGCAAATACTCTGCAAATACTCTGCAAATACTCTGCAAATACTCTGCAAATACTCTGCAAATACTCTGCAAATACTCTGCAAATACTCTGCAAATACTCTGCAAATACTCTGCAATGCCCTGCAAATACTCTGCAATGCCCTGCAACAACTCTGCAATGCCCTGCAACAACTCTGCATTGCCCTGCAACAACTCTGCATTGCCCTGCAACAACTCTGCATTGCCCTGCAACAACTCTGCATTGCCCTGCAACAACTCTGCATTGCCCTGCAACAACTCTGCATTGCCCTGCAACAACTCTGCATTGCCCTGCAACAACTCTGCATTGCCCTGCAACAACTCTGCATTGCCCTGCAACAACTCTGCATTGCCCTGCAACAACTCTGCATTGCCCTGCAACAACTCTGCATTGCCCTGCAACAACTCTGCATTGCCCTGCAACAACTCTGCATTGCCCTGCAACAACTCTGCATTGCCCTGCAACAACTCTGCATTGCCCTGCAACAACTCTGCATTGCCCTGCAACAACTCTGCATTGCCCTGCAACAACTCTGCATTGCCCTGCAACAACTCTGCATTGCCCTGCAACAACTCTGCATTGCCCTGCAACAACTCTGCATTGCCCTGCAACAACTCTGCATTGCCCTGCAACAACTCTGCATTGCCCTGCAACAACTCTGCATTGCCCTGCAACAACTCTGCATTGCCCTGCAACAACTCTGCATTGCCCTGCAACAACTCTGCATTGCCCTGCAACAACTCTGCATTGCCCTGCAACAACTCTGCATTGCCCTGCAACAACTCTGCATTGCCCTGCAACAACTCTGCATTGCCCTGCAACAACTCTGCATTGCCCTGCAACAACTCTGCATTGCCCTGCAACAACTCTGCATTGCCCTGCAACAACTCTGCATTGCCCTGCAACAACTCTGCATTGCCCTGCAACAACTCTGCATTGCCCTGCAACAACTCTGCATTGCCCTGCAACAACTCTGCATTGCCCTGCAACAACTCTGCATTGCCCTGCAACAACTCTGCATTGCCCTGCAACAACTCTGCATTGCCCTGCAACAACTCTGCATTGCCCTGCAACAACTCTGCATTGCCCTGCAACAACTCTGCATTGCCCTGCAACAACTCTGCATTGCCCTGCAACAACTCTGCATTGCCCTGCAACAACTCTGCATTGCCCTGCAACAACTCTGCATTGCCCTGCAACAACTCTGCATTGCCCTGCAACAACTCTGCATTGCCCTGCAACAACTCTGCATTGCCCTGCAACAACTCTGCATTGCCCTGCAACAACTCTGCATTGCCCTGCAACAACTCTGCATTGCCCTGCAACAACTCTGCATTGCCCTGCAACAACTCTGCATTGCCCTGCAACAACTCTGCATTGCCCTGCAACAACTCTGCATTGCCCTGCAACAACTCTGCATTGCCCTGCAACAACTCTGCATTGCCCTGCAACAACTCTGCATTGCCCTGCAACAACTCTGCATTGCCCTGCAACAACTCTGCATTGCCCTGCAACAACTCTGCATTGCCCTGCAACAACTCTGCATTGCCCTGCAACAACTCTGCATTGCCCTGCAACAACTCTGCATTGCCCTGCAACAACTCTGCATTGCCCTGCAACAACTCTGCATTGCCCTGCAACAACTCTGCATTGCCCTGCAACAACTCTGCATTGCCCTGCAACAACTCTGCATTGCCCTGCAACAACTCTGCATTGCCCTGCAACAACTCTGCATTGCCCTGCAACAACTCTGCATTGCCCTGCAACAACTCTGCATTGCCCTGCAACAACTCTGCATTGCCCTGCAACAACTCTGCATTGCCCTGCAACAACTCTGCATTGCCCTGCAACAACTCTGCATTGCCCTGCAACAACTCTGCATTGCCCTGCAACAACTCTGCATTGCCCTGCAACAACTCTGCATTGCCCTGCAACACTCTGCATTGCCCTGCAACACTCTGCATTGCCCTGCAACACTCTGCATTGCCCTGCAACACTCTGCATTGCCCTGCAACACTCCGCAATGCCCTGCAACACTCCGCAATGCCCTGCAACACTCCGCAATGCCCTGCAACACTCCGCAATGCCCTGCAACACTCCGCAATGCCCTGCAACACTCCGCAACGCTCTGCAATACCCTGCAACACTCTGCAACACCCGCCAATACCCTGCAACACTCTGCAATGCTCTGCAACCCCCGCCGATACCCTGCAACACTCTGCAATGCTCTGCAACCCCCGCCGATACCCTGCAACACTCTGCAATGCTCTGCAACCCCCGCCGATACCCTGCAACACTCTGCAATGCTCTGCAACCCCCGCCGATACCCTGCAACACTCTGCAATGCTCTGCAACACCCGCCAATACCCTGCAACACTCTGCAATGCTCTGCAACACCCGCCAATACCCTGCAATGCTCTGCAACGCAGTACTCTGCAACACCATGCTCTGAGATACCCAGCCATAGTCGGTGATACCCTGCAATACCCAGCCATAGACATCTCCCGCCGCCCTCCGGTGCTTCTACCGAATCGCTAATACGATCAAAGCCAGAATCTTTTTTTTTTTCAGGCTTCCCAGCTTAGAGGTGAGATGTGGGTCTTATTGACCCCACATCTCACTGTAAAGAGGACCTGTCATGCCATATTCCTATTACAAGGGATGTTTACATTCCTTGTAATAGAAATAAAAGTGATCAAAAAAATTATTTTTGGGGAAAAAAATGTCAAACTAAAATAAAGTAAAATGAACAATAAAAAAAAAATGTTTTTTTTAAAGCGCCCCTGTCCCCATGTGCTCGCATGCAGAAGCGAACGCATGCGTAAGTCCCGCCCACATATGAAAACGGTGTTCAAACCACACATGTGAGGTATCGCTGCGAACGTTAGAGCGAGAGAAATAATTCTAGCCCTAGACCTCCTCTGTAACTCAAAACATATAACCAGTAAAAAAAATGTAAATCGTCGCCTATGGGGATTTTTAAGTAGCGACGTTTGCCGCCATTCCACGAGCGTGTGCAATTTTGAAGAGTGACATATTAGGTATCTATTTACTCAGCGTAACTTCATCTTTCACATTATGCAAAAATTGGGCTAACTTTACTGTGTTTTTTTTTTTTTAAGCACAAAACAGTTTTTTTTCCAAAAAAAAGCATTCGAAAAATTACTGCGCAAATACCGTGCGAGATAAAAAGTTGCAAAGACCACCATTGTATTCTCCAGGGTGTTTGCTAAAAAAACATATATAATGTTTTGGAGTTCTATGTAATTTTCTAGCAAATAAATGATGATTTTTACATGTAGGAGAGAAATGTCAGAATTGTCCTGGGTGCTCCAGAACGCCTGATGGCGCTCCCTGCATGTTGGGCCTCTGTATGTGGCCACGCTGTGTAAAAGTCTCACACATGTGGTATCACCATACTCGGGAGTAATAGCAGAATGTGTTTTGGGGTGTAATTTGTGGTATGCATATGCTGTGTGTGAGAAATAACCTGATAATATGACAATTTTGTGAAAAAAAAAAAAAAGTAAAAATAATCTTGATTTTGCAAAGAATTGTGGGAAAAAATGACAACTTCAAAAAACTCATCATGCCTCTTACTAAATACATTGGAATGTCTTCTTTCCAAAAAGGGGTCATTTGGGGGGTATTTGTACTTTTCTGGCATGTTAGGGTCTCAAGAATTGAAATAGGCCGTCAGTACTTCAGGTGTGATCAATTTTCAGATATTGGCACCATAGCTTGTGGACTCTATAACTTTCACAAAGACCAAATAATATCCACCAATTTGTACTTATTTTTACCAAAGATATGTAGTAGTATAAATTTTGGCCAAAATTTATGAAGAAAAAATTTCTAATCTGCTAAATTTTCTAACAGAAACAAAGAAAAATTTGTTTTTTTACAGAATTTTCGGTATTTTTTCTTTTATAGCACAAAAAAAAAAAAACCCAGCGGTGATTAAATGCCACCAAAAGAAAGCTCTATTTGTGTGAAAAAAAGGACAAAAATTTCATATAGGTCCAGTGTTGCATGACTGAGTAATTGTCATTCAAAATGCGAGAGCACCGAAAGCTGAAAATTGGTCTGGTTATTAAGGGTGTTTAAGTGCCCAGTGGTCAAGTGGTTAAACTATAAAGAATACTCTAACCTCCCACTGGATCTTTGAATGGTGGGAGGACGACTGAACACAACCTGGAATACCCACTTATTTGAGGAACATACTATAAGATTAGCTGTAGAATCATACAACTAGAAAAATACCAATACATACACACAATCTATTACATGTTTTCTTGTATAAAAAATGTGCAGAAGTAGCTTTATTACAATACAAAAAGAACAGGGAGTATAATATCAAAGTGCAAGGCTAGAAGTCACATCATCAAGTGACTTTAATGATACAGATAAATATTATATCATTAGTCCCATCTTGTCCCCACAATACAAGGCCTCAGCCAATGGTTACTATAGACATCTGTGTGTGTGAGCAGTAGAAGGGAGACAACACTTGACGTCATCTTTGATGTGTGCATGTCATCTGAATATCTACCTCTTAAGTCACCACTTTAGAATGAGGGAGACCTCAAACTATGAAGATACAAGCTTGATATGTTTTCACTCCAGACTTTCAGACTCTAGATCTAATCTGATTCTGCAATTTTCATGTCCAGATTCCCAACATACACCTAAACATACTAACAAAAATGTAATAAGCGTCATGCAGCATGGTCTGGATTTAAGGTATTTCACTACAAACTAGTGGTATTCACAAAGTTCTGGAGAGTCCAAGCCTTGACCTCAGCACTATACTAAAAGCATTACTACTTGTATCAACATGGAGACCCACAACATAGGTTTTTTTTTTTTTTTTTTTTTTTTATGGAAAGAAAACTAGGTAACCAACATTCCAACTGCAGGTTTATTATGAACACATGCAATCGGGTGCTGTTGAACGCTACCCTTTGTATTTAAAGTGTTACTAAACTTAGGACCTTGCAATCATATCTGGTCTCCCACAGTACACAAAACATGGAAATTCAATAATTTTTGTAAATATAAACTGCTAAATAACATTTCTCCTCAGCAGTATATAGCAGTCTTATGACTTCTTTCAGTGTCTGGTTAAAGCCTGTAGGAGTTTTCATTCTCCTCTAACTGTCCAATAGGCTGCATGACCCCTGACCCTCAGTCTGGACAGTGCCGATTGGCCCTGTGCCGATTACATGCACCCTCCCAAGAAAAGAAAAAAAAAAACTTTAGCAAAACACACCAAACTGAGCATGTGCAGAGTGCCCCCAAGGCTCTGTACCATCAGCAGAGGGACTAGGGAAAGAGGGGAGTATTGGAGAAGTCAGGATCAAACAGCCTTTTTACACAATACAGAGGATTAACCCCTTAGGTTCCACTGAGTATAAAAAGCATGGTTTACTGCCTATATTAATAGTAAAAAGGTAAGGTCTGAGCATGTAGGCCCCTTAAAACATAATCTGGAGTGGGTAAGTGGGGACAAAGAGAAGGCAAATTTATTAAATACATTCTTGAGTACTGTGTAGCACGGGGGAGCTCATGTACATAATGGGGGTGGTAGTGACGCAGCCCCAAATGGTTCACAATGGCTCAAAAGTGATATGGTCCAGAAATATTTAGACAGAATAAAGGTGGATAAAGCACCTGGACCTGATGGCATCCACCCACGGATCCTAAAAGAATTGAGCTCTGCCATTTCAAAGCCATTGTTTCTAATTTTTAGGGACTCATTAATGAGTAAATTAGTACCACTGGATTGGCGCAGGGCTAATGTGTTGCCTATATTTAAAAAGGGAACAAATTCTTTATCAAGTAACTATAGACCTGTTAGTTAAACTCTCCAGTATCTTCCTGACTATAGAAGTTAAATAACACATAGATGAGTTCTTGCTGGAAAAAATTTTAAGCAACAGACAGCATGGATTCATGAAAGACAGAAGTTGTCAGACAAACCTGATTTCTTTTTATGAGGAGGTATATAAAACCTTGGATAGAGGGGTGGATGAGGTATACTTGGATTTTGCAAAAGCGTTCAATCCAGTCCCGCACACATGGCTTATGTGTAAGGTAAAGTCTATAGGCCAGGAAATATCAGTTTGTAAATGGATAAAAAACTGGCTAAAAGACAGAATTCAGAGATTAGTGGTTAATGATTCTTACTCTGAATGGTCTAAGGTTATCAGTGGTGTACCCCAAGGTTCAGTGCTGGGACCCTTACTTTTTAATACATTTATAAATGATATTGGGTCTGGGATCAAAAGTAACATTTCCATCTTTGAAGATGATAACCAAGCTATGCAGTGCAATAGCGTCCTTACAGGATGTCTCCAATTTACAAGCCGACCTCAATGCTTTGTCTAATTGGGTGACTATGTGGCAAATGAGGTTTAATGTTGATAAATGTAAAGTTATGCACTTGGGGGCTAAGAATATGCATGCATCATACATACTAGGGGGAGTACAACTGGGGGATCCATAGTGGAAAAGGATCTGGGCGTTTTGGTAGATCATAAGCTCAACATGAAATGCCAAGCTGTAGTTTCCAAAGCGAGCAAAGTGCTTTCTTGAATTAGGAGAGGTATGTACTCCAGAGAGAGAGATATTTTGCCCCTGTACAAATCATTAGTAAGACCTCATCTGGAATAAGCAGTTCAGTTTTGGGCACCAGTTCTCAGAAAGCATATTGGGGAACTGGAGAAAGTGCAGAGAAGGGCAACCAAACAGAGGCATGGAGGAGCTCAGCTATGAGGAAAGATTAGAGGAACTGAGTTTATTCACTCTTGAGAAGAGGAGATTAAGGGGGGATATGATCAACATGTACAAATATATAAGGGGTCCATATAGTGAACTTGGTGTTGAGTTATTCACTTTAAGGTCAACACAGAGGGCAAGGGGGCACTCTTTAAGCCAAGAGGAAGAGAGATTTCATCTTCAAATACTGAAAGGTTTCGTCACAGTAAGAGTTGTGAAAATGTGGAATAGACTCCCTCCAGATGTAGTTTTGGACAGCTCAGTAGATTGCTTTAAGGCCTGGATTCTTTCCTAAAGTGTACATAATATAATTGGGTACCAAGGATGAGCTCAGGCGTGTTCGCACACTCCACGAGCAGAGTCACCAGGAAGTTGGCGCAGCACTGAGCTAATCACCGGAAGTGAAACATTGCCCGATGCGCGGCTGCAGAGATCGGGCCATGTATCACTGCCTGTGATTAGCGCAGCGCTGCGCCGACCTCCTGGCGGGCTCTGCACATGTAGCATGTGAACGCGCCCAAGCTCATCCTTACTGGGTACTAACATTTATAGGTAAAGTTGATCCGGTGAAATCAGATTGCCTATCTGGGATCAGGAAGGAATTTTTTCTCCTGCTGTAGTAAATTGGATCATGCTTTCCTGGTGGTTTTTGTCTTCTTCTGGATCAACTGTGGGTATAGGATTGTACGATTTTTTTTTTTATGGTTGAACTAGATACTTTTTTCAACCTGATTAACTATGTAACATATACACACTGATTTTACCAACACTAACTGCAGTACTGCCCATAGGCATGCATTTAAAAGCACAAGGTAGCAAAAGACTATTTGGGCTGCTTTGCCTACAATGAAAGAAATCTCAATAGGATTTGTGCACACAATAAATGCAATGCAACTCAGATGTAGCTTCAAAACTGGTATCTACACCAGGGTTTTTTCAACCTGGGGTATGTGCACCAAGGGCAGGGTGCACCGCCTGTTCAGGGGGCAGGGTGGCAATCGTTGCTCTGATATCGGGTAATAAAGGGATAGGGGTGGCTTGCTGTATACAGCCACAGCTACGCAGTTTAACATTTGTAGAGCTGCCTGCAGAAGAACGGTACGAGTGTGCCGAATGCGCTCCTGCACCTGGATGGTGTTACACAGACACTTCCCTGTCAGACAGAGTGATCTCCACCCAACAGGAGCTTACTAGGCCCCACCCAGCATGATGTCATTGAGAGCCCAGGAGCGCGGGATGCAAGGGGAGGAGTGCTGTCTCTGACCTTCTGGGAGCATCCACTGTCATGGACAAGTGAGTGTGCAGCGGCTAATAATGTTGCTGACTGTACTTGCTGTCTCTTATCTGTGTGCTCCTACTGCAGTGCTTAACTTTTTTTTTTGAAAAGGGGGGTGGGGGGGTTTAATCTACATTGCTATATGTAATTTGCAGCATGGAAGGGGGTTTATGATGCAACATGAAGGCCATTATTAAACACGAACACTGGTCCCACTAATGCAGCACAAAATGGTTAATTGCAACTAGTCACTAATGCACCAGTGACCAATGGCAATTTATTAAGCCCTTTCATGCTGCGTATTACAAATAGAATTGTAGATTAACCCCCCCCTCCCCAAACAGTTAAAGTGGTTGTAAAGGCTGAAGGTTTTTTCACCTATATGCATTCTATGGACACCGAATGGCTGCACTGATGGGCACTGGTGAGGCTGCATTGGATGATGATTTTGCATAAACAAAAACCATCACAAAACACATAGAGAAGTCATCACACATACATACTGACATTACCCACACACAGAAACCATAACACCCAAACAATAGAAATTACTTTCTCGAGTCAGGGATACTTAGGAATTTTTTTTTAGATCTACAAGGGTACTTCACCATAAAGCCCCATACACACTATTAGATTTTCTTCAGATTTTTGTCTTTCAGATTTACCAAACCATGTAGTGCAAGGGCCTGCCTGATTGCATACAAATTGTATGCACCCTTTCACACCACACCGCTGATAGCGTGGGCGGTAAAACGCCTCTATTGTTAGCGGCGCATTTCGGTCGGATTTGCGGCGCATTTCGGCCGCTAGCGGGACGCTTTTACCCACCGCTAGCGGGCGCGAAAGGGTTAAAACCGCCGGCAATACGCCGCAATAGCGGCGTTATGCCGGCAGTATTACAGCGCTGCCCCATTGATTTCAAAAGGGGAGCAGCGGTGGAGGAGCGGTAAACACACCGCTCCTTCACCGCTCCAAAGAAGCTGCTGGTAGGACTTTTTTCTGACGTCCTGCCAGCGCACTGCTGTAGTGTGAAATCCCCTCAGGGCTTTCACACTACACACAATGGTGCAGCTTCTTTAGGGCGTTTTGCAGGCGCTATTTCTAACGCTATAGCGCCTGGTGTGAAAGGGGTCTTAAGTTTTGACCTCATGTTATATGGTTTTGGTAAATCTGAAACAAAAATCTTCAGAAAATATAATATTGTGTATGGGGTCTCAAAGGTTGCAAAACACTGATCTACACTACACCATTAAAGTAAATGGGAATCTGTAGACTTGATAGAAAACACATCGAGTATTCAGGTTTACCATTGTTGTTAATGAAAATGTTATCAGTATATGTTGTGTTGCTGTTTAATCTAAAAACTTTTAAATTCATTCATCACTCAATACTTAACATTACTATTTAGATTTCATACTATACCCACAGTGGGGCAAAAAAGTATTTAGTCAGCCACCAATTGTGCAAGTTCTCCCACTTAAAAGATGAGAGAGTCCTGTAATTGTCATCATAGGTATACCTCCACTATGAGAGACAAAATGTGGAAACAAATCCAGACAATCACATTGTCTGATTTTTTTAGAGTTTATTTGCAAATTATGGTGGAAAATAAGTATTTGGTCACCTACAAACAAGCAAGATTTCTGGCTCTCACAGACCTGTATCTTCTTCTTTAAGATGCTCCTCTGTCCTCCACTTATTACGTGTATTAATGGCACCTGTTTGAATTTGTTATCGGTATAAAAGACACCTGTCCACAACCCCAAACAGTCACACTCCAAACTCCACTATTGTGAAGACCAAAGAGCTGTTGAAGGACACCAGAAACAAAATTGTAGACCTGCACCAGCCTGGGAAGCCTGAATCTGCAATAGGCAAGCAGCTTGGTGTGAAGATATCAACTGTGGGAGCAATAATTAGAAAATGGAAGACATGGGCAGCACAGTGGTGTAGTGGTTAGCACCCTCACCTAGCAGTAAGAAGGTCACTGGTTCAAATCCCAACCACGACACCACCTGCCTGGAGTTTGCATGTTCTCCCTGTGCCTGCGTGGGTTTCCTCCGGGTACTCCGGTTTCCTCCCACAATCCAAAGACATGCAGGTAGGTTAATTGGCTTCTGTCCAAAATTGGCCCTAGTATATGAATGGGGACCTTGGATGATGGGCTCCTTGAGGGCAGGGACCGACATGAGTGTGCAATGTACAGGGATAGGGACAATTGTAGACACTCACTCAGGTTGAACTGGATGGACTGGTGTCTTTATTCAACCTAACTAACTATGAAACTATGACATACAAGACCACTGATAATCTCCCTCGATCTGGGGCTCCGCAGTCAAAATAAAAACTGTGAGCAAAAATCCCAGAACCACACGGGGTGACCTAGTGAATGACCGGTAGAGAGCTGGGAGCAATGTAACAAAGGCTACCATCAGTAACACACTACGCCGCCAGGGACTCAGATCCTGCAGTGCCAGGCGTGTCCCCCTGCTTAAGCCAGTACATGTCCGGGCCCGTCTGAGGTTTGCTAGAGAGCATTTGGATGATCCAGAAGAGGATTGGGAGAATGTCATATGGTCAGAAACCAAAGTAGAACTGTTTGGTAGAAACACAAGTCGTTGTGTTTGGAGGAGAGAGAATGCCGAGCAACCAAAGGACACCATACCTACTGTGAAGCATGGAGGTGGCAACATCATGCTTTGGGGCTGTTCCTCTGCAAAGAGAATAGGACGACTGATCCCTGTACATGAAAGAATGGGGCCAATATAGTGAGATTTTGAGTGCAACCTCCTCCCATCAGCAAGGGCATTGAAAATGAAACGTGGCTAGGTTTTTCAGCATGACAAGGATCCCAAACACACTACCCGTGCAATGAAGGAGAGGTTCGTAAGCCAGTCTCCAGATCTCAACCCCATAGAAAACCTTTGGAGAGAGTTGAAAGTCTGTGTCGCCCAGCGACAAAACATCACTGCTCTAGAGATCTGCATGGAGGAATGGGCCAACATACCAGCAACAGTGTGTGACAATCTTGTGAAGACTTACAGAAAACGTTTGACCTGTCATTGCCAACAAAGTATTGAGATTTGATATTGACCAAATACCTTATTTTTCACTCCATAAGACGCACCTAGGTTTTAGAGGTTGAAAACAAGAAAAAAAAAAATACTCTGAACCAAATGGTGTACCAAAATATTTTCCAGTGCCCATGAAATGCAGAGTGACCATTAACGTAGAAAGTATTGGCAGGGTATTGCAGAGTATCAGCAGGGTATGGAGAGATGGCTGTGATTGCACTTGTCACAGAGCAGCGCTGTGGGCTGCACTACAGATGCAGCCCACAGCGCTGCTGCCATCCGATCTCTCTCCTCCACTGTACAGATCTGTACACAGAGGGGAGAGAGGAACCGGCGTCATCATGATGCTGGTTTGTTTACATGTGATCACTGTCATTTGACAGAGCGATCACATTGCAAACGGCGAGTGCACCAAGATGGCCGCCGCTCCGGAGCTAGGCCGAAGCTGCTGCCTTTCCCAAGGCTGAGGCACGCTCCGGAGCACGGCGTGGGCGGTGCCAAGCGTATAGTTGCACCATAAGACGCAGGCACATTTTCTTAGATATTTCTGGACGAAAAAAGTGCGTCTTATGGTCCGAAAAATACGGTATTTTCCACCATAATTTGCACATAAATTCTTTCAAAAAAAAAATAAAAAAATCACACATTCATTGTAATTGTCTGGATTTGTTTCCTCATTATCTCTCTCATAGTTGAGGTATACCTATGATGACAATTATATGCCTCTCTCATCTTTTTAAGTGGGAGAACTTGCACAATTGGTGGCTGACTAAATACTTTTTTGCCCCATCGTTTTTACGCCAACATAATTCATAGGGCCCTTAATTAAATTAATCAAATGTATACATGCTCACATAGTTATTAGAATATGAGTAAATTAAATGCACTGAGCTCATTATACAACCATATACCACTTCCCTCCAAAAAATTAATTACTTTTACACACTAAAGGCAAACACATAAATGTGAAAGTATTCCATTACCTCTGTATATTGAAATTCTTAAAAAAAAAAAAAAAAACAAAAAAAAAAAACAAAAAAAAAAAAAAAACACAAATATGAACCCAGCTTTTTCACATAAGCAGAAAAACACTATTTCTGTCACTCTTATCTAGGGAACTTTGTGATCACTTTTCCCTTACAGTACTCTTCAAGGTAGAAAAAAAACTGATTAGTTTGATTTAAAATCTGATCTATTTAAGATCTATTAATTAATTAGTTTATTCAGCATGCTTAGTTATGTAGCATGAGGCTGTATATTTTGTAATATATTAATTTTTGGTAAACTCATTCAATGAATCCAAGCTCTGCAAGCAGAGATAACATGCCCTGAATTGATGCAGTCACACCATTTCACAGTAACCATGAGATAAAAAAGTTAAGGAATATTCCTTTATCCCATTGTTTTGTAATTCTATGTACAGTAAACTAAAAACTGTATGATTGAATCAGTTCTGATATCACTGTTTTACTAACCTGACAGCTTATTATTCTAAATAGGAAACCTTAATTCTGTTTGCAAATATTAAAGATTGTAACTACCAGCAAGAATAAGTGCTTACATTAAGAGCCCATTCACACGGGGGCAACACGACTTGTAGGCGACTTGAGTCAGGCAACTTGGACACGACTTGAGTTAAGATCACAGCACGACTTGGGGCGACTTCAAAACGACTTGTGATGACTTCAAGCCCGACTTGGGACGACTTACAAGTCGCCCCAGGCCAGGCGACTTTTGCCGAGGCCAAGCAGAGAATGAGCTCAAGGGGGAACTCCACGCCAAATTTCTGAAAAAAATTTGGCGTGGGTTCCCCCTCCGAGAGCATACCAGGCCCTTAGGTCTGGTATGGATTCCAAGGGGAACCCCCTACGCCGAAAAAACGGCGTGGGGGTCCCCCCCAGATCCACACCAGACCCTTATCCGAGCACGCTACCCGGCCGGCCAGGAAAGGGGGTGGGGACGAGCGGGCGGCCCCCCCCCCTCCTGAGCCGTACCAGGCCGCGTGCCCTCAACATGGGGGGGTGCCTTGGGGGAGGGGGGGCGTGCGGCCCCCCCACCCCAAAGCACCTTGTCCCCATGTCGATGAGGACAAGGGCCTCTTCCCGACAACCCTGGCCGTTGGTTGTCGGGGTCTGCGGGCGGGGGGCTTATCGGAATCCGGGAGCCCCCTTTAATAAGGGGGCCCCCGGATACCGGCCCCCCACCCTATGTGAATGAGTATGGGGTACAATGTACCCCTACCCATTCACCTGTGGAAAAAAAGTACAAAAAAAAAAAACACAACACAGGGAAAAAATATTTTATTGCACAGCTCCGGGGGTCTTCCGTCTTCGGGGGTCTTCTCGCCGGACTCCTCCGCTATCTTCTTGTAGCTCTTTTACTAGCGGAGGAGTCCGGCTTTCTTCCTCCCCGCCGCCGGCCTCTTCTCCCGACTTCGGGGGTCTTGTCCCCCTCTTCGGTTCTTCTGCCGGGCCACCGCGCCTTCTTATAGCTCTTTTACAGGCGGTGGCCCGGTCTTGTGTCGTCGCCGCCGCCTTCCGTTCTTCTTCTTCTCCAGGAGATGTTGACACGACGCTCTCTCCGGCCGGAATGCCAGAGCCGCCCTGCGCTGCCACTTATATAGGGACAATGGGGCGGTGTCACATGGGTTGATGTCACATGGGTTGATGTCACATGGTAAGGGGGCGGGGTCACCATGTGACACCGCCCCATTGTCCCTATATAAGTGGCAGCGGAGCGCGTCCCTGGCATTGTGGCCAGAGAGAGCGTCGTGTCAACATCTCCTGGAGAAGAAGAAGAACAAGAAGAAGAAGAAGAAGAAGAAGAACGGAAGGCGGCGGCGACAGAAGACCGGGCCACCGCCTGTAAAAGAGCTATAAGAAGGCGCGGTGGCCCGGCAGAAGAACCGAAGAGGGGGACAAGACCCCCGAAGTCGGGAGAAGAGGCCGGCGGCGGGGAGGAAGAAAGCCGGACTCCTCCGCTAGTAAAAGAGCTACAAGAAGATAGCGGAGGAGTCCGGCGAGAAGACCCCCGAAGACGGAAGACCCCCGGAGCTGTGCAATAAAATATTTTTTCCCTGTGTTGTGTTTTTTTTTTATTACTTTTTTTCCACAGGTGAATGGGTAGGGGTACATTGTACCCCATACTCATTCACATAGGGTGGGGGGCCGGTATCCGGGGGCCCCCTTATTAAAGGGGGCTCCCGGATTCCGATAAGCCCCCCGCCCGCAGACCCCGACAACCAACGGCCAGGGTTGTCGGGAAGAGGCCCTTGTCCTCATCGACATGGGGACAAGGTGCATGGGGACAAGGCACCCCCCCATGTTGAGGGCACGCGGCCTGGTACGGCTCAGGAGGGGGGGGGCCGCCCGCTCGTCCCCACCCCCTTTTCTGGCCGGCCGGGTAGCGTGCTCGGATAAGGGTCTGGTGTGGATCTGGGGGGGACCCCCACGCCGTTTTTTCGGCGTAGGGGGTTCCCCTTGGAATCCATACCAGACCTAAGGGCCTGGTATGCTCTCGGAGGGGGAACCCACGCCAAATTTTTTTCAGAAATTTGCCGTGGAGTTCCCTCTTGAGAGCTGATAATTCTGTCAAAGTCGCCTCCGTATAAACGGAGATCCGACTTGGAGGCGATCTCCATTGAAATCAATGGGTACCAGTCGCCTACAAGTCAGATAGAAGTAGTACAGGAACCTTTTCTGAAGTCGGAGCGACTTCAGTAGTGTGCATTAAGACGGCTCTCATTCACTTACATTGCTTTTTAAATGTTGTCCGACCTGAGGCGACTAGGGGCGACCTGAAGTCGGATCAGGAGTTGCCCCTGTGTGAATGGGCTCTTAAGAGCACCTGTCATTTCAGATCCATCATGGCAGCGCCTGTAGCAGGCACCCATTTACCTGCTGCCCCCACCTTGTTCTGTCACTGCTGTATAACCAGCCGTCCCATTCATAGTTTCATAGTTAGTAAGGTTGAATAAAGACACCAGTCCATCCAGTTCAACCTGAGTGAGTGTCTACCCCTATCCCTGTACATTGCACACCCACACCAGTCCCTACCCTCAAGGAGCCCACAATCCAAGGTCCCCATTCATATACTAGGGCCAACTTTGGACAGAAGCCAATTAACCTACCTGCATGTCTTTGGAGTGTGGGAGGAAACCGGAGTACCTGGAGGAAACCCACGCAGGCACAGGGAGAACATGCAAACTCCAGGCAGGTAGTGTCGTGGTTGGGATTCGAACCAGCGACCCTTTTTACTGCTAGGTGAGAGTGCTAACCACTACACCACTGTGCCGCCATAAAAGTGAATGGGACTGTAGGTGAGTCAACAGCAGGTCAGGAAGAGCTGCTGCGGGACAGAGATGACAATTGCTCTTTAAAAAGTATTTAAATCGAGTTGATTATAAAAAATAAAATTAAAAATAGGATTTTTATAACAGCTTACCTGTAAAATCTTTTTCTTGGAGTACATCATGGGACACAGAGCCATAGTTAATAACTTAATGGGTTATATAGGCACCTTCGGGTGATGGACACCGGTATACTCAATACAGGAAGTTCACTCCCCTATATAACCTTCTTCCTTCCAGGAGTACTAGAGTTTTTGTAGAAAAGCAATATATCTAAACCCCAAAAAGAGGGACGGGACCTGTGTCCCATGATGTACTCCAAGAAAGGGATTTTACAGATAAGCCTTTCTAAAAATCCTATTTTCTTTATCATACATCATGGGACACGGAGTAAGTAATAACTTAATGGCCCGTCCCATAGCAATACTATTTGAGGGGAGGGAGAGACAACCCATAGGGCACCCCCAGACTTGAGGACTTGCACTGCTGCCTGCCGCACACTGCGCCCAAAGTCGATATCCTCATACCTCCTTACATCCACCTGATACAATTTTGTGAATGTATCTACTGAATACCAAGTTGGGTCCTTGCAGATCTGAGCCATGGAGGCCTGGTGACACACTGCCCAAAAGCACTAACAGACATGGTAGCGTGCGCTTTGACTTGAAAAGGTGGAATCTTTCCTCTTAAATCATAAGTCTGAATTACAACTTGCCAAAACCACTTTGTGACAGTGGATTTCGACACTGCATGTCCTTTTTTAAGACCCTCAGGTAGAATAAATAAGACAGTTTTCCAAATCTGAACAGTCGTCTTTAATTAGATTCAAGACAATGCAGTGACTTTTCTTCCCTGGAACATGGTTTTGGAAAAAACGATGACAGGACAATATCTTGGTTCAGGTGAAAATCTGAAACCACTTTTGGCAAAAAGTCTGGACGAGGGTGTAACACCACTCTGTCTGTCCTCATGAATAATCAAGTATGGCTCTTTACAAGAAAGAGCAGCCAATTCCAAAACACTCCTTGCTAAGGATATAGCAACCAAGAACACTAGATTCCTTTTCAGAAGGACTAAAGGGAATATGCTGTATCGGTTCAAATGGCTGTTTGTGTAACACTGACAAAACGGAGTTCATGTCCCAAGGGCTCAAAGGTGATTTAACTGGTAAATTAAGCCGCATCACCCCTTGCATAAAACCTCGGGCTAAAAAATGCGTAGCAAGCGATCTTTGAAATAAGATCGATAAGGCTGAGACTTGGCCATTACTCAAGGCCAACTTCATCTCTACTAGGGCTGCAACTAACGATTATTTTCATAATTGTAGGAGGGAAGGGATCAAGAGGCTGGAGGGTAACCAACCCCCGGGACTTTTTAACGGTACCGATTATGAAGGCAGGACAGTCACATGACAACGTTAAAATACACTTTTATTTCGAGTACAAATACATAAGACAATTAATAGAAAAAACGATATGAATGTATATATTGAATATTGAAGTACAAAAGATGGTACATAATCACAGATGACCATACATGTTACCAATTTTGTACAAAGACATGCTGCATTTTTCTTTACATGTTTCGCTCTCTTGAGCTTCTTCAGGATGTTGCAGCGTTTACAGTTAAAAGTAACAAAGTAAATAAATTACCAATTCTTAAGAGTTTGATAAAAACAGAAATTGTACATTCTGTTTAGTGTCTGTTGAATCAAATTTATTGATCTAAACTGATAAACAGTTTTTAATCAAAATATATATTTTTTTTAAATTATCAATTCAGGGACATATATTGTTAATAGGTAATAATAGATATGTACTGACATATTAGAAAAAAATATATATACATATATACATTTCCTATTTGGGTACTGAGCAAGAAAAAAAATTTAAATACACACAATAGCCATCTTACCAAGTGGGTCATAATCTTGCTTCATCGAGGCCTCACGGAGATCCCAAAAACAACTCGCCCCAGAAGGTAAGGGACGATCATCTGTCCCCACCGGTAACTTTTTCACCCCCACACACATTCCGGCGGCCCCCAGAGCCTGTCTGACCCTCGGGGGAGCCGCGGCCGGCTCCGGCCTGGCGCGGCCTAGTCGGGCCTAAAGATCCCCGGCCTTTCCTGAAGTGGCGGCCCGGTGGAGCGATCGGCGGCCGGCCTGGCCTTCTCTCCCTGAATATTTGGACTTCCCGGCCATCCATCCTCTCTCAGCCAAAGCTCCGGTGGCCGACCTGGGCTTCTACGACCTCCGGGGTTGCCGCAGCCAGACCCGGCCTGGTGCGGCCTAGTCGGGCCTGACGATCCCCGGCCTTTCCTAAGGCGGTTACCCGGGGGAGGGATCCGCGGCCAGTCCGGCCTTCTCCTGTGGCCACAGACTGCATCCCACTATTGGCCAAAGCTCCTCTCTACGGTCCTTGGACAGAGGCTCAGAACAGGGTTTCTTACCCCAACAACCAGAACCACCCTCGAATCATCAGGCAACCCAGGCACTCTTAAGGCACCCTCTCCATCTCAGTGCCCCCCTGTCTCAAAAGGTTATCAGTAGCCAGTACTAATCATCCCTGAATATTCCAGCGAGTGGGCATCACAGCCTCTATTGTGATCTGTCTCCACACTATCACCAGGACCCATATCACCTTTTAAAGCCTTTTTTTCGTTCAATCCTGTTTATTACACCATCCTGTTGGTCGGCCTTCCATACATGCTTTGGCAACAACCGACAGTGAGGCCTCTAACAGGAGCAGCAATCACCTCTGAGCAGATTCATTTACCATACCTACCATAACACATGATTATCCCTTACTTTAATCAGGATTCACTAGAATGCTCTAGACTCGCCCCCCCCCCCCCAATCCTAGGGGGACGCATACTGGGCGCAATGCGGATCAGCTACACATCTTAACTACTCCACTAACTCAGCGAGGATTCTACTTTTTCTTTTTACGAGGTTACAAAACTGCCTAACTACCTCTCCTGCATTCCAACGCAGTGCATGCCTTCAGGCAAGAAGGCGCCCCGTCGCCATTCCCAGCAACACTCCTCAGCCTCATATCCTCTGCGCAACAAAGAGCAGAAGAAAATGGCTCAAAAAGGAGCAGGTACCTCTAAGAACCGATCGCTCTCCAAGCATAACAGAAGCTCCCCTCCGAGAGAATACCTCTACACAAAGGGATACTGATCACACTCCACAAATTCCAAAAGCCGATCTAGAGGACAGTCTGACTAAGATTTATGAAAAACTTGCGGACAAAATTAAATCTGAGCTTCAAAAAACAACAAGCACACTTACACAAGAAATTGCTTCCCTAGGGGGTCGTACAGATGTTCTTGAAACCAAACATGATGAGCTATCTTTGGCCCATAATGACCTTAGGAAAGATTTTGAGCTCCTTGCAGAAAATTACTCATATCTACAATCCCAAGTCGAGGATCAGGATAACCGCAACCGCAGGAACAACCTCAGGATCCACGGTATTCTAGAATCCGTTTCAGACCTTACACCGGCTGTAACTAAACTGTTCCACATTCTCCTTCCTGAAGTACCGCCGTCTTCATTCGCCTGCGATAGAATCCATAGGGCCCTGCGTCCTAAACCTCCACCGGATAAGCCTACACGAGATATTATACTATGCATGAAGGACTTTATTACCAAAGAAAACATACCAAGAGCTTCCAGAAACATGCACAGCATTGAATTGGATGGTACTAAAATTCTAATTTTTCCAGATATCTCCCAAGCCACACTGGAAAGAAGATGAAAAATGAAGGAAATAACCTTGTTTCTACAAATCGGCACACAAGATATAGATGGGGTTTTCCTTGTAAACTTACAGTACCCCATAACGGCTCTACTTACAGTTGTCAATGTTTCAGAGGGAAAAGAACTCTTGGTAAAGCTGGGGCTTCTGGATGTATCCACAGATCCCAGACCTCCTACCCCTCATGCTTCACCAATTTGGGCCACCCCTGCAACACGTCGAGACCAAAGAAGATGGCGACAATCTTTCAGAAATTTGGAAGCTTGATTGAGCTGCTTCCCTTCTCTGAATGTCTTGTGCCCCTCCCGCTTAGAATATACCTAAGAAAATGAACAATCTTTAACAAACTTATTTCCTTTTTCTTTTGCATTGTCCGGCTTTCTCCGCCAGCCCCCGTTTTTGGGGTGGGGGGAGGTTGGGACAAATTCGAGGGAGGGAGGGAGCCGAATGAGAGGGACTAAGAGTAAAGGGAGAACACTTATTCATGTTACTGAATTTTATAGTTGCAATGTTGCATGATAGTTTTGCATTTCAATATGTTAATTTTGTTGCTCTTATCCCCGAGTTTAACAATTGTTAATTTTTTACTCTGTAGGCTCTCATTTTACACGAGGTAACATACTTCCTCTGCTCTCAATTTTTTCTATTTTTGACGCAGTGTTCGTCTATATCTTTTTGATATACAGAATCTTCGCTGATGATGGTCCGCTCCGTCTCAGTTAGTTTGTCCCCCTACTCATTCGGGGTTCCCAGCCTATGGTTCAGTTCACATTTATTTTTGTGCACTTGACCATGTTATCAGTCACCAGAATGGATCGGGCTCCCCTTATGAGTTCTGGACATTTTTGCCCACTTTAAAAGTTTATTTGGTCAGGTAGTACTGATTACCCTGACTCCTTATGTTATAGTATTTGTTATTACATGTTTTTTCTTAAAAAAAAAGGTCATTCACAATATTTTCATCTCTAGGTTCATTATACTCAATGATATTGTACAATTTTGAAAGTTCATCTTTCATCATTAAAAATACCATTCTACCCCTCCTTCTGAGTCATAAGGTATTCTTAATGCCCCTTGTGCTTGTGACTTTGTTGGGAGCTGTCCTTGCCCTGGGTGTTGTGGGCCTTTTTTTCACCCAAAAATTATTATAGTCTTCTACTATCAATCTTATGGGACTTAGGGTGATATCTCACAATGCCCAGGGCATCAACTCTCCCAAAAAGAGGAGGAAAGCATTTCGTCACTACAAGAGACTGAGTGCCGACATTATCTTGTTGCAGGAAACCATTTTGCTTCTGACAAGCATCCAAAATTTTTTGATAAAAGTTATAGTCAATTTTACTGCACCTCATTTGATACTAGGTCCAGAGGTGTTGCAATCTTTGTTAAAAACTCAGTATATGCCCCTAACGAAGCACAAGCAAGTTTTTTTTCCAAATTCTTTGACATTTTGGATAGATTTCACTACACACCCCTCATTGTGGGTGGTGAATTTAATTTAGTTGCACACTCAGCACTTGACAGAAGCAGAGTGGTACCATCCTCTAAGGCAGTGGTCCCCAACCTTTTTGGCACCGGGGACCGGCGCTGTTGAAGAAAATTGTGCCAAGGCCCGGGGGTGTATGCGGCTTTTCGCGGACAATTTATCGGGGCAATGGCGGGCATTGGCGCTTCAATCATCCCGGCACCATCATTGATATGATGCCAGGATGATTGAAGCGCATTATTTCTATTATTACATTGTTATATATAATGAAGTAGTTCAGCTCACCATAATGCAGAATGTGCCAGAGTGTCACTTTCCACGTTGCCTGTCACCAGATGCAGATTGTCACTTTCGACGTCGCCTGCCTGCAGATGCAGCTTGTCACGCCGCTTGTCATTAGATGCATTTTGTCCTTGGCCACGTCATCTGCCACCAGATGTGGATTGTCACTTGCCATGTTGCCCGCCTTCAGAAGCAGCTTGCCACTTGCCACGTCGCATGTCACCAGATGCAGTTTGTCCCTTGACACGTCACCTGCCACCAGATGCATTTTGTCCTTTGCCACGTCACCTGCCACCAGATTTGGATTGTCACGTCACCAGCCATCAAATGCAGCTTGTCATTTGCCACCAGATGTGGATTGTCACCTGCCAGTGGTGTGTGCATTAGTTCAGAGGCAAGCTTGGAGTAGTGGGCAGTAAGCGAGAACAGTGGTAATGGGGGGGGTGGGGGGGGGGCCGGTAGTGAGAGATTATCTCATCTCTCTGCTCCTTTGTCTCACCTCCAGCATTATAGAGGCCCGCTGTGAGCATGGAAGAGCGGCGATGCAGGTGGGCGGTGAGAGATGATCTCATCTCTCTGCTCACTTGCCTCAGTATAGCGGGCCCGCTGTGAGCAAGGAACAGCGGTGATGTGGTCGGGCGGTGAGAGATGATGTCATCTCTCTGCTCGCTCCGCCGCCGCTCGTCAGACAGTGCAGCCTTCGCGGCCCGGCTGCAAACAGTCTACGGCCCGGCAGTGGGCGGCGGACCGGGGGTTGATGACCCCTGCTCTAAGGCCTTCCCCAAGTCTCTTAATTGTGCCTTACATACTCCAACACTTGTTGACACCTGGAGAGCACACAATGTGGGTATTAAAGCCGACACTTTCTATTCTCACCTACATGATAGTTATGCACGTCTTGACTACATCTTCTGCACTCCAGTATTATTGGCTAACTCTTCAAAGGCCGAGATCCACCCTTGTCCCTGGTCAGACCACCACATAATCTCCTTTAATACCCCACATATAGGGCTCGATAACTCAACACACAAGTGGCATATAAATGATACCCCTTCCTCTCCACCTAAACAATCCTCGCTGAACTGGCTCAATGATATTACTCTACCCTCCCTATCTAGTCAGCAATTGGAGACGCTTAACGCACCCTGTACAGAATTGGAAATCAATAGAATCATTACTTCTTTAAAAACTTCCACCGCTCCAGGCCCTGATGGTTTTTCCTCTTTGTATTATAAAAAATTTGCCTCCACATTAACCCCACACTTAACAAAACTATATAATCACATTCTTCAAGGAAATCAATTCCCTTCAGAAATGCTTTTAGCGAACATGTCCCTTCTTCCCAAACCAACCAAAGACCATTCTATCCCACAGAACTAATCGCCCCACCTCAAATTATTCGCTCGTCTATTAGCCGATAGACTGGCTTCAGTTATCCCTCAATTAACCCAGACCAGACAGGATTCATCCCTGACAGACAGAGAACGGATAATATAAGACTGACCACAAACATCATCCAGGACTCTAACCAAAACGCCACACCCACACTTCTTCTCAGCCTTGACATCCACAAAGCTTTTGACAGCGTCAGCTGGTCGTATTTGGACATTTTAGTCCCTAGATTCGCCATTAACAGTGAATTTCTCCATGGTTTTAAAGCTTTATACCACAACCCACAAACACGCATCAAACTACCCGGGTCCAATTTTGACTTCTTCCCCTTGAGCAAGGGCACTAGATGAGGTTGCCCACTTTCCGCGCTCCTCTTTGCCCTTGCAATAGAGCCCCTGGCTTGCGCAATCAGAAACAATACAGATATCAAAGGGTACACTAAAGGATCCAAGGAATTCAAACTTAGCCTTTATGCTGACGATGTCCTCTTATATCTAAGGGATCTATTAAACTCCTTACCCAATCTGACCAAAACACTAGATATTTTCCACGATTTGTCCAGCCTCAGCGTAAATCTGTCTAAATGTTCTGCCCTTCCTATTAATATCCCACCAAACATGATCACAACGCTTAAAGACAAATTCCCTTTCATCTGGTGTCTCAACTCATTTAAATACCTAGGTATCCATCCATATCACACCCTCTTACAAATCACTATTTCAGGCCAATTTCCCTCCAATATTTAACATTAAAAACCTAATGAAAACATGGTCATCATACCAAATTTCATTTTCTGGTAGAATAGTGGCTACAAAAATGGTTATACGACCCAAACTACTATTCCCTTTTAGAGCCCTTCCTCTCCCGGTGCCTAATACATTAGCCTCCCTCCAAAGAGAAATCAACAAATTTATATGGCTAAACAAAAAACCAAGATTTAGTTACTCCTTGATGTTTAGGCCCCCACGGAAAGGAGGTCTTGGCATACCTATTCTTTGGACATACTATCTCTCAGCCAGATTTACGCAACTTACACAATGGTATGCCTCTTCCTCTCAAATCCCATGGCTCCTGTTCGAAGAACAATCTGTCCTCCCATACCATCTACAAGGACTACTTTGGTCCAAAACCGTCTCACACAGAAAATAAAACCATTGAATATCACGGTGTCACATACTTTACAACTATGGCAGGGCTTGACAAATTTGCTTAGAATCTAGGAGCCAGCTATAAAAATTAGGAGACGTTTTTTTTTTTAAATCAGCTACCCAGTGCCCAGAGCTGCATGTTTGGGACGACGGGCAATAAGAATTGCTCACGCTTGGTGGCAAGTAAAGAAAAAAAAAAAAAAGGGTTTTCTCTGGCCGATTCCAATATTTCGAAATCGGGGAGGCCAACATATGTTGCAGATTTTTGCGGCCGATTTGTATTTTTTATTTTTCCTTCATCTAAGAAAATCTAGGGTGGAGAGCTGGGGAGGAGGTTATTGTTTAGGGTGGAAAGGTGGGTTGCAGCATATCAGTGTCCATCAGTGCCACCTCATTAGTGCCCACCAGTTCAGCCTGTCAGTGTCCATCAGTGCAGCCTTTCAGTGCCACATCAGTGCAGCCTATCAGTATCCATTATTGCCCACCAGTGCAGCCCATCAGTGCCCACCAGTGGAGTCTATGTCCATTAGTGCCCATCAGTGCCCATAAGTGTTACCTCATTAGTACCCACCTGTGCAGCCTGTCAGTGCAACCTCATCAGTACCCATCAGTGGCACCTTATCAGTGTCCATCAGTACCACCTCATTAGTGCCCACCAGTGCAGACCACCAGTACCACCTAACTAGTGCCCACCAGTGCAGCCTATCAGTGTCCATCAGAGCCACCTCATCAGTACCCACCAGTGCATCACATAAGAGCTAACCAGTGCACCACATCAGTGCCTCATCAGTGCCCACCAGTACAGTTCAGTGTTCACCAGTACAGCCTAAATGATATTCACTGCCACCTCATTGGTGCCCACCAGCGGAGCGCTCCCGTCTCCGTTCCGTCCCCTCGCCTGGCCAAAGACAGCTCCATCTGTCCTCTGACGTGCTGCGCGCCAGACTACAAACCCCAGAATGCCGCACGGCCGGTAACAGCCAATCGGCGGCCACCGCTGACTTCCTCCACTGGAGTGAGTGCAAGCCGTGCTCATCGCAGCACCGCCCACCAGAGGGCGCTGGTTCGCACAAGAGGAGCAGCGTGTATTTGCTCCAGCAGGCCACAAAGCCGCAGCCTCAATTATCGGGCAGCTCGACTGTAGTCACCCGCGGCGAGGGGGGCCACATGGGAGGAATGCCGACCACTTCTGCAGTGTAACCCAGGCGCCAGGATGCAATTTTCAGTTGCCATTGCGACCTGGCGCCTGGGTTTTGTCGAGCCCTGAACTATGGAATAGACAAAACTCCAAATTCACCTTGTCATCTGTCACCCCCCCACCCCCACTAGCATCCTTTCTGGGAGACCCTTGCTTCATTTTGCCAGATTATCTATATGGAAACAATATAATTTAACAAGCCTGAACGCTCTCATTCATAACAATATATTTTACTCCTCAGATCTTCAAGTAAAATACAACCTTGCTCCTACAGAACAAATGACTTATGAGAAGATCAAACAATTCTACCAAAAGTACTACTCTCTGACCTTTCACCCCCCCCCCCCCCCCCCACAGTTTGAGCAGATATGCATATCATCCCCATGAACTAAAGGTTTAATATCCAAAATTTATAAAACTTTGAATCAATTTAATATGCCTGACAAATCCCACCCCATGCTCAAATGGGAATCAGACTTAAACATTTCACTCTCCTCCGCACAATGGGACACTATATTTGCAAACTTGCATAAATCTTCCAAAACTACCTCTATTAGAGAATCTGCCAGCAAACTGCTATATAGGTGGTATCTTACCCCCTCCAAACTTTATTCTTTTTACCCTTCAACATCCCCTCTATGTTTCAGAGGCTGCCCCACGCGGGGAGATTTACTTCACATTTTCTGCGACTGCCCCCTCCTTAAAGATATCTGGCTTAACGCCAAGCGGATGATCGAACGTATCTCAGGTAGAACAGCCCCTCTAACTCCCCAAATGTGCCTGTTATTCCTCCCTATACAAGACATCCCACATACTAGCTCTAGACTAATACATACTATGTTCAGCTCCATACACTGGACCATTGCCTATAACTGGCGCTCATCAGTTGTCCCTTGGTCTCAGGTTCTTAACCGTATGGCTAATATTAAACTTTCAGAGAGAATACAAGATATGTTTGATACCATGCATATATACCACAATAAATGGAATCTTTGGGAAGCCTCTCTATTGATGTAATTCAACCAATGTGTGTTTCCTGTCACTAAAAACTTTTTCAAAGAAGCAATATTGAATGATCACCTTATATCTTTACTTGTACAATTAATTTTATTGTCAATTTTTGTATCTTGACCTTTTCCATAATAAAAACCGTTTGTAAACATAAAAAATAGAAGCATAGTGATACCCGACAAGGTAATGTGGCAAAAAAGATGTTTAGTAACATAATGGGGTTAAAAAAATAGTACAAAAACAGCAAATAGCTAATGTAAGGGGTTAATTTTTTACTATGGGACAGTGAAAGTAATATTTACAGTAGCAATTTGCTCTTTTTGTACTATAAAGGGCTAATTTTATTTTTTAACCCCATTATGTTAGTGGCTGATTAATCGATTATGAAAATAGTAATCGATTAGTCTCAATCGATTAGTTGTCGATTAATCGATTAGTTGTTTTGGCCCTAATCTCTACCCCTAATTGTAGAAAGGCAAGAATTCTGCCTATGATACATCTCCGAGGGTGCCAACCCTTGGATTCACACCAGGAAACACTGAAGGTGCCAGACTCTAATCTATAGTTTTGGAAGCTGGCTTCCTTGCATCAAGGTGGAGATAACTGACACAGAAAGCCCACATTTCTTTAGAATGTGGGTTTCAATAGCCAAGCCATTAAATTTAGCGTTCGTAAAGTAGGATGGAATATTGGCCCCTGTGAGAGCAGGTCTGGCCGTAGTGGAAGGGACCATGGATCCTCCAACGCCATCTTTACGATTTCTGCATACCATGACCTTCTGGGCCATGCTGGTGCTACCAGAATTACTGTTTCTTTCCAACTTGATCCTGCAAATTAGTGGCAACGGAATGGGGGGGGGGGGGGAAATACATAGATCAGTGTGAACTGATCCCACGGGGTCACCAACGCATTTCTGTTCCGCATGCGAGTGGATCCCTTGTCCTGGACACAAAGTTGACTAGCTTCATGTTGAATCTGGATGCTAGAAGAAGATCTACGTTCGGAGTCCCCCGTCTTTGGAAAACAGCCCGAAAAATGTCAGGGTGAAGAGACCATTCCCCTGGGAAAAAACTGCTGGCAACTCAAGTAGTCTGCCTGCCAATTCCCAACTCCTGGGAATGAAGGCTGCTTTCTGCCCAAGTTAGAATATGGTTCACCTCTGTCTGCGCTGCAAGACTCTTGGTGCCCCCTTGGTGATTGATATAGGCCACAGCTGTGGCATTGTCGGATTGGATCCTGACAGGACAATCCCTTAATCTGGAAGTCCAGGCCATCAGAGCCAGATGCTCTGTCCGAATCTCTAGGATGTTGATGGGCAAGGTTCTTTGGGTTTTTGACCACTGCCCCTGGACAGGCGTCTTCTCTAGTACTGCTCCCCAGCCTGAAAGGCTGGTATCTGTCTTTACCACTTTCCAGATAACTGGTCTCAAGATTTTTCTTTCAGCAGATTCTGGGTTAGTAACCAACTGAGGCTTTGGGACACCCTTGGGGACAGCGGCATTGGCAGGTCCAAAGCTTGGATCGTTTTATTCCAAGCAGACAGTATACCATTTTGCAACAGTCTCGAATGGAACTGGGCATGGGGGACTGCTTTGAACGAAGCCACCATCTTTCCTAACAACCTCATGCAAAGGCGAATGGAGGGATCTCCTTTCGACCTGACCATCCACACCAACTCTCTTATGGAGTTAATTTTTGTCTGAGGCAAGAATACCTTTTTCTGGGCTATGTCTATGATCAGGCCCAAATACTCCAGCTTTTTTAGCGGTTTTAAGGAAGACTTCTCTAGGTTGAGAATCCACCCCTGACTTTCCAGGTAACTGGTTGTAATCTGTACACTTTACTCCAAGCGAGCTACCGACTGGTTTATTAGCAATAGATAGTCTAGGTATGCCAAGACTGTTGTCTTGTGTCCTTAACCTGGTAGAGGTGGGGCCAGCAGTTATGCGAACACCTGGGGTGCTGTAGCTAGCCCGAAGGGCAAGGCTACAAACTGAAAGTGCTGCTGTTCTACTTCGAATTGCAGAAACCTCTGGTGAGCAGGAAACACAGGGACATGCAGATATGCATCCCTGATGTCTATGGATGCGAGAAGTACTCTCCCTTGTAGGATGGAAACTAGTGATCTGATCAAATCCATGCAAAAGGAGTGGATTTTCAGGAACTGATTTAGATTCTTTAGATCTAGAATAGGCCTGACATCTGCATTTGGTTCTGGTACCGTAAAAATGTTTGAATAAAACCCCAAACCATGGTCTTCTGTGGGGCTCTGTAGATCACCTCCTGAACCAGTAAGTGGTCTGCTGCTTTCAACAGAGATTGCCTTTTCCCTGGATCTTTGGGAATGTTTGATCTCAGAAAACGAGACAGTGGAAAGTCCTGAATTTCTAGTATGTATCCTAGAGACACAGTGGAGATGACCCATCTGTCATGAATTTCTTCTTGCCAGACTTCTGAGTATTGCAGAAGACTTGGGGGGGGGGGGGGGGTGTCACCTCTTCATAATGAGGCTTTAGTATTCTGCTTTGCAGATTTCCAGTCCCAGGTCTTTTTCTGTGCCTGGTGCCTGACCCTGAAGTTTTCCTCTAGAGTCTGGCGGCAGAGGCCATCACTACAGCCTAGAGGCGGATGCCCCTGGTGCAAGAGAAAACTTTTTTTTTTTTTTTTACCAGTCAAAAGAGTACTCCACTAGAAATCTTTTTAATGTATTTAGCCAAATCATCTCCAAATAGACGATCCCCATGAAAAGGGAAACTAGTCAAAAGTCTTTTGCAAGGTGCTTCAGCTGACCATTTTTTTTTTTTTTTTTTTTTCAAATAAAGCAAGAAAACCCCCTAAATGGGACTCTGTTAGACCACCAACACAAAATAGGACTTATAATGTTGTTTTTATTAATACAAAAAGTCAAAACACAGACTAAAAACAGACGGCTAGCATCTGAACAATACAAAATGACAATAGAACATCACAAGCACACTTATGCTCTCGTTATTAAACTTCATCTCATTCTACTCTCTATCCCGGATGAAAGTTTTCAAGCAAAACTGTAAACGCGTTGGTATTGGGGTTTTCTACCCTAATGAGAGCATAAGTGTTCTTGTGATGGTCTATTGTCATATTGTATTGCACATTGTTCAGATGCTAGCCATCTGTTTTTAGACTATGTAGTTTTGACTTTATGTATTAATAAAAACTACATTTTATTAGTCCTACTTTATGTGTTGTGGTCTGTCAAGAGTCCCATTTAGGGGGATTTCTTGCTTTATCTAATCCAGGGATGGGACCACCACACTGTTGTCTCTGACACAGTGGGAGCCTTTTTTTTTTGGTGAATTTTTTAACCAAAGTTTTCTACGCATGTATACTAGCACAAGCGCGAGGCGGGACACCTGGTGAATAGAGACTTTCATAGCATCCATGGCAAAACAATGCCTTTGGTAGTTCGGCCAACACACGGGCCTGTTGTGCAGGGACCTCCTTAAGGGCCTCTCTGAACTGGTTCTTTAGGGACTGACAAATGCCTATTGCAGCAACTGCAGGCTGAGTAATGGCCCCTGCCATGGAAAGAGGATTTTAACAAGAAATCCAACTTTTTATCTGTTGGATCTTTAAGCATTTGTGCATTGTCTACTGGATAAGGTCAACTTTTATTCACACTGGAAATCGCAGCGTCAACTGCTGGTACATTCCAGCTTTTGGTGAATTTTTCCTCCATGGGCTAGAGAACTGAGAATCTTTTTGGAGGAAGAAAATGCTTATCCGGGTGATCCCATTCAGCATAAATATGCTCTTCTAGTAATGTATGGACCGGAAACGCATGAAAAGGCTGTAAAGGTTTTAAAGAACCCAAAGAAGATATCAAACTTTCAGCTGACTCTGTTAGGGGTAGCATGAAAGTGGAACAAACCATCTTCGAAAGATTATATACCAGCAATCTCTCAGATTGCAAGACTGAAAAAAGTTCATCAACTGTTTCCTCCACAGAGGAATAATCGGCTTGTTTTTCCTCATGATCGCCTGAGGGTAATACCTCATCCTGTACCCACTGTTGCCTTGCTATAGAGTTTGAGGTGAGGGAGCACGGTTCCTACACATTTGGATGGAGGATGTGATTAAAGCCACTAATCTTCCTTCTAGGGCAGAGGAAAATGCATCTTCAGTCACGTATACAGGGGCTGAAGTGAGAGAAGTAGTTGCACCAACAATTGGTTCCCATGACTCACCCTGGCTTGCCATATCTGGTATCTCCGGAGAAGATGACAGTGTGGAGGCATGACTGGAGTTCCCAGCACCTAGGGGTGGAATTTTTGGTACCTTTTTGGTAACTCTGGAAGTCAAAGTGCTAAGCACAAAAGAAAAGGCACTTTAAGAAAATGTAGTACTTACTGAGCAATAGTCTAGCACAACAATCCCACCATAAAGATCAGCTTTTGGTACTAAGTAACAATGTATTTCCTGTACTGGAAATGCCTGTATAAATCCCTTACATGCCCCAGCGCTCCTGTGTCCTTGTGTGTCAGACTTCCTCTCTTCAGTTGCTCTGATAAGAGATCTTCTGTAAATGAGAGCGTCCATTTTATAAAATAAACTTCAGGTGTGAGCCTGATTGGCATCCTCAGCGCGTGCTCCACGTGGACGCCGATTGCCACACACTGCACCTCATTAAGCCACGCCCCTTCCAGTAACGCGCCTCCTCTATCTAAAATGAACCTTAGTCCGCGCGTGGACGGCATGGCATTCGGGTCGATGAAGAGGAGGCTCTGCGATAGCCGTCTGGCGCTCTTGCCAGATTTTTACGTGTACAAGTACTGGGGCACAACAAGGCTCATATAAATGGCAGGTCTGACATACTAAATGTGAGTCATTATAGTACTACCCATAGGAAAGCCGCCACCGCACCCCTCGGGGGGGGGGGGGTGCTTCTTTCTCACTTTCTCAGCAGGGGCTTAGTATTCTTTTAACACTTGAGTGTTTTAGCAGGAGCCATTATACATAACAATATGCTGTACCCCCAGCCCCTTAGTTTCCCCATTTGGGAGGAGAGATACACCTTTGTTCAATTAAGAACTTCCTCCTGGCTGCTGGTACACACACACACACGCTGTTATAGATGGACACAAAGCTGCTGAGAGAAATGTACCAAGGTATGTGTATTTTTACTCCCTCTATCGAGATTTAAAGGCATTACAATGTTTTTAATATGGAAGGCATAAGTGGACTTTTTACAGTTCCTAGACTTCTTCCCTTACCTTTTCCTCGCTGCAGGATACTGCTGAAAACAGACAGATCACAACTTCACCCATCACAGCGGGCTACGTTGGTAAACCTTCAAATATCTGGTCCCTATTAAAGGGGTTCCACTCCTTCAGACCTGTATAGCACCCCTCAGGAACAACTTTAGGTAATATAGCATGGCCTAAGGCTTACAGACAAAACCTTGTTCTTCTATGCATGGCCCATCATTTGGCCTCAGTGGCTTGGATGGATTTGGTTTGTGGAGGTTATTTAAATCCAGCCCGGATCCCTCCAGTGGAGCTTCTTAGAGCACATCTTCACTCGTGACCAACACCTTAGACCCTGGCGAAAAAACTGAGGTACTCCGGGAAGGAGGAGGGGTTATATAGGGGAGTGAACTTCCTGTATTGGGTATACCAGTGTCCATCACCTGAAGGTGCCTATATAACCAATAAATCATTACTAAGGCTTTGTGTCCCATGATGTACGATAAAGAAAAGTGATTTTAAATTGACTTGATTTAAATCAGATCACCCTAGTATTCTTTAAAGAGATCTAAATCTAGATCTATAAAGAGATCTATATGTCTATCTCCAATAAAGCCTTTTCTTACGGAGAACCAAGCGTCAATGAACCACCCCAAAGGGGTTTTTCTTACCTTGTACCCTCTTCTGCGCCCCCCTATGGGTCCCAAGAACAACCATACACACCAAAGTATGTGTGAAGACAGATAAATTCTCCACAAGCTCTTTGAGGAAGAGGATTTAAATGCTATGGTTACAAAAATTCTGGATGCAAAAAGCATCCAGTGTCATGCTGCTCTGACCAGCATTAGGGGCTGTACTGCTATCGTTCTTCTGCCATTCAAGAGAACACCTTGCCCAAACTTTGCATACAATGTTAAAATGGGCAAAGCAAGAATTCATGTACTGCATCTACTGCGCCAAGTTATTTCAGTACAACCTTTGCTACTTGGCAGGCGCTAAAATCTAATGCCGCGTACACACGATCAGTTTTCCCGTCAGAATAAACCCCAAAGTTCCGCTGAAACGGTCGCTCGTACACACGATCACACCAAATTCCGAGCATTTAGAATGCAGTGACGTACAACACGAATGACAGGACTAGAAAAAGTAAGTTCAATAGCCTCCGTCTCGTACTTGATTTTGAGCATTTTCAGATAGGAACTTTTCCCAACCGAAAAATTGAGATCATGCTCTCAATCTTTTGCTGGCTAGAATTCGGCCAGCAAAAGTCAGATGGAGCGTAAACACGGTCGCATTTCCCATCGAAAAACTCATTAGTCTTTTGTGGGTCGAAATTCCGATAGTGTGTACACGGTATAACAATCGAATCCTTTTAGGCCTTATTCACACCCATGAGAGGGTCATATTTAATGGTTGTGGATGCACAGGAGTTCCCTGCATCCCCATGTGAGCATTTCCAATCATGTTCATTGAATGGCTGCAAGGACCCAGCCACTGTTCCCAATTTGGCAGCCTTGTGTGTGCATTGCCCAAGAACACAGACGGTGGGGTTTATTTACTGTAGCTGGAGTTCGCAAAATTAGGCTCACTTCTGCATAGAATCCAAACCAATCAGCTTCCAGGTTTTAATGCCAAAGCTCAATTGAACAAGCCGATTTTAGAAGCCGATTGGCTATCATGCACAGCTGCATGAGCTTCTGAGTGTGTGTTAGGGACCATGCACTTGCACAGCTCCAAACTGGGAGCAGCAGCTGTGTCTGTGCAGCCAGTACATCCTAATGGATAAAAATGGTACTACCTGCACAGTGGAAGCACCGCACACCTGTACATCCTCCAAGTGGATAAATACATCCCTTGCATGGGGGTACAATGTGTGAACAAGGCCTTAGAGTTTGCGTGAACTTAGCCAGAAGTGTCAGAACCATAAACTACCAAGAAAATAGCATTTTTTTTAAAAAAAGCCAGAAGTATTAACCTTGGTATTTCTCTAACGACAGTACTTAAAGCGGAGTTCCACCCAAAAGTGTTATTTCTGCCTTTCGGATGGGGGGGGGTTGCAGGGCTGGGAGCGGATACCTGTCTTTCACAGGCATCCTGTTCCCACTTCTGGGAGTCCGGGCTGAGGCCCATGACGTCACCGCTCAACTCCACCCGCCAGTAGGGGAGAGGGGAGCATGCGCAGTAGGGTTCCCAACACGAAGCCATAAGGTTACACTGTCGGATTCCCTTACCCACAATGGCAGCGGCATGCACCCAGCATCACAGGACATCAGGACAGGTAAATGCCCTATTATTAATTATAAATAATTATATATTCATATTAGGATTATTATTATTAAAAGCAAGCAGCTGCAGTATGTGTAACTGCTGGCTTTTAATGTTTGCAGCGGTGGGTGAAACACTGCTTTAAAGAACTTATTTATACTTGAGCATTTTTCAGCTCATTTCACTACTCCTGACAACGCCTTGCTATGCAGAATCTTATTCTAAATGTTACCGTTAATACTTGCACATTCAGATGTTCTACACCCTATGTGCTGGACTCATTGGTCTGAGACTTCCCAAGTCTACACCCTTATGCCGTACTGCTCTGTACATTACATTTTTTTTTCTTGTGTTATTGGGCACTATTTATTCTGCATTAAAAACGCATGGGCAATTTTTAACATGGTTTGCAAAGGCCCTAGTTGACACCAGTGCAGTCAAGAAAAAGTAGAACATGTTGCATTTTTTGTGTATGGAATGCAACAAAACACATCACAAATGCACAGAAACGTACATGTCCTTGACTGTAATAAAAGAAAAAAAAAGAAAAAAACATGAATGCATCAACAAATCTGCATGCAAAATGTATCCGGAACACAGAAATTGTGGAAAGAACCAGCTCTAAAAGCACCAGAAATAATTCTGCTCAGGTGTGAATGCAAGCTAAAGAATTTCACCAAGATAGGAAAATAGGCTATCCATCAGAAACAAATAGGTCATTAGAATGCAGAGGGGAAGGTGCCCTTGGTCGCAAAAAAAAATTCTTGTTAAGTAGACTGTAGGCATAATTAAACACTGGCTGCTTCTAATGCGTTATAATTAACAGAGTCAGTGCCTGGATTGAGTCTCTGTGTAATGTCACTGACCTCATTCAAGCTATAGCTGGACTGTGGATTGTGACCCCATTATTTAAATGTATAGAAGCAGCAGTTTCACCTCCAGCATGGATAGTTATATTCCAAAAACAACTAAAGGATGCATATAGACTGCTAACATTAGCAGCTATTGCATTACATAGTTAGTAAGGTTGAATAAAGACACCAGTTCAACCCGAGTGTCTACAATTGTCCCTATCCCTGTACATTGCACACTCACATCGGTCCCTACCCTCAAGGAGCCCACAATCCAAGGTCCCCATTCTTTTACTAGGGCCAATTTTGGACAGAAGCCAATTAACCTACCTGCATGTCTTTGGGGTGCAGGAGGAAACCGGAGTACCTGGAGGAAACCCACACAGGCACAGGGAGAACATGCAAACTCCAGGCAGGGTTGTGGTTGGGATTCGAACCAGCGACCCTTTTTACTGCTAGGCGAGAGTGCTGGATTCCAACAATGAGTCATATTTACAGCCAAAATGTAGCTTTAATATAGATTTCCACAGTCAAAAAAGGTGCCTCCTACCTTTTTATGTCCATAGACCATCAAAACCTTTATGACAAGATCAAATTTTGAAGTTTTATACACAACAGTTTGATTAAAAATAACCTTTTCATCATTTTTTTTTTAGAATATTCAAATGGACGGAAAAAAAAAAAGTTAACTTACAGTAAAATCTAATTTTCCTCTGGTCCATTGAAGGACACAGGAATGCAGATACAATTGAAGTTTACTGCTGACTACAGAAGGTTTGGACACTGGCAATCATCACAAGCCAGCCTTCACAGAACCTCTCTTCCACCCGGAACCTCTCAGTTTTGTGAACAAGTACTAGCAGGGGGAAAGTAAAAACACAGTGAGACTTGTGTCCCTCAATGGTCACCAAGGAAACGTTTTTTACTGTAAAAACAATAATTCAGACACAGTTGGGATGCGCATTGGCTGCCTGCATGTGCGCCGATTGTTTCTCCAAAAGCAGGACCTCCAGATAGTCCACAAAGGGAATCCCCTGGGCCCAAAATAGAGCTAGCATCGGGGCTAGCACCCTGAAGAAAATACATGTTACTTTGGAAAAAACAAAAAAGGCAGAGGCACAACTGAAAATGCTGCTTACCCTCAGCAACCGCAGATAATGCTGGTGGGAACAAACAAGGGTGCACAGATAAGCATCCACCATGTCCCCTGAATAAAGAGGCAATCACTGACCAGATAGACTGCAACCAGAACGTTTGCACTAAAATGACTCCATTGAGAGCCTTCAGATCCCAATGGGAAATACTCCCTTCTTTACCTTAGGTACAGTAAACAGGCGGGAAGAAAACCCTCAGAACCTTTCCAGACAAAACAGCAGCTTCCCTGCTGGGAGCAGAAAGGCGCATTTGCTGGCATGAAGCAAGGTGGTTACAAGGTGTGAAATTCCAGCTTTTAATCTACGGACACAATGTGCTGGACTCATTGGTCTGAGACTTCCCAAGTCTAACTGGGAAGATGCCAGTGCTGGTACGAGACAGCAGGTTCTGCTACAAGAGGTTGTTCCTGCACAAACCTGACTGTTCCTGGGAATGAGGTTCTTAGAGCTCCCATAGACTGTAAACAGGTGACCTCAGGTAAGTTTGATGCTGGTTGCTGCAACTTTAAGTTAATATACATTTTTAAGGATCCCAATGGTAGATTTAATGGCGAGAAAGATGCTTGCTAGTTGCTCGTCCACCGAGAGGAAATATTCGGAGGAACACAAAGCTTCCTCTCCCAGTACCTGCATCCCTCTTCCTCTAACAGCTGTAAGGAAAATTTAAGAAAATCCCTGGATACCCCAATGGCAAGGTCCAATGGGCATACTTACAGAAACAACTAATCCAAAAGCAGTGAGCAGAGAAGAGAGCCACGGATGGTGGAGGCACGTAAACTGACCACGCTATCATGGCTCAGCAGTCATGATAAACCAAGCTCATTTTACAGGGGCAGGGCAGAACCAGGCAGGATCAGCCAAGCCATTTCAGGTGTTACCGGGGGCCAAATGACACAGCGCAAGCACTGTGCTGTATAACGTTTTAAAGGAACAGGATCTTTTTATTTTTTTTGGGTAACAAACGCTGTAAAGAGGGAGGTCCCCCCCCCCCCCCCCTTTATACTTACCTAGGTGGATGCAGCATGCGATCGATGCTGCATCTGTCACCTGGCATCTTTACACTGAGAACCGAGCAATCAAACACCGCTGATTGCTTGATTCTCACAGATCCCCAAGAGGAGAGCTGCTGACTGTCAATCAGTCACTGCGGGGCCCGAGTCTGAATCAGAGCTCTCCTCAGAAGAGAGAGGGGGGGGCATGGGACTTTTTTTTTTGCGCCCGCACGTTGCTTCCACCCTGGTAACAAAAGTCTCCAGGACTGCCGACAAAGCGTCCATAGGCACCGCATTTTTTTTGCAGGTGAGCCGGTTGCAATAGCAGGGATATCTGAGGAAGAAATGCCAGCTTTCGACACCATGCTGACCCTCACTCACCTGTCACAACTTAGGGCGTGAGAACCCTAAGGTCAAGAATAAAAGGAGCTGTGTCCGTCACTGAACAAAAGAGAAATTGGCCTGGGCACGTAAAAGTGAACTGTATTTAAGTGGTTAAAGAGAAACTGGCTGCCCCCTTTCAACCTCAACCCATTATAGTCATGCTAGCGAGCCTAGTTGAATTAACCAGACAAAATCCTACTCTAATTTAAGACCATGGGCTGTTGGTGGTTGGGTACAGAATAATACACATTTGAAAAGCTGATCTGAGTGGTAGAAATGTTATTAAAAAAAACAAACATTACCTGAAAGCACCACCTCAATGAGATCTCCCTCTTGAATATCTGCCTCAGATTTAACCAACTGCAGAATGTTTTCTGAGTTTGGATCATGGCGGAATAAGAGGATCTTGTCATACATCCCATAGAATCCACATTCTGGAAACTGAAACACAAGAGGATAAAATGTGGTCACGGTACTACAATAGGAACAGCAGAGATAAATGGCACAGTACATAAACTTTAGAGGACAAATGAAATGAACATTCTTTAACAGAGAGCTGGAGAAGTAGCAAGGTGTGCAGCATGGAATTCAAACAAAATACACAGTAAAACAAGTGAAACTGGTTTCCCCTTACATTATACCATAATATTAGTCATTGCCGTCTTGATAATTTTAGTGAAGTAGTATTAGTATCAGTAGAAAGTCTTTAATGGTACCGAGCAGTGAAAACAGCTATGAATTAATTATATTGCTAACTGTATAAGGCACGTGTGCTGTGATTGGCTGAACTCAGATCAAGCATACAGAAACCTCTACTTCGAAAGCTAGTTTAACAAAATTAAAGTTAAATTTACGTGTTAACAGTACAAATTTGAGCATAGACAATCTACATTATTTTTAATTTTAAAGCATATCATTCTTGCCATTAACAAAAAAAAATTGCAGTTTCCTAGCTCCCAGGCTAATCATGCTTGGTCACGTGTGCTTTTAGCTACAGTAGCAGTGAGAATCACCAAGACTGTCCCTATGAACACAGATAACAGATTGCCAAGTATAAACGGACAGGTTTTAAAGGAGCAGTAGGGTCAAAGCTCTTTCGGTCATACTACTCCTGTAGGTCACAGAAATGCACTTAGTTCTGCACTCCTGTGACCCCGTATTCAGCTGATAGTGGGCTAAAGTCTGCTGTTGGCTGATGTCACTCAGCCAATCCAGACTCTGAAGGGATCCTGACTTTAATGTTGGGATCCACCCATATGCCCATGTGGCAGCTGGCTCAGCCTCTCAGCACACTGCTAAGAAACTGAGCCAGCTGCTCCCGCCCCATTCACAGCCCAGCACTCCAGTGAGTGATGGAGGAGCAGAGAGAGTCAGTCACTGGCTCTCTACTCAGTGAAGACCGAGAACTGAGCGATCAGCCATCTTTGATTACTCAGCTCTCAGTCTTAGAGGCAGTGGGGGAGAATTGCAGCATCGAGTATGATTATTTTTAAATCCTGGACTTCTCTTTTAAAGCCTCTCTCAATAACAAAAAATACATAGAGAAAATAAATTTCTGGCTTTACACAGACTAGTACACATAATGAGATTATCGGACAATTTTTTTTGTTTGTTTTAAGCATGCTAGTCTCCATATGGAAAATAAATAGGTTACTAAAGTACGAAAATTCTCATACAACAGAAGATGCAAAAGTGATGCAATGTATTTGTACAGTTTTCTGAAAATACAATACAGACTAAACCAAAATCGTACAGTCTGGTATCGTACAAGAAAAATGTTTGTTTTTGGACGAAAGCGTTGTACCAACGATCCGATTATATTACGATAACTTAGAAAGCAGTATTTTTTGTAAGTTATTCTGATCATGTGTACAGGGCTTTAATGCGATTTCCTTCACATAGATAACTGTACTTGCCCATTTGGGCTATAATCACACTTCTGCACTGTGGTAAAAAGTTATGCGCTGGAGTGCAATCCAATGCACCTGCATTGCAGCACCCCACACTACACTACTTTGGCAACACATCAATTAAACAAGACTTTTTACTATTGGTGGCTGAACAGTAGAAGTGAAGCAAAAGGTAGATGAATGCACATATGCTGTGGAGATCAGCATTAGGCCTTATGCATACGGGTGCTTTGAGGCCTAAAATACGTCTTGTATAAAGTGTTTTTACCCATTCCAGGGAGCCACAGGCAGCACGCAAAGCTGGCCACAGCTCACTAATTACTAAACAAACCTTTTAATTTTTTTACACTAGAAAACAGTTCAACACCCCTGTGTAATAGAATATAATCAGCGCAATCACCAAAATATTAGTGTAAATATCACCTAACATGTTTCGTAAGCCTTATAACCTAGGCTGAGATTGCTGCAAGCTACTGAAGAAGCCAGATAGGAGGGCTAATGCGTATGGGTTGGGGGAGCCAACACATCAGCCATTTGTATCAACGTGGCGAGCTGATCTAGTGCATATTTTTCATATATCCCTGTGAGTGTTTTTAATCCCTTGTTCAGATTTAAATGTTTGGAAGCAGAGAGCACTATGGTCTTTGTTTTATTCTATGACATATCTCATTGATGATCGAAAATAAGCAAAGAAGTGAAGTAGCGTCACTCAGACAGGAGCAGGAGTGTTGCAGTACCATCTAGAGTGGAAGTGCACTAAGGCCATGATGACACTGTAATGGGGTCAGACACTGGGGCAAGGGCACTTTATTCGGAGGCGGTGGGCGGTGGGAGCCGGTAGGAACTATATGAACTGTCACTTATTGTGTGCACAGCAGTGAAGCTCTGTGCATGGGACTTTTACACTGTATTATATTAATTATTGTAATTGGTGTGCTTTGTTTTTTAGTTACTATTTATATGTGATTGCAAAGCATTTATATTTTGTACTATAAATTTAACACCCCTGTCAGGTTTTTATTGCTGTCTCTGCTGGAGAGATTCCATTCCTGTTTTCCTGGTGACGATCGTCAGTGGGACAGTGATGGGAAAGCCAAACACTAAATCACAAAACAAGGAGTGAGGGGGACAATAGGGGCACCTGTTCCAGTGACAACTATATCTCTTACTGTAATGACACAAGAAGCTGATCAGGTGGGAATGGAGCCTAAAGGGACAATTTTACTCAAAATACCCACATGCACATGGGAAATAACCATTGCACAACTAGAATATGAGTCTCCAAACTTTCTAACCAAAGGGCCAGTTTATTATCCTTCAGGCTTTAGTGTGTCCAGTGAGAGTAGATAATGCCCTGGCATCAGTGCCCCATCATTGGCATCAGTTGGTGGAATAGCGCTGCAAGTGCCAGATAAATTCAAGCAACGGGCTACATTCTGCCCCCAGGCTGAAGATTGAAAACCACTGAGCTAGAAGAAAAATGGTCAAAAAGAGCTCTTACGAATAACACCTGTAACCCTTGTTTAGTGCCATGTTATAAATGACCATATTGCTGTCATTTGAACTGTGCCCATTTGTGGGACACATTTTCCAGTGATGGAGACCTTCTGTGGTATAAATTTCAGAAGTTTGGTAGCACAAACTAATTTCAGAGGTAGGGAGTAAAGTTGGAGGAGTCGGTCAGATTAGCCCACACAGCACAATAAACACAAGAAAAACTCATAACCTTTGTTTATGTCTAAATAAAAGGCTTCAATACATTATAATGCCACACTTCATCATATTATAGAGACTACACAACCTCACAGTATACACTTAAAGTCTGAGTTGCAGTGAAAACAGAGAAGATAAATTGCCCTTGCTGGCAGAAGCCTGAGGGTTAATATGGCCTTTATTTTTTTTAGTAAATTGGGGTATGCCACGGTTTCTTAACAAGAGATCTTCTAGTAATTAATAGCCCTTGAATTGCATTCTCTGGACAGAAAGGGATCTCCATGACAGCGGAGTAGCATCCAGCGTGCGTTGCCATGGCTGCAAGCTCAAGGTATGTTTGGGGGGTAAATGCCACTTCATCAGATGAAAGGGAAGACGTGATTGTGAAGCAAATAAAATCTTATTACACTGTCCTGGGCACAGAAAACAATGTGGATGTTGACCAGGAGAAAAGATCATAAATCCATAGCAAATGAACCCATTCACAGGTAACAGTGGTCTCTGTTACAGAAATATATAGAGCCTCCAAAATGTAAAAGGTCATCTCCATGAGTGCATGATGCTAATAACCCTAAACACAACCTCTTTTCATTCTGTTACCCATACACTAAAAGAGATTGCCTGCTGTCTGAGAAAGTCAACACGCTTTCTCATGATCTGTCTGCAAAGCCAGCAGAGCCAACATCTGTAATGACAGATTTACGACTGGTTAATCTCAGCTACCAGTCTGCCAGACACAGGAGGGGCATCCCGACAGAAACTGGGTTAGTAAAGGACAAAACTGGATGTCAGCTTCATTCCATCTCTTTCCAGCCTCAAGAAGACATCTTTACTAAACAAAAACCATTTTGCCAGTAAATAATTAAGCCGGGTCAGAAAGAATTTAGTTAGTATAAACAGCAGTACAAAATAACTCCCCGTCGAATTCATTACAAAGTAAATCCATAAGAAAGCAGCAACCTGATTGGTTGTATGCCTCACTTCTCCAAGCAGCGGTCAAAGTGTACCGAGTGCATTTGTCTTAAATCCGTTAGTGATACTGCTCAACAGATTCTCAGTTCTAGCAATTTATGATGAACATAATTACTTACTTAGCAAAGAATAAATGGAATATTACTGTGAAGTACAATGAAAGGCTGATACCTCTACGATGGGCTTATTGCAAAAGGCAATGAGGGCCCAGCCATAGGAGGAGTCATTATGCAGCTCTTTCTGGCATTTCCCACACAAGCTTTGGTTTGTAGTGTGTACAGCACACTTCAAGCAGTTTTGTTGAAGCATTTGCAGTGGACTATACAGTCGGAGCAGGATTCTGTGTCAGGACAAATTCATCCCAGTATACCTGGGAGTAGTGTCATCTCGGGCCTGGAAAATCAAGATGGCCAAAAACTCTGAAGATGGAAGATAAAAGTGCCGGTGATGAGGGGGAATGCGGCTTTTGTATTACTGGAGAGGGGAATCCACAAAGGTAAGCACTCCATAATGCAAATATGCTCAGCATAATAGCATACTATGGCTAAATCTCCTGGGGGCCACAACTTTCTAAGCCGTTTACCTTCCATCTTAAAGTGGTTGTGCTTTTTTTTTTTTTTAACAAACAGGTTTATACTTGCCTGCTCTGTGCAAAAAAAATTGCACATAACGGCCCAAAGCCCCTCTTCTCAGGTCCCCTGCTGGCATGTCTGGCTCCTCCTCTCTGATGAGTCTCCCCATAGGAGGCCACTTCTTATGGGCCACCGGTGCAGGCTCGTTCCTGAACATAGCTGAATATAGACAGACAGCAGGGCCCAACCCTGCCCCCCACTCCCCCGTCACTGTCTTTGACAGCACTGGAAGCCAATGGCTCCCCCTGCATCAACACAGGCAGACCCGGAAGTGAGGGGAGAGAAATATTGACCTTTGGTTTCAAACTCCTTCTGAAAACCAGACATATATCTGCAGTGTGAGATTATTAAGGCTCCCCTTAATTATCTCACACTTTTCAATAGGGGGTGAACACACCAACAGACCAGAAACTACACCAGCAAAAGTGTTCCCAATGTGGCCGGACACTACAGGCAGCGATTTTCTTTTGTGGTTGCAACCAACAGTTCTGGTACAACATGAGGATTGTGTTGTTCACACCCCCTTCCTCATCCATTCACAAAAAGCCTTGTATTCTTTTCACAGAAAACCAGAGTCTCCAAACCTTTTTCAAAGGGAATTTGACTAGGGTGTGAGAAAAAATAGATTGACAACTGGTGGAAATGCTGGGGCTGATAGGCAGACTGATCTGAAACAGTCATTTACCTTACACTGGAGCAAGGGCTTTGTCCCATGTTGTGTTTGACATCAACCATTTGTGTGCCACTGTGCCCCTAATATACACGTAGCCAGATTAAGCCATAATAGTCTCCTTTAACACTCTACAATCAGAGGTGGTCTGTATTCTACATAAAGGCTGTATGGCATTCTAGGTGTGAACAGTGCAGTGCGTGAAATCAGATATGATCAACATATGCCTTTCACTCCCCATTCTACAGCAACTTGGATATCATGTTGAAAAACGAAGATCAAGTCAAGCACAGCAATGTACCAATGTTCTTGCAGTGAAGTTGCTTGAATAAATGGTATCAATAGCAGCTTTAGTCCAAAGCTGTAACAGTAGTTGCATAACCTATCATTCCCATTCCTTCCCATGAGTCTGGAAAGTATAATACATGCATCAATAATACATAAATGCACTTTACGTGCGCAATTGTTAGATGTTCTTATGTGGAAATGTAGATATGGAGAAGGGGATCTGCTAGATAAAATGCTTGTAGCATTAAAGTGAACTTCAATCAAAATTTAACTAAGGCAAAACCTACGCCTACCCTCATTCTTATGCCCCATACACACAATTCGAATATCCTAGGACTGATCGTACGACTGTTTTCGGTTAATAATCGCAAGTAGAAATTGAATAGCTAAATAAAGTCATGAAAAATCTCGTACGATAGGGAAAAAAAAAAAAATCTTAAGTGATGGCATGTGTTGTAATGTATTTGTTATTGTATCTCCGGACGACAACTATACTGACTAAACGAAAATCGTACAATCTGGAATTGTACGAGGAAAATTTCCGTGCATGTTCGATCGCATAATATCAAATGAACGGCTGTGATCGGTTGTTGAAAATAGTGTACACACGATACGAAAATCGTACGATCCTTCCTCGGACTACCGTTTTCGTACGATATTCGGATCGTGTGTACAGGCCATAAGCCTATTCTATACGTCCCTGTAAAGAAAAGATCGCTATACTTACCTATTCTGAAGCTGCTCCAGTATTGTCCCAGGATCAGCTGTCAGCGGTGGCTTCAGGCTCCATTCACACCTGAGCGTTTTCAGCTTGTAAAACGCCCAACAAGCAAAATCCCATTCATTTCAAAGGCACCTGTTCACATCTGAGCATTTTGTCATCTGAAGCAAAACGCCTGAAGCTCAAACAAGTACACAAGCTTCTTTATGGGCAGATTATGGGAGTTTTTCTGCTTTTTACATTGTGACCTTTTGACCTATACAAAACTGCAGTGTAAAAATGCAGTAAAACTGCATGTATTTTTGCCTGAAAACGATACCCTCAGGTGTGAATGCAGCCTCAATGTAGAGTAGCAGCAGCCGACAACAGATGCCCCCAAGTCTATGGGTGACATCATCTCCCAGGCATTTGCAGCTGTTGCCGGTGATCTCTCGTCTAGGCAGAAGCCACCGCTGGAGAGATTATGTGACCGGAGCGGCTTCAGAATAGGCAAGTATACACATCCTTTCTTTACAGGGTTAGATAGGCTTAGAATGGGGGTGGAAGTAGGTTTAGTCTTTGCTAAATTTTAACTGAGCTTCCACTTTAAGAATGGCAGACATTTAAAATGCTCAGTTTACAGAGAAATCACAGACATGTAAAAGTAGTAATTAAACCAGGTCTGGACAATTTCTAGTTGCCAGGGCGACTGAAAAAAAAACCCCTCTGGTGACCTGGACATTAAATTCAAACCCCACTGGTGACCTGGCCATTGAGGGCTAATGCCAAACCCTGAAACTTTAAAGCCATGTGTTTTAGCCTCAGCGGTAACTGGGGGCCGCAAGAGGAAAATGCACGTTACTCTCAATAACGTCTATTCACAAATATGGAGTGGAAGACTCCGGAACCCCATTTCTAGACCATACACCAGCACACTGAGCTCAGGTCTGCTGCTTTTGATACTCATTCACTGTGTTCTAATAATGTCCAAACACACCCCCCTCCACACACACTTTTTACCCCCCTTCGAGCCTGTGACCCAGTGCATAAAAACAGAACACCAATAAGCAGACCAAAAAAGTGCATGTGAACACAAAGATATTCATTTAAGGTGTGTCTCTGATCCCCTCTTGAACAGGGAGGATCCTTTCCCGACACCTTGGGGTGCAAGACTCCTGACAGTGGAGGGTGCATGAAGGTCCAACTAGCCAAAAGGTCAGGTGGACCCTCCCCTCAGGCAAAGCTGACCACAGAGTACTAGGCGAGAGTCTCCCAAAAGACAGACTCCCCCAAGGTAAGATAGGAAGGAACCTAATGGCAGCACATCTGCCCCCTAGACTTCAGGTTAGGCGCCAAGACCAACACCCATAATAAGTGCAGGGCGACTTGGACAGCAAATAAATATGAAAACCATATAAAAAGGGTCAGTGCAAGAGCATTGGCTAGGCCTGGCAGCCTGGTAACAAAAACAGCACTGGTCTCGGCCAAAATCCCATGAGGCTTAGCGCTGAAAAAAGCAAGAGTGTTGTGGCCAAGTGCAGTTCACACAATGGGGTCCCAAAGGAACTGCAGATCATTACCTTTTAAACGTATTATAGTGAATTTAATGATACTGCAACAATTACAGGACACCAATTTACTTGAAGAAAATGTTACTTTATCCAAGAAATGTACTGCTACATGTCCAAGCCCTTCATTGGGGCGACAGGGTTTTTAAAATAAAATACTCATGATTTCTAATGGTGACCCTGCCTGTACCCCACTATTGGATGCCCAATTCCTAAACCATTGCTTTTCTGCCAAGCTGTGTAATGATAGGAGTCAGTAGCCGCCCCAGTCTCTCTCGCCAGCACTGAATATGTTGGGGTGGCAATTGGACTATGTGCTTAGTAGAACGTTTTGAAAGAATATGCCCAAGTCTTCCAGTCAGTGGACTGTGATTGGCAGAGAGGCTTGCTACACTGCCCAGTTCTGCCATGTCTCCTGTACTGGAAAATGTGGTCTTGTACCAGGAAAAGCAGGGAGCTTTAAGCAGGTCTGGAGGCCAAAGAAATGTACATGCCAGGGGAGCTGGGGGCAGAGACACAAGAGGACAATGACTGCCTTCTCCCCATTACTAACAGACTGGCACACTACTGTATGCTTCCATCACTGACAGACTGACTCAGTGCTGTCCTCCCCCATCACTGACTGACACTGCTCCCCGCTCAGAGCAATGACCGATTGACACACTGCTGTCCGCTCCCATTACTGCTATACAAATTGCGGTCTGCTTCAATCAGTGCCTGTCTACATCTAAACGAACATTAGTTGTCCTTAAAAATGCCCCTCAACTCCTGTCCTGAGGGATGCCAAAGACACGGTCCCCTCCGTTTGCAGTGGTCTCTATTTTTAGCTGGTCAGGTGCTAAAGAGACATCCAAGCATGTGCATTCCCGTTTTGGGAACTGTGATGATTGAGTCCATAGACACACCCACCGCACCTAGCAAGGTATGCCCTGCTCCCTCCACCTCCCTGCAGTTTGACTGACACCAGCAGGAGCCCATTACTCTGCTGCCCTAAAGCTCCATTCACACCTGAGCATAGCAATTTCATGGCACTTTTAAGCGGTTTTTCACCTTTTGACAAGAGCATTAAAAGTGTATCACAGCTTGAGGCATTTTTGTTTAGCCAAAAGAAAGCACTAGGTGAAGGAGAGGGCAAAGAAATTAAGGGTGCAAAGCTGATGTTTGAGCAGAAAATGAGTGACAAAAACACTTGTAATCTGCCAAAAAGAAGCTCAAGTACTTTTTAGGCGATAGGCATTTTGTTTCAGATAACAGAACGCTCATATGTGAACAGAGGCCATTGGAATGAGTGGTATTTGGCTTGTTGAGCATTTTAGAGCTTCAAGCAGAAAATTGAAATAATGGGCCCACCAGCCCAGTGTGAAAGGGGTCTTATTCCTGACACTACCATCTTGGACATGTTTCACAGGCTGTTTGTTATATTCTGCGAATATACTTATGATATAATATGAATTAAACACCAAGAACCCGTTTTCTCTGGGACTGAATCGATCTCTTCTGCTACTCTCCTGGACTGCTCTATGTGATCGCTCTCCACCCGAAGCATATGTTCTCAGTGCTAACTTGATATCTCACCTGTGAGAAAATATGACATTTAATAATAATTTGTGCTGTGCTACACAACAACCAATGTACTGGATAAACACTAAAATAAAACAAGGGCAAACCATGCATGACTGCTTAGATGTCCCCTCTACAGTGTCCCCACTTTCACGTCTCATGGGCAACGAGTGTCAGCAAAGGTCACAGACAACTGACACGACTACATTAGGAGTTGGGAATAAAATAAAATTGCTCTTTTCAGTTGCTATGAATGGAAAAAAAAAATGATGCCAAGGAATCTTTCCCTGACCATATGTTACAGCACTAATACCTGGCTATTGACCATTCCGATACTTAGCACGGCATTATGGGAGGAAAGAAAAAGAGGTCCCCATTACCCTAAAGTGTAGTGTATTTTTCTCTCACTACAGGCAACATAAGGGCAGGGAAAAATAGTAGATAAGTGCGGGTTGGAATGGACATTTCAATCAGAAGGAAAGGCGAAAATATAAACTAAATTTTAAATTCTCCCATTGCTCCCCATGGCCCTGCATACATTTTATAATACCTGCAATGTAAATGCCGGCTTTTATTGTTTTTCCCTGCAGTCACGTGACTACAAAGCTCTCACCCCCCCCAAATAATGCCTAGAGCAATGGATGCTGGAGGGTGATGTCACATCTGTGTAATTCAGTCTTGTTGTCAGCTCTTCACATTACACAGAAAAATTGTAAAAATTAAATTGCAATTTCTAAGAAAATGTATTCAGGACAAAGGGGAGGCAATAGGAGAAGCAACAAGGAAAAGTTTAGACTTCCATTCTACTTTAAGTGAACGTGCTGCTTTGCATTGGCAGAGGACAGGTTCATTTTAATAATGGTACATTAAAAGCTTAACATCAAAAAAATAAAAAAAAATAAAAAAATAAAACACACAGAAGGTTAAAAGCCAGCCATACTTTTGTTTACATAAAAAAATTCAACCTCAGGTTCTTATAACATAGGGCTCTGACATCATGCACACATTATTGGCATTAAAGAGGAAGTAAAGGCGATAAAAAAAAAAAAAAAAAAATGCAACCTGCAAGGCAAAGGCATAATGAGCTAGTATGCATAGCATACTAGCTCATTATGAATAACTTACCTGAGAACGAAGCCCCTGAAGCGGTGGTCCTTCATCTTTGCCTATGCCATGTATTCGCCGGAGCTGCAATGACGTCACTCCCATGCATGCGCATGGAAGGCGGCACGAGCGACATATCGCCGTGATCTGCGGCCTGCTCAGTGCGCCTGCACGCACACTGTGCCTGTCTTTTTTTAACCATCTCCTAAACCGTATAGGTTTAGGAGATATTTCTTGGGCCTACAGGTAAGCCTTAGTCCAGGCTTACCTGTAGGTCAAAGTGGTTTGTAAGGGTTTACAGCCACTTTAACCACTTCGGGACCGCCGTATTGCCAATGTACGTCAACACAATGGCACAGGCAGGCAGAATCACGTAAATGTACGTGATTGCCTTCTAGCGGGTGGGGGGTCCGATCGGACCCCCTCCCGCTAGATACGGCGGTCCCTTTCGGTGCCGGAGCGATCGGCGATGAGGGGATGGCCGTTGGTTTCCGCCCATCCCCTCTCGATCGCTCCTGGCCAGTGACGAACTTCCTCCCCTGTGAAAATGTAAACACAGGAGGAGGAAGTGATGTCACACTCCTCGTGGCGGTCTTTTTGAACCGGACAGCGAGGAGTGAAGACGCAAGTAAGTGCACCAACAGTCCACTGACACATAGGTACACACAGGCACACATTTCACCCCAGTCACCCCCCGATCACCCCCCCGATCGGCCCCCCGCCCCCCCCCAGTCACAGTGTCACTAATGCAGTGTTCATTTATTTATTGATCACTACATTTAGTGTCAGTTGTGACTGTAAAAAGTGTCAGGGCAGCTAGTGTTAGGCCCCTTTAGGTCCAGGGTAGCCCCCTACCCCCCCCTAATAAAGGTTTAACCCTTTGATTGCCCTCCCAGTTAACCCTTTCACCCTCTTTTACCAGTGTCACTAAGCGATCGTTTTTCTGATCGCTGCAATAGTGTCACTGGTCCCGCTAGGAAGCTAGTTTTTTTTTAGGTTCAACGCCAGGTTTTTATACCGTTAGGTACCCCGATATATAACCTAATAAAGGTTTTAACCCTTTGATTGCCCCTAGAGTTAACCCTTTCACCAGCGATCGCTGCATAAGTGTCACTGGTGACGCTGGTTAGCCAGTTAGTTATTTAGTTATTTAGGTTCCCCGTCAGCTTTTTATAAAGCTTCAGGTACCCCCATATAAATACCCAATAAAGGTTTTAACCCCTGATTGCCCTTAGTTAACCCTTTCACCAGTGATCACCGTATAAGTGTTACGGGTGACGCTGGTTTGGTAGTTCGCTTTTTATAGCATCAGGGCACCCGCCATTTATTACCTAATAAAGGTTTAACCCCCTGATCACCCGGCGGGTGATATAAATTTGGTTTTAGGGTCAGAAAGGGTCTGCGTCGCCCCAGGCAGTGCTAGGTTAGTGCCAGCACCGCTAACACCCACGCGCAAAGCATACACCTCCCTTAGTGGTATAGTATCCGAACAGATCAATATCTGATCTGATCAGATCTATACTAGCGTGCCCAGCAATTTAGGGTTCTAAAAAAACGCATTGTTAGCAGGATCAGCCCAGATACCTGCTAGCACCTGCGTTTTGCCCCTCTGCCCAGCCCAGCCCAGCCCAGCCCACCCAAGTGCAGTATCGATCGATCACTGTCACTTACAAAACACAACACACATAACTGCAGCGTTCGCAGAGTCAGGCCTGATCCCTGCGATCGCTAACAGTTTTTTTTGGTAGCGTTTTATACAGTCGCTGACAGGCTAGGTGCTTTTTTACCTGTGAGTCTCACTACTGTACCCCTAAATTTAGAGCCCAAAATGGCAAAGCGAAGGTACACTAGTGAAGAGGCCTACACGTTTCTGAGCATGACAGATAGTGAAGAGGAAGACACTGATCTGTCAGAATCAGGCTCAGAATACGAACCTGTAGAGGACAGCGCCTCCATGTCAGATAGCTCTGACGACGAAGAAGAGGTCCCTGCTATTGTCAGGCGTACCCGGCCCCGATTTTCTGATGTTGTTGAGGTGCAGGAACCGGAAGTCCCTCGTATGGAGTATAGAGCCAGTACTAGCGCCGCTCATCCTTTTGGTGAACTGGCAAGCACCAGCGGCCTAGTACACCCTGGGCGTACATCCAGCACTGCAGTATCACGTGGTGACGTGGCGAGTCCCATAAGTGCAGTTCAAGCTGGCGAGGTGGCAAGCACAAGTAGTGTCCCGCTGCCACCAAGAAGAAGAAGACAAAGACAGGCCCGTCGTACCCATAGTGCCCTTCCTGCAGAATTCGCCTATCCCAATTGGGTGCCCACCACTTCTGCAGAACCCGTACTTCCCCCATTCACTGCCCAACCCGGTATTCAGGTGGATACAGATGATTTTACGCCACTCGATTTTTATTCTCTGTATCTCACGGAAGATCTCTATAGATCTATTGTGGACCAAACCAATTTATATGCTGGTCAACGCATCGCCGCTAATCCCCAGTTGCCGTCTCTTGCCAGAGATTGGAAACCAGTTACGGTTTCCGAATTTAAGTCGTTTCTGGGCCTTTCCCTCAACATGGGCACACACAAATTTATGCGGATGCGGGCTTATTGGTCCACGCATCCGGCTGACCACATGCCCCTGTTCTCTAACTCCATGCCCAGGGCACGATACGAGCAGATCTTGCGGTTCTTGCACTTCAGTGACAATGAACTTTGTCGTCCACGTGGAGACCCTGAATACGATCGGCTCTACAAAATTCGGCCCCTCATAAACCACTTCAACCAACGTTTTGCAGACTTGTTTATTCCCCAAAAAGTTGTCTGCGTTGATGAGTCCCTGGTTAAGTTTACTGGTCGCTTGTCATTCAAACAGTACATTCCCAACAAGCGTACCAGGTACGGGGTCAAGCTCTATAAGTGCTGTGACAGGGCCACAGGCTATGCATGGAGCTTTATGGTTTATGAGGGTAAAGATAGTTACGTAGAGCCGGAGAACTGCCCTGATTACATAGGAAGCGCTGGCAAGATAGTGTGGAAATTGGTGTCACCCTTATTCGGAAAGGGGTACCACTTGTACGTGGACAACTATTACACCAGCGTGCCACTGTTTAGTCATTTATTTGATAATCAGATTGGAGCATGTGGCACCGTGCGACCTAATCGCCGGGGCTTTCCCCAGCGGCTTGTAGATTCCCGTCTTAGGCTGGGGGAGAGAGCCTGCTATCGGTGTAATAATTTGCTCGCTATGAAGTGGAGGCATAATAAGAATGTTTTCGTTCTTACCTCCCTTCATGCAGACACGACGGTCCAAATTTCTACGGCGACTGGTATTGTGGAGAAACCCCTCTGTGTCCACGAATATAACAAAAATATGGGAGGGGTGGACCTCAATGACCAGATGTTAGCGCCGTATCTAACTTCCCGTAAGACCAGACGCTGGTACAAAAAAGTGTCTGCTTACTTATTTCAATTGGCTTTGCTGAATGCTTTTGTGCTATACAAAGCTTCAGGCGGAACATTAACCTTTCTTTTCTTCCAAAGAGAGGTTGTCACAGAGCTTCTGTTTCCAGACGGTTCTGTACCTCACCATTCCCAACCAAATGCAGTAAGCCGGCTGTATGAGAGGCATTATTCTTATGTCCTCCCGAGTACCCCTACCCAACGAGCCCCCCAAAAAAGATGTCGTGTCTGTAGCAAGCGCGGATATAGGCGTGACACCCGTTCTTATTGTCCACGCTGTCCTGGCCAGCCTGGTCTTTGTCAGGGTGAGTGTTTTGAACGCTACCACACACTAGTGAAGTATTAGCGTAGGGTACAGCATTTCACAGGCTAGGCACACTAACACAGGGTCTCCCAAGATGCCATCGCATTTTGAGAGACCCGAACCGTTACAGTTACAGTTTACAGTTCAAAAAAAAGTGTATAAAAAAAAAAAAAAAAAAAAAAAAAAAGTAAAATAAACCAAAAAAAATATAAAATATAAAAACCAAAAATAGTTGTCGTTTTATTGTTCTCTCTCTCTCTCTCTCTCTCTCTCTCTCTCTCTCTCTCTCTCTCTCTCTCTCTCTCTCTCTCTCTCTCTTCTCTCAAATTTTTTATACTTTACTGTTTACTGTGTTATTGTTAACCATTTTTCATGTTTTCAGGTACGCCATTCAGCTGCAGCGTGGATTTATTTATCTTGACAGCAACAGCGTTTGCTCCCACGATACATAAAGCCGCGACTCCAGTGCTGTAGGAGGTGATTTCACCACCACAGTTAAAAAAGAGCATATATGCCGAAGCATGGGGGCATAAGGGGTGGAGGAGCGATTTTGCTCCTAATGCCGCGTACATACGGTCAAAATTCCGACGGAGGGCTTGCCCGTGGAAAAGTTTGAACGTATGTACGCAGCATAACTTTTTTGCGGGAGGATGCCCCCATGCTTCGGCATATATATATTTTAGGCACAGGTTGTGTTAAAAAATGTTTTATTTTTTACTGTTTTTTTTGGCAATTGCTTTGCAGGTATGGTATGGTAAGGTTTTACTGGGATGTTACTTTGTTTTAACGTTAACCATAATTTGCTTAGCAGGTACGCCATTCAGCTGCAGCGCGGATTTATTTATCTTGACAGCAACAGCGTTTGCTCCCACGATACATAAAGCCGTGACTCCAGTGCTGTAGGCGGTGATTTCACCACCACAGTTAAAAAAGAGCATATATGCCGAAGCATGGGGGCATAAGGGGTGGAGGAGTGATTTTGCTCCTAATGCCGCGTACATACGGTCAAAATTCCGACAGGGGGCTTGCCCATGGAAAAGTTTGAACGTATGTACGCGGCATAACTTTTTTGCGGGAGGATGCCCCCATGCTTCGGCATATATATATTTTAGGCACAGGTTGTGTTAAAAAATGTTTTATTTTTTACTGTTTTTTTTGGCAATTGCTTTGCAGGTATGGTATGGTAAGGTTTTACTGGGATGTTACTTTGTTTTAACGTTAACCATAATTTGCTTAGCAGGTACGCCATTCAGCTGCAGCGCGGATTTATTTATCTTGACAGCAACAGCGTTTGCTCCCACGATACATAAAGCCGTGACTCCAGTGCTGTAGGCGGTGATTTCACCACCACAGTTAAAAAAGAGCATATATGCCGAAGCATGGGGGCATAAGGGGTGGAGGAGTGATTTTGCTCCTAATGCCGCGTACATACGGTCAAAATTCCGACAGGGGGCTTGCCCATGGAAAAGTTTGAACGTATGTACGCGGCATAACTTTTTTGCGGGAGGATGCCCCCATGCTTCGGCATATATAAATGGTGCATGTATGTCCATCATTAGAAGTGGGTGGATGAAGGGAGGTATCTAATGGTGGGCATACCCACCGATCAATCTCTTTTTTTTCGTTCAGACAACATGACTCTCAGTAAATAGCTTGGGGTGTCTACTTTCCAAAATGGGGTAATTTGGGGGGATTTTGTGCTATTTTGGCATTTTATGGCCTTTGCACCCTTAGAAATCCTGAAGGTGGTGATTGGTTTTCGGGGTGCCGTACGCGACTAGACTCCCAAAAAGTCCCACACATGTGGTATCCCCATACTCGGGAGAAGTAGCCGAATATATTTTGGGGTGCAATTCCACATATAACCATAGCATGTGTGAGCAATATATCATTTAGTGACTACTTTGTGCAAAAAAAAAAAAGTTTGTAATATTCCCGCAACTTGTGGCAAAATATAAAATATTCCATGGACTCAACATGCCTCTCAGTAAATAGCTTGGGGTGTCTACTTTCCAAAATGGGGTCATTTTGGGGGGTTTTGTGCTATTTTGGCTTTTTATGGCCTTCGAAACTGTGATAGGTAGTGAGGGGTAAAATCAAAAATTTGCACCCTTAGAAATCCTGAAGGTGGTGATTGGTTTTCGGGATGCCGTGCGCGACTATACTCCCAAAAAGTCCCACACATGTGGTATCCCCGTACTCGGGAGAAGTAGCGGAATATATTTTGGGGTGCAATTCCACATATAACCATGGCATGTGTGAGCAATATATCATTTAGTGACAACTTTTTGTACATTTTTATTTTTTTTTTTTTTTTTAGTCATTATTCAATCCCTTAGGACAAAAAAAATAAATATTCAATGGGCTCAACATACCCATCAGCAGTTTCCTTGGGGTGTCTACTTTCCAAAATGGGGTCATTTGGGGGGGTTTTGTGCCATCTTGGCATTTTATGGCCGTCAAAACTGTGATAGGTAGTGATAGGTAGTGAGGAGTAAAATAAAAAAATTATGCCCTTAGAAATCCTGAAGGCGGTGCTTGGATTTCGGGGTCCCGTACGCGGCTAGGCTCCCAAAAAGTCCCACACATGTGGTATCCCTGTACTCAGGAGAAGCAGCAGAATGTATTTTGGGGTGTCATTTCACATATGCCCATAGCATGTGTGAGCAATATATCATTTAGTGACAACTTTGTGCAAAAAAAAAAAAGTTTGTAATATTCCCGCAACTTGTGGCAAAATATAAAATATTCCATGGACTCAACATGCCTCTCAGTAAATAGCTTGGGGTGTCTACTTTCCAAAATGGGGTCATTTTGGGGGGTTTTGTGCTATTTTGGCTTTTTATGGCCTTCGAAACTGTGATAGGTAGTGAGGGGTAAAATCAAAAATTTGCACCCTTAGAAATCCTGAAGGTGGTGATTGGTTTTCGGGATGCCGTGCGCGACTATACTCCCAAAAAGTCCCACACATGTGGTATCCCCGTACTCAGGAGAAGTAGCGGAATATATTTTGGGGTGCAATTCCACATATAACCATGGCATGTGTGAGCAATATATCATTTAGTGACAACTTTTTGTACTTTTTTTTTTTTTTTTTTGTCATTATTCAATCCCTTAGGACAAAAAAAATAAATATTCAATGGGCTCAACATACCCATCAGCAGTTTCCTTGGGGTGTCTACTTTCCAAAATGGGGTCATTTGGGGGGGGTTTGTACTGCCCTGCCATTTTAGCACCTCAAGAAATGAGATAGGCAGTCATAAATTAAAAGCTGTGTAAATTCCAGAAAATGTACTCTAGTTTGTAGACGCTATAACTTTTGCGCAAACCAAAAAATATACGCTTATTGACATTTTTTTTACTAAAGACATGTGGCTGAATAAATTTTGCCCTCAATGTATGACTAAAATTTAGTTTATTCGATTTTTCTTATAACAAAAAGAAGAAAATATCATTTTTTTTCAAAATTTTCGCTCTTTTTCCATTTATATCGCAAAAAATAAAAATCGCAGAGGCAATCAAATACCATCAAAAGAAAGCTCTATTTGTGGGAAGAAAAGGACGCAAATTTCGTTTGGGTGCAATATTGCATGACCGCGCAATTACCAGTTAAAGCAGCGCAGTGCGAAATTGCAAAAACACCTCTGGTCCTTAAGGTATTTATTGGTCCGAGGCTGAAGTGGTTAACCATGTATTATATCTTGATGCATAATTCACATTAGAAACCATTCATTCTGTCCACATCATTGACAGACAAGTTTCTTTAAAGGCAGGAGGTTAAACACTACATTATTCTCCTTTAGTTATTAGCTACCAGTCCAAAACACTTTTATTTTTGTCAAAGGAGAAGTCCAGCCTGAGCTTATTCGGCTGGCCTTCTCCTATGGGTCACTGGAGTCCAATTAGCTTTGCACTCCTGTGACCCATTTTCAGCATAGAGTGGACGTCACCGAGTTCAGTCCAGGGAGTCTGGATCCACCAAGTGACTGGACTGATAGGCATCTCAGCAGCGGCTCCCCGACCAGCCACAGCACAGCGCTCCAATGAACATGGAGGAGCAGAGCTGCTTATTGACAGGCATCAGCTCTCCGCTCGGGGAGCTCTGAGAACCGAGCCATGGGCAGTGTTCGATGGCTCAGTTCTCAGTGAAGAGACGACATTGGACCGATGCCGCACCCACCTAGGTAAGATTATGGGATAAAGAAAAAAAAATCCCATACTTCTTTTAACTACTTCAGCCCCAGAAGGATTTACCCCCTTCCTGACCAGGCCATTTTTTGCGATACAGCACACCATTTTAACTGACAATTGCGCAATCGTGCGGCATTGTAGCCAAACAAATAGAGCTTTCTTTTAGTGCCATTTGATCACCTCTGCTATTTTAATTTTTTGCGCTATAAACAAAAATAAGAGCGACAATTTTGAAAAAATAAATCTATATTTTTTACTTTTTGCTATAATAAAATATCCACAAAAAAAAATATATAAAAAAAAACAAAAAAAATTTCTTCCTCAGTTTAGGCCAATATGTATTCTTCCAAAAACAAATCTCACAATAAGCATATAGATTGGTTTGCACAAAAGTTATTGCGTCTACAAAATAGGGGATATATTTATGGCATTTTATTATTATTTTAATTAGTAATGGCGTCGAGCTGCGATTTTTATTGTGACTGCGACATCGCGGCAGATAGATTGGACACTTTTGACACTATTTTGGGACCACTGGCATTTATACAGTGATCAGTTCTATAAAAATGCACTGATTACTGTGTAAATGTCATTGGCAGGGAAGGGGTTAAATACTATGGGGCGATCAAGGGGTTAAGTGTGTTCTAACTGTAGGGGAATGGGCTCACTAGAACATGACAGATCACTGGGAGCAGTAGATCCCTGTCATGTTGCTAGGCAGAACAGGGGAATGCCTTGTTTACATACTCTCTGTGCCACGATCGAGGGCCACTGGCAGACAAAGTTCGCAGGACCCGTGGGCGCCTGCTAGCCACTGATGATGGAGTGACATACGGTACATTGTTTTGCGCACCTGTGCCACTTTGCTGACGTATACCGACGCGAGCCGGTTGGTTAAACTACATTTTAATACTGTAAGGCTTTGTGCACACTACCGTTTTTCATAAGCTCACAAAAAACAAAATAAAAAAGAACAAAATGTTGGATGAAAAAATTTAGAAAATAGCATTTTTGTGCAAGCTTCTAGTGGCATTTTATCAGCATTTACAAGCATTAGCAATTTATTCACGTTTTAGCAGTACATGAATAAAAGCTGTTAGTATCGCTTTATTAGCATTTAGAAGCAAATTTGTTTTCTGCTTCTAGACACTGAAGCTCAAAAAAATGCCAAATGCCTTATGTACATGCATGGACACAGGATAACACTATTTAGCATCTAGGAGCAGAAAGAAAAATGCCAATAAGGGCCGGTTCACACAGCGGGCGATGCGAGGCGACACGACTCGCCTCGCCTCGCTCCCGCAAGTCGCCCCCGTTCTGTACAATGGAACCGTTCTGAGAGGAGCGACTCGAGTCGCTCCGACTCAGAAAAAAGGTTCCTGTACTACTTCTGGGCGACTTCGGGGGCAACTTGCATTGACTTCTATACAGAAGTCCTCTGCAAGTCGCCGCTGAGGTCGCCGCAGGTCGCGGCGAGGCAAGTCGGAGACGCCTCGCCGCGCCTGCAGTGTGAACCGGCCCTAACAGGGTTCTGGGAGCTTCAAAAAACACTAGTGTGCATGAAGTCTAAAGGGAATGGGACACAGACTAGCCATAAACCAAACAAAATCTCTGAATTCAACGGACTTGAAAAAGTCCTAAAATAATGACAAAGTAAAAATATCCACAGCTATAAATGAGTAACCTAAGGTGGATACAAAAACTTCAAATTAGTAACTTTCTTTTCCACCTGGTGAACCTATGCAACATTAGTTCAACCCTGGGAATGTATTTGCTTTCATTAAGGCATTGCAGGGTACAGAGCACAGCGCTAAGGTAATGTTTAATCTTCAGCTTGTGAAGGAAAAGAGCACAGCCTGAAACTGCTTCATACCAGGGTGGATATAAATCAATGATTTAAAAAAAAAATTTTGATTTAAATGATGATTTTTTTATTGAAATTAATTTTTTTTTTACTTTTTTATCAAATTTATTTTATTTACATTCTGAGTAAAGAAGAATGCACTGGGGAGCTCAGCAACACAAAAAAAGGACTGGACGTCCATGGAAGACAACAGTGGTGGATAATCACAGGATCCTCTATATGGTAAAGAAAATCCCATTCACAACATCCAGACAAGTGAAGGACACTCTACAAGAGGTGAGCGTATCATTGTCAAAGTCTACAATCAAGAGAAGACTTCACAAGAGCAAATACAGAGGGCTCACCACAGGGTAAAAACCATTCATAAGCCTAAAGAGTAGAAAAGTCAGATTAGACTTTGCCAAAAAAAAAAAAAAGCCAGACCAGTTCTGAAAAAGCATTCTTTGAACAAGTAAAACTAAGATTAATCTGTACCAGAATAAGAATAAAGGGTGGAGAAGGCTTAGAACAGCTCATGATGCATAGCATAGTTGTCATCTGTAAAACATGGTAGAGGCAGTGTGATGGCATGGGCATGCATTGCTTTCAGTGGCACTGAGTTATGGGTGTTTATTAATGACGTGATAGAAGACAGAAGCAGCCGGATGAATTCTGCAGTGTTTAGAGATATACTGTCAGCCCAGACTCAGCCAAATGCAGCAAAGTTGATTCGGACGACGTTTCACAGTACAGATGGACAATGATCCAAAGCACACTGCAAAAGCAACCCAGGAGCTTTTGAAGGAAAAGAAGATGAATATTCTGCAATGGTTGAATCAATCACGTGAGCATGCATTTCACTTGCTGAATGTAAAACAAAAAGGCAAAACAAAGAACACAAAGACAGCTGCAGTTAGAGCCTGGCAAAGCAAGAAAATCCAGTTGTTAATATCCATGTGTTCCAGACTTCAGGCAGTCATTGCCAGTAAAGGATTCTCAACAAAATATTAAAAATTAACATGATTATATTAATTTGTCCAATTACATTTGAGCCCCTGGAAATGGGGGGGGGGGTGTATAAAAATGGTTGCAGGTTTCTAAAATGTGTATTTGATATTTATGTTAGCCCCTTGAATTAAAGCTGAAAGTCTGCACTTCAAATTCAATTGGATGGTTTCATTTAAAATGCTATTCTCATGGCATACAGAGCCAAAGGTAATAAAATGTATATGGACCTACAGTAACTGTATTTCTGTAGTGTTTACTTATTTCTCTCTCCAAAGCTCTAAGTCCCCTATCTTTCTGCCATTTAATTCCGGTTATCAGCATAACTTCTGGTAAGTTCTCTGACAACTGAGATAAAAACAGCCTGAAATTTGTGTTTTACATAGCAGGCAATCTGGTGTTAGATAAAAGCGGTCCTGGGGGTGGATTCGCCACTGGATCACTTTTTTGGGGCGACGCAAACTTCAGTGCCACATTTGACACCTTTCATGGGGAAGAGGGACCTCTGTCTAGGAAGTTACGCCCCCCCTCCTCCTTCACCGGACCAATTAGAAAGTGCAGCTGAAAGGCTTCACTGCCAGGTTCCCTTACTGCTCCTGACAGCCAAACCGAAGATCGTCTGGGGTGTTGACATTGCCAGGACAGGTAAGTGTCCATATATTAAAAGTCAGAAGCTGCAGTATTTGTAGCTGCTGACTTTAAATTTTTTGTGCGGGGGGGGGGGGCTCCGTTTTAAGTGGTTAATTAAGCTAAAAGTGATCTAGAGGGTGGGTGCTTTGACTTGAAAAGGGGTGAACCTTGCCTTCAAAATCATAAACTTGAATTAAGCAATAGTGGAACAAGTGGCAGGCTGTTCCCTACAAGAAGCTTCAGAACGAGAGTCAGACTTTAGAAAGGGAGCTGTAGCTGAGAGATAGACTGACAGCATGTACCGCACCAAGACCATTGAGGGAACCTTCCTTAGGATGGATAGGAACACAACAGAGAGATGGTATGTCCTGGTTATAATGAAAGCAAAAAACACACCTCATTAACAACCTTGTCCTTGTGTAGCACAAGAAAAGTTCTTAACAGGGTAAGGGCACCAATTCAGAACCTTGCTTGGGAACAAGCAATAATGATGAGAATGGTAACCTTGGGAGTAAGTATAGACAGAATATCTCACTAGGTTCAAAGAACAGTCCTTGAAGAGCCAAAAGAAGTATTAGACCCAAGGAGTCACTGGAGAACGTACAGGAAAAATAATGTGAACACCACCCTGTATAAAGGCCTGCAAAGTGTGTGAGGAGGGCAGTCTTCTAGAAGGGAACCGCTATGGCCAAGAACATACAATATCTATGTTTATATCTCCCTCTGAATGAGTTTATTTGGCCATGACACATGCACAGATAGACCTCAGTCTTTAGTCATTTATAACTGGCCAGGGTCATTCTGCATATGCACCACCGACATTATGACGAATCACTCGAGGGGAAATGTGAAAATCACTTGTGTGTAATTGGTGGTGGTGGCGGCGTCGTTGATTTCACATTGTTGATATTTACATGTCGTACCTGAGCATGTACTGAAGTAAAAGTGAGCACAAATGTAACATGCAAATAAATAACATTTTACACAGGATCATGCTACTAGCTCAATCTTCTTTCCAAAAATATGCCTGACTGCATAGCCCGAATATTTACTATTAGTACCTTTTATCGATCAGTATTTTATAATCATCATATTATCACAGAGGTTTTATTTTACATTACCTCACTGTGCTGTCTTCAGTGACCACAATGGGTTAAACATGGGGTCATAATAGGGCAAAGGGCCATACAGAGAACCTACAGATGGTGGATGAAAGGCCCCAATCTGGCTGGAACTGAGGCACAGAAAGACAGTGCAGGCTGAGGATCATCAGTGGAAATGGTGGGTAAGAGGAAGCCACCCCAAACAAGTTTTTTTAAGTTTCTTTAAACAGTAACATGCGATTTGGGCTGGATTACAGTGGCTATAGTCTGATAATGACTTATTATAATCGACTAAATGAAAAGAAGCATCAGAGTGGGAGAGTTTACTTCCTCTTTCAATGACAGGGGGTGAATTTTGTTAGCTGCCATAATTATAACTAATTTTTTCTTTAACTAGACATAGAAACATAGAAAAGTGACAGAAGAAAAGACTGAGTAGTGCGTTGAGTCTGCCCATTTTATTTTATTATTAGACATCATATACCCTTGCTTCTGCCGATTATTTGACATTACTTGATCTCCTATAGTAACCATTAACAAGTATTGTAATCACCATACTATTGGAAGGCATTCTGTACGGCCGGCATTGCTCCAGCTCTGCATTAGTGAGCCCCATGTTCAGGTCTACATTTAACTGCTTTATTGCAGACAGCATAGGCAGTATAGTCCCTTTATTATGGTCTTAGGACAAGAAAGGAAAGCATAACTTACTACAAAAAGGTTTATATTTCCTGAATGCACTTGCAGCCATGATGAATGGATCACCAGACAGTGGCAAAAAGATGCAAAGGTTACTAAACTAGCACAACTTCATGTAAGAGTCCATTCACACAGGAGCAACTTTGGATCCGACTTGAAGTCGTCCCAAGTTTCCTCAAGTCGCGCAACATGATAAAATCTATGTAAGTGAATGAGAGCTGTCTTAATGTACACTACTGAAGTCGCTCAGACTTCAGAAAAGGTTCCTGTACTACTTCAATCCGACTTCTAGGCAACTTGTACTTTAACTTTTGGTAAAAAAAAAAAAAAAAATTGACTTTGGAATCATAGGCTTTGCTTTACTAGAAGATTCAAATGATAGAGAGAGAGAGAGAAAATATCCACTGACAAAATATTATGGGTACGTTTGCAATATTTAACAAAGGCTATGTACCAAAAAAAAAAAAAAAAAAAAAGTAGTTTATATAGTTATAAAATAGGCGTTACTTGACATTTCTTTTTCCACAAAATAAGAAAATTCTTTTAAGGAATATTTTTTGACATTTCTAAAAGTCAGGGGATACTTGGCTGCAAAGCTTAAAAACACCATCATGAGAAAACATCTCATACACATAGAAAACCTTTGCTGTACAAAGAGAGAGAAAAAAGGTTTCACAGTAATCAGACCAGTCAACAACATCCAAGCAGACTATCGTTGCTGCTTTTCAACCTGCTTATAAAAAGCACAGCAATTTGATCCTTTTTTTTTTTACATGTAAACAATATGGTCAAGGGAAGTACAGAAGAGCAGATAGATGGCTGTGAATATAGCTGGATTGCCAGAAACACGGGTCTAACACAGGCCAAGCACTAAGCTTGAGAAAATCTATTTGTAAAATGTTCAATCCTTGAAATGAAGTCATTGACTTAGATTGGTTCCTGTATTGCATACAGCGCAGACCTGTCCACAAAAGGGATCACTCAGGCAGCATGCAAGCAAGACAAAGTAGGTGCTATAGCAACAGTGTTCATGCATCACCCACCATCACCCACTGCTGCCATCTGAAGAGACAATAGAGGGGGGAGAGATGGAGAAGAGAGGGATTTATGTATTTCAAGGACTGCCCATTACACAAACCTTTTCATAAGCTGAAAAGAAATATAAAAGGTGCCCATTAGAAATGGAAAATTGTATTAACAGAAGTAATGGGGATGGAAAGAATGAAGTACACCGATACACAGAATAGTTTAAAAAAGGTAAGAAACAAGTAATGGAAATGAACAGGTGACACACGGCTCTGGTAAATATGGTGGGAAGCATGCAATTCCACAAGACTTCAGCTGTCATGTGACCGATGACTGTCATATTGTACATACTGCGGCGTTGAGAGCTTTACAATGGTGACAAACAAGATGGAAAATATGGCACAGTATGATCAGCGTTATTCTGGGAAGTAACTTTATCTAAGTGCTAACACTTCATCTTCAAAAGCCACAATTTGGGGATTTTTCATGGGTAACAAGTGGATATCCCATTGTGGATGATCGTGTCTTTCCACATTCCAGGTTTAATAATGCGGGTCAGTCGTTTCTCAGGCAGATTAGTGTAATGAAAGTTATTCCAGCCCTACAATTTGGACTTTGTGGATTTCAGTTCTTTACTTTATGTCCTCTTTTACTGTTGGTTCTACCTTTAATGTCAGTGACTAATTCTAACTTTAGAAGGCACTAAAGTTTTCACTGGTTATGACAAACCTCAGGTAATTTGTTTTTTGCGAACGATAAACTGTGGTTTGTTTGGATGGATATTTGGCAACAGGCTTCATGTACATATGGTTAAATGGGAATGGTCAGCTTTATTGCTTGCTTTTCATAAACCTGTTGCTTGACTCTGGCCTCTAAATTTTATAAAAGATGTTTAAGGAATCTGGAAATCACCACAAAATCCATTAATGTATTCATCAAAATTCATTTTTAAAGAACTAGGTAGAAGGGGGAAAAAAAAAAAAATAGTCTGGGCAATGACAGAAGGCAACTAAGGGAATCAGAAAAACAATGTCAAAATAAAATGAATACAATTCTGCTAGTCACATATTTGTCTTTAATCACATTAAGGACTAACGCCCATGGGCATTTAAAAAAAAAAAAAAAAGAGCTGTAAAGCTAGTACAGACGCCAGGAAAAAAAGCAGTGTTAACGCAATTTTATCCGTGTTTTGCATTGGCCTCAATGCGCGTTTACCCGCACTAGCTTTCAGACATGTTTCTATCTCCTATAGGAACCCATTGATTTGAAGTCACACCAGAAGTTGGATCAAGATGATCCGACTTGCAGTGCGACTTGTGTGCTGGGAATCTTGAAAGAAAACCCCGCCCAAATGTACAAAAAAAATATTTGCAAGTGCCCCCCCCCCCCCCCCCACCTCCTGGACCATACCAGGCCCCATGCCCTCAACATGGGGGGGTTGGTTCTTTGGGGTGGGAGGAGCCTGCGCCCCCACCAGAAAGCACCTTTCCCCGTGTTGATTAGGACAAGGGCCTCTTCACGAAACCCTTGCCTGGTGGTTGTCTGGGTCCGCGGGTGGGGGCTTATAGGAATCTGGAAGCCCCCTTTAACAAGGGGGCCCCCAGATCCGTCCCCCCACCCCAAGTGAATGAGTATGGGGTACATCGTAGCACTACCCATTAGCTTAAAAAAGGGGGAAAAAAAGTGACAGAAATAGCACACACCACAGGTTTTTAAAGTATTTTATTAAGGCAGCTCCTGCTCTTCTGGCGACGTCTTCTTCCCACTGCACTGTCCTCTCTCCGCTATCTTCTTGCTCTTTTGCTGGGTCTTCTCCCTCTGTTATTCTTCCAACGTTGACTCAACGCGATCTCCCAATGAAATTCCGAGTCCACCACGTGCAATGACTTATATTGGCATGGGTCAGGGCCACCCGATGACAATTTATGGCCACACCCCTTGTGACATCATTGCCCCATCATGCCCCAGGTGGTGACGTCACAATGGAAGTGGCCACCAACTTACGTCATCGGGTGGCCCTGCCACATGCCATTATAAGTCATTGCACACAGCGGACCCAGCATTACACCGGGAGATTGCGGTGTGTCAACATCAGAAGAAGAACAGAGGGAGAAGATCCTACAAAAGAGTGAGAAGATAGCGGAGAGAGTGGACAGCACAGACAGGAGAAGAACCGGAGAGGGGAGACGGACTGGCAGAGGGAGAAGACGTCATCAGAAGAGGAAGTAGTGCCGGAGCTGCTATAATAAGATACTTTAAAAACCTATGTAGTGTGTTCATCTTTGACACTTTTTTTAGGTGAATGAGTAGGGGTACCATGTACCCCATACTCATTCACCTATGGTGGGGGGCAGAGATCTGGGAGCACCCCCTTGTTAAAGGGGGCTTTCAGATATCGATAAGTACCCGCCCGCAGACCCCGACAACCACCCGGCAAGGGTTGTTGGGAAGAGTTCCTTGTCCTCATCAACATGGGGACAAGGTGCTTTGGGGTGGGGGCACGGGGCCATTCCGATTCGAAGCACCCACCCCCATGTTGAGGGCATGTGCTATAGTCCAGGAGGGGAGGGGGCATGCTTGCTCCCCCCCCCCCCCTTTCCTGACCTTCTGGGTTACGTGCTCAGAAAAAGGACTGGTATTAATCTTGGGGGACCCCTTAAGATCCATACCAAAGGATCTAGTATCATCTTGGGGGGACCTCACGCAATTTTTTTTACATTTTGGCGGGATTTCCTTTCAAAATTCTCTGCACACAAGTCGAACCGTAAGTCAGATCATCTTGATCCAACTTCTGGTGCGACTTCTATTCAAATCAATGGGCTCCCATAGGGAACCATTGATTTTGAATAGCGACAGAACTGATGGACGAGGCTTAACATTGTGTATACAGCTTTAAGCCTCGTTAAAAACGCATTTAACACATTTTACCGGGGCCTGGCGTTTTTACAGCTCTAGCGCTGGAGCCTCAGAACACGCTGGTCCTCGTTTTTTTTTGTTTTGTTTTTTGGAGCTTAAAAATGCCTATGCCACTTACAGCTCCTAAACACGTTGGTGGGCATGAGGCCATAGGCTAACATGGAGAGGCGTTTTTAAGCTGTGAAAAAGTAGCTATAAAAACATCCGTAGGCATGAGGCCTAACCAGTTTCACCATGGATTAACCAAGCACCGCAGCCAGGAAGTATGTCAACCTAAAATAATTTAATATCCAATTCCGAGTAGAACATTTATCTTTTAATGGGGTTTCTCCAAAAAACACTTTAAGAGGAAAAGTCCACCATTAAACAAATGCTCAAAGTATTTCACAAAGAAAGAAAGGAAGAAGGTGGCTTAAAAAGGGAAGGACAGTCATATACCTCCTATAAAAGATACTCAATTGTAGCCTATGCTGCTTACAACTCCAGAACCAAGAAAATAGAGGAGTGGGTAGGCTCACGACATATGGTGGAGGGCACTATAAGATATTTTTCTTTTAGTCCATTGAAGGTCACACTAATTCTGAAAGTCAGATTATACTTCCAACTTCAGGAGCTGGGGAAACTAGAAAATCTATCAGGTTTGGTATAAACCCATCTCTACTAATCAGTTTTTTTTTTTAAACAGTACAAGAAAAAGATTTTACACCAAATACAAAGACGTAACCATCTACCGAGGGATATTGGAATTCAGAAAGCCAAAATGTCTAAAAGCTGTCAAACTGAGGGGGGGGGGCAACAGCCGCTGACAGATCCAAGAAGGGACCAGGAACCATCTGCAAAACAGGCTTAATCATAGAAGCAATGCATAATACTGAACTAGATGAGATGAAGATCCAAACGAGACAGACAAGACTAGGGCTGCAACTAACTATTATTTTCATAATCGATTAGTTGGCCGATTGTTTCGATTAATCGGTTAATAACCTTTAAAAAAAAAAAAAAAGTGGGTCAAATTGACGTTCATTTTCAACCACAGCGATGGGAAAATTTGGAAATAGAAAACTGCTTGTATGTGGTTTTCATTCAGAAATTACATTCATTTTAAAAACCGAACATTAAAAACAAAAATTTAAAACAAAATTCTTTCATTCAGCGAATGTACAAAGATTTTTCATCTGAATAGTCTCATCTGAAAATTGATCTGTGTGGCCAGCATAAGGCTCGGTACACACCTATGCAGTTTGCTTTTGATCTGTTTCTACAGTGCTTTTTGCTGTGCGTTTTTGATTTCTGCGCATGTGATTTTACTGCAATTTGCATTTTAAAAATGATTAAAAAACATTTGCTTAAAAAACGCATTATATGCTTTTCTGCAGCTTCTCCATTGAAGTATATTGAACCAAAGAAGCCCCGTTTTGCGTTTAAAAGTCCCTGACCCTTTCCAAATACGCAGCGGCTGATAAAAGCACAGATATTAACGTGTCCCATGGAAAACATTTAACCACTTTCAGACCGGACCATTTTGCTGGTAAATGACCAGAGGTCTTTTTACACTTTGGCACTGCGCTGCTTTAACTGGTAATTGCGCGGTCATGCAATGTTGTACCCAAACAAAATTTGCGTCCTTTTCTTCCCACAAATAGAGCTTTCTTTTGATGGTATTTGATTGCCTCTGCGATTTTTATTTTTTGCGATATAAACGTAAAAAGACCGCAAATTTTGAAAAAAAATGATATTTTCTACTTTTTGTTATTAGAAAAATCCAATAAACTCAATTTTAGTCATACATTTAGGCCAAAATGTATTCAGCCACATGTCTTTGGTAAAAAAAAAGTCAATAATTGTATATTTATTGGTTTGCGCAAAAGTTGTCACATCTACAAACTAAGGTACGTTTTCTGCAATTTACGCAGCTTTTAGTTTACGACTGCCTATCTCATTTCTTGAGGTGCTAAAATGGCAGGGCAGTACAAAACCCCCCCAAATGACCCCATTTTGGAAAGTAGACCCCCTAAGGAAATTGATAAGAGGCATGTTGAGCCCATTGAATATTTTATTTTTTTGCCTCAAGCGATTGAATAATGACAAAAAAAAAATTTTTTTTTTTTTTTTACACAAAGTTGTCACTAAATGATATATTGCTCACACATGCTATGGGCGTATGTGAAATAACACCCCAAAATAAATTCTGCTGCTTCTCCTGAGTACGGGGATACCACATATGTGGGACTTTTTGGGAGCCTAGCCGCGTACGGGGCCCCGAAAACCAAGCACCGCCTTCAGGCTTTCTAAGGGCGTACATTTTTGAGTTCACTTCTCACTACCTATTACAGTTTTGAAGGCCATAAAATGCCAAGATGGCACAAAACCCCCACAAATGACCCCATTTTAGAAAGTAGACACCCCAAGCTATTTGCTGAGAGGCATGTTGAGTTCATGGAATATTTTATATTTTGCCACAAGTTGCGGGAAAATTACAAACTTTTTTTTTTTTTTTTTTTTTTTCACAAAGTTGTCACTAAATGATATATTGCTCACACATGCCATGGGCATATGTGAAATGACACCCCAAAATAAATTCTGCTGCTTCTCCTGAGTACGGGGATACCACATATGTGGGACTTTTTGGGAGCCTAGCCGCGTACGGGGCCCCGAAAACCAAGCACCGCCTTCAGGCTTTCTAAGGGCGTAAATTTTTGAGTTCACTTCTCACTACCTATTACAGTTTTGAAGGCCATAAAATGCCAAGATGGCACAAAACCCCCACAAATGACCCCATTTTAGAAAGTAGACACCCCAAGCTATTTGCTGAGAGGCATGTTGAGTCCATGGAATATTTTATATTTTGCCACAAGTTGCGGGAAAATTACAAACTTTTTTTTTTTTTTTTTTTTTTTCACAAAGTTGTCACTAAATGATATATTGCTCACGCATGCCATGGGCATATGTGAAATGACACCCCAAAATAAATTCTGCTGCTTCTCCTGAGTACGGGGATACCACATATGTGGGACTTTTTGGGAGCCTAGCCGCGTACGGGGCCCCGAAAACCAAGCACCGCCTTCAGGCTTTCTAAGGGCGTTACAGTTTTGAAGGCCATAAAATGCCAAGATGGCACAAACCCCCCCCAAATGACCCCATTTTGGAAAGTAGACACCCCTAAATTTAGGGGTACACTAGTGAGACTAGGTAATAAATGGCGGGTGCCCTGAAACTATAAAAAAATAACTAACCAACCAGCGTCACCTGTAACAGTTATATGGTGATCACTGGTGAAAGGGTTAACTAGGGGGCAATCAGGGGGCTTTATGCGGTAGTATATGGGGGTCCCTGGCGCTATAAAAAGCTGCGGCGAACCTAAATACCTACCTGCCTAACTAGCGTCACCTGTGACACTAATACAGCGATCAGAAAAACGATCGCTTATTAGGCTGGGTTCACACTGGAGCGATGCGGGAACGCCACGAATGCGCGGCGGGTTCCCGCATCGCATGCCTCCCGGCGGCAGTTCACACTGCCCTATGCGAACTGCTGGGAGTGTCAGTGAAATGTTACTGACACCCCCAGATCAGTTCGCATATCGCAGTGCGATCTGCAAACTCGGATCGCATGGTGTGAACACCCATGCGATCCGATTCTGCTGCGGGCCAAAAAAAGGGTCCCGTGCGAATTTGCGGCGGGTGCGGCGGGTGTGGCGGGTGCGGCGGGTGCGGCGAATGGCTGAACTCGAATCGCACAGAGATCGGATGTGATTTGCACTGCAGTGCGGTGCGAATCACATCCGTTCTCATAAACCGCTGCAATGTGAACCCAGCCTTAGTGACACTGGCGACGGGGGGTGATCACGGGGTTAAACCTTTATTGGGGGGGTTAGGGGGGTACCTTAGAACTAAAGGGGGCTAACCCTAACTGCCCTAACAGTTATTAGTCACAAATGACACCCGCCGGGTGATCAGGGGGTTAAACCTTTATTAGGTAATAAATGGTGGGTGCCCTGAAACTATAAAAAATAACTAACCAACCAGCGTCACCTGTAACAGTTATATGGTGATCACTGGTGAAAGGGTTAACTAGGGGGCAATCAGGGGGCTTTATGCGGTAGTATATGGGGGTCCCTGGCGCTATAAAAAGCTGCGGCGAACCTAAATACCTACCTGCCTAACTAGCGTCACCTGTGACACTAATACGGCGATCAGAAAAATGATCGCTTATTAGGCTGGGTTCACACTGGAGCGATGCGGAAACGCCGCAAATCCGCGGCGGGTTCCCGCATCGCATGCCTCCCGGCGGCAGTTCACACTGCCCTATGCGAACTGCTGGGAGTGTCAGTGAAATGTTACTGACACCCCCAGATCAGTTCGCATATCGCAGTGCGATCTGCAAACTCGGATCGCATGGTGTGAACACCCATGCGATCCGATTCTGCTGCGGGCCAAAAAAAGGGTCCCGTGCGAATTTGCGGTGGGTGCGGCGGGTGTGGCGGGTGCGGCGGGTGCGGCGAATGGCTGAACTCGAATCGCACAGAGATCGGATGTGATTTGCACTGCAGTGCGGTGCGAATCACATTCGTTCTCATAAACCGCTGCAATGTGAACCCAGCCTTAGTGACACTGGCGACGGGGGGTGATCACGGGGTTAAACCTTTATTGGGGGGGTTAGGGGGGTACATTAGAACTAAAGGGGGCTAACTCTAACTGCCCTAACAGTTATTACAGTCACAAATGACACCAATGCAAAAAAAAAAAAAAAAAAAAAAAAATGACATTGGTGTCACTGTGACTGGGGGGCAGGGGTAATTGGGGGGGTGATCGGGGGGTAAAGGGGGGGTGTGAGTGTGCCTGGCATGTTCTACTGTGTGTGTAGAGTGTTGGTGCAACTCACCGATCCGCTCTCCTCCGTGTCGGAACGGAAAATACCGACACGGAGGAGAGAATACATCACTTCCTCTCCTGTGTTTACATTACAGGAGAGGAAGTGATGTCACGGGGGATTCCTATTCGTCGGGAGCGATCGCGAGGGGGTGGCCATGAACGAATGGCCGTCCCCTCGTCCGGGATCGCTCCCGCACGAATACCGACCGCCGCAGGCACCGGGCGGGGGCCCGATCGGGCCCCCGACCCGCGGGAGGCAAGGGACGTACATGTACGCCAATATGCCTGCCCGTGCCATGCTATCGACGTACATCGTCGTGCGGCGGTCGGCAACTGGTTAATGAACTGTAGCGTTTCTGCAAAAAGCACCAAGAAACATAGATTATATGTTATAGATTATAGCTATACCAGGTCTAAGACATTTTTGAACCAAATGGGGTTAAAAAGACTAAAATTAGCCCTTTATAGAAAGAAAAAAAGAAAAAGGGAAAAAAAAAAAGCAGATAATCACTACTTTAAGGGGTTCATTTTTTTACTGTAGAACTGTTAAAGTAATATTTACAGTAGCGATTATTTTCTCTTTTTGTACTATAAAGAGTTAATTTTAGTTTTTTTTTAATCCCATTATGTTACTGTCCGATTAATCGATTATGAAAAGAGTAATCGATTAATTTCATAATCGTTTAGTTGTTTCAGCCCTAGACAAGACAGACAAGACTAATAACAACCAAGGAAAAGCCACGGAGAACCAACCTGATGCTTAAAGCTAGAGGTCGACCGATACGGGTTTTTCTCTGGCCGATGCCGATATTTAGAAATCATGGCGGCCGATAGCCGATATATGATGCCGATTTTTTTGGGCCGATATGTTAGGCCGATTTTAATTTATTTATTTTTTTTCCTTTTTTTATTTATTTTTTATTTATTTTTTAATCCCCCTTGATCTAACACACCTTTCCCACTGGGGCGTTTTTCAGGCGCTTTTGGGCTAAAAATAGCGCCTGTAAAGTGCCTGTAAAATGGCTCCCCTGCAGTCTGTGTGAAAGACAGCTTTCACACTGAGGCGATGCGCTGGCAGGATCTTAAAAAAAAAAAAAAAGTCCTGCAAGCAGCACGTTTGGAGTGGTGTATACCGCTCCTCCACCACTCCTGCCCATTGATATGAATGGGCACCACTGCCGAAGCGCATGCAATGCGATTTGGCAGCAGTGCTTCATGGGCGCATTTAACCTCTTCCTTGGCCGCTAGCTGGGTTATATGTGCCCCACTAGCAGCCAAATAGCACCGCTAAAATGATGGTAAAGAGCCGCTAAAACGTGCGTTTTACCATCAACCCCTGCCTGCTCCAGTGTGAAAGCAGTCTTCATAAGTGATACAGAAAATTTCTTACATTTAAACATTAAACAAAACAAACCTCCTATCAGTTTACTTGTATGTATGATTTAGATAAAAAAAATCTATATATTAAATAAAAACAGTTAGGGCCGGTTCACACAGCGAGCCGCGGCGAGGCGTCTCCGACTTACCTCGCCGCGACTTGCGGGGAGCTCAGCGGCGACTTGCAGAGGACTTCTGCATAGAAGTCAATGCAAGTCGCCCCCGAAGTCACCCCGAAGTAGTACAGGAACCTTTTTTCTGAGTCGGAGCGACTCGAGTCGCTCCTCTCAGAACGGTTCCATAGTACTGAATGGGGGCGACTTGCGGGAGCGAGGCGAGGCGAGCCGTGTCGCCTCGCCTCGCGTCGCAGTGTGAACCGGCCCTTAGTCAAAACTTTTGGACGAAAAAAAAAATGGGCTAACTTTACTGTTTTTATTTTATTTTTATTTTTTAAATAGTGTATTTTTTTCCTAAAAAAAAATGCATTTGAAAGACCTCTGTGCAAATGCAGTGTGACATTAAATATTGCAACAACCGCTATTTTATTCCCTAGGATCTCTGCTAAAAAAAATATATATAATTTTTGGGGGGTCTATGTGATTTTCTGGCAGAAAATACAGGATTTTTACTTGTAAGCAACAAGTGTCAGAAAAGATTTAGTCTTTAAATGGTTAAACTGAGAACTTCTAAACACTGAGATGACTTCATTCATTCAAGTGTAAACATTGTATCTTTCTGTTCTTTTCTTGGCAGCCTGCCCAGAGAGGAGGAAAGGGTTTCTATGATGACTCAGGCAACTTACACTGACTGAAATGACTTCTGTAATAGAAAAGTCCCCCTGTAGTTCTAAATCGGCTTTTTATCAGCTCAATTGGCCGATGCCGATTATTTAAAAAACGGCAAATATCGGCCGATATATCGGTCGACCTCTACTTAAAGCTCAACTCCAGGAAGAGTAAAATTGTTAATTTTATATCTAGTGGGGAGAAATCGGATTTTTTATAACAGCTTACCTGTAAAATCCTTTTCTTTTGAAGTACATCGTGGGACACAGAGCCATAGTAATTACTATGTGGGCTATAGTCCACCTTCAGGTGCTGGACATTGGCACACCCTAAACAGGAAGTTGCCTCCCTATACAACCCTTCCCATACCAGGAGTAGCTTAGTTTTGTAGGCAATACAATGTGTATACTAGAAAGAGGGGCGGGACCTCTGTGTCCCATATTGTACTTCAAAAGAAAACAGGATTTTTGAAAACAGCTTACCTGTAAAAACCTTTTCTTTGAAGTACATCAGAAGACACAGAGCCATAACAGTTATGTGGTTATAGGCCACCTTCAGGTAATGGACACTAGTACGACCTAAATGAAAAAGTGCACTGCCTATATAACCCCTCCCAATGGAGGGAGTACTTCCGTTTTGTAGCAAAGCAATATAGGTGTATACAAAAGAAGAGAGGGACCTCCGTGTCCCCCGATGTACTTCAAAGAAAAGGATTTTACAGGTAAGCTGTTTATAAAAATCCTGTTTTCTTTTCATACATCAGGGGACACAGAGCCATAGTAGTTACTATGCGGGATGTCCCATAGCAATGACAACTGAAGGAAGGGATACAATAGTAGGGCACCAAGAGACTAGAGGACTCACTGCAGCCTGCAGTACAATTCGCCCAAAGTTGATATCCTCATGATCTTTTACATCTACATCTAGAATCTGGTAAATGTATGGATTGAAGACCAAGTTGCAGCCTTGCAGATCTGACCCATGGAGGCTTGGTGAGAATTCAAGGATCCTACCTATGACATATTTCCTGGGGTGCCAACCCATGGATGGACCTATGCCTTCCAGACTCATTAGTATATGACACTGAATGCCAGCTTCCCAGCATAACCAAAGTAGAAACTACTGAAGCTGACAGCCCACGGTCTTATTTTAGAATGTGGGTCTCAAAAGCCAAACCGTTAAATTTAACGTTTGTAAGGAATACCCTTTATTAAGGGTATAAAAATACCCTTTAGTGGACTGTATCTATGATCAGCCTTAAGTACTGCAATCTCCTTAACCGCCGGAACCACAACACTTTCCAAGGCTTGGATCCCTCTCTCGGCTTGAACCTATTCCAGGGCACCCTGCCCTTCAAAAGGAAAAGGAACTCTCCCCGGGGCTCCCACTGGCTTCTCCGGGATCATAGTTTTAAGGAGGATCTTACTAGGTTGAGGATCCAACCCAAGTATTCCAGGTATCTGACTGCGGTAACCAGACTTTTGTTTAAACGGGCTACCAATTGACCTATCAAGAGTAGATCACCTAAGTAGGCTAGTATCGTTATACTTTGAGCCCTTAAACCACCTCAAGAAGCCAGGATCTTTATACACACTCGAGGTGCAGTAGCTAGCACGAAAAAGGTAGAGCTACAAACTGGAAATTAAGATTTTCTACCTCAAAGCATAGAAATTTCTGGTGAGCGGGGAAGATCAGCACATGGAGATAAGCATCCTTGCTGTCGATAGACGTCAGAAGTTCTCCCCCTTGTACGAAAGAGACTACTGATCGGATAAATTCCAAAAGTATTTTTCTCTGAATCTTTAAGAACATTTGATCTAAGGAAAAACGAGGAGACGGGAACTCTTGGAACTCCAGTTTGGAGCTATTGAGGAAGTCCTCCATTCGTCTTCCTGTCAGGTCAATGAGAACTGCAGAATAATACCCCCTATTGAGCTAGCGGGGCGCCGCCTCATAAAAGGAGGCTACGGTATCTTGTAGGTTTTCCTCCTCCAAGACCTCTATTCGTCCCTAGGGTTAACTCCTAGAATTACCTGAACCTGATGGCGGGAGCCATTGTGACTGCCTGAAGGCCGATGCCCCTGGCACAAAAAGAAGGAGCTTTTAAAAATGAAAATATATTTACTCCTTTACTTAAATGGAAAAAAAAAAAAAAAAAGACGGTACTCTTCTCACTAGAATTTCTTTGGATGAATTATCCAAACATCTTCAAATAGCTGTTCCACCGCAAAAGGAAGACTAGCCAGAAGTTTCTACATGGCAAAAGGAAGTTTATCCACCGCTGATGTGCGTTCCTACACGCGTGTTTCCAGTGGAGCTCAGCACATCTTTACCCGTAACCAACACCTTAAGACATTGGCGAAAAACGGAGGTACTTCCACCAGTGGGAGGGGTTATATAGGGTGTGCACTTTTTAATTGAGGGCATGCCAGTGTCCATCACCTGAAGGTGGCCTATAACCACATAGTAACTACTATGGCTCTGTGTCCCCTGATATACAAAAAGAAAAGGATTTTATAGGTAAGCTGTTATAAAAATCCTATTTTCTTTAAATCGTACATCACAGGACACAGAGCCATAGTAATTATTATGTGGGATGTCCCAAAGCAATGCCAACTGAGGGGAGGGAGACAAAAGTAGGGCACCATGAGATCAGAGGACTTCTACTGCTGCCTGAAGTACACTGAGCCCATAGGTGACATCCTCATGTCTTTTTACATCTGCCTGATAGAATCTGGCAAATGTATGGATTGAAGACCAAGTTGTGGCCTTGCGGATTTGAGCCATGGAGGCTTGGTGATGCATTGCCCACGAAGCACTAACAGCCCTAGAGGGGGCTATGATTTGAGAGGGTAGAAACTATCTCTTTAAACCATAAGCTTGAACGATTACTTGTCGTATCCATTTAAAAATAGTAGATTTAGATGCTGCCTGTCCTCTCTTAGGACCTTCAGGCAACACAAACAAAATATCAGTTTTCTGAATCTGAGTAGTCGCCTTTCAGCAGACTTTGACTGATCTCATCACATCAAGGAAATGTAGTGATTTTTCTTCCATAGAACAGGGTTTTGGGGGAAAAAAAAAAAAAAAAAAAAGAGAGAAGGTAGAACAATATTCCGGTTTAGATAAACAACCTGATAGTACCTTTGGTAAAAAAAATTAGGATGAGGACACAATACTACCTTATCCTTGAAAACAATAATATGGCTCTTTACAAGAGCGAGCAGCCAATTCTGATACCCTTCTTGCAGCAGATATGGTTACCAAAAAAAAAAAATTGTAAAAAAGGATCAAGGGAATTTGTCGTATCAGCCTAAAAAAAGGCTGTTGTGTAATGCAGACAAAACTAAATTCAAGTCCTAAGGGTTCAGGGGTGACCTAACCGGAGATTAAGCCATGGTACCCCCTTGAATAAAGTTACGAATCAAAGAATGCAAAGCAAGTGGTCACTGAAATAATATCGATAAGGCCGAGACCTATCCTTAGAAAGCACTCAAGGCCAGTGTTCTCTCAACCCATCTTGAGAAAGTCAAGGATTCTACGTTTGACCTATTTCCTAGGGTGCAAACCCTGGTTTCACACCAGGAGACATGTGCTTCCCAGACTCCATAATCTATAATTATGGAGGCCAGCTACCTTGCATTAACCAAGGTAGAAACCACTGAACCCAACAGCCCCCACTTCTTCAGAGTGTGGGTTTCAATTGCCAAATTGTTAAATTTAGAGTTTGTAAAGTAGGATGGAATACCGGACCTTGCAAGAGAAGGTCTGGCCGTGGCGGTAGGGTCCATGGGTCCCCTACTGCAGGGGTTGACAAATTTGCTTGGAATCTAGGAGCCAGCTTAAAAAGTTAGGAGCCAGGTCCGTGACGGCGATCCGGACCTGTCCCTGGCCTGACATGGAGACGAGTGAGGGGAAGATAGCAGCGCCGCCGTCGCCGCCCCGCCCGTCTCCAAGTCATTGCCCATAGCTCATAGAGGGACATTTTAATAATTTTTTTCAAATGACAATTTTTTTTCAATTGCATTTTAATGTAAATATGAGATCCGAGGTCTCTCTGACCCCAGATCTCATATTTAAGAGGACCTGTCATGCTTTTTCTATTACAAGGGATTTTTACATTCCTTGTAATAAGAATAAAAGTGACACAACATTTTTTTTAAAAGAACAGTGGGAAAAAAAAAGTTTAAATAAGCAGAAAAAATAATAATTTTTAAACGCGCCCTGTCCTGCCCGCATATAAAATCGGTGTTCGAACCACACATAGGAGGTAGCGCCGTGATCGGTAGAGCGAGAGCAATAATTCTAGCCCCAGACCTCCTCTGTAACTCAAAACGTGCAACCTGTAGAATTTTTTTAAACGTCGCCTATGGAGATTTTAAAGGGTAAAAGTTTGTCGCCATTCCATGAGCGGGTGCAATTTTGAAGCGTGACATGTTGGGTATCAATTTACTCAGCGTAACATTATCTTTCACAATATAAAAAATAATTGGGCTAACTTTACTGTTGTCTTATTTTTTTATTAACTAAATTATTTTTCCCAACAAAAGTGCGCTTGTAAGTCCGCTGCACAAATACGGTGTGACAGACAGTATTGCAACAACCACCATTTTATTCTCTAGGGTGTTAGAATAAAAAATATATATAATGTTTAGGGGGTTCTAAATAAAGGGAAGAAGAGGGAGGTAATATAAAACAGGCAGAGGCATTGCTGGTTTGTCATACCAACGGCGACCACAAGAGGGCGCCAGATTCCATAAGGAATCATAGGACCGCAGAAGGCCTCAAAGCCGCGGCCTAAATTTTCGGCCGCCGGCGGAACGGCCCGACGCGATCACGCTGGGGGGGGTCCACAGAGACAGGATACCCCCAGCTGTGCTGCCCCAGGCGCGAGGTCGCTATTTCTAGTCGCCAATGCGACCTGGCGCCCGGGTTTTGTCGAGCCCTGCCCTACTGTCATCTTTACGATCTCTGCATACCAAGACTTCCTGGGCCCCATTGGGGCCACGAGAATCACTGACTTCTCTTCCTGCTTGATCCTGCGAATCGTGGACGCAGGCAGAATAGGGGAGTGCATAAATCAATGAGAACCAACTGCACGGGAATAGCAAGGTGCCTGTTCCACATGCTAGTGGATCCTTTGTTTTTGACACAAAGTTGTCGATATCTTTGTTGAACCTGGACGTAAACAGATCTATGTCTGGGATCCCCCATCTTTGAAAGGAAGATATCGGGGGAAGGGAACCATTCTCCCGGGAACAACTGCTGGCAACTAAAGTAGTCCGCCTGCCAATTTTCTATCCCTAGAATGAAGGCGGCTGATAGGAAAAAAACATTGTCTTCTGCCCAAGATAGGATACGCTTCACCTTTCTCTGGGCCGCATAACTTCTTGTGCCCCCTTGGTGATTAATACAGGCCATTGCTGTGACAGTGTCGTATTAAATCCTGGCAGGACAAGACCATACGTCCAGGCCCTCAGAACCAAGTGCTCTGCCTGAATTTCTAGAATGATAATGGGCAAGGCCATTTCTGATCTGGGCCACTTCTAACTGTTAACTGAAGGATTTTCTCCCTTGCAGATTTTTGGATATTAGCCATAAACTAAGGCTCCAGCATACCCAGCCTACAGCACCTGGTATTTCCAGGTGGTCCATCCAGATACTAACCAGGCCAAACCCTGTTTAGCCTCCAAGATCAGACGAGATCGGGGGCCATCACGGTGATGTGGCCAGAGGCTTTGGAGTCAGACACATTGGGAAACTAGAGCTTGAACCCTTTGTTCCAAGCCGATAGGATACGGTTTTGCAGCAGTCTCAAATGGAACTGAGCATAAGGACCGACCTCGAATGAAGCCATCATCTTTCCCAACAACTTCACGTTGAACAGAAGAATTCATCCTGCTTCGACTACCTAGATCAGCTTCTTTATGGCGCTGATCTTTGCCTGGGGCAAGAATACCCTTTTTCTGGGTGCACCTATAATCAGACCCAAGTATTTTAGCCTTCTTCATGATTTTAAAGAAGATTTTTCCTAGGTTGAAAATCCGACCTAGATATTCCAGGTAGTTGAATGTGTTGACCATACTTTGGTCTAAGCGGGCTACCGACTGGACTTTCAAGAACAGATCGTCCAGGTAAACCATAATCCTTAAACCTTGGGCCCTTAATCTGGTTAGACGAGGGGCCAGAACCTTTAACACTTAAGGTGCAGTAGCTAGATCCTAAAGAGCTACATACGGAAAAAACGGAGTTACGTACCGGTAACATCCTTTTCCGGGAGTCTCAGGACAGCCACCTTAGAGAGACCCTGGCTCCTCCCCTCTCAGGAAACACCGCCTTCAATTTCAAGATTTAAGCCTCGTCCTCCCTCTGTTCCTCAGTTCTTCCAGAGTACCTCCGGCCAACTGGGGAGACACAAGAACACGTCAAACAAACAAACTTTCAATCTTACCTGACGGTCTCGTGTGACGAGTTCCCGACGATATCCAAAAACCTGGGTGGGAACCGGGGCTGTCCTGAAAGACTCCCGGAAAAGGATGTTACCGGTACGTAACTCAGTTTTTCCCAAGTTTGTCTTTCAGGACAGCCACCTTAGAGAGGATAAGCGAGCACATTACCTTAGGGTGGGACCACTGCTTGCAGCACTTTACGACCAAAGGCCTGGTCTTTGGCTGACAGGAGATCCAGTCTATAGTGTTTCACGAACGTAGCAAAACTGGACCATGTTGCAGCTCTACAGATCTGTTCAGGAGATGCACCAGCCCACTCTGCCTGAGAAGTTGCCACTGCCCTGGTTGAGTGTGCTCTAATCCCAACTGGGGGTTCTAACCCCCCTGCCACATAAGCCTGCCCAATGGCTAACCTTAACCATCTGGCTATCATACGTCTAGAGGCTCTGGAACCCTTCCTAGCCCCTGAAAACAACACAAAAAGTGAATCAGACTTCCTGAACTGACTTGTGCAATCTAAATAATGAAGGACACATCTTCTAACATCCAATCTATGAAAGATGTGTTCCTGTTCTCTTACTGGATTTGAACAGAAAGTAGGTAGCACAATCTCCTGGGCTCTATGAAAACTAGAGGCTACCTTAGGCAAAAAGGCCGGATCCGTCTTAAAAACCAAACGGTCCGGAAAAACCTGAAAAAAAGGTGCCCTAACAGAAAGGGCTTCGAGTTCACTCACTCTCCTTGCTGTAGTGATCGCCACCAAAAACACCGTTTTGAGAGTGATCAGTTTTAATGAGCAACATTCCAATGGCTCAAAAGGTTCTCCTGTGAGAAATCGTAAAACTAAAGAAAGATCCCAAACTGGGAAGGGGGAATTTGAAACAGGTCTCTGCCTACTTAGGGCTTTGAAGAATCTCATTATCCAAGGGTCTGAAGCTAGCTGCCTTTCTAGAAACACGCTTAAAGCGGATACCTGAGCCTTCAGAGTTCCAAGGGCTAAACCTTTATCTGCCCCAGCCTGTAGGAACTCTAGAATGGCTACAAAGCACCAGCTATTGAACCGCCTCCATACCTTTAAGTAAATGGTCCTGATTTCCTTTTTCCTGCAGTTTAGGAGCGTGGCTACTAAGCGATCTGAGAAGCCCTTGCCCTTCAACAGTTCTTCCTCAGAAGCCAAGCTGCAAGGTTCCACCGCTCTACCTGAGGACAGCAGATTGGACCCTGAGAAAGGAGATCCTCCTGGACTGGGAGAATCCAGGGGGGTTCTACAGACAGGCCCTTCAGAATGGAGAACCACGGCCTCCTGGGCCAGTGAGGTGCGATTAGAATAAGGGTAGTGTTCTCCACCTGAAACATCCTTAACACTGCCGGAATCAGTACGGGAGGGGGGAAAGCATAGCACCTGGAGAAACCCCAATTCTGTGCTAGTGCGTCCACCGCCAACGCCCCGTCCCCCTTGTTTATAGAAAAGAAGCTGGCTACTTTCGCGTTTTCCCTCGAGGCAAAGAGGTCTATCGAAGGAATCCCCCACCTCTGGGTGATCATTTCGAAAACCTCCTGTTTGAGAACCCAGTTGCCTTCTCTCAATGTTCTCCTGCTGAGGAAATCTGCCACCTGATTTTGCTCCCCCTTCAAGTGGACTGCTGACAGGGACAGGACATTTGCTTCGGCCCACCCGAGGATGGCTTTTGTTAGGGCCCATAAGGATTCGCTCCTGGTGCCCCCCTGTCTGTTGATGTAGGCTACCACTGAGGAATTGTCCGACCTGACTTTTACGTGATGCCCCCTGAGTTCTCTCTGAAAGGTCCTGAGAGCCAGATCTACTGCCCTCAGCTCCCTCCAATTCGAGGATCTCTTCGACTCCCTCCTCTCCCAGGTACCCTGTATCAGGCGGGAGTCTAGGTGTGCACCCCAACCTGAGCTGCTTGCATCGGTTGTGACCACCCTGGATATTGGTAAAACCCACTCTAGGCCCTGGGACAAATTTGCTCCCTTTCTCCACCACCAGAGGGACCTCTTTACCTGGTCCGGAACCGACACCAAAGAATCCAGGGACCCCTGGCTGTGATCCCAAACCTTCAGTATAAATAATTGCAGGGGACGGTAATGTAATCCCGCCCACTGGACCGCCGGGAGTGTGGACGTCAGCAAACCCAATGCCGACATGACCCTCCTTACTGAGATCTGGTGGCTGCCCTGGAGAAACAACAGTGCCTTGTCTACCTTTTGAATTTTTCTGAAGGGAGGAAGACTTTCTGTACTGTTGAGTCCAACACATATCCCAGGAAGGTGACCCTCTGGGAAGGATCTAAGTTGGACTTCTCCAGGTTCAGAAGCCAACCCAAGTTTACTAACAGGTCTCTTGTTGTCTGTAAATCTCGAGTCAACTGTGTCGGAGAAGGGGCAAACAGGAGAAGATCGTCGAGATACGCGATCACTGAGATTCCCCTGAGACGCAGATAAGCCAGAACTTCTGCCATTACTTTGGTGAAGATCCGGGGGGAAGAGGATAGCCCAAAGGGAAGTGCTTTGAACTGTAGGTGTAGCACCCCTACCGAGGTTCTTACTGCCAGTCTGAGGAAACGCTGGTGGGCCTCTGCGATGGGAATATGCAGGTATGCATCTTTTAAATCTATCGATGCCATGAAACAGTTTGGTGGAAGAAGTGCTTTCACCGAGTAAACTGAATCCATCCGAAACCTTTTGTAGGTGACTGAGACATTCAGAGGCTTCAGGTTCAGGATAAGCCTGAACTTTCCCGAAGGCTTGCTTACCACAAACACGTGGGAATAGAAGCCCCTGCCTGTCTCTCCTGCTGGGACCCGTACTACCACTTCTTGTTCCTCTAACTCCTGCAGAGAGGAAAGAAGGGCAGATGATTTTTCTGCACATTTTGGCAGCTCGGTGACAAGGAGTCTCAGAGGGGGGGAGTTCTGAAAACTCCAAACGGTAACCTCTTCTGATGACCCCCAACACGAACTGATTGGAGGTGATCATCTCCCACTGTGGGAGGAAGGCCCCCAACCTTCCTCCCACTGTGACCCTGTCACTGAGACTTTTTGGGCTGCTCAGGAGGGCGAAAAATTGCTCCCCCGCGCTCTTTGCCCTTGAGCCCCCAACTTTTCTTCTGCCGATTAGTTCTAGGGGCTTCAAACTTCTTCTGGGGATGAGTCTTTCTTTGACTGCTCCCCAAATTTCCTCTTAACGGGAAAGGCCTTTTTCTTATCCGCCGTGCGATCAAGCACTGCTTCAAGACCTGGCCCAAACAGCAAGTCTCCTGTAAAGGGGATCCCACAAAGCTTTGCTTTGGACACATTGTCTCCCTGCCAGGTCTTCAGCCATAAAGCCCTCCTAGCTGAGTTGGTCAGGGCCGAGGACCTTGCAGACATACGCACGGATTCAGCTGAAGCATCCGCAATGTATGCTATCCCTTTAAGCAGCATGGGAAAGGAGGATAGAATGGTCTCCTTTGCCGTCCCCGCTTCAATGTGCGCGTTAATTTGGGTAAGCCAATACTCCATATTACGAGCCACCACTGTGGCTGCCATGGCCGGTTTAAGATTCCCCTGTGATGAGTCCCAGGCTTTCTTTAGGAGTGAATCCATCCTTCGATCCATAGGGTTTGAAAGTACCCCCATGTCCTCGAAGGCCAGATCAGTGTGTCTGGACACCTGGGAAAAAGCAGCATCTAATCTGGGAGATTTATTCCAGACGAGAGTCTCCTCTTCCGAAAAAGGAAACCTTCGTTTTAATGCCCCGGAAAAGAAAGGTTTCCTCTCAGGATCCTGCCATTCCTTCTTGATGGCGTCGATCAAGATGTCATGCACCGGGAACACCCGCTTTTTCTGTTCCCCCATGCCCTTGTACATCTGATCATGGAGTGACAGTGCCCTCTTTTCCTCTTGTATGCCTAAAGTGGTATGAATAGCTCCTAAGAGCTCATCCACTTCCTACAGGGAAAGCTTATACCATGAGGTTCTACTGGATTCCCCATCCAACCCCTCATCGTCAGATTCCCCTTGGGAGTCTGAGCAGACACTGTCAACCTCTTCCTCAGCTTCCTCTCTGGGACCCCCTGGATTCTCTCCACCTGCAGGAGGAACATCCACAGGGCTAGATGGTACACTCTGCTGCGCTGGTGTAGGAGTGCTCTGGGGCTGAGGCCACTGTAAACTAGAAAAAAGTGTTTTGAAGGACTGGAAAGTATTAGATAGTTCCTTCACAGAAGCCGCCAGATCTGCCCCCTGTTCTGCTGCCTGCTCGCTAACCAATCCCTCAATACACTCTCTGCAAAGTGCCTTGGACCAGGAATCCTCCATAGAGGCTCTACATGAAGGACACTTCTTCCTAGAACCATGGGGGGACTTGCTTGTGGCTTTCTGAAAGACAGAAATAAAAGAGAGAGCAGCATAAAATAAAAAAGAAAAAGAAAAAGAAACACCAGCGCTACATAGAGGACCACCGGGAGTGCCCCCCCCCCCCCCCCCCCAGGATCAACCACCACCAGGATCCCGGACGCACTGCCCTTCCCCCCGACCACCAAGGGGGAAAAAACACCAGTGGAGCTACTGGTTATAATGTAAGGGAACACCTCCCCAAGGTTCCCCTTACCTTTGAGTGGCTGGTGCTGTTATCTCCAGGAGCTCTTGGAGCCTCTGCTTCAGACATTCTCCTGTTGAGGAAGAGTGGTGCGAACGTGCCTCCTACAGCTGCCTGTACAACTTTAGAAAGAGAGGCTGCACCAGCCGAACGCTTGGTCCCCTTTCACGTGCCGCGTCCGGAACCGGAAGACGCGGATACAACGAAGAAGTCCGCCCCCACCGGAACTGACGTCGCCCGTCATCCGGTCCGGCCTCCAGCTCCAAGCCGACTGCTAACACAGGGGGACCTTGGACGTCTCGTTGCAGCGCCCCCCTGGGCGAACGAAGGGATGGACCGCCCCAAACTTCCTGTTTTCAACAAGCGAAGTTTAGAGTGCGTGTAAAAAAGGTCAGTACGAGGGTCTAGCTCCCCAGCCGACCGGACTGCCTACCCTGTTGCAGCACCCTCCTGGGTGAACGAACAGGAGAACCTCTAAAAACTTCCTGCTTTCCCCAAGCAAAGATTAGAGTACATGTAAAAGACGGTCAGTCAAAAAGAACCAGCTCTCTGGTCGCCCGGACTGCCGAACCCGTCGTGACACCCGCCTGGGTGAACGAACGGATGAACCTCTAAAACTTCCTGCTTTCACCAAGCGAAGATTAGAGTACATGTAAGACGGTCAGTACGACAGATGATCGGACTGCCGAACGGAGTCAGAGCTCCATTAAGCCTCAGTTTCGCCAACTGATATAGCTAAGGTTCCTTAGCGGTGTCTCCCCGCCGGAGGAAACACCATAACTGAGGAACAGAGGGAGGACGAGGCTTAAATCTTGAAATTGAAGGCGGTGTTTCCTGAGAGGGGAGGAGCCAGGGTCTCTCTAAGGTGGCTGTCCTGAAAGACGAACTTGGGAAATGAAGATTTTCACCCTTAAAAAGTATATACTACTAGTGAGCGAGGAAATAGGCATATGGAAGTATGCATCTTTGACACCAGTAGTTCTCCTTTTAGGATGGAGATAACCGATTGGACTGACTCCATGCGAAAAAAAGAGTGGTTATATTCAGGAATTGAATTTAGATTTTTACGATCCAGACTCTGGATCAACCTCTGCTCTTACCTGGGGGCCATCATGATCACTTTTAGACAAAAGATGGTCCAATGCTTGAGAGAAAGCCTTCTTTTTTTCGGAATCCTTAGGAACGTTTGATCTGAGAAAATTAGGAAACAGGAACTCCAGCTTGTGCCTTGGAGCTATTGAGATAGACCCCCATTCGCCTTGGCACTCTTCCTGCCAGATCCCTGAGAACTGCAAAAGAATTCCCCCTATTGAGCGACTGGGGGCATCTGCTCATAAGAAGGCTTCAGTATCTTGCAGGTTTCCTCCCCCAAGACCTCTTTTGAACCTGACAGAGAAGACTTTGTGACTGCCTGGAGGCTGCCCCTGGCACAGAAGAAGGAGCTTTAAAACGAAAGTACATTTACTCTTTTTCTTAAATGGCAAAAGCGGTACTTTTTCCACTAGAATTTCTTTGGATGTATTATTCAAAACATCCCCAAATAGCTGTTTCGCCACAAAAAGGAAGACTAGCCAGTAGCTTCTGCATTATTATTATTATTCAGGATTTATATAGCTCCAAAAATTTACGCAGTGCTGTACAATATCAAAGGAGACAATACAGTTACAATAAAATACAAGAGGATTAAGAGGGCCCTGCTCAGAAGAGCTTACAATCTAATAGGTACTAAGCGAAGGGCGCAAGGCCTGAAGGAAAGAATCTCTCATAGCAACTATTGCAAACAAAGCTGCTAGTAGCTTGCCAGATCTTGGGCCTGCTGAGCAGGATAACCTTGAACACCTATTTAAACGGGTCTCTCAATGAATAAGCAATTAATGTCAGAGCAGGAAATACACAAAAATATTTCCCTTTAAATTCTACGGGACTCTTCATATTACTGCGCTGTGGGTTTAGTGCATTTTTGAGTCCTGCATGCTTTTCAAAAACACACGAAAAATGCACTGCGGTTGCGTTGCTAGTGCATTTTTTCAGTCACATGTCCATGTTTCTCAGATGCAAGCTGGGAGGCATGGACCCAGAACAAACACCAGAAACACATATGCATTTTTTTTTAATGGAGTACCAAGGGGTTAATCACAAGTTAAAAAGGGAAGGGCTTATTAAAAAACAATATTTTAAAGTTTGCTTTTAAGGCTTATTCACGCAAAGCACAAAAAAAACACATGCATCGACATTTTTATTTTTTGCCACTTTGCATAGCATTTTATAGCCTGTTTACACTTCGTCCGCATTGTAAAACAATTTGTTTTAGCTGCTCAAGCCTCTTTCAAGGTAAAATTACAGCTATAGGTTGAGGACCAATGACAAATGGAAAAGTATTAATGAAATGTCAACTGAAAATATACCTGATATCAGAAGATGCAAAGAGTTGTAGTTTGCAGAAACAATAAACGGGGGGGGGACTTGTTGAACTTTTCAATATATGTCTAGTAACCTGTACAAACAGAAAATGGATCAGTAACAGCGTTTGTTATGTCAGTATTCAAAGCTTTTGAAGAATGGAAGAACAGAGGGTCCTTAAAAAAAGAAAATGGGAATCAAAGAGACAACCAATGCTCTTTGATCTGCTATACATATTCCGCCTACACCACTCACACAATTATTCCATACTGATGACAACATAGCAGCAATAAGCCCAACATGGGGCACATGAGCAGCAACATGAAACGATTGAAGTCTCTCGGTAGTGATTACTCAATCATAGGGAAAAGCAGCAAATATAGGAAAGCAAATCTGAAAAACCCTATATATCCATGTTAGTACTTCCAATAATGTATGTTATTTCAAAACGCACACAAACCAGGGCAGCATTAGTTGACTAAAGTGAGGCTAGAGATGCACTATTCTGGCAAAAATGAGAGTCACAATTTTTTTTGCTTAGAAGATAGATCACGATTCTTGCTGCGTTTTCTGTTTTTTTTTTTTTTTTATTCACTGAAGTGTATTTTTTCCCAAAATAATTGCATTTGAAAACCCGCTAGGCAAATACAGTGTGACATAAAATATTGCAGCAATTGCCATTTTATTCCCTTGGGTCTCTGCTAAAATATAGATAAAATGTTTGGGGGCTCTAAGTAATTTTTTTAGCAAAAAATATTAGTTTTAACTTAAGAAGTGTCAGAAAAAGATTTAGACTTTAAGCGGTTAAACTTCCTGCATTTACAGTTTGTTGAAAACTTGTCAGACTGCCTGTTTTTTTTTGTTTCTTTACAAACAGAAGTGTATCCCTTTGATCTAAGAAGGAAGCTTAGTTACAAGGTTTCATATTAAAAACTTGGCAGACTGCCCGATGTTTTCTTTTGACAGATGAGAGAGCAGATAAGTCGCTCCACCGGCAAACTCTGCAATATAGGCCGTCAAAGAGGTTGAATCGAGATCACAATTTTTTAACGATTAATTATGCAGCTCTAAGCGAGGCTGCAAAATATCTTGAGCATGTACATCATCAGGTATAAACAAATTTAAAATAAAACACATTTTAAGCTTAATTCACAGAGAAGTTTAAGCCTCCATGATAGTCATATCATTCAGGCCTACTAGAACGCAGCGGCTGCACAGACACTGCGTCCCAATAAGACATCTGTGTGGGTGCGGGGGGGTGTATATGCCTGCTCACACATGCTGTGTCCCAATAGATAGATATGGGGACTGCCAGCACATGGGTGTACCCCTGCTGGTAAAACATGGCCTTGCACCAGGTACGGATGTAATCGTTCCGTGTGGACGAGACCTTACTGTAAATAACGGCAACTAACCATTGACTAAACAAAAAGATTAACCTAAACAATTCCTGATTAAAGCGCAAATTAAACGACAAGAATAAAGACATAGTTTAGTAGAGAAACTACCATAAAAATCCTCTAACATCTGTATCACTGATTCACTTGCCTTTGTTAATTTCAAGAAAGACTGAATAGAGAGTGAGATCTATGGGGATTTGGTAACAAGATATAGGGCACAATTCCATGACGAGCACTTCCGGGGCCCTGTGTGACATCACATCCGCACCGAAAAATTGAGTGTGAGGCTTGGAATGCACGCTGGTAGAGGAAGTAAAATCCCATACCATACACACGGTCTACACGGGTGACGGCTTTCGGGCACTGAAACATGTGAGTGTACCAACTTCTTTTAATTACCAACCAATTTTAAATATTACACCATGATACTTTCTATACATCTCCTGTTTTATTCTGGGAGGGGGGGGGGGGGGTGTACTTTCCTTGTGAGAGCCACAAAGCATTTTCTGACCTACCAAAAAAGGAGTCAAACACCACTAGTGAGTGCCCACCCACTATATGTGCACATGTGCTAGAGGATTTGAAAAATTTCAAAGGAATTTTCTTTGCGGTGTTGGAATTTTAATCGCACTTGATTGATTTATTCCTTTATTATAGGTTTAGATTCACATATATTATCATGGATTAAGTTGACTGTATTCACTTGATATTTTTGTACAGTATATCAGCGCCACACCTTTATTGTATGTTACCATGTTAGGAGGGACAATACAGTCAGTCTCTATGGGTTGGAGGGAAAGGTGGAACAGCCTTGATGTCACCGGACAATTTCATTGTGCATTCTCCAAATGAAACTGTGGCTGCACCAGAGTGGGCGAATAGCTGCTACTTGATGAGGGGTCAACCTTACAGCCAATAGGAACTGGCAACCAGATCAAAACCAAATTTTAGCATTTGATATATCAAGAACATAGCAATGCTATAAAAACAGTGGTCTTCAAACTGCAGCTCTTTTTTGCCTTTATCCAAGCTTTGGGACACTATTTATCCCACTTATACATGGCTCCATTACTCCAACTAACAGTGCAGTATAATTCCTCCCATCCACACCAACAGTGGGGCACTCGTACATATCACTGCTCCTACCAATGACGGGGGCACCATTCCCCCTACTAATGACGGGGGCACCATTCCCCCTACTAATGACGGGGGCACCATTCCCCCTACTAATGACGGGGGCACCATTCCCCCTACTAATGACGGGGGCACCATTCCCCCTACTAATGACGGGGGCACCATTCCCCCTACTAATGAGGTCACCCAAAAATAGTTCAGGAGCTACTTTTGGGTGACATGCATCCCGTGATGCTGCTTGCCGCGATTGTAGCGCGTTTTTATCACAAGACAATCGCAGCAGACCGGTACAAAAATTTGACGTGTAATTCAAATGAATGGTATCTAGAATGCGAGTTCCATGTTTTGTCATTCACACCTCAGCGCTGTCAAATCACGGGCAGAGCCATGGCAAATCTGCATTCAAAACACTGTAGCGTGAATGCAGCCTCAGAGTGGTCGCATAGCATTCGGACTTATATCAAGGACTAAAATTGCAAAGGTGGTAATGTTCTTTGAAGCTTCTTCCAGTAGTTACATAAAAGATTATGATCTACGGTGGCAAAAGTGGAAACTTGGAGGACACAATGCTTTCTAAACATTGAAGCAATACTAGCAGCAAAACTTCACTCTAATAGGGAAGTTTTGCTGCATCCCCCCCCCCCCCTTCTTTATATGCCATTTTGGGGAGGTTGAGTGGGTGCTTTGTTTTGACAGGTACCCACTCGGATCACTGTGGCAGTCAACTGGAAGTTATAACCACAGATTAGATCTTAAGGAGTTAAACCAAAAACTGATAAAATTATCAGCCGTTGTCGATATACGCAGGAGTTTACACTTTTCCTTCCCAGTGCACGATTTGTTATGAAATCCGCCTGTGATATTCTGTTTTGGAAAAAGAGGGTGAAATAAGTTTTTCCATTGCTACATCACAGCACCATTAAATCTCTCCAGTGTTACTAAGCCTCCTAGCTCCATCTTCCATCAGCCTTTCATAAAAGCTGCATGTATTTCATATTCCCAGGTATTCAGATCTGTTCTCTGTGAAATGAGTACTGTCAAGCTGTCAAACCCTGGCTTCGTGCATTTAAATCATTTTGTGTTGCTGCTACAAAGCACCTATAAGGTGGCAGCGAAGAATTGCACACCTTGGTATCACACATATCTAACAGCTGCCAGGTTCAGAAAGTCTTTACAAGGCATATACAGATAAAAAAAAAAATATAACATACATTCAATTAAAAAAATAAATAAAAAAAACTGCTAATGGCAGAACAGTCTTTCAACAGGCAGGCAGACAGACTGAAATAATGTCCAGACTACCCAAGCTTAAAACCAAGGTCATAGCCTACATCTATTCAAATCCTGTTTTCACACTCTACCCACAACACACATACAGCAAAGCCCTGACCCTTTGTGCACCAATTACAACACAGCAATGACAAATACTAGAATTTACAATAAAACGAAGCAAGAGATGACTTGCCTTCCATCAAGCACTATGCTGTCACAAGAGACAAAAAAAAAAAAAAAAAAAGAATGGTTATCAGTGCGATGGTCACGTGAATTTTTAAACATAATACGAAGCAATCTGTGGCATCCATTTTACTGCAGTGCGGTACAATCCCTAATCCTTACAAAGTCAAATTATCTATGCTATTCCATATATCAGCCCCAGGGACAGATTTGCAGTACCTAAAATTGTAAAAATGTTTCAAAAAGTGAATGAATAGGAGGATCTATTGCATTATTTTCCAATAGGAAGCTTAGCCATCGTTCCCATATATAAATGTTCTGCAAGGTGCTGTAATTATATTTATTACCACTTATCAAAATGTATTTCTACTTCTTAGACAATGTATGTTCTATATATTAGTGCCGGCAATAGGCGGCTCATATAGCCTGCCACATTTATCTGGTAAAGTGGAAGTAAAATCTCATTTTCAAAAAAATGGTAACAAGCAAGTTTGTTTCTGACAGATATCGTACGTAAATCTCCACTGTCATAGATGCTTCTACCCGCCTGTCGGCCTTTTATCTACTGGAGTACATGGAGCCACTCATTCGCAGCTGAATGTGCAGTCTTGGCACAATTTTGTGACTCCCATGCACACAATCGAGCTGCTGAAGAGATGCAACCCCAAAAATAAAAGATGGGAGTTCCAGCAATAGAAGAGATTGCAGCACTGGAGGGAATCACCCCGGTCCATTAGTCTGACATAATGGGCAAATATGACGTGCATACAAATACATTATGGCTAAAAGGGCATTTTTGCCTTGGGAAAAAAGAAAAAAAAAAAGGAGGGGCTAATGGAAAAAAAAAAATGGAGCTGCCATACCCAATGTTTATGTCTTGTAATCAAAGAGGATGAATGAGAATTACGAATGTAAAAATGAAATCTGCTACAAGCAATAACTGCTTTATTTAAGCTGCATTCACACTATGGCAATGCACATTATAAACGCTGGTGTGCTGCAGTGCCGTTTATATTGAAAGGTACCCCAACACATCTGCCTTGCAGCACACAACACTGCAGAGAATATAGTCCCACGTGTCACGGTGCACTGTGCGGCTAAAACTGGTGCAGTCTGGCGTATAAGGCAGCACATTTATACAAAGTTTGTCTTAATGCAAAGCATGTTAAAGCAGAATTTCAACCCAAAGGGAAGGTTTCACTTTATGCCCTCCTCCCCTCTCCTTTATTTTTGGAATTTTATTTTTTTTTGGGGGGGGTACCTGCTCCTACTTCCAAACAGATTGACACAGCAGATCCGCCAGCAGACCACCGGCAACCCCCCTCGTCTCGCACATGTGAGGTGGGCAGTAAACATGTCAGCGCCAGCACCCAAAGACTGGCAAAGAACCAGTTCAGCTGAGGATGGAGCTGGACCCCTGGGCAGGTGAGTATCCTTTTATTAAAAGTCAGTAAGTACAGTATTTGCAGCCAATGACTTAATTATTTTCAAACAGGGAGAAGAAAAGCCTTAAAGCACATTGTAATGCTCATGCATTAGGCTCGGGTCATGCTTGTATGATGCCAAACATCGCATGTGATTGGCAATGCATTGCTGCGCAGATCACATGCAATGTCTGTGCAATGGGAATTCAGCCATACCCTTTGTATGGCTGCATCCACATCAAAATGGTGCAGCCCCCTTTTTTATTCCACACTGGAATCGGATCGCATGGGGTGTTCACACCCATGCAATCAGCCACCTGCACCATTCATAGTTCACACTGCGATCCAATCTGGGGGCATCATTAAAGTGATGGTAAAGTCTTGTATTCTTTTTCCTATAAAAATAACAAACATGTTACACTTACCTGCTCTGTTGCAGTAGCTTTACAGAGCAGCCCAGTTCCTCCGCTTCTCGGGTTCCTCTTCTGTGATCCTGGCCCCTCCATCCTGCTCAGTGCCGAGCTGAGTCACAGTCCCTGTGTCCATTCAGACACGAAGCCCCAACCTGGCCCACCCTCTCTCTCTCCTAATTGGCTAGCAGATTCTGATTGACAGCAGTGGCGCCGCTGCAGCGTCTCACCAGATCAAGAGGGAGAATCTCAGATGGCTGGGACACTCATGGTTATCGGTGGACAGAGAGGAAGCTCAGGTAAGTATTAGGGGAGCTGCTGCTCACAGAAGACTTTTTATCTTAATGTATAGAATGCAACCACTAAGTTTGTATTGACAAACTGATTGCCCATGGTGCTATATATGTTCAGAGGATGTGTGGGTTTTTACCCCTTATGTTTCCCTTTATGACCCTTTGCAAAACTGTTGGGAATCCAGACAAACTGGATGCTTAAAGTGGTTGTAAAGTCACATGTATTAAATTACTTTGATTCTCTTTGTTTTAGGTCCCTGTTCAGTACAGCATGAGTATTTTCCTGAATTATAAATTCTAAACACCGTCTTTGCAAAGCCCTGCTGTCCTGTCATGTGACCTTCCTCTGCTTCCCTTCCCAAGTGAATACAGTGGGAGGAGCTGGGATTCCCCTATGATGAATGCAAGCTGGCAGAGGGAGGTCACCTGTCTGCACAGCAGGACTCTGCAAAGAAGGTATTTAGCATTATAATTTTAGAATATATATATATATATATATATATATATATATATATATATATATATATATATATATATATATATATACATATACACACGCACACACACACACACACTGTACTGAACAGGGGCCTAAAACAGGATCAAATCTTGTAAATAGGCATCACTAGAAAATTGTCCAGGGTAAGGCTAGCTTGAGTATTTCCTGGGGTCAATCGCAACACCAATAATTTACTGATCAACTGTATACAGTTAATCAAAGAAAGCAATACAGTATTGTGGGCATCATTTGGGATAGCACCACTATCAATGATATAACTCTCCCCCATTGCAGGACAGGGACCCCTCCAGTCTGCTTGGAAGAAGGGCAAAGTTCTATGCAAGCCTCAAATGCATTTTAATTGAAATGAAAGGACAAAATATAGTGTTCACAATTATATTTGCTCTGCATTGCAGAATGTTCGTTTATAAAAGATAATTATTAGTAATTCACTGGGTGGGAGTTCCTGTATTGTATAAAGTACTTTAGTACAATAAAAAAAAAATGTAATACACAGCTGCAGTTATCCAGGGAGGATCAGAGGGATTTTCCCTTGTATATTAGCTATGACCTTGTATTACCAGTTACACCTGCTTATGAGCAGAACTCTAGATTAAGGTGTTCTAATTAGAAATGAATAGTTTTCCTTCTCTCATTTTACAAATATAGACAGCATTGTCTCCCTCACGATATCAGTCAGTAGCCAGATAATCCAATGGTACAATCTCAGCAAGCTCAGCTTTGGGGGGGGGGGGGGGTTTGGGTTCAAAAACAGTCCTAGCCACACTTTTCTGGCGGTAGTACCTGTGCCATGGTCAGTCAAGCACCAGTTTCAGTAACTCGATAATGTCAATATTCCCATTGCACATTCCCGGATTAGGCTCAGAAGTAGTGGGTGCTGCAACAACCAGCTGGAGGCATCACAGGAGAAGGTAAATCTTAGCCAGTATACCACAGATCATCAAGTATCGTCAAAATATTTTACTTTAACATGAGCACATCACAATGGACAGAGTACAATGTTACGGAGCCACTCAGGACCCCTTTTATCAGACAGGTTATACAACCGAAAAACAGCCAGACACAGGTCAGTAACCCAACAAGGCCAGACGGGTGACAAATCCAGGTAGTTGATAAAGGTAGCAGATTCTTAGGGCACTTTCACACTGAGGTGCTGGGGCATCGGCGGTAAAGCACCAATATCTTTAGCTGCGCTTTTCGGCTGCTAGTGGGGTGCTTTTAACCCCTCGCTAGTGGCCAAAAAAGGGTTAAAAGCACCTGCAATGTAGCGCTGCTTATTGATTTCCATGAGCAGGGACGCTTTAGGAGCAGTGTATACACCACTCCTAAAGCGCCTCAAAGATGCTGTTTGCAGGACTTTTTTTTGCGTCCTGCCAGCGCACCACTCCAGTGTGACTGGAGTAACAATAGGGGCTTTGCAGGTGCTATTTTTAGCACTATAGTGTTTGTAAAGCGGCTCTGTGTTAAAAGTAGCCTTAAAGAATTACCAGTTTGCACATAAACAACCTGGGGTTAATGAACACTAGCTCTGAGCTGGCATATGGAGGTATGCCAATACAAAGGGTGGGGCATGTCTGTGCTGGAAAGCAGTCTTATACACGACACCTTCCCCCACCGGGCTCTATCCCTGCCCCTTTCATCTGACTGCTGAGATATTTCCTGGCTAAAAACTATATATAATCAAAGCGCCTGGGGATAGTGGTGATATTAACCAAAATATGGCAATGTCCATATATGGTAAATGACTTGTCACTGGGTGGGCAGGACTTGATGGGGGAGACTAGTTTCCCATCAGGTCCCCCATTACTTCTGATTGACATCGGACAGCAATGGCTGGATTTGAAAGCTGTTTTTAGACTGAATAGTGGCTGTGCATCAGCCCACTGCTGTGCGCTGTCAATCACCAGCAAGGTGAACCTGATGAGCAACTGTAAATGTGATGGGCACAGTGACCAGGGAGGGAATGTACCAGTACAAACACTCTGACCTCAGTGCCCAACACCAGCACAGAGATTCAAGTACATTGTCTATGCCACAAGTACCGATAATTTTGGCACAGCAACCAACTTTGACTTCTGAAGGCTTTCTATAACCTCCTCTATGGATTCCCCCTATACACTTTAGCTACAGCTTAGGAAGGATCACTCTTGAAAAGTCCTCTCACATCGGCAGCCGTCAAGAAACATCTGCCACCAGTCATACTAGGTGGGCGTACCAAGGACACCGAGGCTAATCTAGGGTAATGAGAATCACTGGAATCCCCTTCGGCCTCCACTCTGCAGTAGCTTTTTGGGGGGGGGGGCATAATCAGCCGATAATGCCCCCATGGAGCCAACGCTTTAGGAGACAAACCTCTGTCCATTCCGAATGAGGCGAGAGGCCAAGAGATCCACATCTGGTGTGCCCCACCAATCAGCCAGAATACATCCGGATGTAGCGACCATTCCCCTTGGTCCAGCATCTGACGACTAAGGTAGTCCGCATGCCAGTTTTATACGCCCGCAATGTATACAGCCAGCACGCGCCACTCTGCCCACTGTAGGATGTGAGTGACCTCCCGTGCTTCAGCCAAGCTCCTTGTTACTCCTTGATGGTGGACATACGCCACCGCCGTGGCGTTGTCTGACTGGATGCCCCTGCAGCCTCTTTGACCACGTGGAGAGGCACTGCCTGAACGTCCGAAGCTCAAGTACATTGATCGGCAGGTGGAATTCTTCCTGTGTCCAACTGCAAGGGCTGACACTACGCCAAAACTCTCCCCCCCCCCCCCCCAACCGGTCAGGCTGGCGTCCATTGTGATCACCATCCAATGGAGAGCAAGTTATGATTTTTCCTGGACTAAAGGGTCGGAGACTTCAGCCACCAGAGCAAGGAATCCCAGACTAGCTGGCTCACCCGAATTTGACATTCCAGGGTTGGCGGAGATTTCTCCCATATTGACAGGATCTCCCTCGGCAAGATTCGAGTATGGAATTGAGCATACGGGACCGCCTCGAAAAGGGCTACCATGAGACCCAGAACTCGCATGCAGAAAAGCAGCAACGACCACCTGCGGGACACCAACAACTTCACCGCAGCTTGAAGAGTCTGCAGCTTGTCCAAAGAGAGAAGACTCTCGCTTCTGAGGCGTCCAGCAGTAAGCCAAGGTACTCCAGACGTTGAGTCAGCACCAACCCCGACTCTAAGGTTTAGTCCCCAATCAAACTCCCGAAGAGTTTGCATGGTGATTGCACATCCTCCCTTAATTCTAAGGCAGAAGCTGCTCTCAGAAGGAGGTCATCCAGGTAACCTAGGATTGCGATCTCACGTTGCCTTAACAACGCCAGAATGGGGTTAACACCTGGGTGAAGAACCTGGGCGCACACCAGAGCCACCAATTGGCAGTGCTCTTCCCCGACTGCAAATCTCAGAAACCTGAGGCATATGGGTATATGTAAATATGCATCCTTGGTGTCCAAGGACACCAGGAAGTCCCCATGATGGAATGCAGTGACCACGGAGAACACTGATTCCATCCTGAGCCTTTGCACGTTCACAAAGCTGTTGAGGGCTTTAAAGTCCAGTATTGGACGGACCCCTTCCTTTTTCGGGACTACAGATTGGAGTAGAATCCCTGAAACCTTTCCAGCATCGGTGCAGGAACTATCAACTCCCGCAAAAGCGGGTTATGTACAACCCAAAACAGGGCCTCCCGATGAGCCGGAAGAAGATGAAGGTTGGCTGGAAAGAATCTGTATGTGGACAAGAAACTCTTGTATTCCGATGAAACCCAGTTAGTAGACCCATCAGTCGGACCGTAGGGGGGTCTACCAAGCTACAAACTCCTGAAGTTGACCCGTCACCCGAGAGTCAGGCAGGAGGGCAATCTTCATGTGGTAACATCTTTGCCTGCGGAATTTGTTTGGCTTGCGAAACCAAGGGCGCTTTCGTCCCTCCGCATGCGCCTTGTCGGACTGGGAGTGCTTACCTGTAGACCCGGACAGGCGGAAAAGCCACTTTAGAGTAGAAAGAGAGGGCCCATGCCTACAGCGTGGCTCTTTACCCTTTCTGGACTGTGGGAGCAACATGCACTTCCCACCGGTGACATTCTTAATAATGTCATCCAGCGAGGCTCCAAATAGCCTCTCACCTTGGAAGCAAATCCGCCAGTGCTTTTTTTTGGATGCCTGGTCCACAGGCCAGCATTTCAGCCATCAGGCGCCATAGCACCACTGCTTATACTGATGCTCTAGAGAGCAGGGGGGCTGTATCCAGGGGCGCATCACAGGCATACTTAAGGCCCTACACCAACTGGTCTGCCAGCTCTACGCAGAAAGGGGAAGTCTGTTGTGCAGCAATTTTGCCCATTCAGTAAACGCCTGCGACACCAAGGCCTCGGCCAAACACTGGTCATAACACTGACCCCACTACCGTACATATGGACCGGGCCACCGGAGATGCCCATTTTTTCAGGAGGCTCTCCTTAAAGGGGTAACACACCACCATCCTTTTTGGGACTGAAAAGGCCTGTTGCGGCTCCCCCATTCCTTGTATATAAACGTATCAAAATAAGTTAAATACGGAAACACCTGAGCAGTGCGGACGCTGCAGATGCCCCCGCTGTATCCTGTCTGTTCAGAGTATCCCCCACTGCTGTGATAAGTGCTCCTACAAGCGCCTTTTCTTGCCCTAACCCTTACACAGAGTTATCCTCACTATCCACGCGGTCCTGGTCTGCATCCACTGACACGTGAGAACAGGGGTCACCGTGGGGCCAGAGTATGAATCAGAGCTTTCCCCAGAAGATGGGGGGGTAGGGGGCGTTCTTTTAACCACCCTTGCACCCGCACACCGCTTCCACCCAGGCAACTAAATCTCCAGGACCGCTGACAAAGCGTCCATGGGTACCGTAGCAAGTGAGCCAGTTGCAAAAGGGATGTCTGGGGAAGAAGCGCCAGCTTCTGACGCCGTGCTGACCCTCACTTGCCTGTCACCACTCACCACTCAGGGACCTAAGGCAAGGCACACAAATCCCACCCCCCCCCGCAGGTCTCACCGCCCTGACCAGGTACTGTGCCGTCGCTGTCCGCTCTACCCTGTGCCAAGCTTGAGGTGTTCTAAGTAAAAATTGCACCATTCTAGATGCATACAGTCACCAGCGCTGGGGTAAAAACAAGCTGAGGCTACAAAAAAATGGCCGCCGCCCATTCGAGCAAGGAAAACGCCAAGAAAATGGCCTTACATTCTAGGAAATGGCCGACAGTAATACACTGGTTAAGGCCACAGGAAAATGGCCACGCTACCCCCCCCCCCCCCCAGAAAACGGCCAAACACCTGACCGTGACCAGAAAAGACAGGGAAAGAAGGAGTGGACAGCCAGTGTAGCCCCCCACCAAGGCCTGGAGCCTCCCCCCCAGAGGACCCCTGGCAAGGTAAGTACACCGCACCACATGCCCAGTCACACAGCAGCCCAGTATGGGGAGGAGGGAAAGGGAGAGAAGAGAGTGTGAGAGAACCCTTAGTCAATCTCCCAGGGAACTCCCAGCTGCTCCATCCTGCCGAGACAGGTGGAGCCATACTTACCCCTCCTGTCGGGACTGATGGACGCATTCCATCACAGACCCATCACCGAGCAGTACGGGTGTCTGTTGGCCACGGCACACTGATACGGACAGCAGTAGCCCAGTCATATGTGTGTCCCGGAGCATATAGCTCACCGCCCGCCCCTGGATGAGAAAGGGGCATGTGGTGACCAACACAGCATGTAGCTAGGGTCTGCTCACGCTCGATGGCCAGGCTGGGAAGACAAGGATCTATATTATCCAGCCTGTCACCCAGCCGGGCTGTTGATTGTAGATCAGAGGACCAAAAAAAATGCAGAAAAAAGTTAATTCCCAGGACCAATGGTACCCTCGGGGGGCAAGGTCCTTCTACACTAGGCAGGAAAAAAAAACTGAGCTGCAGTAAGCAGAGTGGGGGGTTTTACCCAATTGGAGCCGGGGAGGTGCTATGCAGTTTTGCTGTTTTTACATGTTCTGTCTAGTCCTCTCCTGAAGGTGGCGATATAACCCTAAGGTCAAGGTTGAAAGGAGGTGTGTCAGTCAATGAACGAGAAAAGACATTTGGCTTTTTCGATGACCTGCATGTGTTTTATGTAAATGCATAAAACACATGCAGTTCCTGGTGTGAATGGGGCCTTAATCACTGTCAAAGATCCCATGCGTTTAGTTTGGTTCTTCCAACCTCTGTTGATATAAGTTTGCTAATCACTCGACATGCATTTATTTGAGCAGCCAGAAGAACTTTTAATTCCTTAAGAAAAAAAACCCTCCAAGAAATCATTCAAGGCATGCAGGACAGGCCAGCTGGAATACTATAAAACAGCTCACATAGCTGGCACACCTGGGCTCCTGCTATGAATCACTGGCTGGCAGGGACGTTCCCGGAGGATCAGGTTTGACGGTCGGCCATTATCATTAATATGACACCACCCCAAAATCTTGGCACATGACAAAGAAAGATGTTCTTAAAGCAACTGGACTACCAAGCAAAGCTTCATGTACTCAATACGTATGGTACAGGATATGTTACAATTTGAATTGTATCAATTATCCGATTTTCTAACAATTACCTTTCTAATAAGCCAAGCTCTCTCACCACCCCAATACCAGAGATACACTGTATATTTGTTCTCTGCAGCAACAGAACACAATTACATGGCTATTGCTAGCTTTAGTTGGGACCCCAAAATGGGACTCATCTATACTACTCTACTCTATACTTTACTATAGTAAACTAGTAGCCAAGTAAAAGAATGTTCTTAGCCATCAATTATTGTTAATATTGGTCATCCACATATTTCACACCTGAGCATTTTCTGCTCGTAAAACGCCATAAAAAACACCTAAAAAAGCAAAATCTTATTCATTTAAATGGCCCCTGTTCCCATCTGAGTGTTTTGTAGCCTGGAGCAAAATGCCTGAAGCTCAAAAAAGTAATTTTTGGGCAGATTACAGGAATGTTTCTGCTTTTTACATTGGTGACCTTTTGACCTGTGCAAAGTGACCTTTTAACCTGTGTGAATGCAGCCTTACAAGACACACTAATACGTCTATCTACTGTATTTATTCTAGGCAAGCTATGAGGTCAGTTTTTCTGGTATGTCAAAGGCTCTCATGACTATAGCTGGCCATACATGGACTGAAATTAGCAGGTTCAATAGGGATCATCCAAATTCCAAACCATGTACTGTTTGTCCACTGTGGTTGAACAGAAGTCATTCTACTGTGCAACCATGACAGAAGATTTCCACTTGATCATTACTGCAGGCTATAGACTGCAGCTCTGATCAATGTTTTCTGACAATGGGGATGTTTCCCTGCTGTCAGAATACAAAGACAAAGTGGATAGAATCCCCCATGCACCCTGAATGTGGCTTTGTTCAACCCACCAACTTAACGTGACAAATCACACACATCCAACTTTTCTATCTAGAACGTGGAGACTTTGCACTAACACAGGTCCATACACGACTCATTTTCTTTAGTTCAACCTGTAGGTTGAACAAAATAAAATTAGTCAATTCCCCTATCCACACAATGGAGGTGGATGAGGGAATCTCTCCAATGGAGCTATTCTATTCTGACAATGGGAAGAGTTCCCCGCCATCAGAATGCACTCATTAACACCACAACCAAATTTAAAGAGGCACCAGCCTCAGAAGTTGATAGAGAGATGGATTTCTATACAACCAACCTGTCCACAGATGGATTGAAATTTGGATGGTTCAGAAGGGAATTTCCATCCATCTATTGCAGGCATAAGTCAATCTAAGCCTGGCCATACATTAATCATTTTTTTTTTCTTTCAACCAGTGTTAAAGTGGAGTTCCACCCATTTAAAAGTCAACAGCTACAAAAAGTATAGCTGCTGGCTTTTAATAATCACTCACCTGTCCCATGGTCCAGTGATGCGGGTGCAGGAAGCCTTACTCTGGCATTCTAACTGTGGGCGCCCTGGCTGTGAAGCCACACTGCGCATGTGTGAGCCACGTGCTGTCAATGACCTGTGATGTGTCCCAGAAGATTGCAGGGCAGGAGGGGTAGAGGTGATCTTCCTTCCGGTGCCACGGAGCCAGGGGAGAAAGTGGCAGCTGGGTGACTGTAAAAACAGGGTACCTGCTCCTCCCACAAAAAATAAGTCAAACGTGGCATGTCAGGGGGGTCACCAGTACTTAAAGCGCAAGTTCCATTTTTGGGTGGAACTCTGCTTTAACAAAGAAAAATAAGATCTGACTTGTGTATGACCAGCCTGTGAATACATTGAACACATTTCGGCAGGTCCCTGCTGAACCAGTCAAATTTCGATCCATGTATGGCCACTAAGTAAACATTCCACTAGGTGGACTACACCCAACCTCCAAACGCTGTATTATTTCAGCAGATCCATTAGTGAACAGTAAGAGAAAAAATAAATACTATACTATAATAAAGGCCAAACATATCTATACTCAGCAGTAAAGACGTTTAACTTTCAATATCGTGTAATTTTTTTTATTTTATTTTTTAGATCCTATAAATGCTATCCTAGCTCTTTCCATTCACTTCCTGCTCTGTTTTATCCAACAAGCTGTGTTGTCATCACACAAGCATCCCTCAAATCCCAGCTGTGTAGCATACATGTGTCATGAGGTCATGTCTGGCTGCCTGTTTATCTTGACTGTTATTTGCAGGCAAATATTATCAAAAAAATTAATAAAATAAAAAAATAACAAATGTAACCAAGTTTGTATAATCATCTTTGGACACCAATAGAAATCAATACTTAACTCCAACTATTGGTCCTTACAACCTCTCAGATTAGTAATCAGCGGGGTAGTATTAGGCCAAAGAAATTTGTGTCAAAGTTCAACCACAGAAATTAACTTTGATCACCACAGTGCTAGGTAAAACACTGATGAATGACAAATATCAACATAAAAGCAAGTCATAGACGACGTAGATGCTCATGGCTACATCTGTTCTGCAATGCCAGAGAACCTGCTGATGCTTTGTGTGCGTTTCACCCCAATGTCTACAGCAGCTTATAGTGTATATATGGTTAAACACCTTCCATTCTTATGTCTCTGAAAAGATGAAGTCAACACACTGGTATCTTACAACCTGTTGGATGCTCCTGTCATTGCTTCTATTTTATACCCCTGAAAAGGCCCAGGTGCTGTATTTTGATGTTGAACAGCAGCCGCATCAGGCCCTTTACATCAAAAGTTTACACCGCCTTCCCCTTTTATTTACTCGTCCCAGATCGGACAGGTCCTTCAGGGCTACACCTACAAGAAAATATCAAGAGTTTCTGACATTGAAGAGCCAGTCCAGCAAGAGAGATATATAGATATATATATATATATATATATATATATATATATATATATATATATATATATATATATATATATATATATATATATATATATATATATATATATATATATATATATATATAATAAATAAATAAATAATGTAATAATGTAATAATGAGCACTTCCTAAAGCTTTAAGAACATTTGTTCAATCTTCTAACCATTAGTAGGTGGGGTCAAATCAATGTTTGTTTTTAACTGCAGTGATGGAAAAATCTGAATGAGCAGGATGGAAAGTTTTTTTTGAATGAACAGATAACAGTTTAAGGTTTTCATTCCCGACAGTCCATTCATTCAAAAATCGCAACCAAAATTTTACAGTATTTTCAAATGACTTTTGCCAAGTCATTGAAAGTGCTGAGAATTTTCGTAAAAACTTTCATATGAACACATATGGAAGAGTTGGGCTGAACATCCCCAGGTTCAGTTCGCGCCAGAACTCTTGAACGTCGCAAAAGTTCGGAGCTGAACCCCATTGAAGCCTATGGGACCCCAACTTGAAAAAAATAAAATTTCCTGTTTTAAGGGCTTTTATGCAAGTTATTGCCCATAAAAAAGGTATGGGGGCTCGGGAACTTCCCTGGGGGACATGTACCAATAAAATACATTTTTGAAAGAAAGATTGGTTTTACAGGAGCAGTGATTTTAATGATGCTTAAACCATAAAAATAAAAAAATTCCTTTAAATATAGTGCCGGGGGGGTCCCATTAATCTGTCTGAAAAGTGGCGCACCTGTACCACGTACAGAACCTGCTGCAGCAAAATTGACATTTATAAAGACAAAAAAAAAAAAAGACATTTAAATTGCCAGCAATACAAGGATGTTAAATTGCCATGGGGGTCTCGCCTCCCTTGACGGTTTGACAGTTCAGTTGAGCACACAAACAAATGTGACAGTTATGATTCAGAGCAGGCTTTGATCATAAGGCTCTGTTCACACCTGCGCCTATCATTTTCAGGCAGAAAGTCACTTGATTTTGTACAGGTCAAAAGTTCACCAATGTAAAGCAGAAAACACCTGTGATCTGGGTGTAAACAGAGCCAAAGGGGTTTTTGGAAAACCGTTAAATTGTTGGGTTTAGTTCCAAAGATTTCTTACCCTTTGATCTGGTTTGTACTAAGCCCAACTGGACATAACTGCCACAAATATGGACTGCAGAACAGAAATATTAAAATGACTTCAATATCATCTATCTGCAGCTTTTGGAGTTTTACTTCAGAAATAAATGACTAAACCGGAGTGAATTCCACACAATTACTGTACAGTAGTACTGTATCAGAAGAGAAAAAAAAAAAAAAAAAAACTTTTCGCACATCATTTTAAAAGATAGACATTAGTATTGTAGCTGGTCTACTCACAAATTCTAAGGCTGGCCTTTATACTGGTCAGTTTTTTTGTTCAATAAGCGAGTTGAACAGAAAAAAAATAGCCCGATTCCCCCATTCACACAATGTGGATGCAGGAATCCCCCTTGCTGTGTTACTGTATTCAGTGGGGAGACTCCCCTACCATCAGAATACACAGATCAGAACTGCAGTCTATCGCCTGCGGCGCAGATTGAAAAAAAATTAAAAAAAATAATGGCAGGATGGTTGAACAAAAGTTAATCGGTCCCTGCTAAACCGGCCAAATTTTGATCTGTGTACGGCCAAGCTTCTTCATTCACACAAGCGGCCTGGGATTAGTAAAAATGGGGAGTCGAATCACAGTTTTATCACCCAGATCCCCCACTACCCACCTGAAGGCCTATTTGGCCTATGCAGGTGTGATAATGCGCACGTGGTTTTGTCTGTCGTGTTTAGGGCAGTCCATCCATTTCAATGGGCTATCCTATGCATGAATATCCCACAAAAGTAGTGCATGACCCATTCTGAAAGTGCACAGCACCAAAACAAATGGTACTTTCTTCCAGGTTCATTAACAAAGTACGTTGGGTTGCAATTAGGAATTAAGGGCACTGCTGCACTCCTGCAAAACTCTTTTTTGTGTGTTGTGTGTATTTCAAGATTCTGCATGTGTTCCTGCATTGCAAAAATATGAATCTAGCTTAAAAGGACAACAGCAGCCACTCAGGGCTATACACATACTGCAAAAGCAGCAAAAAATGGTAAACCCTGTTGGCTTCAGTGGACAGGACAACCTTCAAACGTGGCCCCCCTACAGTGAACAGAGCCATAAAGCAACTGCCCTACAACTTTGTGTAATGCGGCTGGCTGCATGGTTGTGGTGTGGGCTTTTCAGGTTTAAAAAAACAGGAGTTAAGTGGGTGACAATACCTCCCAGCCACCTGTAAACCACCAATAAGTGATCTGCCACAAATTGCTTTTTAACCACTTGCCGTCCGCCATATAGCAAAATAATGTCGGCAAAATGGTTGCGATATCCTGACCGGACGTCATATGACGTTGTCAGGATATCAAGCCACTGTGCGCCCCTGGGGGGCGATCATTGTTGCCGATCTAGGTAGAGACTCTTTACCATGTGATCAGCTGTGTCCAATCATGGCTGACCACAATGTAAACCGGAAGAGCCCTTGACCAGCTTTTCCTCACTCTTTGTTTTTTGTTATGAAAGAAAGATAAACGCAGAGATGATCAAATACCACCAAAAGAAAGCTCTATTTGTTAGTACAAAATGATAAAAATTTAGTTTGGGTACAGTGTAGTATGACCGTGCAATTGTCATTTAAATGCGACAGCGCTGAAAGCTGAAAATTGGCCTGGGCAGGAAGGTGAGAAAGTGCCCTGTATTGAAGTGGTTAAAGAGGGGAAAAAGGGGCAGCCGCCTGTGTGAACGAGCCCCAACAACTTAAACATCAGTCTCAGGAAGTTCGCCAACAAATTACGGTAACTGACAGTATATTAGCGACAGTGTCTAAAAAGTATAGAGAAATTAAAGGTCACTGCTGCCAATCTGGCCTAAAAGCAAGGAGCCCCCAACACTTTTTGAACCGTTTTTTGGCACTGACAGGTAACAGAATTAGTAACAAACTGTCCAAGGTTTTTCATTGATCGAATAGGGGATAGTTAAAACCACTTTTGGGGCTTTTTTGTCATCCGTGTCTCATTAGGGAGATTTTCCTTCACTTCCTGTCCTGTAAACTCAACAGGAAGCGAGATGATATCTTTCCAATGTGAAGGAAATTCCCATCAAAATACTTGTCATAGGAACAAGTACTCCCCTCTATTGGCAACTCAAATATTTGGATTTTCCTCATATTTATTTCTGATGACACTGGTGATCAGGACAATTAGAGAAAGCAAATCCCCCTAACCGGGACACAGACAGTTGTAAAAACCTGGCAGTTTTATCTCATCACTCTACCCAAATCTTAAAAAAATAAAAATAAAATAGAAAAAAAAATGTAAATAAAATTGCCTTTAGGTATACTTTAATATCCTACAGAATAACTACACAGTACTGAATGAAGTGTGTGTCTGGGCAAACAAAACCAAAAAAAAAAAAAAACTAAAAACACACACAGTTTATCTGTGCAACACATAACCTTTTCCACATGTTTTGTGTCTTCAAAACTGCTGCAATTACAGTAATTTACTTGTTGATCAATTTCAGAATTCAGCGATCTAACTTTCTGTAGTGAGATGACAACTACACTGAAATCTTAGAAAGTCTTCTAGTCCTGCCTGGGTTCTCGCAGATGGACTACAGAACACCTCCGCAACCCTGGGAAAATCTGTACAGCTCCAGGCGAGCCACACTGTGAATATTAGGGAAGAGCTTAAAGTGATTGTAAAGGTTGAAAAAAAAAAAAAAAAAAAAAACCTTGTGTGTGCTGCTCCCCCCACACCCTCCCCAATACTCACCTGAGCCCCTTCTCGATCCAGTGATGTGCATGTTAGCCGTGGCTGTCCTGGGTCTATCTCAATAAGGAGAGTCTCCTTATTGGCCGTTGGCACCCACTGCTGTCAATCACAGCCAGTGAGCTAATGAGGGGGTGGGGACGAACCACAGGTCCATCTGTCTTATGTCTCTGTCATAGTAAGTGGCTTGCTATTAGGGGCACTGGTCAAGGGGAGGAGCCAGGAGAGCTGACAGGGGACCCGAGAAGAGAAGAACCAGGGCTGCTCTGTGCACAAACATTCCCGATAACAGGTAAATATAACATGTTATTTGGGGGGGGGGGGGGGGATTACTTTAAGAGCACTTTCACACTCACACTGCGGTGGGTGGACATCGGCAGTAAAGGACCACTATCTTTAGCAGCGCTTAACCGTTGTTTTAGCTGCACTTTTCGCCCGCTAGTGGGGTGCTTTTAACCCCCGCTAGCAGTCAAAAAAGGGTTAAAAGCGCCCGCCGGTGCTGCCCATTGATTTCAAAGGGCAGGGGTGCTTTAGGGGCTGTGTATACATCGCTCCTAAAGAGCCTCAAAGATGCTGCTTGCAGGACTTTTTTTTGTGTCCTGCCAGCGCACCGCTCCAGTGTGACACTGTAGTGAGAGGCACTTTACAGGCGCTATTTTTAGCGATATAGCGCCTGTAAAGCACCTCAGTGTGAAAGTGGCCTTAAGGTTCAGTCTAAACAAACAATGCCTTAACATGTCTTGAGCGAGAGCTAAACATTGTCTTTAACAGCAGTATCTCATTGGCCCCATTCACTTACCAGCATAGCCAGCAAAAAAGCTTGGGATTGTTAAAAAGGTTTCTCTCAAAGTCTTTACCAGACCATGGCCTGGTACAGATATACTAAGGAATAATCCCACAAACCCCTCCCCAGAAAAAAAAATACACACCAGACCCTAAGGGCCGGTTCACACTGCAGGCGAGGCGAGGCGACTCCGACTTGCCTCGCCGCGACCTGCCGCGGCCTCAGCGGCGACTTGCAAATGACTTCTGTATAGAAGTCAATGCAAGTCGCCCCCAGGACGCCCAAAAGTAGTACAGGAACCTTTTTTCTGAGTCGGAGCGACTCGAGTCGCTCCTCTCAGAACGGTTCCATTGTACAGAACGGGGGCGACTTGCGAGAGCGAGGCGAGGCGAGTCGTGTCGCCTCGCCCGCTGTGTGAACCGGCCCTAAGAGCACGCAGCCTTGCAGTTGTGAGGAACAGACCTCTGTCCTCATCAATAATCTAACACCCCCCCCCCCCCACCCCCAGGCTGCATGCTCCGATAAGGAAGGCTCTGGTTTGGATTGGGGGGGGGGGGGGGGTTGATTTTTGCATTCTTTGTAAATGTCTGGTTTGTAGTAGGTTGTGTACATTGCACAGATGAGCACCTGCACAGGTAGGGATAGGGCATCAATCCCCCAAGCATATTATTTCATATTTAAACATTTTTAATTTTGCTTTAAAGAGGAAGTAAACCCTGATGAGTTTACTTCCTCTTTGATTTCCTGCAAAGGTAAAGCATAATGGACTACTATGCATCGCATAGTAGTCCATTATGTGTCACTTACCTGACACAGGAGCCAGCGAAGTCACCGCTGTCCCCTGTAGTCCGCCGCATCCATCTTCTCGCTGCTCCACCGCTGTCATTTGACGAAGCCGCGATGACGTCACTCCCACGCATGCGCACGGGTGCCATCACTCGTGGCATATCGCCGTTGACAGCGGCGCGCTCAGTGTAGGTTTAGGAGATATTTCTTGGACCTACAGGTAAGCCTTAATCTAGGCTTACGTGTAGGTCAAAGTGGTTTGTAAGGGTTTACAACCACTTTAATACATGTAACCTGGGTCAGTGTCTAGCCCCCCTTAGCAAGAATGATATTTCTTTTATAAACCCTTGCCCATCAAAGCCTTGAAAAATGTCATTACTGTTTTTTTAAAGACAGAAAAGGTACATAAAAAATTACTTTAGATTTCGGGCTGAATTAAAACATATGTTAAAAATGTCTCAGTAAGTATATATATCCCCCTTACCTAGCTATATGCTTACCTTAGTTCTATATCAATCCAGCACTGTGCCCATTTGCAGCCAGCACTGCTCTCTCCCCCTCTTCACAGAGGCAGCAGCAAGAGCCAATGGCTTTTACTGCTGTCAATCATATCCTGTGATGAGAAAATGGCAGGGGGGGCAGAGCAGGAGTGAGCAAGCACGTGCACCCATAGGAAGCGGTTTGCTATGATGGCACACAGGGAAAGAAGGAGCAGAGAGCACCAGCGGGGGGACCGCAGAGGAGGAGGTTCCGGGCAACATGCTAACAATACAAACAACCCTTAATGAATGTACAGCAGCAAAGCAAACAGTCATTTTAAAATTGGACCTACTCAGTAGAACACCTTGTGTAGTGTATCTTGTTATTACTTTTTATCCATTTATCCACACGCTGAGAAACCTGGACTAAACACCAACATTTGGAGCGATCATCCAGTAATTTGACCGTTCATACACAGCTTTCAAGAGCCAATCACAATAGATCAGGAGAAATTATCTGAAGGGACAAGCAGGAAAGTTTTTCTGTTATAACAGAAACTATTTTTGTTTAAATCAGTAGAGTATTTGTCTGTAAAAAGTCAAGTGAACAAGACTGTGCATGCTCAGAAACAAATACATTACAACACATTACATCGTGGGAAGTTTTATTGGATTTTTGGAACTCAAATAACCTATTTGTTTTCTATAGGAAACCAGCAAGTAAAAAAAAAAAAAAAAAAAGTAATTGGTCCAATATTCTCATTGTGGGTAAGACCACGGCGGTGATCTATGGGCATTTCCAGCCCTTTCTTCCCCCTGCTGCCTTCTGAGACACACAAAGGTCCCAGAAGAGGCACACAGTGACTCGCACATGTTTAGTAGGAAATCAGCTGTAAAGCCTGAAGGCTTCACTGCTGGTTTCCCTTACTTAAAATGCTGGCGCCTGCACCCAAAGTTTGGCAAATTGGCTTGGGATGTCAAATAGCACAGGACTAGCTTTCTATGATGTGATCCACAGATCATGAACGTTTGGATTAGTAACCACTATTCGCTTTCCACACTACGTAACAACTCATAAAACCTAAAAGTAAACAAGTGTGGATAATAGAGCCAATTTATATTTATTTTGGAGCCAATTAGGTCCCATTCTCACTGCCAGAAAAAATGCAGTTACACGTATTTTTTATTTACAGATCTGAACACAGCTGCATTGTTTTCATTGGTAACATTCATGCAGGTGCGTTAAGATGTGCATTCAGATCAATTACACAAAATCCAAAAATATGCATCTGGAAATTTCCATTTACATGCTTCAGCGTAGAAGTGCATGTATGCCGGTATAGATGCGCGTGTGCTAAAGCACATAAATAAAAGTACAAGCAAGGCAGAGAAATGAAGACCTGCAACTTTCAGCCTGTATCTCCAATATGGGCTGACTTTTTACAAGCTGCAGGACTAGTGAATAAAAACTACAAGAGCGCTCATCAGCACCTTTAAAGTCTATTTAGAACTACAAGCCGTCATCCGCAATGAATGACAGAACGCTATGAATGAATGACGTGATCATGCGGATTGAGCCATTTTTAAAACGTGACAGCGGGTGCAGGGACAAGATGCCTTGCCCACTGTTGCAGCGCGGAAGGAAAATGGTGGGGTGCGGGGCAGGTCTGGAGCATGTTACACATTACACCCGAATTATGGGTATAATGTGTAACATGCTCTGAAAGGGAACCTTGATAAAAAAGCGGGCTCCCCCCCAATTGTAAAAATATACTATATGGCCCTGGTATTTAAAAGTTTAAAGACATCTGGAAAGTGCACTCTGCAATCTGATTTAAGAGCCAGAAAACTAGATGCCACAAATTTGGAGCTCACTGTATTGCTCCTCCACACTTTCATTATTAAAAGTGATGCTCTTCACAATCTGGCACGCACCATGATTTGTGTTTCAGCTTACCCAGAAATTGCTAAGCCCTAGAGAACTTCCAGATGTGCTTTTTGGGGAGCGTTCAGAAATATGATTTCTATGATAACGATTTAACCACCATTAAAATGGTGGTCAACACTAAATGAACTATAGTTAAAAAAAAAAAAAAAACACACTCTTCTAGCCTGCAAGCTTATTGTCTTCGTTCTTATATGCCACTTAAATGACCTGTTATGCTTGTGATTTAAATTGTGACCCTCACAGAAAGTCAAGTATCAGAATGGTAAGGTGGGGCATGACCTCTGCTTGCCGGCTGTGCTGAGCACCCAATGAAGCCTGTGCTGAGGGTATAGAATAGCGAGGTCTATTAATACATCACACAGTTGCTATGCTACCCTATGCTCTGCATACAAAAGATGCTCTCCTTTATGCTAGATACTATAGAGGCACACCTGATCCCCTCTTACACAGACCAAGGCTCTTTGCTTGGTCACAAGCTTTTTAGATCAAAATGGTTTATTTTTAAAACATGTCATTTGGTAATTAACGTTGGTAACTTAATAGTTTAAACAAAAAGATGCATTGTATTTTTATGTGCTTTAGAGAACTGCAAATACAAACAAAACCATGAATGTTCCATAAAGATTTGTTATAAAAAGTCTATTTATAAAGGTTCTTGTTACAAAGAACATCTTCAGTCATTTGCAGCATATGGCAGGTAACATTGCGGGGTTCTGTACTAGGTGCTGTTCTGTATCAAAGTGGTATATCTGAGGGTTTGGCAGGTGACGCATCTTTTTATGGATGACAAAAAGGTGGGATATTGTGTTATATTTCAGATGTTTGTAATGTGAAAAACGATTGGCATTGTGGGAAGCTTGGTCAAACCAGCGAAAACCTTGGTTCAACAAAATAAAGCACCCAAGGAAAAGGATTCCCTTGACAGAGTAGAATATTGGGTACAGTGATGGCCAGATCAGATATTGGTCATTAATACAGAGGAAAAATATTTGGGGTACTTATTTCAGAAGACTGCAAAATAAGCAAACAGTGTGGCCAGGCAGTGGGAAAAGTGTAAGGCCCCTATCCACGCGCTAAAAATAGTGCCTGCAAAGGGCCCCGAAACAGCCACTGCTGTGTCTCCAGTGTGAAAGCCCCGAGGGCTTTCACACTGGAGCTTGCAGGACGGTGAAAAAAGTCCTGCAAGCCGCATCTTTGGAGCGCTGTAGGAGCGGTGTATTTACCGCTCCTAAAGCGCCCCCTCCCATAGAAAACAATGGGGCAGCGCTGCAAACCCACCTGCATAGCGCCGAATAGCACTGCAAAAATGAAGGTAAAGCTCCGCTAAATATAGCGGCGCTTTACCGCCAGTGCCGCAACACCATTCTAGAATGAATCACCAGCAGGAGGAAGGAGGCCCCCGATTGCCCTGAAACAATCTTGTTTAGTTATCAAGAGGATCAACAGCAGGATAAAGGAGGTCCTGATTCCTCTATTTCAGGGCTCTCAAACTGGTGGCCCTCCAGCTGTTGCGGAACTACAAGTCCCATCATGCCTCTGCCTGAGGGAGTCATGCTTGTAACTGTCTGCCTTGCAATGCCTCATGAGAGTTGTAGTTTTTCAACAGCTGGAGGGCCGCCAGTTTGAGACCCCTGCTCTATATAGATCTTTAATAATCACTAAACGATCACCAGCATGAGAAAGGAGGTCCAGATTCCCGTATATGATTATTATTAAAGATCTAAAGGATCACCAGCAGGATAAAGGAGGTCCAGATTCTTCTATATGGATCTTTAGTTATCACTAGCATGAGGAAGAGGGTCCCGATTCTAATAGATAGATAGATAGATAGATATAGATAGATAGATATCTATATCTATCTATATCTATCTATCTATCTATATCTATATCTTCAGCTAGACCTCATTTAGAATACGGTGTCTAGTTCTGGAGACCTCACTTAACGAAGTTAGAATAGTCCTTGACACAGGCAACAAAAATGATGAAAGGTCTGAGGGATAAAACACATCAGGAGAGACTTCATACCGATTGCTGCCCGACTCTAACGTTGAATTTACACCTAAGCGTTTCGTTTTCAGGCAGAAAGTTGTGTGTTTTACCAAGATTTTGTATAGGACAAATGGCCACCAACATAAAAATAAAATCGCCTGTAATCCGCCGAAGCTCCAGAACTTGTTGGAACTTCAGACGTTTTGGAGCCGAGATGTAAACTATCTCCATAGAGAATTGATTTCCCCCCCCCCCCCCTCCAGCGTTTTGTAGCTTCAGGCTTCAAGCTACAAAATGCTCAGGTCTCAATGGTGCCTAAGGCTTAGAACTGAGTGATAAAAGACCGCTGATCACTCGATTGCTGTAACCCAATTAACATGAGCAGAGCTGCTTTTTTTAGATCACAACTGAGATCAGACTTTAAATTGACAAAAATGTGAAAGTTCATCTTTTGGTTGCTAGAGGTTTTACTACCTCACAGCTTTGTACAGTATGTAAGGGGACAGGCATTGTACACATAATATGAGCTTCATGTAAGCAAGTGGGTGGAAATCAAATATTCTCATAATATTCCAGGCCAGAGGGAAGCGGGAAGCCTGAACTGGCTGCTCTGTTCTTTATAGACCTTCTTTCAGGATGTGGGAATGGAAAGTTTCTGCCGCTGGTGAAGTGTTTGGTTTAACACTGTGTGTGCCTCTTAGGCTCTAGGAAAGAAATCTGCATAACAGCACAATAAATACAGAAAAATATTCTACTACTGAGTACCATCATAAAAGCAAAGGTTATTTCACTTAAGTTTAAAACAAAACTGCTGTGTTGCCAACAGCAAAGAGGGCTGCAGCTGCTGGAAGAGGTAAGTACAGACCTGGGCCGTGGCTTCAGGTGTTTGTGTACATGTAGTGTCACAAGTCTCATTGCCCTGGATGCACCTGTGCTGTACAGTCACTAAGGCTTTTCTGGGGATGTGTCCTACCACCAGATAGAAGTTTATAGGGCTGTAAACAATCACCAGAGGCCATGCTGGTTGGCTCATGGTAAGTATACGTCTGTGGAGGAGGAAGGTGGGAACAGATAGCTCAGGACAAAAAGGGACAAAAAGGATAAATGCACTTTGCTTTAAAAGTGTGCTTATACTTTAAAGTGATTCTAAAGGCTGAAGTTTTTTTTTTTACCTTCATGCATTCTATGCATGAAGGTAAAAGAAATCTTCAGCAGGCAGCCTGATCCCAATCCAACGACGTGCACAAGAGCAGAAGCTCTCTCGGGTCTTTCCCTCCTCATTGGCTCCCACTGTTGTCAATCATAGCCAGTGAGGAGGAAGCATGGGGGCTGGGCTCGCTCTGTATCTCAGACACACAGAGGTGGCTCAGGAGCGATCACGCACAAGTGTCCCCAGAGCAAGCAGTTTGCTATGGGAGCGCTCTGTAGGGGGGAGGAGCCAGGTCATAAGATAAGTATGGGGGCTTGCAATAAAGGCTTTTTTCTAGAAAAGCTACATGCCTGGCTGTGTACGAGTCAGCATGTTTCAGTCACAGTCCCAATAACAGCATGCTGTAAATAAGTGCCAGAAAAGGTGCCAGAACTACCTGATCTCGATTTGTTTCAGGGCAGCAACTAAGCAATGAAGTCAAAGCATCAGAATGACAGCAAAGGAAATGGCATTCTCAAAAGACAGTTCAGTAAGGCCCCTTTCACACTGGGGCGGTGCGGGCGTCAGCGGTAAAGTGCCGCTATTTTTAGCGGTGCTTTACCGTCATTTTAGCAGCAGTATGTGGCCACTAGCGGGGCGGTTTTAACCCCCTCTAGCAGCCGAAAAATGGTTAAAAAAGCCCGCAAAGCGCCGCTGCAGTGGCGCTTTGCCAGCAGTATAGCCGCGCTGCCCCATTGATTTCAATGGGTAGGAGCGGTTTAGGAGAGGTAAATACACCGCTCCTTCACCACTCCAAAGATGTGGCTAGCAGGACTTTTTTCACCGTCCCGCTAGTGCACCGCTCCAGTGTGAAAGCCCTCCGGCTTTCAAACTGGAGTGAAAGGGGCCGTTTTTTTTCAGGCGATATTTTCATCGATGTAGCGCCTGAAAACCGCCTCGGTGTAAAAAGGGGCCTAATACCAGCCTCTAAATCTCTCATGACAGTGTTCCTTTAAAGCAGCCCTTGCAGTGCAAACTAATATCTGATGAACTTCAAGCTATTGTACTGCTGTGCTCAGTTCTCCAGCAGATGAATGTAGCTCAATGCTAATATCATAACATCTAAGAAACCTTGTACATGAGCTCTTAAAGGACATCAACGTCCCCCCTTAACAGAAGTTTAGCAGTTCATTTATCATCGATGATAGAAAAATGTGTCCCAGCTCTCCAGAGGAAGCGTGTTTGTGCATTCAAAATGGGACATTGGTGGCTGAGGAATCTCTGCATCTATAGTCTATGAACGGATTAGATTCCATTAAAAGCCTTGTCTATCAGAGTAGAGAGGTTGAAGTTTTGCATCTTCATTATTAAATTGGGATTTTGTTAATCTAAAAATGTCTGTATCAGGGAGAGAGAAGTCACATAACGCAGTTATACAGACTGCTGAATGCCAAGACACACAGCTCTCCTTATACTGTAAAGGATAAGAGGGTTTCATTCCACTTTATGCCATTTAGCTGACCACACTTGACATTTTTTGGCCGATTTCAAGTACAAGCCAGAAACAAAGCCATCTACTTCACACAAGGTCAAAAGAATACAGTCAAAAGAATACAGTCAGTCAATTGTAAAGTCAAAACTGAGCAGTAAATTGATTGCTTCAATGCAGTTTACTGAAAGAACAAATTAAAATGGAATTGGAACATGAAAATATATTACAATTTTGTTAAGCTTGATTAGATTTTTTTTTGTTTCTGGCAAATTTCAATCCCATCTCCTTGGGGTCATTGAAACTACTATTGTAGCCTTTGATTGCTTTGTGATTGCAACACAAAATGATATATAAAATGACTATCAAACAGTCACATGTATGACCAGCTTTTGGGGCCTGTCAATGGCATCAGTGAGATGCCTCTGAAATCATTGACAGGTACAGCTGACCTGCATCTGGTCTGCTTCAAGCTGATTTTGCATTTCCTTAGCTTTATAATGGAATGCAGTAAAGCAAGCAAAAGCACTTCGTGTCATTGTAATAGCTAAGCTATCCTGCATCTCATGGCTTACATACATATCTTTGCAGTCAATATAAATGTAAATAGGCAAGTCACAAATACTATAAAGTAGATAATGCCAACTGAATCACATCGAGTTAGCAAACACAAAGAGTACCATACACAAGTGCTATTTTTCTTCTTTTCTTACATAAGTTTAAAAAAAGTTTTGTTTGTTTGTACCTTGGTCTCATCAGTACTGCTGATCTCCCGCAATCCCTGTGCAGTCGTATCCTGTCTAGATACATGAACTCCAGTAATGGCTGCATGGCATTTCTCAGAGAGGATCCCCTAAGGCTTCATGCACACGAGACGCCGGTGAAAACTCAGCTCACAAAAAGCTGAAACACGCGTTTAGAAACGCCCATTTTGCCGCGTTTGCATGCCGCATTTAGGTTTATAAAGATAGCATCATGTAGACCCTCCCCAAGCTCTCAAAGCATGCTTTTTTTTTTTTTTTTAAACAATTTCTGCCATATGGGATTTGTCCCATAATTGCATTTCAGACCTGCCACAAACAGACCAACTGACATGTCAGTGAATCCTCTTTCGTTAACATAGGTGTCAGTGTTGGTGAGGACAAGGCTGGAAATCACCGTTATGCTGATTGAGTTAGCATAAGAATAAAAGCTTTAAAAGGAAGGTGGTGTGTGATATAAATGTTCTCTCTCCGTTAACAATGGCAAGGAAACATGCAGACCCCCATTGCTTTGCACAAAGAATCACAGGCAAGGATATTGCTGCTACTAAAATTGCACCTAAATCAACCATTTATCAGATCATCATGAACTTCAAGGAGAGAAGATCAATTGCCGAGAAGAAGGCTTCAGGGTGCCCAAGAAGGTCCAGTAAGCTCCAGGACCGTCTCCTACAGTTGATTCAGCTGCAGGATCGGGGGACCACCAGTGCAGCGCTTGCTCAGAAATGGCAGCAGGCAGGTGTGAGTGCATTTACACACACAGTGAGGCAAAGACTTTTGGAGGATGGCCTGGTGTCAAGAAGGGCAACAAAGAAGACACTTCTCTCCAGGAAAAACATCAGGGACAGACTGATATTCTGCCAAAGGTAAAAAGGTACAGGGATTGGACTCCCGAGGACTGGGGTAAAGCCATTATCTCTGATGAATCCCCTCTCTGTTTGGGGCATCTGGAAAAAACCTTGCCTGGAGAAGAAGAGATGAGCACTACCATCAGTCCTGTGTCATGCCAACAGGAAAGATTGACTGGTATGTAAATGCCAGAGTAGTTGCTCATACTGACCCCCGTGCATCCACACCAAAGAGGTTGTTTGCATGGACTATCTCAGTACTTGGTAATCAATAATCAAATGTATATACAGTTTAATAAAGACAAGAACATATACACAGACATTAATACATTAAAAAATAGTATACACCACAAATAGCAAACTCCTAGCGGGTCCCCCCATAGAGTTTAAATTGGAGAGTATACACAATTCCCTCTACTAGTTTTGCGGAAATGCGCTTCATCGGGAGGGTGATCTATAAAGCAGATAATACATTTAGATGAAACATGAACAGCACAGCGAGCAATAAGTATACATCTCAAGAAGTTGTACAATACAAGTAGAATTAAGATCAGCTCACCCCCACCACAGGCGAAGCTCGCAGACCAGAGGACCCATTATTTCACAATTTTTTTTTAGATTACATACTTTCTTAATCAGAGCCTGTTCAATACAATCCCCCGTGTCCACCGCCAGGGCGATTGATGGGTCCTCTACGGGGAACCCGCTAGGAGTTTGCCAATTGTGGTGAATATATTTTTTAATGTATTGATGTCTGTGTAGATGTTCTTGTCTTTATTAAACTTTATATACTTTTGATTATTATTCATTTATTGATTACCAAGTACTGAGATAGTCCATACAAACAATCTCTTTGGTGTGGATGCACAGGGGTCAGTATTAGCAACTGCTCTGGCATTTACATACCAGTCAATCTTTCTAAATTATGAATATTGGATGTGGGTACTTCTATTGAATGCAATTTTATATGTACCAGAGGCGACACTCATTTTGTTATGCCAACAGGAAAGCATCATGAGACCATTCAAGTGTGGGATTGCCTCTCAGCCAAGGGAGTGGGCTCACTGACAATTTTGCCTATGAGAACAGCCATGAATAAGGAATGGTACAAAAACACCATCCACTTACAGATAAAATGCCTTTTCCAGCATTTTGGACCACCTTGCCATAAGGCAAAATTGATCACCAAGTGGCTTGGGAAAAAAAAACTTTGAAATTTTGGGTTCATGGCCTGGAAACTCCCCAGACCTTAATCCCATTGAGAACTTGTGGTCAATCCTCAAGAGGCAGGTGAAAAAAAAAAAAAAAAACACACAAATTCTGACAAACTCGAAGCATTGATTATGCAAGAATGGGCTGCCTGCCATCAGTCAGGATGCGACCCAGGAGTTGATTGACAGCACGACAGGTTAAAAAGATTTATCTGGAAAGAGAGGCCCACGTGTTTCGTATAAAATACTTGTTGGACCCAAGTTATCTGGGGGATTGTTTTTACAGGACTTTGAGAATTATCAAAAAGCGGCCGTTCTGGCAAGAATAGTTGATTGGACGCATAGTGTCCCTTTAAAAACTGGGTACAATTAGAGGATATCCTACGCGAAATATCCCTGGGCCAGGCCATTTGGCTGCCCAGGCAATACAGAGGCTTATTCAAGGATTTATCAGACATTACAGTAGAAACCATAAGAGCAACCTAAACATCTATAAAAATATGAAAAGACCAATTCCCACCAGGGAAAGAAAATAAGTCCTATTTAAATTGGAGAACCTCAAAGTGTCTAAGACTAAGGGTTCTTTTGAATGGGAACTGTGATAGACTCCGGACACCCTGTTGGGTATTTCCGCCAAGAAGCTGCATCCCAAGTTCTGGAACACGAGACCAATGGATCTGGCTATAGAAACCCCAAGGACCAGACAACACCAGTCTTGGAGTACACCAGAAAATGAACTGCTTTATTTTTAAAAACACACTGAATTTATACAGCAAACCATCAGATAAGAGCTACTCCCATTACCTCAGACAAAGGTCACCTTACAAAGAGGAACTAGCCCTATTATCATAACAATGACCTCCTTAGACAGTCTGGCTCCCCAGACTAACTTGCATAAGAAGCCACAAGCAATTAGTGACCAGCTCTGCATAACTAATAACACATTATAACAGACTTCTCCAGGCCATGGTTCTTTTGCAGACCCAGCCCGTGACAGGAACCTCTTTTGCTTAATATCAGAACTGACAGCAAGTATGACCACTCACCATGGGTTGCCTGGAGACAGACAACTCCAGCATTTTGTGGATTCTTTGCCAGAACCTCTCGGCTCAATCCGCAAGCTCAAGCCATTGGAGAGGCTCATAGACCCGGGGGGGGGGGGGACTAGACATGGCATTTTTAATTTATAAAAAGATGTTGATCTCATCCCAGGACCCCTGGCCCATTTGTCTCTAATGGATGAGTGCATGAATTAAATCTACCTATTCCTGAAGCATTAAAGCTTAAAAGTTATCTCTATAAACATGAGGATAAAAAGAGGATTACAAACTTTTAGCCAGGTGGCATTATGTTCCAGCCAAATGACATACGATCCATTCAACACTGCCATCTGATTGTTGGAGATAATGTGGGGGAGAGGGAAAGCATGCCTATATTGCCCATATTTGGTGTCATTGCCCAATGATTCAGCTATATTGGAAGAAAGTTTTGAATATAATTAAGATAACTCTGAGGTTGGGCAAGACACCTGGCACTGCTTATTTCATGTTATAAATGAGACAATGAAAAAATATTTTTTTTTGCTGAATATAGCGAAGGTATTGATCCCAAAATATTGGAAATCAAAGAAAATGCCAACTATGTTGGAATGGTTTAGAGAGATAGACAGAACAAGATTAACGTAAGAGTTGATACACAAAATGATTCCTATTCCAAATTCTATGGAATTTGGAAAAGTTGGTTTGAGTTGAAGCTCCCTGGCGGTATTCCCGAGTGTAGCTCAGGGGGTTAAATTTCAGTACCATTAGCGGGAAAACCCCGAGCCACACTGAGGATTGCATTGCAGAATCCTGGTACGGCGTACTTACCCTGTCACCGGGATCCTGTGATGTCCCCTCGCAGTGTCCTCCAAAGGATCATCTGTCTGATGCTCTGTGTTCTGGTGTCTTGTCAAATAACGTCCTCCATCCGATAGTGTCTGCTGCGTACTGCACATGAGCAGTACACAGCAACACAGATTCCGAAAATTGCAGAGGATGAACGGCGCCAGCGAAGCTCGCCCGCGAGGGGCCCTCTAAAATTCACAACCCTATGTCCGCTTGGATGGTGGGACTACCACCTCCACTCACGGCGCAGGCGCCGTTCAGCTTCGGAGATTTTCCGAAGCTTCGACTGCTCCGTACTGCGCATGTGCAGTACGGAGCGGACACCATTTCATGGCCGGACACTATACAGCAGAACACCGGCCTCTGTTCCCTGTGAGCATGATGAATGGGGGCGGAGCCCGGCAGCAAATTCAAAAAAAAAAGTACAAACATAACACATATAGTAATGTAATCTGTAATTCACCTCCCTTTGTCCCTAGTGCTTTCTCCAGTACTCTGCATGCACTATTATATATACTGTTCTTTCTGCCTGAAAACTTGAGAATGTCCATGGCATCCAAAAAGTGTCCCTTTACATCAAAAGTGGTTTCAGACCAACTAGAAAACAGCGACAGCAAACTAGAACACTTGCAGAATTGAGTGATAGTGATCCGTGGGGAAATTCATTTTAATAATTATATATTTTTTCATAATTATTTATAGCTATTTATGATTTCATTTTTCCAACTTTAATCATACCCGGGATCACAACTAGACTGTTGATTGGACAGATTTAAGTGTTATTACTAAATTAAATTACAGGTCTACAATATAAAACGCCAAATTTCTATGCAAAACAATGTACCACTTTGAGATTCGAAAATCTGACAATCATACCGCTAGGGGAGTTAGACAGCCTTTAATTTACATAGGATATGTGGGTAACGAAAATGTATAGGAGGAGGGGAGAGAGGGTGCGGTGGAGTGAACCACATAAATGTAAAATATAGATGGCAAATGGAATGAGCCCCATTTGGGCACTTGCTTCCCATTACCCTGAGCCCGCCCCTTCTTTTTTTCCCCTCGCTTTCTTTTCGTCCTCAATTTTTAATTCATGAATAAGAGATAGATAACAATGGGATTGAACACGTTATCATGAGAGAGGGATATAATGGGGTTGGCACAGGAAGGCAAGGCCGGAACTGGGAGGTACAATCCTCCCACGTTTTTGCCCCCTAAATTATCACAGTTTGTCTCTAGCACATTTTTATAGGGAGGGGGAAGGAGGGAAGGGAAAGGAAAAAGGGAATTTAATTGTAAATGGGTGCACGGGTTAAGAATGCCCAAATTGAGCCTTATTGGGTCATCACAAAAGAGGGAGGGATAAAAGGGATGGGTATGAGAATGGTGAAGGAAGGTAAGGGTATAACCGGGGAGGTGTAAATTTCCCAAGTTTCTCCCTATTAAGTTATCACACTTTGTTTTTGCCACAAAAATGATTCTTGTTCTGGTTGATGTTGTTACATCACAAACACAGGGAGTTAGGGGGTGATGAAAGGATTAGAATTTTGAGATTTATTTTCCGTTCCCTTTCCACCCCCTTTTTTTTTTTTTTTTTTTTTGAGGGGGAGATTATCTGGATGCAAGACACACCCCCACCTCCCGCACTCGCTCTTGCCTCCTTCATGGGGAAGAAACTCGATACATATTTCTGTTTTAATGGGATCCGCACAGATATTTTTATAAATATTTGTTTGTGTATTCATGCTGTCTCATGTTATGTTAGTCTAAAGGAAGAATACTGTATTGGCTTTTTTAACCACTTCAGCCTCGGAAGAATTTGCCCGTTTAATGACCAGACCTTTTTTGTGATATGGCAATGTGTCACTTTGACAACTGCGCGGTCATGCGATGCCGTACCCAAACAAAATGTCCTTTTTCCCCACCAATAGAGCTTTCTTTTGGTGGTATTTGATGCCCTCTGCGCTATAAACAAAGGGCGCCAAAAAAAAAAAAAAAAAAACACGCAATAGGAGTATATTGATTGGTTTGCGCAAAAGTTATCGGATCTACAAAATAAGGGATAGATTTAGGGACTTTTTAAAATTGTTTTTACTACTAATGGCGGCAATCTGCGTTTTTTTAGCGGGATTGCGAACATGCGTCGGACAAATCTGACCCCAAATTACACTTTTTGGGGACCAGTGATATTTATCAGTGCTAAAAAATAAAAATGCACTGATCAATGTCAAAATGACACTGGCAGTGAAGGGGTTAACGCCAAGGTTGATCAAGGGGGGTAAGTGTGTTCCCTGGGTGTGTTCTAACTGTAAGGGGGGTATGCTACCAGTGACATGACAGCGATCACTGTTCCCAGTCACTGTGAACAATAGATCTCTGCATGTCACAAGGCAAAACAGGGAAATGCCTTGTTTACATTGGCAATTCCCCATTCTGCCTATGTACAAGGCAATCATGGGTTTTAATAAAAATAAGAATTTAAGGTGACAGCATGCCAGGGTGCACTGCAGAGGTCCTGGGGAAAAAAGCATCAATACTGCAAATATTGACTCTTTGCATTAACCTAAATGTAAATTGTCAAAAGCCTTTGACACTTCTGAAATGCTTGTAATTATACTTCACTATACCACAGTATCATCTGACAAAAAGATCTAACACTACTGAAGCAGCAGGCTTTGTGAAAATGAATATTTTATTTTTGTCATTCACAAAACTTTTGGCCACGGCTTTATCTGTTGGGAGTCTGTATTCCTAGAAGAAACTGAAGGAGCAGAATGGGGGAGACAGACAGTCTGTATCCAGGGAAGGAAAATGTAAAATCCATGTGTTTAGCTAATTGCCAATCTTCAACAGCAAATAAGTAAGCATGCTGCATATATCTTGCACTGGACTGTACTGGAACGCTCTAAATCGCACCAAAAACACAACAGAACATATCCTAATTTAAGGTTAATAAAAAAATAAAAAATGGGGAAAAAAATGCACTGGATCGCAACAAAAAACACATCAAACACACTGGACTGCATTGAAAACGCGTCAAAAATGCACATGCAGAAAAGCATCTGAAATGTGTTTCTATGGTGTGAACTGGCGCTAAAGGTTAAGAAAAAAGATGGGGTAAAATTGCACTAGGCTCCATCAAAAACACACAAAAAATGCAATAAAAATGCACCAAAAACATGCATGCGCAAAATCATCCGGACTGCGTTTCTATGGTGTGAACTGGCCCTCATTTACATGGGCGATTATTTTTATGCCCCATGCAGGGCTGTGTTTTGCCAGTACATGGACGCACAGGTGTTCCCTGCATTCCTATGCCAGCAGTTCCATAGATGTTTATTGGGACATACGGCTGCACAGACACAGCCAATGTGTCCCAATGTGGCATTTGTGCGGGTGGGTGTCCTGCATGAATGTTACACTGGGACATAGTGGCCGGCTGTGTCCCTGCAGATGCGAGTCCCAACAGTCATCTACAAAACTGCCCACACGGGTATGCAGGGAACACTGTGCTGGCAAAACATGGTACTACATTGGGCACACAAGTAATGGACCATGTGAACAAAGCCTTAGCTGCACAAAAAAAAAAAAAAAAGAAATAAAAAAAACACACGCACACAAAAACAATGTTTTTCCCACAGACCTTAAGATCGTTCTACCTTTTGCTTGTTACCATTAAAAAAAAAATATGTAAAAAGTTAAAATAAAAAAGTAAAATATTATAATTTGCATCATTTCAAATTTGATTACGATCACCCTTTGATCTGGTCACCAAATACACCTTTGAGTTAGGATTTTAGTCCATAAGGTCACAGACACCCTTTAGAACTCCATCCTTGTACAGCACTGAAAGCATCGATGCTTGTGCCCAATTAATATACCTTTCACAGACAGCTACATGAATTTATCCACGTCAGCATTGTGGAAGGAGGGGTCTTCATTGCCCTTCCTTCTTGGTCACTGTGCCAGTCACACTGACAGGCGCATGGCCAAGGAGCTTTATACTAGGGATGGGCGGAGCCTGATGGGGAACTGAGAGAATTCCACTCCACTTCTGACTGACAGCGAAGAGTGGGCAGATCCACAAAGGCTATTCAGTCCAATAGTAGCTTTCGAATCCACCAAATGCTGTGCATTGTGATACAAAGTAAAGTGGACCCGATGAGGAACTAGGCTCTCAATTCTCCATCAGGCTCCGCCCCCAACATATTGACAATTTATTGCCCATATTTGGGTAATGAGATCATCTGTATCCCAGCCTTTTTGTTTACATTTGGCTTTCGGCTGGGGAATCTCCTAGTCAACAGGTAATTGAGGCAGGGATAGCAGCCCTGTACGGGAAGCTGCCATACACAAGAGCATCCCAGCACAGGCATAGCCCACTCCAAGTACTAGTGAACCTCAAAAGTTGGTCCTAATTACTGACAGTTTCCTAAATGGAGAACTGGCAATTTAAAGCGGAGGTCCGCCCACCGCTGCAAACATTAAAAGCCAGCGGCTACACATACTGCAACTGCTGGCTTTTGATAATGGAAAACTTGCCTGCCCTGGAGTCCAGCGATGTTTCCATCAGCTGTCAGTTGCATGCCGCTGCCGCCATTGCGGGTAAGGGAACCCGGCAGTGTAGCCTTATGGCTTCATGCCAGGAACCCTAATGCGCATGCGCGAGGCTCCACGCCTCTCCACGCCTCTCTCCTACTGGCCTGGCGACAGTGGAGGAGAAGGGAGCTGAGCGGTGACATCAATAACCGCGGCTGTGGGAGCAGGTGGGAACAGGGTAACGGGGGGGGGGGGTCAAATGAGCGGAGGTTCCACTTTTGGGTGGAACTCCACTTTAAGAATTCAGAACCAACTGAATTTGATGTACAGTATATGTCCGCAATATTAACACTGGTGCAAATGCTTGTCTGAATTATGAGCAGGTAGTTCTTAAGGGAACTACCGACCAAAACCTGTTGGTAATATTGAATTCCGTGTGTGGGTTATAAGGCCTCATTTTTACAGCCACTTTTTTTTAGCATTTTTTGCAGCTTAAAAATGCCTTTCCATGTTAGCCTATGGCCCCAGGACCAGTGCGTTCTGAGGCTCCAGCGCTAAAGCTGTAAAAGGTGTTATACCTGTATACACATGCACAGCCTCAGTTTTCTCTGTCTCTATTCAAAATCAAGTTCCCTATGAGAGCCCAAGTGTCACCCCATAATGCCCCGGGTGATGACATCACAAGGCGCGTGTCCTCTAAGTCATCAGCTGGCCCTGCCCCATGCCAATATAAGTCATTGCACACGGCAGACCCAGCATTACACCGGGAGAGCGCGTCAATACAACATCGGAAAAAGAAAAGAGGGAGAAGACCCAGCAAAAAAGCAGAAGATAGCGGCTAAGTAGCGGAAAGGGGAGAAGACCCAGCAAAAGAGCAGACTATAGTGGAGAGAGAAAAGACCCGGAGCTGCTTTAATAAAATACTTCAAAAACCCGCGTAGTGTGTTTATTTTTGACACTTTTTTTAATTAGGTGAATGGGTAAGGGTACGATGTACCCCATACTTATTCACCTTGTTAAAGGGGGCTTCCAGATCACGATAAGTCCATGCTCACAGACCCCGACAACCAGTGGGCAAGGAAGAAGCCCTTGTCCTCCTCAACATGGGGGCAAGGTGCTTTGGGTGGGGGAGGGGCCCCCCTATGTCCCAAAGCACCCACTCCCCACGTTGAGGGCATATGTTCTGGTATGGCCCGGGGGGAGATGCTCGCTCCCCTTCAAGATTCTCAGCACACAAGTCGCAAGTCGGTGAGATGTCCAATTTAAATCAATGGGCTCACATAGGGAACCATTGATTTTGAATAGAGACAGAGAAATGCGACAGAAAGCTAGCGTGGTTAAACGGGTATTGACGCCAATGCAAAAAAAAAAAAAAGCGTTTAACGCCGTCTTTTTTTCCTGGCGTCGGAACTAGCTAATTTTTTAAAACGTCCGTGGGCATGTAGCCGCACAAATTAAAGATCACTTCCCCTATGCAATAGGAAAGAATTGTCAAAAGCCTAACTAGAATCCGGCAAAATCTACCTTTACGTCTAGGGGTGTCCCGTTTCCAGCAAGCTTCCTTGATCCATGCGACTAGTCCAGCATTGCCTCTTAAGGCTCCATTCACACTAATGCTTTTTTTTAATGTTTTTTGCAGAAACGCAGGACTTTTTCTTTTTTTTTTTTTAAAACATGGGTTCCTCTGGAACACGTTCACATCAATGTATTTTTGTGCCTCTGCATTTTTGGAAAGGGTCGGGGACTTGAAATGCAAAACAGTGCTTTTTTTGCATTTTTAGTTTAAGAGACTTCAATGGGGAAGCTGCAGAAAAGCATGCAGTATATTTTTAACCCGATATGCATTTTTTAAATCTTCCCTACAACAAATTTTCCCCTATAGAAAAAGAAAAAAAAAAAAAAAAAAAAAAAACACAGCAAAAAAGTACTGAAGGAATGCTCAAACGCAAACTGCATAGGTGTGAATGTGAACCTAAGACACTAATTGGCCAAGGTCATAGTCCAGCTTCCTACTCATACACTACAGGGTTAGAAGCCCTGCATCGGATGTTATGATTCTGCACACAGGCAGTAGCCTGGGAGAGAGGGGGAAGAGTGGTGGTGGTAATATGGTAATACAGTGCCACATAGACTTGAAAAACAGTTAAGCCTTGCAATGCAAGTGGAATATATTTTGCCTAATTCCTGGACTTCAGCTTTAATTCTAACCTTCAGCAGTAAAAAAAAAAAAATTAAATAAAAAAATTGCTTTTAAAAAAAGGAGATCTAACTGAAATTAAAACCTCAATGTTTTAACTGACTAAAATCCTAATAAAATGAATTGACATACGAAGATAAATACATGCAGTAGATTTCGTTTCAAGGGACAAGGTCGTGCTTTAATGTAGCAGCAGGTTCCGCATTACATTCCACAGCAGTGCAACATGGCCCTCCGGCAGCAAAAGGATTAAAAGCCCCGGATGGAGGGGGAGGAGTGTAAAATGAACCATTCGACACCCCTCCTAAATTCCCGGAGATTCAGGAGGCGGAGGCGTGGGGAGCATCTGGAAGTAGTGCTTGACATCAGACACAAAAAAGTGGGAAAGTTCTGAAGTATAAAGAAAAAATTGCAAGGAAAGAAAAGTTAAAAAAAAACAAAAAAAAAAAAAAACACATACACAAGAAACATAGTACAGTATTTCCCTATTCTTCATGACCGTCAACTAATCTGTTACTGAATTTTCTGTTTTTGTTGTCAGAGCCAGGGGAACATTTATTGCAATCAAACATATTAAATTCATGTTAATGATTTTGATCATTTAAAGCTTTCTACAGAAGGGTTAAAAGGAAACATTTACGAAGAAAACCATGAAGGTTGTCATCACAGACTTCTCACTGCTATGCCAAATGTCTGGATGTCAGTCTACCTCCGATATGCACACTTCTGCCAGGTCAGAGTACTAAAGCCAGACGGTCAGCATAACAGACAACTAGAAGTTTTAGGATATGACAAACAATGGCACATATGTGTTTCTTTAACCACTTGCTTACTGGGCACTTAAACCCCCCCTCCTGCCCAGACCAATTTTCAGCTTTCAGCGCTGATGCACTTTGAATGACAATTGCGCAGGCATACAACACTGTACCAAAGTGAAATTTTTATCATTTTTTTCCCACAAATAGAGCTTTATTTTGGTGGTATTTAATTACAGCTGCGAGTTTTATTTTTGCTAAACAAAAAAAAGATGCAAAAAAAAAAATAATCATGTTTAATAGTTTGTTATAAAATTTTGCAAACAGGTCATTTTTCTCCTTCATTGAAATGCGCTGATGAGGCTGCACTGTTGGGCACTGATAGGCACAGTTAAGGCGGCACCGATGGGCGGCACCGATGGGCGGCACCGATGGGCACTGGTAGAGGACAGTGATGGGCACGGATATGTGGCACTGAGGTGCAGAACTGTTTTCGCGGCACTGTGGGCACTAATGGGTGGCACTGATGAGTTTCACTTTTTCCCCTACTTAGGTGGCAAAGGCAGGGGGCGGGTGGGCATCGATGATCTGGCTGTGATCGGGACTGAAGTCCCTCTCACGGCCGCCGGTGATCGGCTTTTTTTTTCTCCTCGTGCTGTCAGCGCAAGGAGGAAAAATAGGCGATTACCGGCTCTTTTGCGATCACATGATCAGCTGTCATTGGCTGACAGCTGATCATGTGGTAAGGGGGTCGGGATCGACCCCTTGCTCCGATCTATGATTAGGCGAGTCTCAGACTCGCTGATCACAGAGCGCGCCCCTCAGGGGGCGTGCAGGCCGCTCGTGCACGGGACGTCGTCAATAGACGTTGTCCCGGCAAAGCAGGTCCGCGCTGTAGCGCGGCTCTCTAGAGGTTAAAGCCGGCTATAGTGTGCTTGTAGGAAAGAAAATCGCTCTGTCTATGGCTGGCCTTGGGTAAATTCTAATAAAACAAAAAAAAAGGCAATTTTTATGAGCTCAGGTTGTGAATTTTAGTTTAGTTTTGGATGTGCCATTATATGCACCTCCAAACAAATGATTACATGTGGATTTCACATATTTTATGCATGTTTTTGATCTGTAAAAGCCTTCCTTGGGCAGATATCCAAGTCCTTATACAGTTGCTGCCATCTTGGAACTGATAACTGCAGCCTCAGAAGTGTCACTCAAGTGACACTATAGTATTCCTCACTCTTCTCCTGGCAGCTAAAGAAAAGGTGGTGATTGGGCAATAGAGTTGGGTCAGCACAGAGCTAATTAATTAGGCACACTCGGAAGAGGGCTATGCCTATGATGTACAAAAAGGGAATTGTGCTAGGAAATGGACTAACGTCAAAGACATTTTCAATCAGGTTTAGAAACACACTGCAAGTCAATAAAATATATAGAAAAGAAAACGCTGCAAGTAAGGATCTAAAACACTTGACCTTTCTGAGCTTTTATATTGATGACAGGGTCGCTTTAACGTCTTTCCACATGGCCACTGCATATAAACAGTCGGAGGGGCATTTCCACCTGAGTGGATTTTCCTGAACGCCCCTCAGAGCGGAATTGAGCGCTCGTGTCCCCCCAGCATCTACAATCGGCAGGAGGGCTCTGTGATTGGCCCTCCTGATCACATGATGGCTGTGTCCAATCACAGCCATCATGTAATGTAAATAGAGAGCCGTTACCAGTCAATCAGCTCTCTTTCTTCTCACACAGAGCCAGTCAGTGAGAAGGAGAGCAGATCTGTGCTGCGAGACGGGGATCAATGCGTATGAGCTTACCTTTTTCTTTTTCTTTTAAACAGCTTTTTACACAAGGATAACCCAGCTAGTGTCCCCACACATCTGCCCCAGTGAACATCTGGCAAGTCTATCCCCGTGATCAACATCAACATGGCTAAAAAAATTATTCAGCAGTGAGGAGGCTTTCAATATACTACATTCCATTATCCTGGTGCTCCAGGATCTTCAAAAAGATTTTAGAACGCCTGACGGTGCTACTAATATGTATGTGGCCAGGCTGTGGAAAAGTCTCACATGTGGTATCGCTATACTCAGGAGGAATAGCAGAATGTATTTTGGGGTGTAATTGTTGCAATGTACAACTTTGTGTAAAAAAATGTTTTCATTTTCTTTCCACATTTTCCAAAAAACTTGTGGAAAAAAATGGCACGTTCAAAAGACTCATTCTTCAGAATATACATTGGGGTGTTTGCTTTCCAAAAAGGGGTAATTTTGTGGGTAATTCCACTGTCCTAGTGTGCCAGGGCCTTCAAAAATGTGATGGGCTGTCAGAAAACTAAAATGTGTAATTTATGTCCCTAGAACGCCTGACGGTGCCCCCTGCATGTATGGCCTTTGTATGTGACCAGGCTGTGGAAAAGTCTCACACATGGTACCGCCATACTCAGGAGGAGGAGCAAAATATATTTTGGGTTGTAATTGCAAGTTTACCTGTGCCATCTGTGAGAAATAAACTTGTTAATATGACAATTTTGCGGAGAGAAGTAAATGTCTATTTTCCAAACAATTGTGGGCAAAAAATTGCAATTTCAAAAAACTCAATATGACTCTTACCTAATACATTGGACTGTTATGTTCACAAAAAGGGGTCATTTGTTCTGTCCTGACATTTTGGGGCCTCAAGAAATGATAGGCATTTAGTACATCAGGTCTGATCAATGTTCAGTGACACGTAGCATACGGTAGCTTGTAGACACTATAAAACTTTCGCACCAACCAATTATACACTTATCAGGATTCTTTTTAGCAAAGACATGTAGCAAACTACATTCTCACCTAAATGTATGACAAAACTTGATTTGATTGGCTCTCTTTTAAAAGAAAGTAGAAAAAATATTTTTTTTTTCTCAAAATGTTGAGCCTTTTTGCGCTTACGTCGCAAAAAATAAAAAAACCCAGTAGTGAAAAAATAGCAAAAGAAAGCTCTATTTGTGTGAACAAAATTATAAAAAAATTTGGGTACAGTGCAGATTTCTCAACCAAAATAAAGCATGGAGACATGGGTGGATGGGGGAATTTAATTTGAATATGAAAAATGTATTCTATAGCATTTTTGGTTTGTGGTGCTCAAACACAGTGTAGTGCCGCTTTAAAAATGTTCCCTCCCACTTGCTATCAAGAATAAAAAATATATATAAAATGGTGTATAGTTAACAATTTTTAGTTCATCCAAGTTTAGTCACAAGATCTGCAGCTCAAGCTCTCCTGCGTCAGTCAGCAGCAGGGTGGATAAATATTGATGATTTTTCTTTTAAATAAGATTTTGGGGATTTTTATAAATTTTATTTTAATAAAATGCATCTGCAGTAAAAATATATCTAAAGAGAGTTTGCTATTTAGGATACATTAATAATTTAGTTTATTCAGCATGAAACGGAGCTTAGTTATGTAGCATGAGGCAGTATATTCTGCAATATTTACATTTTTGGCAAACTCATTTAATGAATACAAGCTGAGAGAACATGCACTACATTGATGCATTCACACAGTTTACAGTAACCATGAGATAAAACAAAGTTCAGGAATATTCCTTTATCGTTTTGCAAATCTATGTAAGCTACAAACTGTATGATTGAATCAGTTCTGATATCGCTGTTTTACTAACATGACAGCGTATTATTCTAAATAGGAAACCTTCAATTTGTTTGTAAATATCAACCCCTTCCCGATCAGCCGTAGTTATACTGCGGCAGGATGGCACTGCTGCATGAGCCATTATAGCTGTATGTCGGGTCTTTAGGACGCTGTCTTTAGGGTGCCCGCAGCGCATCTCCGAAGCCGACGTGCATGCCCAGCGGGCACCCACGACCGCTCAAGACATAGCGAGAATCGGCATGTGTGTGTAAACGGTAGGAACAACGATCTCTATCCTCCTCTAGTCAGCCACAATCCCCCCACAGTTAGAACACACCTAGGGAACACATTTAACCCCCTTGATCACCCCCTAGTGTTAACCCCTTCCCTGCCAGTGACATTTATACATTAAAGTGGTTGTAAACCCTTACAAACCACTTTGACCTACAGGTAAGCCTAGATTAAGGCTTACCTGTAGGTCCAAGAAATATCTCCTAAACCTATATGGTTTAGGAGATATTTGCCCGAAAATAGGCACTGCTGTCTACGGCGCATGCGCCGTAGACAGCGGCGCACAGGTGCACTGAGCACGGCATTCTCAACGACGGAGCTGCCGCGCGTGTCGGCTCCCGTGCGCATGTGCGGGAGTGACGTCATCGCGGCTTCGCCGAATGACAGCGGCGGAGCTGCGAGACCCCACCAAGAAGATGTATGCGGCGGACTACAGGGGACAGCGGCGACTTCGCTGGCTCCTGTGTCAGGTAAGTGATATCATTGCTCTGGTCACTCAACGCCGGAGCCGCGATATCCGGAAGACACGCAGAGGGAACATGTCAGCTCCCTTGGTGTGTATCAGGCGAGATGACGGGGCCTCGTTCTAAGGTAAGTATTTCATAATGAGCTAGTACGCAGTGCATACTAGCTCATTAATGTATTTTCCCTTGCAGGTATGAAAAAAAAGAAATTCAGCGGGTTCACTAACGCTTAAAAAAAATATATATATAATAATAATAAATAATAATAATAATAATAATAATAATGCCATAAATCTATCCCCTATTTTGTAAATGCTATAACTTGCGCAAACCAATATAAGCTTATTGCAATTTTTTTACCAAAAATATGTAGAAGAATACATATCAGCCTAAACCGATGAAGAAATTTGTTAATTTATTTTTTTACATTTATTATAGCAAAAAGTACAAAATACTGTGTTTTTTTTTTCAAAATCGTCACTCTTTTTGTTTATAGCACAAAAAATAAAAAAACCACAGGGGTGATCAAATACCATCAAAAGAAAGCTCTATTTGTGAAGGGGGGGGGGGGGGGGGCATCCATTTTTTTTTTCTGTAAAACGTCAAACGAATGCTCAATTTTCAGTTAATGCAACGCAGTGCTGTATCGCAAAAAATTGCCTGGTCAGGAAGGGGGTAAATTCTTCTGGGGCTGAAGTGGTTAAAGATTCTAACTACCAGCAAGAATAAGTACTTACATTTGAAGAGCACCTGTCATGGCAGCACCCATTAGCGGGCATCCACTCACCTGCTGCTGACACGTCCCTCACCTTATGTCACTGCCACATCACCAGCCATCCCATTAAAGTGAATGCGACTGTCGGTGAGACAACAGCGGGTCAGAGATGACAGTCGCTCTTTAAAAATGATTTAAATCGAGTCTATTTAAATCAAGCTATTTTACTGTTCATTTAAATCAAATCCAGCCTGGTCAGCGGCGGTTGCAGGAGAGAGGAGGGAATGCTGTTAACGGGTGGACCATCAGGGACAATTGATGTCACGGCTCCCGGAATTCCTAGCTGTTGTCAGTGCTCACTCTCTCCTGCAGCCGCCATTCACCGACACAGGGGATCACTGGAGCAGATTAAAAATAGATAAATATAAACATCTTTGCACAAAGGATATGCAGTATAGGTAGCCAGAGGGTGGCGGAAACATATTTGTGAATTGTTAGCATTAACATATAATAGCAATTACAGTACATATAACTAGAGCTCGACCGATATGGGTTTTTCTCTGGCCGATGCCAATATTTACAAATCGCGGCAGCTGATGGCCGATATATAATGCAGATTTTTTTTGGGCCAATATGTTAGGCCGATTTATTTTTATTTTTTTTATTTTCCCTTCATCTCATAAAATCTAGCAGTTAAACAACATTCACACTGGGGCGTTTTTCAGGCGCTTTTGGGCTAAAAATAGTGCCTGTAAAGTGCCTGCAAAACGGCTCCCCTGCAGTCTGTGTGGAAGCCCCAAGTGCTTTCACACTCAGGCGATGCGCTGGCAGGACGTTAAAAAAATAATAATAAAAAGTCCTGCAAGCAGCATCTTTGGAATGGTGTATACCACTTCTCCACCACTCCTGGCCATTGAAATTAATGGGCACCACTGCCGAAGCGCCTGCTAAATTGACGGTAAAGCGCCGCTAAAACTAGCAGCATTTTACTGTCAACTCCTGCCCGCTCCAGTGTGAAAGCAGCCTTCAGCAACAAGTGATACAGAAAGTTTCTTACATTTAAACATTTATTAAAGTGGAAAGTGGACAATCCACATCTTGTGGCAAGTGATGTGGCAGGTGATGTGGCAAGTGACGTGGCAAGTAGACAATCCACAACTTGTGGCAGGTGATGTGGCAAGTGACGTGGCAGGTGATGTGGCAAGTCACGTGGCAAGTGGACAATCCACAACTTGTGGCAGGTGATGTGGCAAGTGACGTGGCAGGTGATGTGGCAAGTCACGTGGCAAGTGGACAATCCACAACTTGTGGCAGGTGATGTGGCTGGTGACGTGGCAACTGGACAATCCACAGCTTGTGGCAGGTGATGTGGCAAGTGATGTGGCAAGTGGACAATCCACTTGTGGCAGGTGACGTGGCAAGTGGACAATCCAAAACTTGTGGCAGGTGACGTGGCAAGTGACGTGGCAGGTGATGTGGCAAGTCACGTGGCAAGTGGACAATCCACAACTTGTGGCAGGTGACGTGGCAGTTGGAAAATCCACAACTTGTGGCAGGTGATGTGGCAAGTGACGTGGCAGGTGATGTGGCAAGTCACATGGCAAGTGGACAATCCACAACTTGTGGCAGGTGACGTGGCAGTTGGACAATCCACAACTTGTGGCAGGTGATGTGGCAAGTGACGTGGCAGGTGATGTGGCAAGTCACGTGGCAAGTGGACAATCCACAACTTGTGGCAGGTGATGTGACTGGTGACGTGACAAGTGGACAATCCACAGCTTGTGGCAGGTGGCATGGCAGATGACGTGGAAAGTGGACAATCCACATCTCGTGGCAAGTGATGTGGCAGGTGATGTGGCAAGTGACGTGGCAAGTGGACAATCCACAACTTGTGGCAGGTGACGTGGCAGGTGATGTGGCAAGTGGACAATCCCCAACTTGTGGCAAGTGACGTGGCAAGTGGACAATCCACAACTTGTGGCAAGTGACGTGGCAAGTGGACAATCCACAACTTGTGGCAGGTGACGTGGCAAGTGACGTGGCAGGTGATGTGGCAAGTCACGTGGCAAGTGGACAATCCACAACTTGTGGCAGGTGCCGTGGCAAGTGACACGCTAAATACAAGTACACTGCAGCTCTCACAGCTGCTGCTACTCACTCTGGTCTCACAAAATTGCTGAAATAGTTAATAATACTGTTTTTTTGAGCTGGGGAGGGTCTATGATGTTAGCTTAACTAAACGCAAACGTGGTAAAAACGCGGTAAAACGCCGCTAAATCGTGGTAAAAATCGCAGCTAAACGCCGGTTTCAACATGTGTCCAGCAGCGTTTGCATCTGCGTCTCGTGTGCATGAAGCCTTAAGTGGCATTCTCATTTATTTTTTCTTTAATTTAAATTTCTCTTTCCCTCTTGTCTATCAAACACCCATTTTCTACATGTTACAGATCAGAATAGTGTAGCCCACTCATTTCTCTGTACATGGCAAATGACGCACGTGTCATATTTGAACATCTCTAAATATACAAACTTTCATTTTTCACTAAGGATTGCACCTACCAGGTTTTATTTTGTTTCATGACGGGGGTTTGATCCGATCACTTTTTCTACATAAAGCTGTTACAACATATAATTTGAGCACAGTGACGACATCAAACAATGCCCTGGGAAATACACCAGAGAATGTGAAGTGCTGCAATCACAGCCGGGACTGGTGACATCAGCAGACATGCACAGATTTTTTTTCTGGTTGTCATCCAAACTGGTCACAGCTAAACAACAAGAGCATGCGGAAGCTCAGTGTGTCCCACTTACTGACAATGACGTCACTGCACTAAACTTTTGGCATTCCAAAGGCAGTAAATGATATAGATTTACATGGATAGCAAGACTGTAAATGTGCCAATAAACAAACAGCAGCCTGCAATACAACGCACTGATGAAAATCGGATCATCAGCAAGGTCAGAATGTAGTATCTGTAATAAATAGCAAAGCTTTGGAAAATCCCTGTTACTATCTTATGTATGCCCAAGCTCATCAATAAATGATGACGTATGATAACCTAACATACAGCAAAAGATAAGAAAAAGTGATGTTAGGAAACTAAAGCAAAAGCAAATTCAGAGTGCATTTACAGAGCAAACACTAAGATCACAATCCAGTGCCTTGACAGGGATACATACAAGAAGGTATAATCAATACCAATGCTATCACTTGGCCATCTATTGCTGAGGAATTTCTACATGTGTATTTCTCCACTAAAAAATAAAAACACATATTTGACATATCTAAAGCAGACCTAAACCCACAATACAGTGTCACCTTGCCCATACTTATACCATAATCAGTGTGGTGCAACCCATATAAAATTACAATCAAAAATAATTGAAAAAAAAAAAAATAATCACTCAAAACGTCCCAATATTATATATATATCCCCTGCCTCCGAGTCCTTCCTCTGGACCTTTGAGTTAAGTGTCCGGGAGTTAGTCTCCTTCCCAAGATCTTTTGAAGCAGTGGAACCAGGAGGACATCGAGGAACCCCCCCCTTGGCTGGAAGTGGTGTCTATTTTCATAAGTCTCGTGTGACCCTCTGTAGTGGGGGGTCATGCCTATCTGGTAAGCAGCAAACCTTATCGTATGTTGGTGGTGGATTGAACACAATTTTTTCCATTTTGGACCTCTACGAATATTGCGGTTTATCTTTAGAGGATTTTTATTTACAGCTCTACGTCAACCATTCTGGTGGTTTTTATACACGGACTTATTGTTTATACACTGGGTGTTTATGTTTTTCATTTTTTATGTATTTATAGGTTTATGCCATGGAACTTTACTGTATGTGCTAAATTGCAGTGGTTAGATTTTGGGTTTTGAAATATTAACACGTGTGTTTTGTATCACGTATGTATATAGGGTTGCCATACCCTATATAATATTCATTCTAATATTATTGCACAAGTAGTTGTTTGTATTTGTTTAGCGCGGCTTATGATTTTTCATTTTATATATAATATCAACCGCTGTGCAACAGCTCAAAATGATATTCAGAAAATGGTGATCCAGTGACCACCACTTATGGCTGGAATACCTGCTCCCCTCCACATAAAACCCCCACTACAGTCATCATCGCCTGTTTAGAATGTGTCACAGGATGCCACCATGCTATCTCTAAACCTCACTGTCCTGCACTTAGGATCTCAATCATTCAAGTGTGGCCATAAGATAAGGGATAATCATAGTGTTGTCTGCTTTGAATATTTATTGTATAAAACTTAACATAAGGATTAAAAATACTCACAAAAGAATGTGAAAACCATGCATGTCATCAGCTCAACATGCTGACACAAACAGACAAACATTCAAAGAAACGGCTTGTCTCAATTGTTCGCATTACATCCTTTGCATGGTTTATTCAGCAAGTGCACATTTTATACAATAAATATTCAAAGCCTATCGTTCTCCCTTATTTTATGGCCACACTTGAATGAATGAGATCCTAAGTGGAGGACAGCGAGGTTTAGAGATACCCTGTGGAGCAACACCCCCGTGGCGTCCTGTAAGACATTCTAAACAGGCAATAGTGACTCTAGTGGGGTCTTTATCTGGAGGGGAGCCGGCATTCCAGCCATAAGTGGTGGTCACCAAATTCACTGGATCACCATTTTCTGAATATCATTTTGAACTGTTGCACAGCGGTTGACATTATATACATTTGGACTTTATTTTTTATTATATTTTCAATAATTTTTGATTGTAAATTCTATGGGTTGCGCTACACTTATAATGGTATATGTTTTTTAGTTTTGCAAGTTACAAGTAGACACGCTCTGATAGGTAGCATACTATGAGTATCGCCTCTGATCTATATCGTTATAATACCATATAGAGTACCATCATCCAGAAGTTGTAATTTTAAAAGGAGGAAGCTTAAATACCGGGTAGTCGCTCACACCAACCCCATACTTAGTTCCATTCAGCCATATAATAAATTGGACTATACCGGTACTTGATAATGGACAGAAACTAATGAAATTTAAAAATCAATATTTTAATAAAGATATAAAACAAAACAATAATAGGATATCACTCGAAAAGTACAATAATATGCACATCACAGAGTATTGCTGACGGATTCTCCACAGGAAACATTCAACCCTAAAGGTGCACAAAATTTCCTCGACTAGTTTCGCAGGAAAAGGCCCTCTTCTTCAGGAGGATATCTCAATTCAAGGAACAGGCTGCAGGCAGGGAGATCCATATAGTCCCCCCACAGTGAACATGGGGGATTGGTAAAAGCCGGCTCAAGAAGCCAGTCAAAAATCACAGAGACACGGACTCCTCCAGGGCTCTTATAGGATATCGTCTGGCTGACAGCATCGATGGCCACTAGGCTTATCTAGCAGTGGATCTGGTATTGACACTCAAACAGTACAATATCCTTACAAGCTTGATTAAACCATCTCAACCTTGGCGCCCTGTCTCTATGCGATTTTTGACTGGCTTCTTGAGCTGGCTTTTACCAATCCCCCATGTTCACCGTGGGGGGACTATATGGATCTCCCTGCCTGCAGCCTGTTCCTTGAATTGGGATATCCTCCTGAAGAAGAGGGCCTTTTCCCGCAAAACTAGTCGAGGAAATTTTGTGCACCTTTAGGGTTGAATGTTTCCTGTGGAGAATCCGTCAGCAATACTCTGATGTGCATATTATTGTACTTTTCAAGTGATATCCTATTATTGTTTTGTTTTATATCTTTATTAAAATTATATTGATTTTAAATTTCATTCGTTTCTGTCCATTATCAAGTACCGGTATAGTCCAATTTATTATATGGCTGAATGGAACTACGTATGGGGTTGGTGTGAGCAACTACCCGGTATTTCCATTTAAGCTTCCTCCTTTAAAATTACACTCAGATAGGTGTTGGCAGCAATCACTATTAGCCCTCAATTTAAGGCCATTGTATATATTATTTTACACAATTTTTGTACAGTTTTCCCAACATTGCACTTTCCTGTACTCCCTTACTGCCCTCCACCCCAAATACCCTCTTAACGGTAGAGATTTAGAACTCTCTATAATACAGCATCAGACATACACAGTTAGTCCTATCCAAGGACAAACAGGTGGGGGTAGGCCTCAACATCAGTACCCGGGATCAGCTGATTCAAGTTAAAGTAGATCTACTTACTAAAATCCTCAATAAACTTTAACATGTAAATATAATGGAGTCATGGAGGTCTTTACCAAGGAACATCCTGTCATAGGACCACTACTGCCTTTCAGCTGTGCTCCTGGTTTGCCACGCTGCCTGGACCAACGAGTATTACTTATTACTTCCAGGTAGGTACCCCTAGAAACAGCAGTAAAGACTGATGAAAAAGTTAAGCTGGGTTCACATATCTGCGAATTGGATGCAGCTTACCCACATCCAATTTGCATTACAGGAGCGAGTGCCCGGATAGCAGAGTCGGTTCACAGGTTCGGGGCTCCTGCAGTCCATATTTGGAAAGGGTATTGTGTGTCTCTGGCTCCGCTACAGGTGCAAATTCAGGCAAAAATTCAGACTTGATTCACACCTGAACGGTGAACAGAGACACTCTGGATCCCATGCTGTGAGCTGTGGCAAGTGTGAACCCAGCCTTAGAGGCAACTGTGTTGGCTACAAAGGAACCATGGAGAAAAAAAATGGGCCAAAAGTCTAACTGGGGCAAGAGAAAACTGCAACACCCAAAACCTTGTAAGAAGAGAGTATATGTGAAGGTCTAATTTTACTGAGTACAGCTGATGCCTCAGCTACCTGAAGTCTCCGACATCTTCTCTCCTCGATTCATGGTGCAAAAAGTACAGGGTGCAAAAAGATCTCTTTAAAACCCCAGGTTGCAATGTCTGGGCTCCCTGCCATGGGATTTGGAACGGAAAGTGGCCAGCCAGATGCCCACCCCTCCCCCCACACTCCTCTGGTTTGGCACCTAAGAAAATTAACACCTGGCATCCCCATGAAGTGCAAAGCCACAATGCACAGAGCAATCCATCAGATAGAGGAAACAAATACTGATGAGCAGCTCCCTAAAACAACCTTTTAAAGTTTTTTGCCCAATTGCGTTTGCTGCCCAGAGAACAGAGTCATGCTCTTTCATGCTCTATCCTGACTGGGGAAATACGTATTGCTTCTAGGTGTGGGGAGCATTTGATTTCCCACAAAACCTGAGTACAAGTGGATCATGGGGGACCTTTGCAAACAAACAGCCTTTGTCCTGCATGGGCCAGGTGACATTTAAGTGATCCTATAACTATATCCTCAAGGGCTAAGCACAGGTTCACTGCAAGCACTAGGCCTCACTTGCAAGGCTGTCTGAGCCATAGGACCTAAAATATAGGCATAATTCTCCAAGGCACCACAAGTGCAGCGTACAGTCTCTCATGGAAATCAATTGCAGGATGCTGCTGTATGTGTGTACACATCGGTGCTTACATAAATACAAGCACATACAAGGGCGTACAACTCCAGACACAATCTGCATCCACGACAGAACATCCGTGCATGTTTACGCATGTACCAGAATATACTCACATATGCTGGGATTTCTTTTGGAGGCTGTGCGTAGCAGCGGTGGCTCCCGAGAGGGGAAATATGGTACACCCAAATTTTAAGTCCTATCCGTGTATGCAGCTGTGTGCATAAGCCCTTGTACACACGGTCGGATTTTGTCCGACGGATTTTGTCCGAAACTGTTTCATACACATGGTCGGACAAAGTTGTCAGAAAATCAGATTGTACATAACGTGATGATGATGTTATTTCGTTACGACGGGATTACGTTCAGGCTAGTAGTCAATAGCTTTGGTCTAGGAATTTGATCTGAGCATGCGTGGCACATTGTCCGTCAGAGTAGGCTACACATGATCGGAGTATGTCCGTTCGGAGCATTTTGTCGGAAAATTTTACCGGCAAGTTGGAAAAGTTGGTCCGTCGGATATTCTGACGGAAACAGTCTGATGGAGACCACACAGTCGGAATATCCGACAAAACGGCCCGATAGGACACATTCCGTCGGAATCTCCGACCGTGTGTACAAGGGCTTAGGCCTTAGAAAGTGTGAGGGAAAACCTGCATTTTGAACATAAGAAACCAGAAACAAATTCCTGACCTACACTGGTTTGCTCTCAGGATCCTAGTAAGTCTCAGAATGGTTTGTTACACAAGCCATACTAGGAACAGGCCTATGATGTCCTGAGATATAGAGGGATCTAGTAGTTGCACCATGTGACAATATAAAAGGGAAAATCAGGGAAACATTTTCTATGAAGCAGGACAATAGATGAATAAAAATTAATCATTCAGCATCAAAGCAGTTAATGGCCAACTATAAAAACAACATCAAGCACATTGCTCCCAGCAAAATATCTGCATAAGCTGAAACATTTCAGTATTTTTTTGCTTTGTTAAAATACACATACTTAACTGATGTGTTTAGCATTTGACCCAGTAGAACATAATGAAACAATAAATCCATGAATAAAAAAAATTCCATAATTGTGCTTAACTTCAATATTGTTCCTATGGTAACCAGTGCTGCAGAGGCTATAAAGTAACTTTACAAACAACTGGGAGGACCAGGGAGAGAGCTGACTGACTATCAGCCTTGACAGTAACAGAACAATACAAAGCAGATTGTAAACTTCTACAAACAGAAGACCTCACACACTAGAGGCATTCATTCGCTAGATCGCCTCGCTTCCTGTACCAACCATACAGCTTTCAATTGCTTTTGAACCTCTGGGGGAAAAGGAACAAAAACAAATATAATTTAGCACTATGAGGCCAAGTGTGTTTAAAGCATACTAACCCCCAAAATAAAGCCATATTATAGTCATTCGTTTTGGAGATGCTCTGACAGTCGTCTAGCCATTAAAATTTGGTCCTTGTCAAAGTTGTTTAAATCCTTACACTTGCCCGTTTTTTTCTGCTTTCAAAACATCAACTTCTGGGACAACATGTTCACTTGCTGCCTAATATATTCCACCCACTTTCAGATGCCATTTTAATGAGATAATCAATGTTATTCACTTAAACTGTCAGTGCTCATAACGTTATGGCTGATCGGTGTAGATTATATTTACACATTTTCATTTTTTTTTTACCCCCTTTCAGTTTCCTAGTTTCTGGTCTAGGCCAAAATGATGCCATCCATCCCAGGAGTCTTTGTGGACATTTTTTTTATTTCATCTGGAGGAGGGATTTTCTCAACCAAGCACACCCTGCCTGCATGCCTAACCAAAGAACAGATGGATTCCAGGAAGTAAATTCTACATGGAGCATTTTCCCTTAACTAAGATGGCTGTGGCTAGAAATGCTAGGGGGTGATTTTCAAAGTGATTTCTCAACAAAAAGCACGGAGACGTGGATGGACGAATGGGTGCATTTTCTCTGAATACGAAGGCCTCATGCACACTGGACGTTAAAGTAACATTATAAAAACACCATTAGATTTTGCAGTGAGTTTTGCAACATTTTTCAAAGTTGCCATAGCGTTTTATTTCGCGTTTTTTTTTTTTTCCCAAAGGAGCCTAGTTTTTGAGTATTTATTGGCATTTGTCGGCATTTTTTGTCATTAGAGCGTTTTTACAGCTGAAAAACTCCTCTCAGGACCCACTAGTTTTGTTTTTTGTTTTAAAGCCAAAAACTGTCAACAGCCGCCTATACATGCATGCACACACAGGATAACATGAGTTTATTGAACCTAGAAAAAATGTCTGAAACCAAAAACAGCTGCTGTAAAAACATCCAGTGTGCATGAGGCCTAAAAATAAATGAAACATTTTTGATTGTTGGAATCATTTGGATAGCGTAAGGGAGGGCTATATAACCTGTCTTTTTCACTTCCTGGCCAAAACAGGTCGTTAGAGAAAATCCCTCCAATGTGAGGGAATCCTGAGGTGTCACCAGAACTATTGTCCCCATTGAAAACCAAAACGCAACCCTAAGGGTACTATAGTGCCACATCCCAAAAGATTCTGTTTGTAAGGCGAGTCCAAACCTATAGAAAGCACCACCACCCCTTCATATAAAGCTCAACGTGTTTCACGTATTCCACTTCCTCAGGAGCAAAAGGTGTCGAAGTATTGACACAGAGGGGTTTGAATGGCTATTAACCACTTTATGACCCTTAAACCCCCTTCCCAACCAGGCAAATTTTCAGCTTTCGGTGCTCTCACATTTTGAATGACAATTACTCAGTCATGCAACACTGTACCTATATGAAATGTTTGTCCTTTTTTCACACAAATAGAGCTTTCTTTTAGTGGCATTTAACCACTACAATACAGGGCACTTTGGCCCCCTTCCTTCCCAGCCCAATTTTCATCGCTCTCGCACTTTCAATGACAATTGCGCGGTCATGCTACACTGTACCCAAATAAAATTTTTATCATTTTGTTCACACAAATAGAGCTTTATTTTGGTGGTATTTATCAGTATTTTTATTTTTTGCGATATAAGCGCAAAAAAAGCGGAAATTTGGAAAAAAAAACAACATTTTCTTTTTTCTATTTTAAAAGAAATCCAATAAAATCTAATTTTGTCATAAATTTAAGCCAAAATGTATTCTGCTACATGTTTTTGGTAAAAAAAATTCCGTTAAGTGTATAATAATTGGTTTGTGTGATCACGGACATATGTACGCAAATGATCATGTACATGTGTGCAGGTGATCACGTACATGTGTGTGCAGATAATCATTGGAACATGTGATTTTAGTGGGACATATGTGGGGGACATGTGTTTTTTTTATTTGGGGACATGTGTGGTGACATGTGTATTGTAGTGACGTGTGTTTACACTGTAGGTTTATACTAGACTGGTGATCAGTGAGTAAAAAGCTGTAAAAACAGCTCATACTCACTGATCACCAGCCGGGTGCAGCGATCTGCTCTCCTCTCCTCTGCGACGACTTCCGTGTGAGGAGAGGAGAGCCGATTGCCTAGCAACCCGGCTGTTTGTTTACATCACATGACGGCCGTGATTGGACACAGCCGTCATGTGATCAGGAGGGCCAATCAGAGCCCTCCTGCCGATCTGAGATGCGCAGTGTCTGGGTGACACGAGCACATCGGGGCTGCGTGGGCACGCACGCGATCCCCCTCCTTCTGAAGGACGTTCCTTAACATCCAGTCAGAAGGAGGCGGCTCCCACCCGGCCGTATATGTACATTGGTCAGGTGGGAAGTGGTTAATCACCGCTGTTTTTTTTAAGTAGTTTTTTTCCCATAATTCCTTGCAAAATAAAGATTTTTTTTTCCACATATTATCAGGTTATTTCTCACACACAGCATATGCATAACACAAATTACACCCCGAAATACATTCTGCTACTCCTCCTGTGTATGGCGATACCACATGTGTGAGACTTTTACACAGTGTGTCTACATACAGAGGTCCAACATGCAGGGAGCACCTAATTTCCTGACTACCTCTTGCTCTTTTGAAGGCCCTGGAGCACCAGGACAATGGAAACGCCAGTTGTCCATTTATACAATATTTCTAACACATACCGTGTACATAGCAAAAATTACACCCCAAAATAGATTATCCTACTCCTCCCGAGTATGGTGATACCACGTGTGAGACTATTCTACAGCCTGGCGCATACAGAGGCCCAACATGCAGGGTTCACCATCAGGTGTTCTAGGGGCATACATTTCTCAAATCCAAATTTGACTACCAATTACGCTTTTGTGAGGCACTGTAGTGGCATGGAAGAGAACTGATGTGGCATGAATGGATGAGCCGTGGATGGGGATGGCTGATTACAGCTGGGTTACGGCCGCGTACCGTTGAGTATGGCTGGGGGTGAATGGGATGGTTGAGTACGAATGGATGGATGAGTATTGCTGAGTGTGGATGGCTGAGCATGGATGGATGGATGGATGAGTATTGCTGAGTATGGATGGATAAGTATGACAGAGGGATGGATGAGGTTGCAATGGGCACAGAGCAGCGCTGTGAGCACTACAGATACAGCCCACAGCGCTGCTGCAACCAATCTCTCCCCTTTCTGCTCACACTGTACTAATCGATTACAGAGAGGAGAGAGAGGAACCAGACATGACGCCGGTTTGTTTACAAGGGATCGCGTAGTCATTTGACAGAGCAATCAAGTGGTAAACGGCTACTGTGAGTGGCCATTTACCATGATGCGGTCACAGATACTCCCATGTGCGAGCCGCGGGGGGGGGAGGTGCGATTCTGGGACGATGCCCCTCTGCAGTGAAGAGAGCCGTCTGGTTGAATAGAGCGCCGGGAACATCACAGCTTTAATTTCAATAGCTGTGTGTTCCCCGCCGCGCGCCGTCACACACAGCCCCTCCCCCTTGTCCGGGGTTACTTTGATAGACAGATCACCTGTCCAGATTGGACGGGTGATCTGTCTATCAAAGTGCCTGGACAAGGGGGAGGGGCTGTGTGTGACGGCGCACGACGGGGAACAAAGCTATTGAAATTAAAGCCGTGATGTTCCCGGCGCTCTATTCAACCAGACGGCTCTCTTCACTGCAGAGGGGCATCGCTGGCTGCATCAGAGGAAGGAGATTTTCACAGCATTGCCACATATTGATAAGATTATTTACATTAGACTGGTGTGTTTATCTAAGAAAACTATTGATAAGAGCGGACATTCCCTGTAAGTAAACACAGGATCACCTCACAGAATTACACCTACAACTGGGGATGCACCAAGACAGTAAGTACTCGCTGATTACCTGGCTGCATCACTGGAGGCAACACTGGCTGCATCACTGGGGGCAACACTGGGGGCAACACTGGGGGCAACACTGGGGGCAACACTGGGGGCAACACTGGGGGCAACACTGGGGGCAACACTGGGGGCAACACTGGGGGCAACACTGGGGGCAACACTGGGGGCAACACTGGGGGCAACACTGGCTGCATCACTGGCTGCACTTATCTCTTTTATCAGGTCGCCAGTCTCTGACCACCTCCTGTACCGCGTCGCCAGTCTCTGACCACCTCCTGTACCGCGTCGCCAGTCTCTGACCACCTCCTGTACCGCGTCGCCAGTCTCTGACCACCTCCTGTACCGCGTCGCCAGTCTCTGACCACCTCCTGTACCGCGTCGCCAGTCTCTGACCACCTCCTGTACCGCGTCGCCAGTCTCTGACCACCTCCTGTACCGCGTCGCCAGTCTCTGACCACCTCCTGTACCGCGTCGCCAGTCTCTGACCACCTCCTGTACCGCGTCGCCAGTCTCTGACCCCCTCCTGTACCGCGTCGCCAGTCTCTGACCCCCTCCTGTACCGCGTCGCCAGTCTCTGACCCCCTCCTGTACCGCGTCGCCAGTCTCTGACCCCCTCCTGTACCGCGTCGCCAGTCTCTGACCACCTCCTGTACCGCGTCGCCAGTCTCTGACCACCTCCTGTACCGCGTCGCCAGTCTCTGACCACCTCCTGTACCGCGTCGCCAGTCTCTGACCACCTCCTGTACCGTGTCCCCAGCCTCTGACCACCTCCTGTACCATGTCCCCAGCCTTTGACCACCTCCTGTACCATGTCCCCAGCCTCTGACCACCTCCTGTACCATGTCCCCAGCCTCTGACCACCTCCTGTACCATGTCCCCAGCCTCTGACCACCTCCTGTACCATGTCCCCAGCCTCTGACCACCTCCTGTACCATGTCCCCAGCCTCTGACCACCTCCTGTACCATGTCCCCAGTCTCTGACCACCTCCTGTACCATGTCCCCAGTCTCTGACCACCTCCTGTACCATGTCCCCAGTCTCTGAACATCTCCTGTATAAAAATATTTTTTCGGCCTAGTGTATTTTTCATTTTCGGTATCGGTTTCGGCACCAAAAAACCCATTCGGTGCATCCCTAAACTTTACTGTATAAAACAGAAAAAAGGGACATAAAAAGATATCCAAGAAATTGAGAATTCCAATCAGCAGTGTTCAAACTCTAATCAAGAAGTGGAAAATGAGGGGTTCTGTTGAAACCAAACTACGGTCAGGCCGACCAACTAAAATTTCAGCCACAACTGCCAGGAAAATTGTTTGGGATGCAAAGAAAAACCCACAAATAACTTAAGGTGAAATAAAGGACTCTTTGAAAACAGTGTAGCCATTTCAAAATTCACAATAAGATGGAGTGATAAGACCAAAATTCAGCTTTTTGGCCACAACCATAAACGCTACATTTTGGAGAGGAGTCAACAAAGCCTATGATGAAAGGTTCACCATTCGTACTGTGAAACACAGAAGTGGATCGCTGATGTTTTCAGGATGTGTGAGCTACAAAAGGCACAGGAAATTTGGTTAAAATTTATGGCAAGATGAATGCAGTATGCTATCAAAAAATACTGGAGAAACATTTGTAAGGCCAAAACAACTCATCAATTAATCGTCAACTAACTGATTATGAAATCAATTAATATTTTCATAATCTATTAATCGGGCCAGTAACATAATGAGGTTAAAAAAAAACTAAAATTTGCCCTTCGAGTACAAAGAGAAAATCGCTACTGTAAATATTACTTTCACTGTTGCACAGTAAAAAAATGAACCCTTTACAGTTGTGATTATTTGCTCTTTGTACTACAAAGGGCATTTTTTTTAACCCCACTGTTACTAAACGTCTTAGGCCTGGTTCACACCTGTGTGTTTTTTGGTGCTTTTCGCAGAAATACACTACAGTTCATTTAACGTTCACACCTATGCTTTTTTCAGCTGCTGCTTATTTGGAAAGGGTCAGGGATGCAAAAAGGGTGCTTTTTTTTGCTTCAATATACTTCAAATGGAGAAGCTGCAGAAAAGTAATGTGTTTTTGCAGCAATTTGTGTTTTTTTTTTTTTATCTGCCAAAAAAAGGGCATAAAAATACGCAAAAACGCAAATCGTAGCAAAATCACGTGCGCAAAAAATAAAAATGCACAGCAAAAAGCACTGCAGAAGCAGACCAAACGCAAACTGCATAGATGTGTACCGAGCCTTATGCTGGCCACACGGATCAATTTTCAGATGAAAAATCTTTGTACGTTCGCTGAATGAAAGAATGTTGTTTGAAATTTTCACTTGCTTTTAACATTCTGTTTTAAAATTAATGTAATTTCTGAACTAAAACCACATACACGGTCTTAAAATTCCTTTGATCAAGAAGTTTTCTATTTCTAAATGTTTCAGTCACTGTGGTTGAAAACAAACATCGATTTGACCCCACTAACGAATAGAAATTGAACGAATGTTTTAAAAAAAAATTAAATTAAGACATTGTTTTTGTATGGCCAGCATATAATATATTACAGTTCTGTTTGAAAATCTGCAAAACAGTGTAACTTTTTTTTCTTTTAAATAAGATTAGATCCGGGTCTGATGATAATTTACTCCAACAGTATATACAGTATATCTCTTCTGTTATTCTCAGAGTGGATTAAAGATTTTACTCCCTAGCCATACAGTTGGTTATTTATAAATACCAGTGCATAGAAATATTTAAGAATAAATTGCCTTTTTTTAAACTTTACATATTAAACTAAATTATACACCACACTTTTTTTAAGGTTATTAACCAATTAATTAATCAAAACTATAAATCGGCCAACTAATCAATTATGAAAATAATCGTTAGTTGCAGCCCTAAACATTTGCATTCATCAGCCAGGACGCTGCGCATGGGACATACTTGGACATTTCAACATGACAATGATCCAAGACACAAGGCCAAGTCGACCTGTCATTGGCTACGGCAGAATAAAGTGAAGGTTCTGGAGTGGCCATCTCAGTCTCCTGACCTCAACATCATTGAGCCACTCTGGGGAGATCTCAAACGTGCCGTTCATGCAAGAAAGCCCAAGAATTTACAGGAGCTGGGAGTTTTTTTGCCAAGAGGAATGGGCAGCTTTACAATCTGAGAAGATAAAGAGCCTCATCCACAAATACCACAAAATACTTCAAGCTGTCATTGATGTTAAAGGGGGCAATACACGGTATTAAGAACCGGGGTATGTAAACTTTTGATAAGAGTCATTTGGGTAGTTTCATTTGTCTCTATGATTTAAAAAGAATAAACACAGATGATTGATAATAAATGTCTTCAGCCAAACACTAACCATGAGTGAAAGAAAAGCTTTTGTGTTATTCATATGCTCTAAAAAATGGCCCAGAAATCAAATTCTGCCAGGGTATGTAAAAACTTAGGAGCAAACGTATAATAGCATCACCAAGTGACTACATAGTTAGTCTAAGCATAAGTAGGGACATAGATATTTAGCAACCCGGCATGTACCAAAAACCATTTGAACACAATGGAGAAACGGAATAACCACATCAGCCGCAAATGATTTCGCAGCGATTTGTAAAAACATAGGGGACCTCCCAGAGTATGATAGTGGAAGGGCCTCGGGTATATCCCAGAAATAAAGTCCTCAGTGGGGGACCCCTTACAGGAAAAATTTGTGTCTATAAAGTCCATGAACTGTGATTCAAATATTTATCGCTTTACACATAGTGTCCCCATTGGAAGATTTCCCCTCTTTTACTTTTCTGAGGATGACACAAATTTGGGGATTTTCTTTTACTTGCAATGACAATGGTAAACGGGACAAATAGCGAGGGAGAATCTCATTAAAAAGGGGCACAGACAGCAATAACATCTGAAAGGTGTTATAATTCCTGTCCATTCTAAAAACAAAAAAAAAAAAGTTGTCTTTATTTGAACTAAGGCAGGCCAAATTTCTTTCCTGCAACCACGGGTTACAGGAAAGAAATGTACACAATTCCCCTACCAAACACAGACAGTGCTGACAGTGCAATCTCCTCATGCCGAGCAATTGTCTGCTCCTGATAGTGGGAGCCGTACCCACCAGGAGAAGACAGTGATTATTGCTAGCAGTCATAACAGCCGCTAGCGATAATCACAAGTAAATCTGGCAGGCTGGTTGTACCCAAGTTGATCAATCATCTTTGTACATTCAGCCTGCCCACATGGTTCGAAACTCAGAAGGAACCAGCTGAGGTTTGAAGTTGAACCCTCTATGGCCAGCCTAAGTTCCACTTTAAAAATAAATTCTGGCTATGCGTGCACTAAGAATGTCACACAAATAGGGCATGCATTGTTTTCAGTGTGTAATCAGACCTATAGATGTGGAGTGCCAAGGGGTGGCGCAGTCACAATCATTGTGTAGCATGCAAAGTACATTTAACAAATAAGGTCACCCATATAATTCAGACTACAGAGATACAAGGTATGAAAGTATCCATTCACACTTGTAACATTTCATATCCTTGAACTTGGATACAGAACAGAGTTATGCTCTTCCTGGGGGGGGGGGGGGGGGTTACTAGGCTCACCACAACTCCATTTCTAGAAGACACTTGGATGGCGGAGCATCTCTACACCAACAAGACAAATGTAGGTTATGCCAGGGCAGCAGTAACTATTATTGCTATTGTTATGAAGAAGTGCCAGCACACTGTCACTCAGAAGACTGGTGTTCTGACTAGAAGGGTCCCCTCAACGGTACGGAGGACAAAGGGGACGCCAAAGGTTTCCTAAGATTAACATCTGTTCATCAGCTCTACACGGCGCCTGCACACTTAAGACTACATTGTTTCACACACTCCCGAAGCTTGTGGGGGTGGATTTGTCAAATGGGCGTATCTTTGGGGGGCGCGTTTACACAAATGAAGAGTGGGTTTAGCAATGTTGATGGGCGGGTTTCGTGGATTGTAACATTAAACTACCTGCCCTCATCACCTCCCCATCTCTGGCCATTGTGTAGGCACACCGCCCCTTCCAGAGTTATAGAAGCATCGGGAGCGTGTGACAGAATGTGGTATTAAGTGCGCAGGCGCCATGTAGAGCTGATGAACAGCTATTAATCTTTGGAGACTTTCGGTGTCTCGTTTGTCTTCCGTGCTGCGCAGTACAGGGTGGACACTATCTGATGGGGGACATTTCTTGACAGGACACCGGCCAACATAATCTTTCCAATGCATTGCTTCCAATGATTGGCCTCATGCACACAGAGCATTAGCCCAGCTCTCCCAGATGCCTTTCCTCCTGGAAGCGGCCTTTTAGCAGAAAATAACTCTTGATGCTTGTAAACGCCTGTAACCTGTTTAAGCACTATGAACCGCTTGGCCATTGTAATGAATTAACTCTCAAGCACTAAACGCACCTAGCTGGTAACACACCAAGATTTTTTTTCTGCATTTGGAAGTGCTGGCAGGCTCCAGAACCCATCTTGGTAGATCCCATGTTTTTAAATGGACACAGCACTCGTGCAAAACATGTACAGGATAAGTTCACTTTCAGACAAGGTGCAATTATTCTTTTTGCCCTGACCTAAACAATCCCACCCTCCCCTTCCATAGATGTATACTTACCAAGATCCAAGGCCGCAGCCTCCATTGTTTGTTTACATTGAAAGGCAGTGTAAGGCTCCCTCTCCTGGGTGCACCTGCGTAGTGCAGTCTAATAGACATCTATGGGGCTTGTCTACATCTGTCTCCTGTCCAGGAGATGGCCCCACAGAAGTCTATGGGGCTGTAATGTACATGTACAGCCAGGAAATTGAACATTTCACCACCGGATGTAAAAAAAAAAAAAAGCCAACGAAGCCAAGGCAATCGGATCTCAGAAAGTATTCATCTGTAGAAAGAGGGTGAGACTGTTAAGGTTGGGGCAAAATAAATAAGTGCCCTTTAACTGGTTGGCGCCCGCCAACCGTCAAATGAAGACGACACACTGCACACAATGATGCGAGAAAGAATATGAAAAACTTTGCAATGGAAGTTGTCTGAGTAGCGGGAGGGGAGCTGCAGTCACATGACTATTTTTTATTTTTTTTACACACCCAGCTACTAAGTATACTGGGGTCAACACAGAATACCTAAGCAAACAATTTTCACATCTAAAAGATTTGTTGTCGTCTCCTGGCCTGTGCATGGTAAATATTCATTAGACACACTGTCAAGCCATAGCGGCATGCAGTGATGAATCAAGCCTCTCGGCACACATTTCCTCTGAACAGTTTGTTTTCAGTCTGTTTGTGAGACAAGTATGTTTGCTGTTACGTTTCCTCTCTTCCTTTGCACAGACACAGCTCTTCCTACAAGTCGCTCAAACAACAGAAAACACAGACGTCGCACAGCTTCTACACACACTTCAGCTGTCTGCTCCTCCCTTCTCTCACTGCCATCAAGAGATGCAAGCTCCTCTGTACTAGGTGTACAACTACATTTGCTCTAATGCTCCATGCTTTCTCCTGTACACACGGCTACATGGAGTAGGCCCAGCTGTGCTATAGCCACAGACAGAAATGTGAACTAACAATCTACAGCCAGTTGTTTGAACTCAAGAAGGATCAAGAGAGAAATGTGTACATTGTCATTCCCAGATACCATCTGAAAACCCCATTTCCCTGGTTCTGACTGCTTCTCTGGCCTTAATATGAAGCAAGTCAATGACAGGGAACAAGTATGCAGTTCAGGAATCCTGACTTCACTGGCCGCCTACTTGTTCCAAGCCAGTGACTCACTAAATGCTGAAGCTGCAGGAGCCGTATGACAGCTAAGAAACTATTTCTGGAGTGTGGGGGATGGTAGCTAGCACATTTCTCACAAGACAGGTTGTCTTTAAAGAAATTAAACAAAAAAATAATCTGCATATAACCAATTGAAGTTTCAGGAGGTGTATGCCACTTTAAGTGTAACGGTCATTCTTTATACATTTCTTCAGGCCAGATAGTAAAACTCTCCTTATACTTCCAGCAGAGCAACAATACTGTCATACACAGACACAGCACTGCTGTCTGTCACCTCGTCCATTCACAGAATACAAAGCTTTGTGTGAACGGACAAGGGGAGATGACGGACAAATTACAGTGCAGCTTCTGTGTATGAAAGCTCCAGTGCCCATGGCCAGAAAGAATAGAAGGGTTTAGTTCCTTCTTAGAGCCACCTTTATGGCATGTATCCGGGAGAGGGACTCCAAGCCATTGCTAGGACTCTGCCTGTCCCACACAGACAGCCAGGAAGGACAAGACAGAGCAATTATGTGCATTGGCCGTGGTGGCGATTATGGGATACGAGTCCCCTAAGAGGACAGTCCGTGGGCCTTTCAAAGTAGTAACGATTGCATGCTTCTCGACCCAAAGTTCAAGGAAACAGAAAACAGCAATCAGGAGGCCATGATGGTGAAGATTCCAAATTGTGTTTCTGGATTTTCCTTTCAGCAAGCATTCACTGTCCACTGCTTAACTGCTATTAATAAAAATTAAGACAAAAATCGGGAACCTTTAGTACTACTTAAAGTGGCATACACCTCCTATGACTTAAAGTGTATGTAACCTCAAAGTTCAAGATGCAATAAGCATTGTTCATTTGAACAACTACCCTTCAAAGTTCATAAGTATACTTTCACAAAAAAAGAAAACACCACCTGGTGATCCTGACAATTCCTCTGGGTTTTCTATTTCAAACTGAACATGACAAGGAGGGAAGCAGATCCTTACTGCTGTGGTCAGTTTGCCTCCCTAACATTGCCGCTGGGAGTTACAGGATGTTGTGCAGATGTACAGTGTGCCTGTATCTCCTGTGGTCAGATTTGTAATCACACCACCTCCCAGTTCATTTTAATAAAGGGCAGGACTTCTTACATATAAACAGCGGGAAGTTCCCCAACTGTAGATTACATCAGATGTGGTGGGTGGCATTATGTCATACAGGCTGGCTGGGTCCTACCTTCTGACAGTGGAGGGGCAGACTTGCATCACACACACAGTGGGAAGTAACTTTCCACAGCCAACTATAGTTGTGACAGCCAGGCTCCAACCGGGATCCACTGTCAAAACTGCAGCTGGTTCCGGAAAGAAGCGCGTACACAGATGGGGGAGTTGCTTTCTTGCTATAGGTGTTATGTTAACCCACCGTTTCTCAACTCCAGTCCTCAGGCGCACCAACAGGTCATGTTTTCAGGATTTCCCATTCTTTTGAAATGGCTGTGGTAATTACTAAGGCAATGAAAACTAATCAAATCACCTGTGCAAAATAGTGGAAATCCTGAAAACATGACCTGTTGGTGCACCTTGAGGACAAGGAGTTAAGAAACAGTGTGTTAACCTACAAGCCCGTGTTTTATTTAAAGTGGCTCAAGGTTTTTAACCTTCATGCATTAAAGGTATAACACATTGCCTGTGCAGCAGGCCCCCTAAGGCCGCGTACCCATGGGCGGATTGTCTGCCCAACTTAGTCCGCTGAACCGTGTTTCAGCGACAATCTGCTCGTGTGTGGGCTTCACGGACTTTTTCAGGCCAGGACAGTCTGACCTGGACTAAGTCTTTCGGAATTTCCGTAATTTTGTCCGTCCAAACTTGCTTTCAGCGGACAGTCCGCTCGTGTGTAGGCAAGTTGGACGGACTAAGTATGGCGCATGCTCAGAAAGGATTTACACGGCCGAAGTTTTGCATTGCAGTGTATTGGACGTCGTATTTCTAGTCCCGTCGTACGTGCTGTATACGTCATCGCGCAAGCTTTCAGCGGACTGTCTGTTCATCGTGTGCGGTCAAGTCCGTTCATTCAAAAAGTTGAACGGACTGTCTGTCGGATTGTCTGACGAACTTAGTTGGGCAGACAATCCGCCCGTGTGTACGCGGCCTTATACTTACCTGTGCACTATCAAGAGCCAGCAATATGTCACAATTAGCCTTGGCCCTCTGGGGACTTTCCTTCCTTATTGGAAGAGACAGCAGCAGGAATCATTGGCTCCCATCAATCACAACCAGTGAGCCAATGAGTAATTTTTTAAAAGAAAAAACATGCCTTTAGTTCCAAAAATGGAACTTCTGCTTTAAGAACTCCTCGCCCCCTTACATGCCACATTTGGCATGTCATTTTTGTTGGGGGGGGGGGGGGGGGGGAGTGGGGGCTTTGTTAGGAGGGGGACTTCCTGTTCCACTTCCTCCTCCGCCTAGGGACCACCAAGGCCACGCCTCCTTTCGCCTTAGGTGGCCCCTCCCTCTAGACAATCTCCTGGGACACGCGACAGGTCCAGGAGATCGCCTTTCCACTCCGGGAACGCAGCGCGACTCTGCACATGCGCCATGCGTGCCCAGCCGTGAAGCCAAAAGCTGCCACGGCTGGGTGCCCAAAGTGGCAATGGAGGCACCGGCAGAGAGGAGCAACGCTCCGCACGACCGCATCACTGGACCGTGGAACAGGCAAGGGTGTTTATTAAAAGTCAGCAACTACACTTTTTGTAGCTGCTTACTTTTAATAAACATAAAAAGCCTGGAACTCCACTTTAAGCCCGCTATGATTTCATCCCATCGTGTGCGACATAAGCCAGAGACGAGGATCTTCCCCAGTATTGGCATAGGGGGCCGACCCCTTACTAGATGCTGACACACACAACCCTCTCAAGCTGTGATGAAAGGGGCCGTGATCAAGTTTTCAGTCATGTGACAAACAATAGATTAACAGGGGAGGGGGGGGTAATTAGGAAAATAATTTTGTGTAATGTAATTATATATTTGTTGTACTACAATGGGCTTTAATGAATTATGTTCCCAAATACTTTATCTTGTACTGGTGAGTTTTTGTTCTCATTTTGCCTGAAGTTTCTGCTTTAAGGAAATCTAGTGGTGGATCACGACGACACCAGGAATTCTTTTCAGGACCAAACTGCTATATGAAGCAGGTAAAATATATAACAATTCCTTCGCCTCAACAGAACAGGTGCCAGACCAACAAGTGACCTCTCGGGAGGTACCTGGTGTATGCAATCACACGGCACAGAACATACAAGCTGGTTGATGTGTACAGCAATGGAACACAAACCTTTACCATCACACCAAGAGATCAATGCTGTGCAAGAACAATGCCAAGGCTCTCTATATTATATTATCAATAATCGTTTTTGTATGTTACCCCATGTACACAAACCAGTGACAAAGAATATATGTGGAATACAAGCTTCCTTAGATCATGTATGGAAACTGAATGCCACAATTAACCTACTTTTTTCTGACTGGTCACAAAATATCTGACATATTTAAAGCACGCAATGACACAGTTTTTGGATTCTAAAATGCACCCCGGCCTACATAAGGTACACTGGGTGGCACAGTGGTGTAGTGGGTAGCACTTTTTACCAAGCAGTAAAAAAGGTTGCTGTTCAAATCTCGACCACGGCACTACCTGCCTGGCGTTTGCATGTTCTCCCTGTGCGGGTTTCCTCTTCCCACATGCCAAAGACATGCTGGTTGGGTTTATTGGATCCCATCTAAATTGGCTCTAGTATGGTGTATGAATGCCAGTTAGGGACCTTAGGATTTGCAAGTTCCTTGAGGGCAGGGACTGATGTGAACAATACATATCTATTACAAGTACCCTGGAAATAATAATAATTATGATGATGGGGGTGACAAGGAGGT